>NC_054065.1:4319158-4963728 GCF_017639655.2 Falco naumanni
TTTTCAGATCTACACGAAGTTTAACGCGTGCCGGGCTGCCTCTCCAACCACAAGCATTTTGGATTGTAGCGATGCTTCTGCCCATGGTGAGCTCCACAACTAAATGTCCCATACAACAGCAGAAAGCATGCAAAACACATTTCTCATCCTCTAAACCAGAAGATCTGATTTGCAGGAAACAAAAAACCAGAAAGCTTCAGGGTGCCGCAGCACTCTGATGCTCCCCTGGAAGGATCACGCTGAGGCAGAGGAAAACTTTCTACCCTGCTTCTGTGCTTCGAGCGAACTTGTATTTGTGTTGCCAATAAAGAGCCATTTTTACATCAACTGTCTGTAACAGCAGGGAATAGGAAAACTAACACAATCTTTACCTCGTACAAAGGATGGTATTGGCATCACGTGTTTGCTTCTTCAAAAAAATGTTATTTATAAAAGGCAACTGCAAAAGCAGAGAAACTATTGACTCTTCTCTGTATCCCCGTGTGAGTAGCACTGGAGCAACTTTTCGATCCCCTACATTTTTTACATCCCCCCCCCTCCCCGAGAAGTAAATTTCACAGCCGCACAGGCCACCGCCTTTAATTAAGCTTTCAAAAGTCTTCTGACAATGCCAACAATTGCAAGACACTTCTAGAGCTCAATCATGCAATCATCGTGACACTTCTATTTACAATTTGTCTTAGAAAGAGTTTCTCTGACATTGTACTTTGACAAAACAGCCAAGCTGCCGGTTCACAACCTTTCTCTGTCTTATTTACAAATACAGCTTGTACGCAGGGCTCCGAATCTCAGGAGCCTTTGGGTAGCACCCTCACTATTTTTCCTGCCTGCGACTGCTTTACCCAGTCTGTGCTCTCCGTTTCTTTGTATGAGGAAAGCAGACCGAATGTGACTCCAAAATATCTCCGTATTCCTTTCTTCCCCCCCCCCCCTTTTTTTTAAGCTTTCATCTTATTGTCCAGATGCAACGCTAACGATTCAATGCAGACATCAACATTTTTTTTGTCTCTGGAACAAAACAAAATAATAAGGAATTGCAATTTACAACCTGCAGAATTGTAATGGCAACTACTAATAACAGCCCAAGAAAATTTCTGTGGTGTAATGACTACTCAAAGACATTACCTCCTGAGAACTGTAATAATCAATGTACTTGGTCCAAAATTTAGTACCAAATTACGTCCACCTTCCCCTGACCACTGCAGACAGAGGGTCATCTTACATTATTTTCCCACGTATTTTATTTGAATGCCACCAGCAGCTTGAGCATAAAGGATTCGAGCAGTAAAAATGACCTCCCCTCCTCCTCCCCTCTTTGTACAGTAAATACGGTATCCGCAGATACACACTCGGCATTGTAAAGGGGAATATGCAGCAGCACTCCAAAGTGCTCCTCCAACTGAATCCAAGTAACATTTAAGATCCTTCCTCACCCCAAAAACAACCTTTCCTTAATTCTCTCAGATTTATACATTCAACAAACAAACCGCTAAAACCTGACACCAGCGGACGATAAATATTTCTTCAGCCTTTTCAATAAGTGAACAGCAATTTTACATTCACTGATCTCTAGATACTTCAGTTAATATTTCCCCCTATTGTAAAATATGAGAGCGGATAACTAAAGCCCTGCCGTAGCACTCACTGCAAATCACGGGCTGCCGGTATCTGGTGGTGAGGCTTTGACATACATATTGATGAAAGCTGCCTCATTGGACCCACACAACATATCCTATTAATTTTCAGTTAAATTTATGACATTTCAGCTCTAGCACTGGATCAGCATCACTCAAAATTTTATAGCAAGTCAAAGCTACGCACAGGCAGACACCCACATGGAAGAGACAGGTACGCATGCCTGCACCTATGTGAATCTCAACGCTCCTGCACAGGTTGCACACAGACACATAAGCTCTTGTGCTCGTCCCTGCCTCTGGAAAAGCGTGAGGATAAAGAGCAGCCTATTGACGGCGAAAATAGACATCATTTCTCCACTCGCTGCCTCCTGCCTTGTCTTTAGATGAGCTGATCCTTAACCATTAGTTATCTTAAGATGATCTTTCACAGTAACACACCAACTTACTGACTAGGAAACCGTGCAGGGAGCACATGCTGCACCCAGACCTAACCCACAGCACCTCTGTACCTGGCGCTAACCTGTAACACCTCTTCCAGCCTAACAGCTAACCGGGGACATTTTTGCTATTGCTACTACTAAATAGGTATTTTCTGGTCTCTTACCAGAAAGAATCGGTGCCCTCAACTCCTGTGTATTTTTCTCAAGGCAGCCCATCTATTTTTTTATTATTCCATTTTTGTTTTAATTATACACTCTTACCATTTTGCATTCTTGCACAGAAATCACATATAAAATACCAGAACTGGAAGGGCCTGAGGTCCACTGCGGGGCCTTCCAGAAACCTGAACTCCACAGCTCACTCCAAGACCCTCACTGGTAATTTTACTGCCAGACTCCACAAACTCCTGGCTACAAGCGATGGGTCACTCCAGCCACTGCCACGCTCCTCTGTGACACGAGGGAGCTGAACTCACTCAAGTGAAAGGGGAGATGAAACAGGAAGGCGAGGGACAGTGCAAGAACCCGTAACTCCTGATGCTCCTTCCCCCACCTCCCACAGCCGGGCTGCATTACCCACCCCTGGGAACAACCAGGGGACCCCAGTGCTCCTCGGCTCTGTCCCAGCTGGGGAGGTGCAGGTGAAGACCCACACTCTTGGACGTCCCGTCCACGGGCACGGCTGGGCACCACCGCACAAGAGGACTTGGGGTGGGAGGTGGCTGGACAACTGCAGCTCACTCTCTACTCACAACAGCACCTGTGGCTTGCCCCACGGACCCTCCTGCACGGCACCAAGCCCGCTCCCAGCTGGGCCCACCTGCAAAGTTGATCCCTTGCGTGTAAAGGCGAGCAGGATCAAGCCCCTGCCGACAGGCACCTTTCCTCACCCGTTGCCCTCCACTCACCAAATCATTCAAAGTCAGTTAAAGCCACGGCCTTTTCTGAATTAACAGCCCTGTGACATTGCGCAAGGCCAAATCCTTCTTGCTCCCCGCCACCCGCGCCACGCAGGAGCGTGACTTGGCTCGCCGAGTCTCCCGTGCCGAACGAGTGCTAGAGCAAAACCCTCCGCTGAGCAGTTTCCCCTCGTGCGGAACTCCCTGGTGTGGCCATCCCTGCGGCCAAGGGACCTACTTGGGACCACGGGGAGGACAGAGTGTTTAATTCTTGCTTGACAGATAACTGTGTTTTGTCTTTTCAACAGAGCGGCGCCGTACGTAAATACAGCGTTACATCATATCGCCGCTCCTCCATATTTGGTGATTTACTATGGCTCCAGAGCTCGGAAGACTACAAATCCCTTCCACCGGGCTCCCGCTTCATTAATCATGCCCTATGCTTCTGCTCATTTTCCGTCAGATCGCAGGCAGCACATGGAAATGGGCACTGCCCTCTACCACTCTGGGGAAAAAAAATAAAAAACCTTTAACATCGGTGGCTGGGATGTGCAATATGAGGAATCGTTGGAGTTTTTTAAGTCTCACACGAAATGTAGCTTAGCAGTCGCTGAGCCTCTGTTTCCTCTTAAACATACGTATATACATGTATTCAAAGTAACGCCTATTACTCTGCAGAAAGTGTATATTCATTCACATGACGTACGCGTGTGTATGCACATGGCTTTGCATATATACGTGCCACAGACAGACACACACGCACTGATGCGTATTTGCTGCCACCATAAAATCTTCGAAACTACAGCTCTCCAGTGGGATCTGACAGCCGGTTTGGAGGCCAGGGAGGCTGCGGGAGTATCACACTGAACCTCCCAGAGCCTACTGCCCTATTATGGTTTAGCTTTGTGGCCAAAGCAAGCCCAAGACAAGCTCCAGCACATCATGTGATGATGTACTGCGCCTCTGACAACACTGAGCGGTCCTGCGGGCTCCCCCAAAGAGAGGTACCAGCGGCGCCACATCCCAAACAGCACTGGGAGGGGGAGTTTGAAACTGGTTCAGGCATTTGCTGGCGTTGATACACTGTGGTCTCGCCTTTTTCGACTGGTAGTATTGGCGCGGTTTGAAGCAATTTGCAACGCTCGCTGCAAATGGGTAGTACTTTTGTTTACTAGCAGGATTTTAAAAGCAGAGCGTGCCTTGTTACGCTCCCAGGGCTCTGGGATTTTCTTTCACATAGCACACTCTATTTTTTTAACGTCACTTGTGAAAATATCTGCATGGCGGATGGTTTTCCGGTTTAAAAAAAAAAATAAAAATGCTAAGAAATGGAAATATTTACCCTATTATTTTTTTTAAATTACATTTCATATTGTTTGTTGCACAAAACAGAACTCTGCCTTGGACATTTGTACGGCTGACATGTGGTTGTGTAAACCACAAACAAAATCAAGATACATCTGTCAAAACCACATCAGAGACAAGAGAGAGCACAGCGAAGCATTTATCATTTGGCTGAGGAGGCAGGCTGCAGAGAGCGGCCTTTCCTGTCAAACCAACCTTTTGAAATTTCCAACATGCCCTTAAACTTTTCGAATAAGCATGTCTGTGCGCTTCAGCAACTGCCCTCTCTACTCTGGCCTGGCCAGTCGAAAATGGCATCTTAAAGTCAAGGTCGGTGGTGTCACTTTGCCATGGGGCTGTGTTTAATTACAGTCCATACGCTGACAGCCAATATGGAACCAAGGCTGGCTGATGCTCGGTTAACTCTTTCACCCCTGACTTTGCCAAAGACTCGAAAGCTCCTCGCTTTATCGCGCGGCAGGCTCTGAAATCTCCTCCTGCGGTGCTATGGCAGGCGAGACACCGGGAGACGGTGACTACAATACAAGGCAAATCACAAGAGCAGCCTCAAACAATACCGTTAGAAATACCGGCTGGCACGGCACGTGCCTGTTGATCCTGCCTCTGCGCAGGCACTAGGAAATACCGGTCGTGCGCTCACCACTAACCGAAGGCAGGGCATTTAACACGTCGGCCGTCACGGCAAGCAGAACAGAGACAGACACGGCAGTTTGCAACTGCGAACATGCTACGTTGCAACTGAAACAGAAATAAAACTCGCAAACACTTCTCCTTGCTTTAATTTACCTGCTATATGTTCCTGTTTAGGGCAAATTCCTCTAGATGACGTTGATAAACAATCGTCATCCTCTGGCGTAACCTGGATGCCAACCTCCACAGGATTGGATGCTTTTTTCAGCTCACTTGGTGAGGGTGAAGGTGGCTTATCCACAGCCTTCTCTAAGCAGAGACTGCCATTGCATTGTTTCCGTTTGTGCTCAATAAAAATAAGAATGTCCCCCAACGGAAAGTTCATCTGACACTGGCCACAAGTGAGGAGGTCGTGGTCCCCTTCCGGAGCTCCCAATGTGCCATGTTCAGGTTCGTCATCAGTGAGAATGGCTTCAAGAGGTTCGGCTGCAGTTTGAGAAACAAAAGGAGAATCATTAGAGCTCTTGGGAAAGGCACCGGGCGTGGGGGGAGGAACGCACCGAGCCCCTTCTCCATGAATATTACACCCTCCTCGCAAGGTCCGCCTGCTCCCCCCCAACTAAACCCATGCAACACAGCTATTAGCATGGCAGCGAGGAGATGAATTCATCAGTTACAGGGAAGAGATTTTGCAGAAGCAGCTGTAGCATGCAGAACTCAGAGAGTGAACACTGCAACTGTCTCTGTGTTCCTACATGAGGACAAATTTCTGACTTGATTGAACAATTCTCTGCTAAAATTAAATGAATAGGCTGAAAGAATGCACTGCGAAACTCTCGTGGTACTCCTAAGAGAAGCGAACACGGTGTTTTATTGCTGGATGTATTATTTATGTATATGAATTCAAAGCTAAAAGCACTGCGCACACTCTCTCACACACACATGGGTATGTATTTTCCACAGCCAGACCTACTTTCTAAAATTCAGATGCCTGAACTGCACGGGTGCAGGTGCAGACAAAAGGTGTTTCAACATATAGATACTGCATGTTGCCTACACAGGTCATGCAGGTAGCATGAAAGTTTGTGTGTGTGTGTGTGTATAAGAAAAAAGAAGGAGAGCTAGACCACACAGCCGCACCACCCGGGGCACATACAGCCCCCTTATAACACACGTGCAGACGTATGCACGTGTATTTGTGTCACTATCCCTCTCAGCACGTTTGCGGCTTCCAATTTAATAATTTGAAAGCCAGGAGTTCTTTGTGGGGGAGACAGGGGACGAGATGAATACATAAATAAAAGGCAGAAACCAAAATTATACAAAGGAAGTGCAGCAGGAATGCCTGCGGGGCGGGGGGAGGCACCTTTCACTTTTCAGCTGCTCCTCAGAATGCAAGTAAACATCAAATTCACAACCGAGTCTGCCCAGAGATGTTAGCTAGACGGGATATTTTTTAGTACTTAAGGAAACAAGGCAATTAGTCATTTTCCCTTTTTTATCCTAAAATAAAGGAATGCCTAAATTACCTTGAACGTGTTAGCACTGGTGGCCCTCAGCATCTAAAAATCAGCATGGCCAAGCAACTACCACATTTCCTCGCAACAGCAAGAAGTGCCTTCCTTAAACTCAAAATACCTTGCCTAATGTTGTCAAAGTTGACAAATTTTCTGAATGAGCTCCAAAAAGCTTCATTATGAGGCTATTTCTGCTCAGAGAATCGTCAGTGGGTGCTCTAACAAGGCAGACGTGGCTCTCTTTTCTGTTGGCTTTTTTTTTTTTTTTTTCCCCGTTAAGTTTGCAGAGAAATACGCTGGCAATCTCGGTGCAGTCTCCATCACTATTGCCTTTCACGAGGGGAGGGAAAAAATAAATAAATAATTACCAGCAGCATGTCGGTATTCCTCTATCTGCGCAATACAACACGCACACTAACAGCAGCGAGCAGGAGGAGAGGGTACTACCGATACAACCTACCTCAAAACACTGCCAGGTAATGCAAGTGAGACGGAATACAACTCCTAAACAGTTAATCAGCCTGACCTTCTTTAGCTGGCTGCCAATTTCACGTTTAATGAACTTAAAGCCACAGAGAATCAAAAAATAGATTTTAATTTGACTGCACGATATTGGAACTGATTTTGATAAAGTGCAAAAATCCAGTGAACTCAGGTTAAATTTATTTCAACCCTACCTAGGCTGAATATTGAGGAGGAAGATCTGGAGTAGCTCCCAGTTGTGCTGCGTAAAATAATATTGAAAGAGCACACTACCTCGCCGCACCTCAGCTCCAACTAGGACACAGCGATCCAGTCCATCATTTCTTGCCTCTAGTACTACTTCTAATTTAACGTAAGGTCAACCACAGGAATATGAAGGTTACACTCGTATTAATAAAAACAATATCTTAATCGCTGGGGTTTTCTCCTAAACTTACAGACCGACAAGACAGGACGCACAACGTGCGTGTCACACTCCTTGGGAAGCCGGGAGAGGAGCAGGGTGTTTCTGCGGGATTGCCGGGCATGGCGTTTTTCTCCCCAGCCGTTCCTTGCGTTCGGACAGAGGGAGTAAATTATTGCAGGACTAATTCCACCAGTAGCTCGCTGCATGCCACAGACAAAGGTATTTTGCAAATCTAACTTCTAGCTCACCAACTCTCCGCAGCACAAGACACAAAATAACCCATATTCCCCTTACAACTGGCTTAGCGAGGAGCTCTGCATAATCATTACTCAATTATAATGTTTTCCCGCGGCCTGATTTCTTTCTGACGCTGTCAGTATTATTTAGCCGGGGAAGGTAACCCGCTGCTTTGACACCAGACAGTTCAAAGTAGCACTAAACAAAAATAGACTTTGCTAAAGTCTGTACCGACTGGGCTGATTTACAATCAAAACCAGGAAATGAAGTGGTAATTCAGAGGTTGCTGATTACACCTCCACATTTCACCTAATTAATTTTATAGGAGGCAAAGTTCTTGAAAATAACACGATGATCAAATGTACAGATATAAAACCTGTAACCTCAACATTTTCTATGCTCTTAACGTAAATTATTGCTAATTAACAAGAATTATATACTAACGTATGAAATACGGCTGGCACCATGTTCACTGCAAAACATTTGGCTCCTAACGGAGGCAGAGCCAGCAAAAATATGTTCTTATTATTACTGCTACTTTTAAAACAAAATAGAAAATAACCGGGTTTACAAAGAAAACGCCAGAACACAATTCACCTGGCCTCACCACTGATTTGCAGGATGTCTTTTAATTCTGGGGCAATCAGAATTCCCTGCCTGGGTCCCTAATCATCCGTCCCTATTTTTCATGCAAATTGCCCTTCCACCAACATGTCTTTTCAGCTTCCCCCCTTCGCCCTCCTACTCCCCCCTTCTTCCCCGTTCCCAGTCACCAAAACAACCGCACCGTCTCTCTGGCAAAAGCGGGATGGATTTCGGAGTGTCGGGAGAAAGGAGGTACCGGGGGTGATGGGGCGGGGAGGGGGGGATGCCACGGCACGGTGCGGGGAAGCGCATCCGCGCCGCCGGGGCATCTCCCGCAACCGCACCGCGACAAGGACGGAGAAGGGGCTGTTTAATCCTAAAGTTTGAGTCCTGGGGTCGTGCGGTGCAAGTGGAGGGGGGGGCTTGGGGGTTACAATGGAAATCGCCAACACGTCGGGGCGGGGGGGGAGCCGGGGAGAGGGCCGGCGAGCATCACCCGCTGCCTCCCGGAGCAAGCAAACTCCGCGCAAAATTAAGAACAAAGAAGAAGGAGGGGGGGTGCGGGGGGTGCGGGGGGAGGGAGCTGGGCGCCCTCCCCCTCCCGCCGGCCGAGAGGCAGCGGAGGAGCCGGCCAGGTTCAAGTTCGCGGGGCTGCCCGGTTGTTTGATCTCGCTGTGCCTCCTAGCGACCGAATCGGGCAGGCGGCCCGCCCGCCGCCTCCGCCGCCCGACCCCGGCGCGCAGCCCCCGGCTCCCCGCTCCCCCGGCCCGGCCTCCCGTTCCCCCCGCCGTCTGCCGGCCCACCCCCTCCCCATCCCCGGGGCGGCTCTCACCGGAGGGAGCCCCCCCACCCCCTCCCCGGGCCCGTCCCAGCCGCCGCTCCCGCCCCACACGTGCGGAAACTCCGCGCCGGCCCGCGGGCATCAGCGAGAAGGAGCCGCGGGCACCCGCCCGCCCGCGCCGAGCCGGGCCCCGCCACGCCGCGATCCCCTTCCCCACACCCCGCTCCCGGGGCCGCCGGGCATCCCGGCGCGGGGAAGGGCCCCCCGTCCCCCATCTCGGGAGGGGGCCGCGCCCCCAGAAGCGAGTCCCTTGCTGTTGCAACCCCTACCCCAACACAGCGCCGAGCAACTCAACGAGAAAGAAAAGCCCCGAGAAGTGGCGGGGAAAGAGGGAGAAAACGACCGGGGCGGGGGGACGGGGGACGGACACGGACCGACAGGAGAGACCGAGCACCCGACACCCCCCACACACACACCCGGGGGTCAGGGAAAACTTGGGGCAGGGCAGCGCTCCCCGGCCGGCCCTGCCGCGCTGCCTGCGCTTCGCTCGGGGCTCCATGTGCGGACCTGGCCGGGAACGTCGGTGCAGCCGTGGGGAGAGAAATCGCCGCATAAAGTTTTTTGGGGGGCGGGGGTTGGTTGTTTGGGGATTTTTTTGGCGAAGGGATAAGGGAGCCGGGGATCGCTGACAGGAAGAAATCGCCCTGGGTTTTCTGCCATCCCTGGGAGGGAACAAAACCCGCCGGGAGTAATGGGGGGAAAAGGAAGAAATCAAGAAAAAGAAGGAGAGGAAAAAGGAGCGAGGAGAAGCATGCAACATTTCCCTCCCCCCCCCCCCCCCCCCCCCCCCCCCCAGCTCACGCCGAGGAAAAGGGGATTTCTTTTTTTTTTTTTTTTTCTCCCTTCCTTCCCACCCCCCTCGCCCCAAACCTTTCCAGCTCGAGTTGCCTTTTGTTGTGCAAAGAGCGCTCCCGCTTATCTTGCATCTAGCCCTGGTGTGTGTGGCGGCGGCTGGAGGGAGGGAGCCGGAGAGTTTTTGTTGCGAACGGTGTGCAGGGGGGTCGGGTTTGCTTTTTCTCTCCCGGGGAGAGTGGATTTGGTTTGGGGTTGAAACGCGGCGGCGAGGAAGGGCCGTGCGAGGGTGCGAGTGTGTGTGTGTGTGTGTGTGTGTGTGTGCGTGCGTGTGTGCGTGTGTGTGTGCTCAGCCCGGGCTCGCTCTCGCCTGTGTTTGTTGGCAGGAGGCTCCCCGCACACGCGGTGCTTGTAAACATTCAGACACGAGATTTTTCCCAATCAAAATCCACTTCCACTTTTTTTTTTTGAAAATCTTCCAAAAAATAGTAAGCGAGCGGGAAAACGCGAAGCGAGGGCGAGGAGGGAATCCCTCCCGGCGCGGCGCGGCGCGGCTCGGCTCCCTCGCCGCCCGGTGCCGCCCCCCGCCCCAGCCCGAGCCGGAGCGGCGGACGGGCGGGCGCGGGGCGAGGTCGGGGTGGCGGAGCCCCGCACGGCGCCGGCCCGGGGCGGCGGGGAGCGGGGGGCGGCGGGACGGCCACCCCGCGGCGGAAACAAAAGGGAGGCTGCCCGGCTCGGCTCTCCCCCCCCCCGAGAGGGTGCCGCGGGGCGGGCGAGGCGGAGGGGCGAGTCCGCCGGCAGCGGAGGGGCTCCGGCCGCCGGACTTTGGCTCGCCCCGCAGCTCCCGGCCGGCCGGCCACGGCGTCCGGCGCCCAGCCCGCCGCTCCCGCAGGAATTTCTTCGCACTTTGGGCCGGTTTTGCCCCCGGCAGCCCCGCACCTAGCCCGTGCGGGGCGGCTGCCGCCGCTCCCGGTGCCGGGGCGAGAGCTGCCGCTCTTGCCGCCAAAGAGCGGGGCGAGCGGGAGGCGAGTGGGGAGAAGGGAGCGGGGCACGGGCGCTCGCGCCGGCGGGCGAGGGGCACGGAGAGAAAGAGAAGAAAAGTGATCAAGGTGATTAAATTAGAGAGGGAGAAATTACCCGGAATGCCGATAATCCCGAGCCGGCGTTGAGTTCATTTTTTTTTCCCCCGACTCGCTCACTCGCTCTCACTTTTATTATTTCCACACTCCCCCGCCCTGCTCTCGCTCAAATTAAAAATTAAATCCGTGAAGGGGAAATTAAATAAATTGCTCTCCGGGTTACTTACGTGAAAATTCCCGTTTGCTTAAGTGCTGGGGTTTGCCTTGCTTGCGGCGCGACATGGTGGGTTGGTGGCTTCGGTGGCTTGTGAGTCGCTCGGTTCACATCGGGAGAGACGGGTTAGAGAGGAAGGAGACTCCAGAGAAAATATCTTCATCAATGTCTTTTGACATCCAAAATAAATTAGAAATAATACAAAGATGGCGCAGGGAAGATGAATTGTGGGATAGCAGTCATGGCTTTTTTTTTTTTTTTTTTGTGCAAGGGAAAAAAAAGAGAGAGAGAGAGGGAGAGGGAGAGAGAGGGAGAGGGAGAAGGAGAGAGAGAGATGAAAAAAATGGCAAAAGCCCCCCTGAGCTGCAAGTTCAAGTGCGGACGTGACGTCCCTGCGAACTTGAACGTCAGGAGCCTGGATGGACAGAGACATACAAAACATGGGCAGGGCAAGCCGGGGAGAGGGGAGGAGGGAAGGCGAAGGCAACACCAATGGACACTCATCAGGGGCTGGACATGAAAAAGAGAGCAGGACAAGCCAATGGACAGTGATCGCAGGGGGGAGAGGGGAGGGGGCGCGGCGGGGGGGGGTGCACCGGCCGCCCGGCGCACGCTGCCGAATGGAGCCGGGGGGCCGGGGGCGGAGGGGGCGGCGGCCGGACCCGCGAGTGGCCGCGGCGGAGCGGGTGCAGGAGGGGAGCCGGGAGAGGGGCGCGGGTGGGGAATTGAACACGCACACGCGGAGAAAGAAGGGAGGAAAGCGAGGGGGAGAAAGCGAGCAGGCAGGCAGGCAGGCAGCGGCAGCGCACGCACACCCCCGCTGGAAAAGCAAAGCCATCGGGGAAGCCAAAGGCGGGCAGGGAGGGCTGCGGGGCAGGCTGGCCTCGGGATGTGCCGAGGAGGTGTGAGAGCTGGGGGAAGCCAGGTAGGACCGGAGACCACCCAAAAAGCAGGGGGGGGCCATCCGGCTCCCGGCTTCCCCGCTCCCCCCCCCCCCCGCCCCCGCCCGCCTCGAAGCCGCAGAGTCCCCTCCTCCCGGGAGCCGCGGCCCGGCCCCGGGGGACGGCGGCGGCCCCGCGGAGAGCCGGGGGGCTGCCGGGGCTCGGCCCGGGGCCGCGGCCCGCGGGAAACTTCGGCGGGGAGCGGCGGGCCTTGCCCCGCCGCCCAGCCGGGCTCCGTGCCCCGGGGCGGCCCGGGGGAGAAGCGAGCGGAGTTTCGGCAGCGAGGAGGCGGCGGGCACGGGAGGCGAAGCCGCAGGAGCGGGGCGGGAAGGGGGAGCAGCGGGGCGGCGGGACCTCGCAGCTTTCCCCGCCGGCTTCCCTCGCCCGCCCGCCCGGAGCCCCCCTCCCCGGCCGGCTCTCCGAGCCCTGCCCGCAGCCGGCACCTCCTAACGAAAGCGAAACGCGGGACTGCCGGCGGCGGAGCGGCGGGTTGGCACCGGGGGAGGGCGGGGAGGCGGGGGGAGCGGCGGCGGCGGGAGGCACCGAGAAGTGGCTGGAGTTGGGAGGATGCGGCGGCGGCGGCTGCAACTTCGCCGAAAACGGAGGGAGAGACGCGGAGGCTGCCGGCACGGGGCGGGAGCAGGTTGCGGTAGGAATAAGCTCCGGAGGCGAAGGGGCGTTCGGAGCCAAGTGCGGCTGCGAGAGGGATAACGGAGCCCGGGACGGAGGCGGGGAGCCGGAGCGGCGGGAGAACCGGGCGGGGGGGCGAGGAGCCGCCCGCCCGCCGCCGTAAGACGGGGTTTAACGCGCGGTGCCGCGATCGCCCTCATGCCGCCCGGGGAACCGAGGGGGCGGCCGGGGACCTGTTGGCGAGGCGAGCACGGCGGCGGAGCTGTCAGAGGCCGGGGCGAATCGCTCCGACGTGGGACGGTTTCAGCTTCCCGCCAGCAGGTCCCCCCGCGCCGCCCGCGGCTCCGCCCGCCGCCCCCCCCCCCCCCCCCCCCCCCCGCCGCCGGGCAGCCCAGCCGGTGCGCGGAGCCGCGGGCGGGCCCGGCCGGGAGAGCCACCCCGGCGGCGCGGGCTGCAGCGGGGGAAGCGCCTGTCCTGCGGGACTTCCCGGGGGACCCGGCCGCAGGTGACAATAGCCGCGCTGCTCCTCCTGGGCGCCCGCCGCCTCTCGGGGCCGGCTGCTGCAGCCCCGCGCGTTCGGCGGGCGCACCCGCGCAGGCATGCGTGTCTAGCGGAGAGGTGTCTGTACGGGGCTTGATTTATACCTAATGGCACGTATAAAGCTCTTCAAGGTGGCTGCAATGTAAAAAGTAATGACTTTATTACCCCTGAAAGGTTCTGTGGTTCACAGTTAACAGTCCTCTGAATTACAATTCATTACGCAGTTGCGCGCTCTCTCAAGCCAGCCTGCATCAGAATACCTATCTGTGGTTATTCCCAATAAATAACGGGCAATGTTTCATTGATTTTCTTTTAAAAAATCATAGCAAATTAAGCACTTAGTTACAACTAAATCTGTTTTATTATCGCACCGTCTTGGAGATTCCAGAGGCGACTTCCCAGACCGCATCTTAAAACCTACAGTCAGGAGCTAATTTTACAGATGCTTTCATGAATGGCAGCGAGGATGTTCCTACCATTAGCATGCCCTTAATTCCAGCACCGTAAAATGCTTCAAATTAAATGGAAACTCGCTGCCTCTAAAAACAATATTTCGCCCTGGCTGGAGAATGATTAATATTAGCATTTGATCGCAACAGTGCTGTGCTGTCCCCGTCCCCCCTCCCCAGCGCTTCGCATTGTCATGTGATTGGAGGGAGATAACAAACCTCAAGAAAGAAAAGGAGTCAGAAGACATTTTTAACACGGCATGACCGCAGATTAATAATGCAGGTGGGTTTTTATTTTATTGTGTTTTTAGGGGAAGGGAACGAGGCTGTTTAACGAGCAGTCGTGGACGCGAAGTAACTATATTTACAATCCTTGATGTGGCTTTCGGTGGGTAATAAATTATGACAATATTAAAATTATTTTCTGGCAGCCCAGTTAACTGCGCTGGGGACCCTAAAGCCCTTACTGATTCCATTTATGCCTTGTAATTACGGTCCACGGGCTCTCTCTAAACCCTTTGGTGTATATTGTGTGTAAACTTTTAGCTAATAGACCTTTTTTGAATGGAGGGACTTTTCTCGGTACTTCCTGCAGTATATATTCTGTCTCTGATCTCTGTATTTAATGGCCAAGTCCTGGTTTATGCTTTATAATGTGTTGACAAGTTTTCTAACAGACTTTCTGAAATAATGCACATATATTCACGTCGGTTAGAAACTCCACAGTATTTTTAGAGTCGAGTAGATCTATATCCTAATGCACTGAGAGGGAGTGTAAATCATAGAGGATTTCATAGCCCTTTCAGTAGTTTTCTGTATGAAGTATGAGCAGCGTGGCCTCCAGACGTAACCTTTTAGAAAAAAAGACAGTGCTTTTATTTTATGGTGTAAAGTGCTTTTAGCTTCAGGGCTCTGAACGTGAATGTGGTCAACAAACAGCTCTTGCGAGGGACTTTGCTACAGCCTCAGCCCCAGCGCCGGTGCTCTGCCTTTGTCATGGGGAGGGGTACGGGGCCACCTCCGGCCGCCGGACCGGGCTCCCCGCCCCCCGGACACGCTCCCTCCGGGAAAGCCGCCCCGTTGCAGACCGGCCCAGGTAGGGGGGGCTCCGTGCCCCGCCGGCCCCGAGCCGAGCGCCGCCCCCCGCCGGGACCCCCCGCACGCCTCGGCGCGGCCAGCCCCGGGGAAGTGGGGCCGGGATGGCCCCCGCGCTGCCGGCCAGCCTGGCGGCGGGGTCAGCGCCACGGGGACCGCTCCCGCACTCCGGGCCGGGCCCGGGGGGCGGCCTCCGAGCTCGCCCCCGCACCGGTGGCAAAGGCAGGGCTGGGCGCCGAGCCCGGGGGGCAGAGCCCGGGGGCGGCCGGAGGCGAGAGTGCTTCAGGAGAGCTGTGGGAGCAGGGGCAGCGCACCCCCGCCGCACCCCAAGCCCTGCTCCTCCTGCATTGTCCCCTCTGCTCCCCGCGCCCGGCGCAGCCACCACCACCGCACCTCTGGCACACGGAGCATCTTCAGCCTCTCCTGTGCCTGTTACACGGCAGTGTCACTTCACTCGGCGGTACTAAAGAACCTAGTGAACGTGGTGGGTAAAAGCCATTAGAAATGTTCGCGTACTGACTGCTAACACCTAGAAATGCTGCTAGATGAGAAGGGCGGGTGAAAACAAACCCAGGCCAGCACTGAAGGTGACCCAGTGATTAGGCTCTGAGGACTGACACAAACTTCTGTGTCACCTTCTACTCCTCCACAACCTTTCTTCGCCCAAGCCATGAAGGATGCCCCACAGTCCTGCTGCAGCGGTTTGAGCTGCTGTCACCCCCAGCCATTTACCAGCTGCTCTTTGGCCACAGACTCTCAGCCCCAGAGCAATGTCAGCTGGAGGAGCTGTGGCCCCCCATCTCCACTGCACGTGGGCAGACTCTGAGGTATACACTGAAACCAGGGCCATGGTGGTTTTCAGGCTGCCTACGAGGAGAACCCTCAGAGAAGGGTCTGCCTCATCAGCTGAGCAGCCATCCCGCTTCAGCCTGTCCCCTGGGAACCAAAGCCCTGAGACACCAGCTAACGCCCTGGAGCAGCTGAGAGCAGAGGTGGGCACCCATCCTGCTCTGCTGTCCCAGGGCAGGGGCAGGAACCTGCAGCAGCAGGGCAGAGTGCCCAGGGGAGAACATTTACACCATAGATATTTAACATTTAAATCTTGCCAAAATGTATCTGTCCCTTTCCTCTGTGCCTCAGCACTCTGCCTGGAAACAGTGTGATCCTCCCTCCAAGCAGCATGTGAGATGCTTAGAGGTTGCTGTAGAAAGGAGATAAAACTGCCTAAAATTGAGAAGCGTGGCCTTCCTCTGTCTCACAGACAGGCACTCTGTGGCCCTCCCACACAAGATCGGGACCCAAGGGCGCAAAGGAGCGTGACACAGTTTGTACCGCATACTGCTGTCCCTGCTTATCTGCTAATTTAGTGACAGACTTGGCAGTGGGTGAGTTCAGCAACTTTGGTGGGCAAATGTTCCTGCTTCGAAGCTCCAACTGTCATTCATTCAGAGCAGGAATCTCACTTGCCAACTCCGTACAGAACATTAGGACCAAATACAAATTCCAAAATTCTGCCAGTTCTCTAGAGCTGGGCTGCATTATATAACGGCAGATCGCGCGGGGTGCTTTCCGACACTGACTTGATAGTCTCAATCAGGCGGAGGCAACGTGGGTGGAACTCTTATCATACCAGGCTGACTCTCTGTGAATGAGCAGAGGACTTGCACGTTCTAGAAATAGTATGTGCATTAGTATTCCCACATGAGAAACTTGGGCACACTGCTTTTCCTTTTCTCTCCCCCCCCCTTCCCTTTTTAATAAAGGCTCAAAATAAACTCCTATTCTGCAAGCGCTTACTAACAAGCACAGCACGCACAGCAGCGAGTCCGTGCAGGATCACAAACATCTGAGCGCCAGGTGACAGAAAGATTTCGCTATCGGCTTGCCCTAGGCAGGACCCAGAATAAAACTCTGAACCTGGGGAGACGTTTTCCATGGGTTTCAGCAAGGTCTGGGACTTCAGCCTGCCTCTGCTTGCACAGCACCTAGCACAATGGAGCCCCGTACCTTGACTGGCCTTTCTGGGGATGACTATAAAATAAATGGCACAAAGCGCTCAGGAAACAGACTTTTGAATGGCAAAAAGTCTCCTCTGAAGCATACAAACAGTTTTGTTTGTGCATGGGCAGACAGAATAAGGCAACAGTAAATGCCCATAAAATCTCATTTTTAATCAAATCTTTGATTTTTGCCAAACCAGTTTTAGTTTGTACTGCTCTTGTACTTCCTCAGCTATTTGTCCTTTTGTATGTTTAATATTTAGATATCTTTTTTATAAGTAAACATGTAACGTGCTCCTGGCAGTTTCTATCCCAGGTTTCAAGGCAACATGATTTAAACTCCGTGCATTTAAAACCTCCCAGAACTTGACCTATAATGCAAATCCGTACAGTCTTAATTATAGTAGCACCAGCAGCCACCGCACGAGTGAAATAGTTGAGCTTTCGTTACTAAAGAGGCACAGTAGTTAAGGTCTGTCAGTGCTCCTGTTACAATCCCCATCTTGAAGAGGTTATAACTTGGGCTGTGTAAATTTGATTGAGCTGAAACTTGGGACTCAGACTGTCAGTCCATATAGGGAATTATCTTATGAATAATTGGCTAACCCATTGCTTGATTCACAGACCTTTATAAAATGATTTTTAATGGGTTTTAATGTTTTTTTCTTTTACTGACATCTAGGGTATGAATTTGGTACTTCTAGCTCTTCTGAAGCTCCATACTGAACAGCATATATATAGGTACCCAAGTTAAAGCCACAGCTACCCAGAGGAGTTCCTGGGGCACACGTGTCCCACTTGCCCACCTATGTGTACCCATACACCGATAAGAGACTGTGAACAAGAAATGGCACTTAAGTCTATCTCAAAAGAGAGTCCTAAATGTGTAAGATAAAGAGGGCATAAAGGAATCGAACAGGAGGGAACTAAAGCTCATAAAATGTGTTTGCTTTGTACATCAGCTGCATCACGAGATGCTGCTGGTCACACACCTCATCACGCTGGGAATGGAAAATGCTCACTGAACCCATGATCCAAAATACAGCTCTGGCACGTTACAGCACAGTGTATAGGTCAACTCCATTACCTATAGATGCAGCAAGGATAGCTAGGGACAGGAAAACATCTGGCAGGCCGTTGGTCACTATCATCTTTGCTAACAGTTTCTTATAATCTTTTCATCTTCCTGCGCTTTATCTTCCCCCAAAAAACACGTGGAAGTGGGTCCCACATGTGCATTGGCATCACTTTAAAAGGGATGAGCCATGCAACTTTGAACATTGAGGGTAAGCTTAAGTATCACTTTGTGTTACAAAGGATTTGACTGACAATTGCTCTCTATAACACTTTTCTCTAGCTTTGAACTTCTCAGAGGTGGTGTTTATCACTTCAAATCACAGTAAGCTGAAGTGTTGCATGGTTGGTTAAGATGCAGACTTGCAGTTTTCCTTGACCCTGACAGAAAAATACAAGCCCAGGGCTAGAAAGATGAGCCACAGGCTGTGATCACACAGGTTGCTCTCATGGAGCCAGACCCCACAAAGTTTCCATCCCCACCTCACCAAATGGGTACAGAGCAGGGACACCATGCTACATGCCCGAACTCATGAGCATCATCTCCATTGGGTTCAGGAAGTGTTTTGACCAAGCCAGGCTGCAGCATTGGGCTCTCTTACTGCAGGGTTATTGTGCACAAGTCACAGTGAAGCAAAGCGCGCTGAGAAGCCAGGCTCCTCAGCAAGATAATCCACACACCCAAATGCCCCGTTCATCAAGGCTGCTCTATTTGGCCTCACAGAAACTGATGATGGCACAAGCACAGAGAAGTCAGTCCTTTTGAGTCACTGCTGAGATCCCAAGTAATTTACCTAAGCAGGTCACTACCTTCAAGCCTATGAGCTTGAAGGAAAACAGGTCGTCGACACAAAACATCTTTTTTGATTCATTTTCTGACTCTGGCTCCTAAGTTTGAGGAGATGCCCAGCTAGCATGAGGTGAAGAATTACAGCCAATTCAGGCCACAGGGAGATAGCGCCCAGCAGCACAGAGGCAGCTGAACTCGGAAGGTATAAGCAAGTCACATGGATAGCAAAGGCTAAGCGAGGCTCCCAGCCCCTCAGAGGCAGACTCTTGGGGAGGTTCAAACCAAGAACAAATACCGAGGTTTAAACTAGTCACATGTCCAAGGACGGCACACGGTCACACTTCATCTCCAAAGTATCTGCTCATCAGTGAAGAAGGGCAGGATTGCTGGACACACTCAGTCTGATCCTGACCAAATAAAATCTGCGGGGTGACTACTGATCTTTTAGCACAGCAGTTGTTTATGAACAAGATCTTCTCAGGATCGTAAGGAGAAGCTTTGCACACTTCTGTGCAGGATTAGTTCCAAGGAGGTCAAACCCTCCCTATGAGGAAATCTGGAAAGTTCTACTCTGTATGTGGCAGGTGGGAAAAGGAGGAATTGCAGACATTTTGTCTTGAAGAATAAATCCAGCTAGAGCTCAAATCAATTTTAAACAGAAGTAGAATAACAGAAATAATTTGCTAACCTGAGAAACCAAATATCAGCAATCAAAAAAAGTCAGTTGAGAAATTTCCATTGAGAAATTAGTTTTGCTGCACAGGATGGGGAAAGATATAGCTGTTTTCTTGTATGCTGCTGAACACAGTCCTTTCTTCTTCCTAGCACACTTGGTGTGAGGGACAGTAGAGAAGGACAGTGCAATAAAAAAGGATTTTCCTCCTCTAACCCTGCTCGATATATCCCCTACCAGAGGAATCTACTTGGCCTTGGGTACTGCAAAATTCTTAAGCACATATTTGTCTTTGGGCACATCAGCTGTACTTACATGCTTAAAGTAAGCGTGTACTCAAGCATGCTGTTAGATTGGCGCCTTAACATCTTTTGTAAATAATGTCTATTACATCGCTTTTTAAAGCTTCAGCTTTTAGTCACTGAGGATGCACTGAACTGAAATTTAACATACACAATCATAATTCTCTATATTCGTTTTATATTACTATTTCAGGTGACATTTCGGTTTAGCTTTAGCAAAGAAGAAATGCACACGCTTTGCAGAACATAGCGTAGCTTGTGTGATGATCTAGATGAAAAAGAATTAATTGTTGAGATAGCAGAGATCTTTCTCTGCATTTAAAAGTAAGGAAAGCTTTACCATGGGCTTTCTTCTTTGCCATATTTGTTCCATGCATTTATTTCAGCTTAATTGTTAGAATGCTTACAATAATATTTTAATGCAACTCTCTGTAGTCAGAAGAATGTATTATCATATAGCCCAAAGCTGCACGGAAGGACACAGTGCTGAGGGGCAGCAGGAGAGGTGGTGAATAACCTGTGATAAGAGCCCACTTCTTTGAGCTGTCTGGATAGTTTTGCCACCATTTGTTAGTGTCAGCACAAATAATTTTTATGGTACAGTATGAATTCTGACTGCAGTGAAAAGAACGGTTTCTACCACCAGTATGAATAAGATTTCATTCAATTAAAATAACGTGCAAGTACATTGTATAGTATTACATAGAAAGCTGATGTGCATTAAGTATGAATGCTGGAGTTGGGGGGAGTTATTGTGCTAATGCTATTGTTCAGTGAGCAACTATTCCCCAGCATGTAAAAAAAAAAAAAATAAGTAAGGGAAATTAAATACAGAAATCAGAAACACGTACAATGTTTGATATTATCATACTGAAATTAATGTATTCACAATTTAGACTTTAATTTGCCCTATTGTATTAAGTTTCACAGCATCTGAGCACCTAGAGAGAGAGAGAAATAGAAGTAAACACATGGAGAGAGAGATCCATAGCCTATCTGTGCTGAAATACACCACCCTCAGAGGCTGCAGCGATAGGCGCTGTGGATAAACTCTGGGGAAACACAGGCCGTGTCATAGCACCAGCCTGAAAGTGCTGCTCCCCACCAGCAGCAGGGAGAAGTTTGGTCTAGATGTGGCTGGAGCGGTGTGGTCTGCTGCGACCCTCTGCTCCTGAACAGCTTTGGAGGGCTCCTCAGCATGGGGGTGAGGCGAGCTACAGCCCCCCAGTACCCCTGGTTCACGCTACCCAGAACTGAGGGTGTCTGAAGGTGGAGGGATGTATGGGGACGCAGCCATGGCAGTTCCTAGGAGGAAGGCGAAAGTGTCTCGGAACTGAGGTGTATCTCAGACAGCCGTTGTACTCGGAGCCAATAAAAATGAAACTATTCTCTACTGAGACCTAATTAGCTTTTATATTCAAAGCCGTACTGCACATTTGTACATTGCTTATGAGCAGGACTAAAAAATATATGTACCATGACACTATACTTTTTAAGTGTCTATTGAATGCTTTTCCCATTCTCCAAGGATTGCCTTCTTCTTAGATGTATACATTCAGCGAATACGACGAGGCTAATTATTTTTCCCTGAAATGATCAGTGCTTGTCTCTAGCAGTTTGCACAGAAGCATGGACCTCACATCTTCAGCCTGGGAACTTAAAAAAAAACACAAACCAACAACAAACAAAAAACACACACACACACACAAAAAAAACCCAACCAAAAACCGACCAAAAAACCACAACTGCCTTCGAATCCTAAGACAAAAAACTGTTCGGTAAACAAATTTCCTGCCACAGGCTTTACAAGGCTTACTCTTCTATCAGAGCCCCCGTGCACGTCTGAGCCTTTTTGCTATTTTTTTACAGGGGTTATATATTTTTTCTGTTACCTTTCCTGCCTGTAAAGCAATCACGGAGAACGGCGGGAGGCACCATCAATATGCAAATTGCTGCCAGATAACTGGTTTCGCTGGTTCCGCCTTGGGAAGCGGCCCCGCCGCCGCGGGGGGGATCCGCGGGGCCCGGCCGCCCCTCCGCGCCCCTCCGCTGCCCCCTGCGCGGCTCAGCCCCGGCGGGGCCCCCGGCGCAGGGCTCGGCAGAGGGCAGGCACCGAGCAACGCGCTCCTTTGATTGCCGCTAATTCTCCCAAGTCGCGCCTGCCTTCCCGCTCGCTCCCACGGCCTGGGGGGCTTTTCTCCTTCTGAATCTCTTTGGCAAGGGGGACGCGAGCCCCGGTCCCTCGGCCTGGGCGGCACTGGCAGCTTGCTGCCGCCTCGCCCTCCGCGCAAGGGCAAGGTTTCTGCGCCTCCCCCGTCTGCTCACCTGCGGGGTGCTCCCAGGCGAGGAGGGGGAGCAGACTGGCTCACCCTGAGCTCGGGAAAACCTGGGCACCCTCCCGGACAGCTCTGCAGGCTGAAATCCATGCCAAGGCCCTCCCTTTTCTAACGCAGCGTTTGGGGGGTTAAAAGGAACCGCTGGTTTCCAAATTAAAATGCAAGTATAATTCACAGGTAAACGTCTGCAAAAGTACATGAGACCATTTTAAAAATCACAAAGAGAAACTGTGATCTGGGTTTGCTCTGCTGGTAAATTCAAAGCAGCGCTTCTTATTACACTAACCTTTTGCAAGGCATCTCTCAAAACCATGGACTGCGCATTTGGGCATTTAAAAAAAACCCAAAAAACAACCAACCAAAAAACCCAAACAGCCCAAAGTAAACAATACAGCTAATTTGTAAGCATTGAGATGTGCAGTAAGTTTAACACAAACATTCCTGTCGGTATGGCGGTGGCCCCATATAACACAATAAGATACAATTCAGACCTGTGACGGTCTATTGCATGCATAATATGCGTTTTTAAAATTGCCTGGAAACGTATTCATACGGTAAAATCTAATAGTTCAGGTGGAGCTTTTACTCTTGATCAAATAATAAAAATTGTTAGAGACCACTCTGTCATCTCATTGCTTACCAGCTTCCACGAGGACTGTTTTACGTTCCCATTTAAATAGGACAGGAGAGCAAGAAGGAAAACATAAACCACAGAAGAGTTACTACAGACATTAACTTTTAAGCCAGAAAAGCAAGAGAGCTGAGAAAGAAAGCAGGGGAATTGTCTTCATCGCTCTGCACCCATGGAGGTTTCCTACAGCTGAGGCCTGGGGACGGCAGATCCCATTAGGGCAAGGTTGCGCTCATCAAGCCCCAGGAGCTGCCTTGGGCGAGGTGTCACCAAAATACCTTCTTTTTGTGCATTTCTGCCTGCCAGGGCAGGGGATTAGTGTGGACAGACAGAGAGAGCCCGTGGACAGATGAGACTCCCTGTGGGACGGAGTGGGTGGCGATGGCCTTGTCCACGGAGAAGGAACCTGAAGTGCAGACTAGTAATAGTAATGGTGATTACTATTAAAGCGTGGAGCTTTTCATTACTGAAAACTTCAAATAACCCTCCTGAACTATATTTGAGACGGGTTTTTTTTCATGTTAACTCCAGGTTTGATTGCTGGAAAAGGTTGACTGCTAGAAAAGGAAAAGCAGTGCAGTGCACAGCAGTGAGGAATCGAAGCCCTTCTTTACCAGAACCCCTGCCATATACGTACTGTCACTCACCTTCCAGACACTCAGTACAACCATTCAATCTATTGAATCAAGAGACTGTTTGATCTTATCTGCATCTGTGAGCTGACTGTCAACCTGCTTAGGCTGCATATTAAATCATCTATAGTAGCTGTATCAAGCTGGGATGATCTGTTAATTCTAAATTTATTAACCCTTAGAGTGCAGTCATCATGTTTAATCTAGTGTAGCCAGCATTTATTTTACAAGACTAAATCCTTCTTTAAGATATGGCTGTACTGTAGGTTAAAGAATCAGTAATGTGGAGGAGAGGGTGACTGGGAAGAGCTCACTTTGATCTCTGAAAGCCAGCTGACAGCATCGCTGCTCCAAACATATAAGTTGCGTGCTTGTGGCACACTCGTGCGTCCAGTGTGCGGTGGGGGGGGGTGCACACATGTATGCACCCAGTAACACTTTCCTTGCAGGCTTTTGCCCGAGATGAGAGAGGAGAGGCCTCGAGCAATGCCCGAGCCTCGTGTCTCCACGAGAACTTAAAAATCAAAGTGCCAGCATGCCACCACAACACAAGTTGAGGGTGGCTGCAGGTAGAGACCTGCAAAGGCCCACCAACAAACCTCTCCTCCAGGTCAGCTCCCCGCTTCTTGGTCTGTAACTGCTGTCCGAATCAATTAACAAACACCCTCAGAGCGCTGAGGACCACAGCCGCTGCAGGACTCGCAAGTCAAGTGCTGCTGTCTGCCTAGGTACACATGCACCCCCACTCAGACGCATATATGTATAGAAATGATTTTGTGTAGATACATACATACACATCAATATGTTAATCTGTTCGTTACACACACACATCTCTCCCTGCCCCTCTCTCCTGTTATCTATTATCCTTGCACATTGCCGATGGTTATCAACATATTCACAGCTTTTATTTCAGTTGCAAACTGCTAGGCATGCTTCCTTTTTTGGTAATCACGTGCCTGGTATCTCTCTAATGTAGCCTAATAACAATTTTAGCATTCAGATGAAGCGATTTCATTCTGTGACTGCCTTTTCTATTAGATTTGATTCTGAGAAGCCCCAGTGGGTGCCTCGGAGGCAGAGATCTATCTGTGAGGCTGCAACCGATTCAATAGCAGCCTGAGCTAACCTTGACCTTTCCCTAGACCCTGCTCCATCTGGTGCCAGCCTGGTCCCCCCCTTCTCCTCCTCCTTGCTTCGCAGTCAGCATTGATCAAGGCGGAATCGAGCGTCTCTCTCCCTCCGAGGGCTGGGCAGTCGCGGAAAGGACGGCACATTTCAATATATGGAAATGATCGAGCCTCTTATGCAATCATAAACCTACACAGAGCCTCGTGATTTGATATTTCATTCACCTCCAAAGATTCTCCCCCTCCCTCCCGCCAGCAGGGATTTATAAACTATAAGACAACGGCTTTCCCCAACACCTGGAAATTATAAAGCTTGCTGTTTATTGGGAATGAAAGCCTGGCGATTGCAGCCGATGTACGTTGAGGTTTATTTATTTATTTATTTGCCGCTCGCCCGGCGCGCTCGGGGGTTTGGTATTTTTTTTCCCCAGGGTGGGTGCCCCCGGCCCCGCGGAGGGCCCCGCCGGTGCCGCAGGCGCAGCGCCTGCAGCCTGCTCCGGCCCCGCCGGCCCGGGGCAGCGGCTCCCGCGGGGCCGGGCCGCGTCCCGCTCCGCTCCGAGCGGGGACGGGGCGGCTCGGGCGCGTTTCAATGGCTGGAAACGAGCAGCGGCTCCGGCAATGAATCGGCGCCGGCCGCTTCGTCACCTTCCCAGTTCTGCTTCGGTTTCTTCTCTGCTCCCCCGCGCTGGCGCTCGGCTCCCCGCTCCCCCCGGCCACGCACCACGGGCTCTGCCCCCCCCCCCCCCCCCCGCGGCCCTCGGCTCCCCGCAGGCGGACGGCCGAGCTGGGGGGTGCTGGGGGGCCGATAGGGGTGCGGAGCCGCTCGGCGCCCGGGGGCTGTGCCCGCACAGAGCGCAGCGTGGCTCCCAGCCGCCGCGCCGCCCTCGCTGCTACGACGTCCGCTTCCATCGACAAGCAATTTTATTTTTCTCCCGAGGAATTCTGACATAACCACTTTTTTTTTTTTTTCCACCGCATACCAGCCTCGAGATTATATAACAGATTATGTAAAATTATAATTACGAGATAATATATGCAGGCTCTAATTATTATATAGTTTCCTGTGTATCTATAGGAACACGGCGCATATGTTCAGAGTCGGTTCTGCAATATTTGCATAGCCAACATTTCTGGCTGTAGACGTGGTGTAGAAAAGGAATGGATAAATAGTTGACGGCACACATGTATAAGGGAGATATATTACTTAATGGGAAAAAGTACCTGGAAATACATTTCTCTCTGTTTTGAGGAATTTGGTTTGCTTTATCTCCACGGGTAGTAAAAAATAATAGGAAGAAACTGTGAATTACATTGAAAAAATAGATATATTCAATTTGTCAGTTTAATATTACACTTCCTTCCTGCAATGCTACAAAGATTTAGAACATTTCCAAAACTTTCAGCTCTAATCTGTGTCTTGAGGTTTGTTTGGAGGACCTGCCACCACACGCCGGCTACAAATGAGTGTCAATTAATAACAAAACCCACTCTTCCTTATTTCTGCACTCACGTAATTTAACAGGTTTTGATAAAACCACGGATGCAATGGTGAGAATTTTCCAATGCGTGTAGTATTAACAGTTTTCATTCTAAAGCACCAAAACTTCCTGAAATAGAACTGCTGAATATTTCTTTGCTTTTCCCAATGGCCATCTACACGTAGTTATACACTTGAAATATAAAGAATATTCATCTTAAAAAGGGGGGTTTGTTTTACCAGGAACCTAGCTGATGGAAACAATCTCAAATCTAGGCAGCTGAAGTAAGTACGCTGTCTTATTTGTGGCCTCCAAAATTAGAAATAATTTGAAAGAAGAAGTAGGAGAGTTTTTAGCTAGTGCTTTCCACCACGTAAGAAGTAACTGGAAATCATTCACCCTTATAACGCAACAGGATTCATAAACTCTTTGCTTTCTGAGCTACCTGAGCAACGACGTAACCTCTGCAGAAGTGCCTAAGCCCCCTTTGTTGTTGAAAAACATATTGTACTTATTAGTAAAATGTGAAATGGCTTAAAAAACAATTTGAGCTATGAATTGCCATCTGCTCAATGGGGGGAAACAGAAAGTAACTGAATATATTTTCTCACCTTTTTTTATAGCAACATAAACAATGCTCCAGAACACTATAAACTTCTAGCTGTACAAAAGGCGTTGGTACAGTTCGTCATGCTTCAGGTCAGGACTTCGTCCACACTGTCAAACACTGTTTCTTTTATTTATCTGCAAATGCCCCAAAATGTTTTTCCCTCCCTATTAAAGTTAGATGTCCTTTTTCATTTCAGGGATTAAAAGTTTGATCCTGCTTCTCACATGATACTCTGGAAACTGTCCCTGATAGGGAGCTCGCCTGAGATGCGTGCATGCCTGGAGCCGTCAAAATAAGGGTAACGCAGCATATACAACTTGTTCTGGTTCTCCGCGTGGGAGGGTAAGAGGGAAGAGTTTATCTTACCCAGCTTTTATGTAGGGCTTTGTATTGCTAGTGTCCATCGCAAAAGAAATTCATCTTTCTGCTTTCCCCGTCCCTTTTTGCAGAGAAAAACGGAGGAACCAAACAGGACCGATTCCTCTGGTATCAAGCTTTGCCAGTGCTGAAAGCACATTCCTCCAGTGCCTGCACACTCGGTGACCTCGCCGGGTGCTGCAGGGGCAAGGCTCTGAAATGGGCTGGGAGCGCAGGGAGGCCTCTGCCTGCCCCAGGAAGGCCACACAGCAGCGCAGTGCCTGCCCGGGTCTAAGCCAGGAGCAAGATTCCCTGGGAATCCATCCATACGGGCACCTGCTGCTCCCCAAGACTCAGCTCACAGCGCTAACGCTCTAACGGAAAGAACAAAACATATTTTTGTTTTGTTTTTTTTTGTTTTCCTTTCTGTGTAGCTGGAGTTATTTCTTTGCTCTCTTTCAGCTTTACACACCTGGGAGCCCAGACTTTTTTTAACCTGTTTGTTTCGTTTCTTGCTTAACAGCAGCTCAGCTAACCTGCCCTGAACACTCTGCTCCTACCAGCTACGGATCGGAGGGGAGAGCATTTCTGGAGCGCAGGGAGCCATCAAACCAAATGGCCAGGTTCAGGCACGTGGAGGACGTGAACTGGAAGACCTTGGGTTGGAGTGAGTTTTGCAAGGGGCGTGAGGACAGCAGAGCTGTGAACTGTTATGGCTCCATCCCGCAGGACAAACACATGTTGGATAGTAATCCTGCAGTGCAGAAATTGTTTTTGTTTGCCTGCCTAGTGCCCAATGCTTTCTCCTCTCTGAAAGACCAACTCGTCAAAAGCATCATTTAAAAATATTAACAATACGAGGAGCAGCTTTTCTGCTCCCATGGAACTTGGCAGGAGTATAAATATGCAGTAAGGGAAGAGAGGAATCGAAAACTTAATAAGAAATGGAAATACAATGGCATACAAGTAGCCTGCACCCCTCACATTTTAATTTCTACCAATGTCCCTAGCAGGGCAGGGCACAGCAAACTGCCTCAAGATTTATATGCAAAGCGTGTGAGCTCATTGCAATAGCTGTATCCTCGCGCACGCCTAGGTGTTCTACACCTCACATACAGATCACCCTGTAGTATTAAGATTCAAATCGCCTGTCCTCTGTCGCTAATAAAAATGAAATATATTAGGGGAAGTTTGAATACAGTGGCTTGACAGAGCATGTCATGTCTCACACATGAAATAACGTTGTGAGTGTGTGATCAAAAAGTAGCTGCCCATTTTTGTGGTGTAAGATTTTCCTGTTTCAAAAGGCAAAATGTGTGCTTTGAGACAAGGTAAGCCTGAACCCTTAAACTGCTACGGCCCCCAAGAGTGCAGCGTGAGGCCAACTCAGAACTCCCTGCTACGCTGAGAAAAAACATACATTTTTATAAGACTCCCAGATTTTCTTTTTGTTTTCCTTTTCAAGTGTGCAGAACATAAGCAAAGCATGAGGACCTGTGCTGTACTTCGAGTGGTCCTTCTGTGACTAAGAAGTTACCGCAGCAGAACACCACCCTACGGTGGAAGCTGCCAATATCATCATATTAAGGGTTTGTCAGTGTTTCCATTCTAAGCCTGAGCCATTCTAGCCTAAGGGCTAGACCCTACCAAGGCTTTCTTGAAAACAGCATGTCAGCCAGGTAGATAAGCACATCTCCTGAGAGCTGACAGGGCTGATGGCTTTTTCAGCCTGTCCTGGGCTTGGTTTTTCAGGAAAGCAAGCAGCCAGCCAGACTTTGGGATGGAAAGCGTTTGGGACAGTGCCTCTGTGTTACAAAGCAGCCCAGGACAGACATGCGAAAAGCAGTATGCCACTCTAAGTGAGATGCAAATAAAGGAGAGGACTGTCATTAAGGAAACACCCGACAGGTTATTTTGTTCTGTGGAAATGGCTTACAGTATTGACAAGGACGGACGTTTCCAGTTTCCAGCTCCTCACCAGTGCTCACTCTCTGTTGGAAACTGCACCCCTCCCCTAATTGAAGGGATAGAACTGATTCACAAAGGTGTATTACAGCTCTAGGTGCTGGAGTCAGAAACATTTGTAAAGCCTGTTCGGTGTGGGTTCATGCAACAGGCAGCGACTGCTCCAAAAATTGCCTCTGCTTCTAGGAAGGATGCTTTCAGAAGCTGCCAAGAGCCCAATCCCAAGTAGCCTCTGGGAAAAGCCCCATGGAAGTGCATCAAATATGCCTCCAAATCCACCTCAACAGGTAGCCCTGATGCTGGTTTCTGTGAAACAGCACAGACTCTGGGGTGCCCTCTTCCTCCTGAGCTTGTCCTTCCCGAGATTGGGCTGGTGGCAGGGGAAGATAGAAGAGGAAAACTTAATGTGCCACTGCTTGTGCCATACCTGTTCTGTAGATAGTGTGAGGACTTTGTTCCTAGGGTCTGTCCATGTGGTGCCATTCCTGAGCAATAAAAGCTCACCCACAAGGTATTTTAAAGCAAACACTTGGTCTTATGAATTCCTTAATACTCCTGTAGCTAGACAACAATACCACAAATAGTAAACACTCTAAAAATACCCACTCAGTGTAAAGACCCCAAGTTCATGTACCAGCTCCTTCGGCCAGCAGGAGACAGGACCCCACAGAGGTTATGTGTTCATCTCATGGAGGAGTGACTTCTTGTGTCACTCCTCAGCAATTCCCCATGGCAAGAACACCAGCACAGTTTCCCAAAGAAGAGGTGTTTCAGTGACCCTTGAACTTGGTGGAAAGGTGAACTGGCCGCCAGTGCGGTCTCTTAGAAAGTAAATGGAAGTGTGTCCATGGGTGTATGTGCACTGACACATGTGTGCATGGGGGTGTGGGTCAGGCATCAACTATTCTAAAAAAATTGGGTTCTACACTGTACTGTTTTCTTAAATCTTTTTGTGTTCTCTGCACAGATTGTGTCCCTGCCTTCATCTAATTTAAAAAAGCAGGGCCACTGAAACAGCCTCAAGAGCCAAATACTATGTCTGATTCATCAGAGCACATCATGCACAAGAGCAATAGCTGATTTCATAAGATACCTGGGGGAAAAAAAGAAAAAAAAAGTCTTTATCGTTTAAGATCAGAATTTGCTTACCAGGGTTGTTATTTAAACTGAGAAATACAGGCAGAAATCTGTAAATCTGACTTTAAATTACTTTGTTCTGATCTGTATTATTGTTCTTGCAGTTCTCTCTTTTTAGGTGACTTTACGGTAGGCAGGCTCGAGAAAACACAGGACCAGATACTCCGTGGAGATTTGCATCCTAAGCTCTGAATTCCCCAATTTGGATTTTGTTGGTTCAAACACAGATGCCCCTTTTTTACTTTTGAAACTGTTTATTGTGTGAATGTAAAATAATTACAGAAACCAGGTGTATATTGTACTTACGGAAGACTTACGTTACCTTAGAGAAAAAGAGCACTGTGTGGAGCTCTTTTTATTTTTTTTAAACATGGTGTACATTCAATTAATTCACGCCATTTTATATAATTTTACCTTTATACCTTCCACCTAAAATGAAAGCAATATCAATTCATAACCTCCTTCTAGTTCAAATGATACAGATAAAAATTAGGTCTCTTACTCTTTTTAAAATTAAGTGTATATTCCACTAAAGGTACAGGTCTTTTTTCATGAAAGCAAGTGCTATTTACCATGTGTGGCTATTTCAGTGAGCTAAATATTTATTGAAAACTCAAAGCATTCACTGGCCTCATTTTCTCTAGTTGTTGCTTTCAGATTAATAAACCTGTTTCCTACTTAAAATGAAAAAAGAATTCAGAAATGTTTAGCATGAAGTTGAAGAAGTAGCAAGAAAACGACTAACAGATACCAGCACATTGCATATTTATTTTGTCCTGTCAATTATTTTTAAAGAATTCCCTGCTTATGGAGGAAGATTTTTAAAAGACCTGGACTATCAAATAAAGATGTACACAAACACCAGTTTCTTCATTTTTCCTCATTTTAGAGAAAGTGAATCTGAAGGGTTTGGGTTTTGTTTGGTGTTGTCCCCCCCCTTCCCCTTATTATACTTTTACCAGTGTTGGAAAAAAAAAAATCACGTTTCAAGGGTCATAGAATAAACCAGCATAAAGAGTTTATGACTGTACAGCGACGTGTTTATGAAGCTGAATACTCATCAGCACTTGCAACATTTGGAAATCGCAAATATCAGACCTTCTTTGCAACACTTCAAAGCAGCAGCCATGTGTAAAGTTCCATAGGTACCAGCTACTCCAGGGTCAGCGGTGGCTCTGAGTAAACACTTTGAGAGGCCTAGACCTGGAGGTAATTTCAATGTGTTTGTATCCAGTCATGAACACACAATCACCTATTGAAAGTGTCTGGCTTGGAGTGCAGACAGATGGAGAGCACAGAGGTTAGTACAGCCAGGCCTTGGACTGACCTTTGCGGAGAGAATTAAATCAGTCTGACCTTGTTGTGAAGCCTAAATTATATCCATAGACCCCCAAATAATGCATCTTTAATACATCGCTGCCCTCTTTTTATCAGCCTTTTTACCTCGAGGGTATCTTGTTTGCTAACTACTGATGTTAAATTGCAGCTATTTATGCTTACATTTGTGACCTTGGTGGACATCTTGTCACATTTTTCATGAACACTTGAAAAAAAAAAAAGAAGAGAGAAATATTTATATTGAGAGACTATATAAAACTAAGGTCTTGTTTCACTTAGGCATAAAATAAACATGAATAGGAAAAGAAACCTGCTTCAACCGGAGGGCACTGTATTCATTGTATAAGTCTAACACAATAGTCATTGTATAATTCTGAGCTTCAATATCATCCATAACCTATCATCCGGACAGCCTGGAAAACAGAGCGGTGCCACGTAACAGGATTTCCAGTATCTTAGAAACACCTTTTCTTCTAAAGATATTTTTAATATTTCAGGATTTTTTTTTCAAATTCAAAACGCTACTAAGAACAGAGTAACCCCCGTGACACTTGTCAGTTTTGGTAATCCAGACCTCTGGACAGAAACAATGCCGAGTCTCCAGGCTGGGATCTCAGCTGGGAAGCAGCTCGGTGCAGACTGGGCAGCGGTGACTTGGCACTGGGTTAACTGTGACAGCAGAGGAGCCCAGTGGAAGCTCAGGGGAACTGCACCCCTTCCCGCCGGCGAAAGCTGCGATTTGTGCTTTACCGGTGTACCTTGCCCCAACAAAAGGTGCCTGGATAAAAAAATAAAAGATCTTGGTCCAGGCTGTTGCTTTCCAAGGACCTTTATTCTAAGGTGCATTGAGTTCCTTTTCGGTTTTTGTTAATTAAAACAAAACTCGGGTTTAAACTACAGAAAGGAACGAGGTTTTGTTCCTCTGCAGTTAGTTTGGGATTTGGGCTCTGCCACCATCTGTCCTTGTACTCTTGGGCAAGTCAGAGGCCCGCGACAGAAAATCCTCTGGGAACCTCCGTATGGAAAGCTGTGACGCCACAGGTTGGCCAAGTCCACCGTCCACAGGGGTGGCACCACACCACCTCTGGGAACGCTTTTCCCGGCAGCGGTGAGCTATTAGGGTGGCTCACCCGTTTTGCGGAATCACACCTTGTGTCCACACAAGAGATGCTCCCACCCCAGGTTTGGCACTGCCACCTTGCTGACCTCATTTAGCAATCTAAGCCAACAAAAAAAATATTTGCTACCTTTTGCCGAGACAGTTTCCTGCTGGTTTAGCAAGCTGCATCAAGCAAGGGAAGGGAGAGGTGAGCACCAGAAGCAGCACACAACAAGAGCACACAGCTGCAGGGCGGAGAAGAGAGCAAACCTGTGCAGTGCTGATTCAAATCAGCTACAGAACCACACCATTAAACTGCTGATGAAGGTTAAGTTTGGTCTAATACTTGGCACTGAAGCAGATGAAATGCAGGAGCACAATGCTTTCTCCCAGCTTTGCTCTGCAAGAGGAGCAAACAGATCAGTAATTCCTTAAACTGAGAAAAGCCCAAACCATCAGAACCCTGCTATTTGCATTGCTAAAGAGCTGCTCTCCAGGGTGGGCTACAACGATAACACTCCTCAGATACTGTTAAGAAAAGTGTTTATATGCTAAAATAAAACCTAATACTTTACCTCTTCCCTGTCAAATGAAACACATTATTCTCAAAATGGATGCAATGTGGCCAGCTCCATCCCAAACTGCCCACTATCGACTCTTCAAGAAACTCCTTCCTTACCCCAGAAATGAGCTTTGGGATCAGATCAGCTACTCAGCATCCTGCAGATCCCTCACTGCTGATACAGGCACTAAGTGTCCCTAATAGTTTTGCCTGTGCTGAGGGAAACCTGTCCCCCAAAAGTAACAACTGTTGGTGAAAAGCAACTAGACACAGGAAGAGTCACAACTGCATGCAATGGAAACTAGATGTTATTTTAAAGGGGGTTCTTCAGCTTACAAGCCTATAGGTTCTCCTGAGACCTGTTTAAGGCTAATCGCTTAAAAAGTAGAGGGCAGTGCAGCCCATGGAGCTGTGTTAATTGCATTTTATGTCTGCAAACATGCTAGAAACCCCCAGAAATGCAAGTTTCACATGGCCAAAAAGCAAACTGCAGGGCATGAGCGCCAAGCTCAACCATCTTTCCTGCGGATCTTCCACATATTTTAAGGGTCTTTCAGATAAATACAGATTCCTGTATTTCAAGGGACAGGACCAGCAGCTGACTACAACAGCAACCGGGTCTGTCAAGTCCCCCGAAGCCAGGGTTACTGCTGCTGTTGCTGTCACAGAGTGAGTGCTCGGGGTGGCTGCTGCAGACCAGCTTGGAAAAGCAGCTCCCTTCTGACAGCAACAGTCTTTCCCTAGCTTCTGACCTCTGACACCTCCAAGGTCACCAAGCCTGGTCCCAAGATCTCATGGCTGAGGCAGCAAAACTCAGTCTTGCCAGCCCTGCTGAGAAGTCTTGCTCCAGCTCTGACCCCACTACTCTTAGCTCTTCCTCTTATTTTATGTAGTTCCCATGTGGTTCTTGAAGGTGTATGGAGCGAGAAACAGCCCCCAGGAATAAGTACATACCTATCTGTGTTTCCCCAGCCATGGAAGAGACAATCATGGGATGGAAAGGATGTGGGGGAGAAACAGGCTGGGGGAAAAAAAGGTCTGTGTCTTCAAGATCATTTAATCCTCCAGGGTTTCAAGCTCCAAAAAAATCAAGCCCAATCTAAACAGTTATATAGGAAATAACTAGTACAAACTACTGCCTACTTCCTTTGGCTACACAAAGCCAAAAAGCAGTGATAATCACACTATTTGATTCCATGATCTGATTCCTGTGTTACCTTATTTCCCAGAGACTATAGCTCTGCGTACCACAACATGCCTGTCAAGATGTGGATTTACAGGTTACGCTGTAGTAGAACCTGCTGGTTTTCAGCTCCAATCGACATTTGCTTGTTGGTACATGCCTGACGGAGTTGCAGTCCAGATTAGGAAACATTTGTTTATGCCCCAAAATCCCCAACATATTTTTCCAGCTCTGTTCCCAGTGCTAAGCTCCATGCCACTCCAGCTCTCTGGTAGTCAGCTCTCATACTGCTTCCTGGTATAAAATTGATTAGAAGCAGCATGAAATGTCATCAAGCTGACCCTCGGGAGGCTGGGCCCAAAAATAACAGATGGGAAAAGTGGCCTTTTGATTAAACTTTCAGTTGCCAAAAACTGTACATTTCCCCTCACCGTGCATGTGCACACACGTTGCAAGTCAAGAAAAGTCTACACGAGCTGCAGACACAACAGTGAATTTAGTACAGATCTATTCTTAACAACGTTAGTGTTGCTGAAGTCAGCAGGATTCTTGCCATCAGCTTCAGGGGTGGCAGGAAAGGGGTCCTTTGTTCCACTTTTTATTTCACATCTCTTTCTTCCTGGTGTTGCTCAGATGATACCAGAGAGAGGATGCGAAAGTAAGGCAGAGCAGGCCCAGGCTGGCTGTTTGTGACATAAGAGCTGATGGTGGGGGTGGTGGCAGCTTCTTGGGAAAGCAATGCAGATTTTCAGGTATTCTGTGAAGCCCATGCCAACGAGTTTTCCTGGGGGGTGGTGGGTGAGTGAGGTTTGTACCTTTCCAAGGAGCTGCAACTGTTAAAAAAATGACTGGAAAGCTCTTCTGATAGGGTCCCAAGACACCCAGGTCCCACTGTGAGGAGGCAAATGAGCCACAAAGGTTTTTGGTGGGAAGAAAAACAACAAAGAAAGAAACACAGCCTCATGCACACCTATACTGATATGAACCTCTGATAATACAAATCTGGTTTACATATTCATATATTTTTATGTCTGACTGTTCCCATTTCAAAGAGCTTTATTACCTAAATTGCTGCAGAATAGTCAGATGCAAAGGAATGAGGGAAGGATGGAACAGTAGACTTTAGAACCTGAATTTCCAGGCCTGGGTAGCTTTGCCACAGTCTTGTTTGCATAGGTTTTTTACCCTATCCTAAAAGTGCCAGCTTACATTGAGCCGCTAGTACATATAGCATCTATGCTAGGGATTGGTAACAAAGCAGCTTGACTAGGGGTTGCAGGACAAACGTTTATGTCTTCAGGTCCAACATTCAGAGCTTGTCCCTCATGCAGGTAAAACTGGTGATATCCAGCAACAGACCACGAGCTTCTGCGGTTCTGAGAGCAGCGTACATCAAGATTTATCACTGCTTTCCGGGACAGTTCAGTGCTGTCCAAGACCAGAACCCGCCTCTGTGAGGTTGTGTCTGGGCCACAGCAGGATCCCATGGTTACTTTTTTGCATGTCGGCAAAGCCACAATCAGTCTAAAACTGTGTTTGAGGCCTACAGATGAATAACAATAGCCAGCCATTAGAACAAATAAAGACTACCATTATCCCAAAAAAAGGGCTTGAAATGAGCCGGCAAGAGCTAAGGTGATGTATGGCAATACATATTCATTCTGCCTCCTCTCACACTTCTCTTTCTCTCTTTTCAGTGGATTGGAGGACCTTTTTGTCTTAGGCCCAGCTGTAGTTCCTCAAAATTTGGGGAGGGCAGCTCCCTTACTACACTACAGGTTGTTTTGGGGTTTTTTTTACACTCATTTTCTCTTTCCTTTCCCACCGTCTTTGACCACTGAGTTTGCAAGGTGTCTAATAGAATTGAAAAAAATAGTTTCCAAAAGACTTTTCTAGTAATTCCCAAGGATTACCAAGTCCATTATTGAGAGGGTATTTGGGAAGCAACGGAAAGAAAGAAGAGTCACATGTGCATGGTAGGGCACATCTGTCTTGAGCAGGGAGTCAGGATTCAGGCAGCACAGTATAGTGTACCTACGCGAAGCCTACACACCCATAGCAATTTAAGGTAATATTTTGGTCATCAGGTGGAGACCCCAAGTACACAGTGGTTTAAGACCAGATTTGTGAGAAGCAGAAATTGGACTCACATTCTAGGGCTGTTGTTTAACATTCTACGTATGTGAGAGAGAGAACGAAAGAATAAGAATTATCTTTAAATCCCTGCTAAATCATGCCCTGCTTTCTCAAGGCAACCTCAAGCTTTAGTAGTTCAGACAGATTCTCTAGCTGACAATTAATATTAATGGGTAGATTTCACAATGTGGCATTATCACACTGTGAGATGGGTGGGCATACCATCTGGGTTTTGGCAGGTATTAGATGTAATCAAAGGGATTACTTGGCTCAGGGAGAAAAAGAAAACCTTGGGTTTGTTTAGGCCTTTTCTTTTGTTTGGATGCAGCTCTAGGTGTACTTAACTATTTTCCCCTTGTATCTTGTTTCTTGTGATGAGCATTTCTGAGTTTACATGGGAAACGAGAGCCAGATACCCAACATATTGTATTAGTCGGAGTCCGTCCGATTTGCCTGAACACCTCTCTCTCATGCATTGTTGTTTGGGATCGATTGTCAGCCCATTTAGGGGTCAGCTGCTGCATTTTAGAAGGTTAAGCCGCGAATATAAACGGTGCAGGAATTAAAGGCAAAATATATTTAGATAATCAACCAATCGGACCTTTTTCAAGATAGAAGCTGAGGAAGTCAGGTGTGCAAACAGATACACACGCGAAGAAACAGACTTTGTACTCTTCTTCCCACAAAGCAAATACTACAGTGCCAACTTTCCGGTGGGTGGGGGGAAGAAATTCCCCTCCCTCCCTTTTCCTCCTCCCAACTCAGCCACCACAAGCTCCCGAGCATCAGCAACACTAAACGGAGGAGGTTAAGTTTTAAACTTTGGGAAAGCTATTGATTTGGCAGCCTTTCTCCTCTCCTGGCTGTGCCCCAGCTGATTGTAACTAAGTAATCCTCATCAATCTGTGGTAATGCAGGACCATGTTTATTGCTGTAGTAGTTAAGTTGTTGTTAATTTTACACTAAACGGTTGTTATGATGATGAATGAGTAGCTCGGGCTGCCACCCAGGGGACTTCAGCCCATACAACCAACAAAAGGGAGATCCAAAGGGAAGACCAGGGAAAATCCAGAGCGTCCACGCGGTAACATGGACCTTATTTAAAAAAACAAAAAAAAAAAAAAAAAAAGGGGGGGGGGGGGGAGAAAAACAGTAAAAGGAAAAAAGCTGATCTTCAGGTTTACATTTGAATTTGGATGCTTGGGGGGTAAAAGGTGCTGCCTAAGCGTAATTGCAATTCTTTTACATACCGGCTCGGATCAAAGAGGGGAACGAAAGTACAAGCGATTTCCCTCCCCGGCCCACTCCGGCCTGGCAAAGCAGCTGCTGATGGGATCCTGCCCAAAAGCATCACGCTCGTCTGCTCTTGAAAAAATTCCGTCCCTCTCGGGGTTTTCCTCCGGCGGGAGGGTTCAATAATGTAACCAGCCAGCTGCAAACGGCGGGCATGAATCACCGGGAAGCCTCCGCCACCGCCAGGCACTCTCCGGCCGGCAGAGCCGCTCCGCGGGCCCGCCCTGCCCCGGCCCCCGGCCGGCCCCATCCCGGGGCGGTGCCGCCGCCTTTTGTCCCGCCGCGGCCGCCGCGTCCGCGGGCAGGCGGCGCCCCCGTGAGGCCAGAGAGCGGCGCTGCCGGCCCCTCGCTGCCCCCCGCGCCGCCGGGCGCCCCGTCCCCCCAGCGCCTGCCGCCCCGGGCCGCTGGCCTGCGGCGGGATGCGGGGGCTCGTCAGCCCGAGCAGCGGGCCCCTCGCTACTGCTCGCACCGCGGAGGGGTTTCCCCCTCCGGCTGGATGATGCTGAAGGACGACACGGATGGACAAGCTGAAGGCTGTAAATCCGGGCACAAAGTTCTTCCACCCCCCCGCCGCTTCCTTTGGCTGCCGTAGGAGCGTAACGGCACCGGGAGGCATACCGACACTGCTCAGTTGCATGGCAGTTCATCCTCTCCCCTTCGCTGGCCCGAGGAACTGGTACGGAGTCGGGGTGTATCTCACGGTGCAATAGCCACGGCTGGGCTGGGGGAGCCCGGGGACATTTCCCACCCTGGGTTCAGAACCGCAAACCCCCTCCAAGTGAACACCAGCAGATCAAACGGGTCTCTCCAGGCCCCAGCTGTAACCCTGCTGCGCTCCACAGCTTGGCACTGCTGGGAAGAAGCGCCCAAGGACAGCCCTCCATCCCACAGCACCCTCGGAAGGATGTGCCCACAAGGAAGACGGCCCTGGAAACACGCGTGGAAGGGGCCCACAGAACGTCCATGCAATGCGCTCCCCCAGCCACCCGCATTTACCCTGACAGCTCTCACACATCAGCACGCAGGAGCCGCCGCCTGCACCATGCAAGACCGTTAAAGTTAGCGTACCCTCCCATGCCAGGTTATAAGACCAAGAAATAATTGGGATTGCAGCAGGTGAAGTTTTATTTCCTTGCATCTCTTCAGTCTGATTATGGGCATGAATGTACAATTTTCCCAGCCATTATCGGTCAGCCGGGTCAGGTGGCATTGCATTTCCATTCTGTGTCAGTGCTCAGATTGAGCGAGACAAATGAAATGTGGCAATTTAAGCTGAGAGGCCCTGGGGGGGAAATAATGAGAGAAGCCAGGAGCTACAGAGGTCCCCTATGAGGGTTCAAGGACCAGCTCCCAGCTGAAGAAATTAGAGGCCAAAGTCAGAACTTGAACATTATAAGTTTATCAGGCTTTTCTTTTCCCTCCTCCGCCCCCGCCATTCTCCTTTCATTTCTTCCCTGCCTGCCTCCTGCCGTCGTTCACTAAAGGGCTGCAAGAGGAAAGGCTCCATCAGGCCACAGAAGAGGTAGAGAAGAATACAGACGCCTTTCTGGGTCGGAGCCAAGTGTGTTAGTGGGACAGCAGAGGAACCACATTCAAGAAGAAAGAAATACATCTTGTCCAGGATGAAAAAGAAAAGCCCACCACAACTAATCTGGGCTTTTACTTCTAAGTAACAGCCAAACATGGGAACGGTTAAGGGTATGATCAGAAGGTAGCAATCAGTATGTCTTGCTATCTTACGTTGCCACACCCTAGGGATGGGAAAATACACCAAACAGACCTTCTGATCCCAACAAAAGCCATAACTGAAGGGCTCAAGTTCAAGAAAATACTTATCTTAGAAGATTATTGTAAAAAATTAAGTCTCACAAAGCCAACATTGGTTAAAAACCCCATCAGTATCTCTACTGGAAAAAAATACCATGCCTGTGTTGCCTAGATGGTGCTTTTTCCCTGCCATGACAGCACCTCCAAAGCTTAGATTCAGCATCCACAGGAGTCCCCCACTTCTGAGGGGCGACCCATAGCAGCCCGCAATGCTGGAGTTACAGTAAATAGCTCTATTGTTGGGCAAGCTGTTCCTCAGTACCAGTGTTCCTCAGACCCCAGGAAAGCAGCTCAAGCCCCTGAGAGCCAGAGGGGGCCAGAAGACAAGATTTCAACATGCTCTGACTTTGGCCCATCTCCAGACAACACTAGGCTGCTCAGTAAAGGTCCACAGTCTTTTCTGGGGGACCAGAGCTGGGCAGCTCAGAGTGGTAATGGTCCAGGTTACATTTCAACATGCACACGTGCCCTAGAGCCTGACTTATCTGGATAAAAGTCAGATGTGGGCAAGTCTCATGACACAAGACTCCTCAAGAATGATTCCTAAGATTTTAAAGGTGTCCATCTTTGTTTCCCTATCACAACACGTGAAGCATACTGGAGCGTTGAACAAGAGTACCAACAACTAGGCAATTGTGAGAACCTTTCTTTGGTCATGCCACCCATCCTAGATTTCCATGACCGTTAGCATCTCCAGACTCTTAGCCTAGTAAGACAACCATCCCTCTCCAGACTCTTTGGGACGCCAGCTCCAACGGGTCTATTGCATGAGCATTCCAAGGGCTGGGAGCCTCCATAAGCCATATATATGGCTATTTTATACTTCCCATACTTATAGTGAACATGGAACCTGGCATGCAACTCAAAGCATCACCATGGTAGCCCCCTTTCCAGATAATGCCAGCCAGCCCTGTGCAGAGATGTAGTGGTGATAAACAGGATTCTCTCATGAATGCCAACACCAAAAAAAAGTTCTAGATGGCTCTGAAAGCTCAGCAGCCTATCGATAACCCTCTGCGCATTCAGCTGGTACCCATGCTGAGCAGGTGACATCTATCCGTCTGGGATTCAGAGGTATCAGTTACAGATGAAAAGCATCACTCTAAGTACCAGACAAGTAAAGCACTCCATTAGCTTGCTCCGTCTCCTTAACTTCAACACCACAGTACAGGCACTGCTCCTACACATTGTGTAACTACGGTATTTGGACTCTTGGAAGTCTTTTCTATTCACAAACTTTGAAACTACCCACACAATGTTTGTGAAGATGGCCCATTTCTAGTGCAGCCTATCAATTCAACAATGCCTGCCTTAAATATACACCTTATTTACAGATTTAAAACTTTAAGGGCATATAGAAGACTACCAAATGTAATTTTTTTAAAAAACCACCATAACTCTTGATTACAAACAGTAGATATTCTTCTATGCTCTTAAACTTCACATAAAGCAACAGAGTACACCATTCTCAAAAAGGAAAACAAGAAATAGCATGCTTATGCTGTTTCAGACACTTAATTCTTCTTAGACCTCCCCCATGGCACTCTGAATACTTTGCAATTGGCCACAGCTCACCACCGGGCTCTGCCATACAGTCAGCTGCCTGCCTCCACCTGCCAGCTTTATCTGGGAGCAGGAGGGGATGTGTGACAGGCAACCTTTGAACTCTTGTTCCCCAGCTAGAAATAAGGCTTCATGACATCAGGTGCCGAGCAAAAAGACAACTTCTGCCACAAATTGCTTGTGATCTGATGTGTTCCTAAGGCAGTGGCCAATATTTACTTCCTGTTACGATTAGCTGCAGTTGGACTACTGAAAACAGACAAGCACATCAGCACTCCTTAAAATTAACGGCTAATAAAAGAAATGAATGCTAGCTCTTCCTTATTGACGTGGCCATACCTGTTTTGAGTACACTGTTACTACCTTCTGCTGTAAGAGGAATACAGCTCCTATGCCACATGGGCCTCGCGGTACCCTGAACTGTAAGAGGACACACAGAGAGCCCTACACAGTGGTGGTCTCTGAACATATTTAATCATACAACACTGGTGTTATTGTACGAAGAAAAGGCATGAGCTGGAGCGTATGATATTCAAGTCTTTTCACAGATCTGCCATTGCCTTTCAGCATTGCTTTAAGCAATCAACTCAGCCAGCTGCATTTATCCCCCCCAGTCAACATGTAGCGCATATGAAGCCAAAGGACGCGATTCATGGCTACCTTTGTGTAAGACTGAGTTCCCTGCTGGATTATCCTCTGTGTATACGTATCCGAGCTCCCACGCAAGACTGCCTTTTGCCAGGGTCTCATGTCAGTGACAGGCAAGGAAAAGGGGCTGCTGGGTGGTCCTACCCCTAAATTATTTGCTGACTGCTTCCCTAGGGACCATGGCAACTGTGGCACAGACCAGAGAATCCCTAAAGACAGCACTGACTTGGGTAACAGCCAGCCACTTGCAGGAGAAGAAAAAGGGAGAGGCCCTTGTGTTGACATGGGGATGAGGTACCATCCCAGTTCTGTTGAAGCCAGAACCATCTCTGGCCCCAACAATCTACACTCTAAATTAAGGGCCAGTATCCATGTGAAGAAAGGAAAATGAAAGGAAGCAGTAGCAACGTGAAGAGGATAGGCATTTATTCCTGGCTCACTTGCTCTTAATGGAGATAGCAATACCTCACTCCTTGACAGCAAAGCAGGGAGACTTAATGCATGGAAGTTTGCCAAGTAAATTGAGATCTTTGTACAAAAGGCACTTTCGACATGCACAACTTCTGGCTTATTAAAGCAAAACAAAACACATTCACCTTGAAGAGTGTTCAGAAATTAGGAGCCACAGTTCCCCGTGGCACAGTGCCCTGCATGATTATTTAAGCTTGCACGCATCCAAGCAGCAATGCTTGACTAGATTAAATACCTAACACACAAGGTGGAAAACAGTGAAGATGCAGGACTGCTCCGTCTCTTCCACACAATTTGCCAGTCATTCTCCAGGGCCCTGCTCTGTTCCCTTTGAGCAGCATCTAAGTCAAACAAGGCATTGCATTGTAGCCTTATCACATACTTACATCTAGTATAAATGCACGTACAAGAGAGGAAGGATTGCAAGTAAGTGGCCTATTTAGAAAGGTCCCGGAATACTTTTTGTGCAATTTTCTTCTCACTTCCCCATCCCTCCCTCCTTCTGAAATGGCAGGTAACCTGAGCAAGAGCAGTGTGTGAATTGATTTGGAGGCGATCAACGCATTGGTGTTCAGCTCTGGCCAGCTGCCGTGTCATTGATTGCCTCGGGATCGATTTGCACACCATTCCCGCTCAGCACACCTGCCAAGTCAGATGGAGAAGGAACAATGAAGTGAAAAGAAAATTATGTACTTGTGGTAGACACTTTCACCTCACTCCACATCCTCCCTCGGGAGAAGTTGAGGGACCTGGACTGATTTCAGTGCTACTTTTAGCAAGTGCTAGGAGAGAAGTCAGTACGAAAAGGGGAACAGCAGGCATACATACACACCCAACAACCACCACCTAAAAAAGTTAAAGAAACTAACATTTCTGCCTATAACAGAGGCAGAGGTACAGCAGGCCAGAGTTTTGCTGGAGAGACCATCTGATATCTGCTATACTCACTAATATGGTCTATTGGTTGTCCTCTGTGGAAAAAAATAAAGGCTTCTAGATAGGGCAGGTAAGTCAGAGTTTGATCAGCAATTGGGATACTGTCCATGGCAGAAGTTAGTGGTAACTTGGCTCATGTAAGAGGTATGTGCTGCTAATGTGTCCTTATTGCCTGTGCTTTTTTCCTTTGCAACCAGCAGGTTCTGATGTTGCAAACTTGCCAGTTATGACGTTTTTTTCATCAGATTGTGACCCTCTGTCCCCTCCATGTCATCGCTGCTCTCCTGGAGATGGCAGGATTCTTTGTGCCAGGTCAAAGATGTGTTGCAGATTGATGCAAAAGCTCTGCAAAGTGGCACTTGCAAACACCTCCTGCATTAAGAACAGTGAGGAGTTACTATGCCCATCTTATTTCAGTTCTCTAGTGTCACATGGCAAATTCTCTACTTAAATCCTAGATAACTTCAAGTTAAACGTATCCCATTTCTACTGTCTTCCCCCCCTCCCCAAACACAAACCAGCGTTCAGATGGATTCACTACCTTCATTTCCAAAACCCCACACTGATTCTGGCAATATTTTTCCAAAAATTGCTACAGAACTCAACTCTCATTATCAATAATAGCCAATGACTTTCAAAAGACCTGGTTTCTTACATCACTTCTTGAAAATGGCTGTTAGGCTCCTAAAGTAAACTAGAATGCACTGCAGGTAACACCAAACTGAATAGGAAGACCTAGATGCCAGAAGACAGAAGCAATCTTAAAGCAGATAAATGCATTATTAAGGGAAAGCACCATTCTGGACTATTACAGAAGATGCTTTGAAAGCAAACTCAGAGTCAGAAAATTCCAATGTACAAACTGCTGAAAGCAGGAAATTATAATCCAGACAGTGTCCCCCTCTGCTTGTCACACTATCTTTTCTCCCTTATGCATCAGCTATTGGTCACCCTTAGAGACAAAAATATTGGGTTAGAAGAGGCATTCCTACATTCTTGTCTGTGAGGAAATCTAATTTTCACAACATGTGTGAAATGGGTGTTATTTTTCCTTCCTAAAGAGTTTGGAAAAACAGGCAGAGTAATTAAAGGTTACACTTTCAGATACTGTCACTATTATAGTTATTACACAATACAGTCGTGCTATTACAGTCACCAGAGTGTTGTGTTCCTCCAGTTTTGGTTTTATCAACTAGAGACACTCGCTTTCTAGTTTTCAGGTACACTGCAGGCTCCTTGTGAAATCTGGGTCCGAGTAGCCACCTATTTAAAGGAGCTAGGTAACCTTTGCGTTGTTATCCTATTTTCAGAAGAACTCTGCTTACGTTTAAGTACTACCAAACAAAACAACCTGGTACCATAAACTGACCACCAATTTATAGGACACTGTGCATAACAGAACCTGGTGAATGAAGAAGAAATTTTAAAAAGCACAGAACTATTACAGAGTTTTGTAAAGGCCCTGCCCTTAGAAACCCAATGCATTTATGACAATGGCTGGTAGGCCCCAAGACATTCCTCTGTACACTCACCAATGGGTTGTACGCCACTCGGTGCTGTTGACAGACAGGGCACAAGTACTCTCTGCCCATACCATCATTTTGAGTTGCGGCCAGGGTACAAAGGTGCTTGAGCAAACATTATCACAGGACTCATGCTGCCTTCTTTTCACAGGTAAGATTGAGGGTTTGGGCCCTTCATCTCACCACACTTCAGATATTCACATAAGTGTACATATATACACTTACACACATATTTATGGGTATATACACAGAAGCAGCCCACCCACGTCTGTGCTACTTCTAGATTCCCTTTAGAAACCATGGGAAAAAAACCCCAAGTCTTGGATATGTAACTCAACCTAACGGAAAGAAAATGTAACAGTATTCCCCCCCCCCCCCCCCCCCCATCTACTATACAGGAAATTTAAATAAGCTGAGGTATCAATACCTGCAAGGCAGGCATCCACATTTAGTCAAGCAACTTCTGTCCTTTTAGGCTCTTCTACAGTAATTAGTTTCAGATAATAAAATATTAATCACCTATTTCCAGGCAGAGTAACACAATAACCCTTCTTTCTGCCCACCTTTTCCCTCTGGGCTCTTCTTGGTCCTTTCCACCCCACACAGATTACAGAGGTAATGTTCCTTGCTTTTTGCCCCAGCCATTTTACTCTGTGCTTTGATTCCCTCTAACATCCCCTACTGTTTCATCACATCATCTTCAAATGCCTTGTTCTGAGCTTCCAGCTTCTCCTCCCCACTCACCCTTGTTTTTTCGCATACAGCCCCAGCACCCTCAGTTCTGCTACTAAGCCATCACTACTGTCACACACAAACAGCCACATGCCCAGAAGGTCCTCTCTCACCTTCACCCCCCCATTAACTCATCCTGTAAGGCCCTGCCTTTCCTTGGCAGCATGACACAGGACTCATTGCTTTGGTGTTTTCATGACAGCCACAATAAACTGATAATTAAACTAATAATGAAAATGTTATCGACTATTTAGGTACAACCAGTCCACATTACACAGTTTTTTAACAGCAGGTAAAACAAAAAGAGCAGCTGAACACAGTGATAAGTGATTTTGGAGGTCTCATTTTCCTGAGCTAAGAAACAAAACTGTGCTAAGCATCTATCCTCCAAAAACTTAAGCTTTTAAAGAAAAATACATCAGGACACCAAAAACATCTGAGGTGACCCTGCAGTGGTATCAGTGATTTCGAGTCTCAGATACAACTATTTTTTAAAAGAAGAAAAGAGAAAAAATGCACTTCTTCTGAGTACAACCTTTTCTCCATTGCTTGTATGTCATTTATGCTTACCGGATCAAGTTCCAGACACAGGCAGTAGGGATGAATAAGTCCTTAAAGTTAGTTTCTCAGAAATATATTGCAAAGTCATGATTTCAGCTTTCCTCAGTTCCAGTGGATTTGCCAACTATCCCCTGGGTGCTTTCTGAAACTTGAAGAACTTCCTGAAGAATAACTAGCCTGAAGACAAAGGAGACTTCAGAGGAGGATGGAAGACAAGAAATGTTTTGAAGACGGATTCTGATAGAAAATACCTGAAGGCAGCTAGCCCAAAAGGCAAAGAAGTGCAGGCACCACTTCTCTCCGCCACAGGATGCTGCTGCATGCATCAACTGGAACACAACTTCCTTTATCCTGGTGGCTGCTGGATAGTGACATAGGTATACATTTTAACTTTTTTTCAGTCCAACATAGTAACACTACATCTTATTCAACCTTTTGCTATAACTTCAGTGGAGGTACACACCTAGAAAGGTTAAAATGTCCCTCTGAACCCAGGTTCAGAAATACAACCCTAGTCCTGCTGCGAACACAGCAAAGTTAAGAATGTGCAGTCATACTGCACTTAAAATTGCGTGGCTTCTCTGCTGATATATTGTGGAGTGAAGCAGCACACTGAGCATTGACGCAAATGTCAAATTACTAAGCAGCTCTGCATAAACTTCCTCCATGGCTCACATTAGACCTGGTATTTTGGCATATCTTAGGTGCTCTATAGAAGAGTTATTTATAGAGTCAAGGCTCCAAGAAATATGTTCTGTACCACAAGCTTTTGTTTCCTGCCTGAGAAAAAGAGCTAGTCTTTCCAAAATGAAAAAGAAATAACTATGACACGCTGAGCTTTAGTAGTGGAACAGAAAAAGGTTCGTTTACCAGTAATCAATCCCATCAAATGTAGTTGCTTTGAACTCAGTTCTGAATACAGTTCAGCATGAAATACATCCATTCTATGAAACATAAGAAAGCAAACATGGCTGGATGAATCACAGTTGGTTGTGAAACAGAGGGAGAGGGAGCTTGCTCTGTCCTGTAGGATAAAGCAAGTCTTCACCAATCTCCCCCTTCATTCTGATCATCTGTAGAGGGAAGTGGATTGTGGTAGGCTAGTAACCTCCAAAACAAAGCTTCTTGTACATTCTCAAAACCGCTTCCCTTCTGAGGACAGCAGGAAATCTTGTCGCCTCACTCACAGCCAAAACACGTAGCGTGGTGGCTGCCTCTGTTCTCTGTATACCTTGTATCAAGCTGACTTGGAACATCCCAGGACATCAGAAAAATTCCTGGGCCACTCTACTACTTCTGTGGTGGCTTGTTTCTCAATGTTATCTGTAAAGCTGAAAGCTAACCACAGAAGAAAAAGGGATTAAGGTAGGGACTCTGCAGATAATCTACTGAAAACCAGCTTGAACCAGAGAGTTGCAGGGGGTGGAAAGGAGGGTTTAGTTTTAGAAAGAAAGTGAGCTCTCACTTTTTTTTTTTCTAACAGTACAGCTGTCCAATCCAGAAATATCTTTCTCCCTACAGATGTGGTTATGACTGATGCAGCTCTATTTCTCTGTGTTCAGCCATGTCCACACACAACAGGTAGTGCTTTAATTGTATTACAAAAGACCCTGTGAAGACAGTTAGGCCATTGACAGATAAGTTCTTCACAATCCAACTGAGGACAGTGCTGCTGTGAACTGTTCCTCCCCATCCACTCTTCTGCCAGCGGAAGAGATCAGATACTCACTTTCTGATGCATGTCAGAGTCAGCCGGGTGAGTTCAAGCCAGCTGTTTGAACTGGTTAAGCTAGACAGGCTACTTGAGCTTGAAGCAGATGAGAGGCTTTTGGTGCCGATGCCTCTGCTGCCTCTATGGCTCTGCCAGCCACCTTGGGCAGCAATCAGTGGTATTGCCTTTGGCCTGCATGGAGGGAACAGGGAGAGGGCACCTCGCCACGGCATGGCATTGCTAAGGGACATCAGTCCCTTTCACATATTCCTATGAAGGAATAAGGATGGGTAACATGGAAACAGGGCACTTTTGCACCAGTGTTTCTACCTCCACATAAAGGTTTATATTTGTTAAATTATTTGGATTTAAAAAAAAAAAAATCACATTAAGTTTCAGATTTTATGCCCTCACATTTATATACACACGCCAGCCTAAGATAACATCTTTGAGATTAGTTAACTGACAGAAAACACAAAACCTTACTTTAAGCAACCCATTTTATGCTGTAGGTAGTTAATTAGCATTCCCAATTTCTTTTAATCTTTTTCAGTTTCACTTACGTTTGTGGGCTATGGACCAGTCATTAAAGGTTCACTGTAAGTATCAAGTATTTCGTGCAGAGAGGAGACCACAGAGTATCTGTGCACTGCTCTACCCCTTACAATTCTGCATAATATTAATTACGAATTATTCAGTTTGTGAAATCTGTGTCACAGGAGTTACATGCTGTTGCTTCTACTCCTTAAATGGACTAGTGTAACTCTGATAAGGATCTAATTGAAATCAGTCTGTTGCTTAAGGTTATCTAGATGTTTCATGTACCACGCTGAATCATGGCTTATGTGAGCTCACCTTGTTGTATGATACATACAAGTCCTATTAATAAACTTACCCTTGTATCCTTGCATCTGGTACCTACGATCCAAACCCATATTTTTTCACCTACAAATCCAAGCAACAAAAGCCAGAGATTTACATACTACTGAAACAGGTAATTATTCTGTTTTCCAAAGATTCTTTAAAAAGAATCAAGGCTTTGAGAGCTGGACACCAGAAATGGGTATTCAGATTTATCATAATGTAACAGACACAGAAAACTTGTTTCTTGGATGTAAGCAAAGGTTTAAGCCAAAGATTTGGGCAACTCATTTAGAAAAATTCAGTATGGGGAAGCAGCTCTATAAGCATTGACAAAAACTCGTAGATCTCGCACACTTTTCTTTTTTCCTTTCACCTTCCACTCTCTTCTAAGTTGCTGAAAGGAAAAGGGTTCAGATTTTGGAACAGACAGGGATGTATATCCCAGAAAATTCTGGGTAATTGTTGACTGAAAGTGAGCAGCTGCTCAGACAACACAGAATCAGCTACAGGTTTGAAATTGATCTCAAAGAAGCTGGCAGTCAGTAGACTCTAACATGTGGAGCCCGGAGAAGCATGGAATAAGAAAATAAATAAAAAAGATGATAAACCTAATCTCTAATCTAATCTAGAAATGACACTGACAGAGGTCAGAGTGTGACTAAACCTCAAGCTCTTCTATCAAGAAGATCAAGAGCAGTAACATGGCCACTACCAAAAAGGGCAGGAGAATAATAAGGCTGAGACATCATCAATCTAAGCCCCACACCACTGACACACTAAATTCAAAGCCAAGAGCTCCGTTCTTCCTACTTGATGTATTTTTTGAGCCTGAACGGCATATCCCAGTTCTATGATGTCTGAACTTTTTTCTGCTGTTTGACTGTGAAAGAGAATCTTCAGTTCATGCCCAGAGGTTTAACCAAGACAATGAAACCTACCCAAGTCAGAATCTCAAATAACAACCAAGAAATGAAAACTCTCTCACCTACCTTGGGATGTTAGTACCAAAGCATAACAATGGCACATAAGAGGTCAGCATCAGCGGTTCTGCTGAGAGCATTATAACAGAAAAAAAAATGGGACAGTGGTGAATAGCAAAGAGAGTGGGATTTGGAGCTGCTGCAGGGAAAGAAAGAATATAAAGGAAAAGAAACAGAAGAAAGGAAGGGAAACATACATTGGTCGTAAAAGAGGGCACATTTTCCTACAGAACAGGGCTGTAACGAAGCTCTAAACAGCAAGGAAACAGGATTATCACTAAAATAGCGAGCACACTAAGACATCTTTGTGAACTCCTTCCATCAACGTCAGTAGCAGTGCTATTGTAGACTGAAGGAAGGATAGTTTTACATTTACACATTAGCTTACAGATCAAACCTAAAAGTACAGATAGGTATTCTGCACCAGATTACTTTTAGCTCACTAATTTAGACAGACCCCTGCATTATTAAACCCATGAGCATCTGAGGAACAAAGTAAAGCAGATGCTATTTCAGGAAAACAAAACCAAAACATCTGCATTTTAAAGTTTAAACTATTTGAGGCCTGTCTGGCGAAAACTGTAAGACAGTTTTGCTGTTAATGACACTTGTGACTGGAATGAATTACTGTGCATCACACAGATTCCATCATGCTCCACCACCGAGAGGTCTGTACATGCTCAGACTGAGGGAGGAATGTTCGTATCTGCATAGCTTAGCAGAAAAACTCAAGAAACTCTGGAACTATTTGAACCAACCAAGGAAACAGGCCAATAACTGGCTTTTGCAGGTTGCTTTTCTTTGAAAGTTTGAGTCTCTTGGCAAACGCATCAAGAAAAATAGAAGGAAACTACATTAAACTGAGTTCTATTTTCTGTTGTTAGAATTTAAACCTAAAAAGTACTGGCAAAAATAAAGGGCTGATCTCAGCACTCTCAAAATTCAGAGAGGTGGGAGAAAGGAGTACAGGACAGGGTGAAATGTAGGTCAGAGGATGGTGTCTGAAAAGCACATGGGAAAAGCAGAAGTTTAAAACTGTTTATAACCTAACAGCTGAAAGTGAGGCCTGTAACGAGTAGCTCAAAGCAGACAGTCTCTGAAACCTTTTCTGCTGCTCGAGTAACAGCTGAGACTGCAGATAACAATATAACAACTAAATCACAATTTAACAACTATAGATCTTAAAATATGTATCGAGCCTGTCTTTTTATGGCGAATGTTTTGCTGTAGGTTGACAGTGATGGACACACACTGGTGCTCACCACATGTCCCTTCTCCCAGACCTCGTTTGGTCCTGGGGAAGCAGCTATGCAAGGCACCAGTGAGAGCCTCTAGCTGCTGGTTGATTAGTCCTCTTCCCCCCTGGAGTCTATGGCCAGGGTGCAACCTGAATCCAGAAGAAACCAGAGCGAAATACAATCGTGTTGAAAACTCTTCTCAGTGCTCAGGTACCCGTCAGCAGGTCTAGCTGCCTTCAACCACAAGCGCAGCACTTGCCATTTCTTCTTTTATCTTTCTACCTTGTGGTATATTCTTGCCAAGGCAAGTCAGCACAGTGCAGTAACATGTCCCCATGTCCCTGACCTTCTCATTTGCTGTTTTTTTCTGTAAACTGTGTCACCTTTTCTGCTCACCCTCTGCTTTCTACTGTCATTAAGGACAGTCTCCACAGCACCACTCCAGTACACAGCATGGCACCAGAGATAAGCTGTATCAGCAAATACGATGGATAGCTAACAATTATATGACAGTTTCATGCCTGAAGAGTTCTATAAACAGCATATGCCATAACTGTATTTAGAGCTGGACTTTATATGGAGTGAAGGTGAACCCATTAACTGCTTGATTATATCACTAGTCAACAATGAGATAACCATTATCTCATGAAAATAAGGCTGGTATCTTTGGGGTTTTTTTGCAGATACATGGGAACAATTCATTTGCAAAACAGGACTGAATTTGATTTCTGAAAGGTAGTAACAGGGCTCAAATCAAAGAATAGTTTATATGTTCCACCTTCTTCTATAACCAGAGACCATTATTACTGTGCTTCCAGAAAACTTGTCTGCTTTTACCTCCCATTTCCAAACAGGTGTACCTGTCACTTAAAGAACGTTAATTAAGATGGATCCATTGTGATTTCAGAGTACTTTTTGTCTAAGCTTGATAAATTTATCACAGACAGCCTTAACAATACATAACGAGTTATATCTGCACTTTGTGCAAGTCTATGCAATTAATTTTCTATTTGTGAAAGGAAATAGAAAATGAAATATTGTGCCCTTTCTAATGCAGAGGCAGATGTAATAAATGGCTTTGGCAAACAGTTGTCAAAGTATGTTAACTAGCCTCTACAAATCTTTTCCTTCCCCAACAATAGTTTTAGGGCTCATGATAATTCACTTCCCGTTCTTGTCATACTGATATGACATACTGAATTTGCTGTATCTAGATAAAAGAAACATAATTGAATTAAAGTTGCAAGCCAATTGTCTTTGTCTTTTAACCACTGGCTTAAGAGATCCCAACTGCAGATTAAAATCCACAAAAAGCTGCTCGCTGCTCTTCTCAGTGTTCCCACTGGAGAACAATACTCTCCACCAGAAATCTGGTAGGCAAACGCTTGAACAGAAGCCTTCCCAGTTCTGGAAGAGGGTGACAACACATACTGATCACTCTTCTTTCAAAAGGAAGAATCACCGTACCCTGTGCTTCTTGTCAGCATCCTCTTTGGGTGAGGACCGCAGTACCCGCACACTTCAATCTGGACTTTGCAATGGACTTCAATACCGTTAAGTCTTACCCGTACTGTCAGAAAATATCTATAAGAGTCTCACAAACAGAGCATTTTACCCTGCTACCAGGCCATCAGACATTTTGCTGCAGCTTTCAATTATTCCACCAATGCAAATAGCGAATATCCATAGGGCAGACCTAAAGAGCACATCTTCTGTTGTTTTCAAAACATGTGAAATGATTCACTAAAACCAACATGAGTTTAATCATTTAGTTTGCCAGCTTTAAGCTTTAAAAGATTAAGAAACCTTAAGATGAAGATCACCAGTAATGCCTTGAGTTTGGCCCTTTGGAGCATTTTAAAGTGTCTTTGATTATATGACCACATATATTGTACCCCTGCCACCAGATCTCACTTTCATTCATGACCTGCGAAAGCAAAGCACGTTTTTTCAAACCTTTAAGTTCTTCCACCCTCTCACATGATTAAGGTCAGTTAATGCTGCCCTGAAAACAGGCTAATATCCTGAATTTACCACAGAATTACTCTGTTATGTTAGGCAACCTGTAGTAACAGTACAGCAAAATTAAACTCTTTGTAATTTTACCAAGTTAGCACTGTATATATTTTACCTACATCTAGGAAAGAATCTGTGGGTACAATGGCAAGGAGGACTCCAAACACATAACCATTTAATTAAAACTTGCATCATTCTCTGTCTTAACAAGAAATCTGAATTAAAGTTCTCCAAGCAGTTTTGACTGTCTTTTTCTACTTTTGGAGGTCTTGCAGCTTTCCTATAACAATTGCTTTTAACTTTTGGACATATGTGATATTAGAGTCTTGCTGTTTTGCAGCACCAAGTGATTTGTAAAGCCTGAAATAGTATAGCAGTCAAGGACAAAACAACAGTGCACAGAAAGAAAGCAACACCAAATGCTTGTACGTCATCAGTGGAAGTACTAAGCTACAATAACTTCCTCAGCATTACACAAAAGAAGAAAGCACCACTGCAGCCGCCAAAGCAAAACTGAAATGGCACAGCAGTACAACAACCATACCATTCAATCTGCAAGTACACCAAGGAGAAAGAACACTGGGTTAAAAAACTCAGCATGCAAGCCACTGTTCCACCTAAACAAGTGAAGTCGTGAATGCAGCAGCACTATTCTTGCAAAAAAAAATAAATATCTATCCTCTTACAGATTCTTCAGACCCTGCAACATTCAGCATTGCAACACCTAAAGACAAGGATGCAAGCTGTTCCACAAGCACAGAGGCACACCTAAGCAGGGAAGATTCCAGAACCAGTCTCCTAAACTGGCCAGGCATGAAACATATAGGCATTAGTGGCATTTCAGCATCTCTGTCTCTACACAAAGATGATCCCCCACAATCGCAAACATCAAGTGAGAGTTTCCTTCCAGCATCAAAGCAATTCAGCATTCAGACCAATTTCCCCACGCAAAGAAACAAGTAGTAAGGGAAAGTCCCTGCAGTAATCAGCTACTTACTGGTTCGAGTACTCCCCTAGGAAATTCACATTCCTGATCTGCTCAATTTGAGCAGACATGCAAACTTCAGTTCCCTGTACCTCAGGTGAACACCTTAATCACCAGACTAGGTGTTTTGGACAGTTCTCTCAGCCTCCCCTCTTAAGTCACATTTCCACGTTGTATAAATAGCAAACCTATACACAGAGTTAGAGAGCAAGCATATGCCTCTCTGAGCCAAGAGTAAGGTCAAAGTTTGGGTCCCTAAAAAGTTGAGGGAGCAGATCAACCATGTTTTGCAAGTGTAAGTGGAATATAAGCATCTTTGAAGACAACAGCACCCATACACGTGCACACACTCAAAGCCCCAAGCTCAGAAAGGACTGATATCTCTCTGATATTACCAAGATGTTTCTGAGATACTTTGATATCTTCCAGGGACATTACACCTGAAAACAATCTAGCCAACACCTGCTTCACCAAGTACCCATCACATCAGAGAAAAATAATGGAAGCAATAAAATAAATGCTGAAGAAGGCATAATTACTGAAGTCACAGAACCCACAAGCTGGATAAGCAGCATGAGGCTATTGAAAAGCTCGGTAAATTGCATTTTTGCACAGACAGAAATTTTGCAAAGCCACTGAAAAGCATTCATAAAGAAATAATACCTGACTCGGCAGGAGCAAACAGTCTCTGCACTCATTGCCAAAGACAGATACAGGCATGAGTTCGCCTCACTGCATGGTGAACATCAGCAGGTGGATGTAGATGGCAAAGAATGCCATGTGGGACCTGGCCTGCCACGTAGGAATATTAATGTCATCAATGACATCAGCCGAAGCAACCAACAGGACCTCTGACATTCAGAATCAAAACTGATGGCGTTCTGGTGTACGGGCACAGGAGACAGCATGGCAGAAGAGGTGGCAGAGCTGTATCTTCAGGTGTTTCCTAGAAAGCACTAACATAGTAAAGTTAAACAAGTTGAAACTGGAAACTGCAGTAAAACTATACACAGCCCCTCCTTACTTTTATTGCAGGAGGTACAAGCCAAACTTGAAAAGCAGCTCAGAAGATACCACAGCTGAAAATACAGCTGGGGTCAGAGGTTATTAGGATTTCTTGACCCCATCTCTTTTGACCCTCTCAGATACAGACAAACTACTGGTGTGAACAGCAGACAAAACTGCAACACAGACATGGTGAATTCAGTGCAGCACAGCCTTCCTGAGGAGCTGGTGAACAAGGACACCATTCTCAGGATGCTGCATGTGAAAAGGGGGTGTTCAGTGAAGCAGAATGTAGGCTCTCAATCCCAAGAGCTGAACAGTACTGATGTCAGAAAACGCATCCATCCAAACAGAATGGGCAACTGCTGCAGCACTGCCTGAATGTGCAAGTTGGTTACTTGTAGTCCAGGAGTGGAAGAAGGAGCCAGAAGTCACAAAATGACACTTTTTAAAGCTTACAACCTGGGCTCAGCCAGGGCTCGCATGCACTATCATAGCAGGTCAGTACAACTGAACTCCAGTTTGACACATAAACACTTCTTTTTCTACCCCCATTACACACAGTTAAATGGAAATAGGTACCCAAAATACTTTTACCATGTGATGCAAAAATTACTATGCTGTAGTTTTAAAATACAGGCAATAAAATAAATTAGTAAGAGAATCATACTTGGCTTCTGACAGCAGTGTGGCAGCGTGAAGATATGGTACCTATAAAAGACCTTGAAACAAAACCAGAAAATAGAATAGAGACAATAATAGGCTCAGTATGCTTTGATTGCTACTCCAGAGGCTGGGATGGAAAGAATATGAGAACAAATGCTACAGGACCAGTTGTTTTACAAGTGTTTGTATCCATCTTTCTCTCAGGATGTCTACTCAAAAAGACAGTAGCTCAGAACATGCTACCCAGGAACAGTGTAAATACTGTATGAACTGAGCAGGCACGAAGTCATATACGAGGCAGTCAAATCATAAGGCACAGGTCATCAGAAAGATGGAATCCTCTTTCTACTGTTCTGGAGTAGAAGCCCAAGTGCGGAAAGTAATAGATACTGTATGCTGGCCAAGCATGTCAAATGATATCAACGTCACAATGAGTAAAAATGAGACACATGAGGAAGTGTAAGCAAAGTAACAAGAAGTAGCTGTGAACATAGACAAGACTCCTAAGAGACCATGAAGTGAGACAGGAACGGAACTCTGACCCTGTTGTATTTAAGTCATCATTATTGTAAATGAGTACTCTGACTTCTGAGAACTAGACAGGTAGTCTTTCACTACCACAATAGTCACCATTAAAAAAATGCTTTGTACTTATGGTGTACCACGCCATGTAGATTCAGAAAATAAGTTTTCAGTTACCAAGAAAAGACAATTTGGCTCCACCACAGCTTCACTGTACCCCATACACATCAAAAGGTCAAGCCAAATTGGTAAGTTATGAACAGCAAAGATAGGCAAGTCATTCCAGACTGAGGAACATCTGGGAAGCTACTGAGAGCAGCCCTGTGCAAATTTTTCCTCTAGATGCACATCAGTCCCAGTGCTGGTCTCCCAACAACTAGTAGTAGGTAAAAAAAACAATGGATGAAAGAGAAGGGGAAAATGTGCAACAGCCAAAACCTACCTAGGCTGAAAAGATAGCGACCAGAACTAAAATCAGACACAACTTAAAATTATTTCCTTTGCCAAACCAGGCACTCCTAAGTAGTGCTTTGAACAGACAAATTTTCATTCTCATAACATGGCCATGGTTGCATCTTTCTTACTGAAGCAGCAAATATGTTCACACACCTCATGTGTACATCTGATACATATGGATGTGGAAAGCGATAAAATACTCACTCGAGCTGAATTTGTGGAACAAAAAAACCACATGTGCCAGTAAGCTCATGAATGTCTGGACACTCTTTCAAAATCCCCCAGAGAATAAAGGACAGTATTGAACTCAGGGAAATTTCAATTTACCAATCAAATAAACAGATGCTTTAAAAGCTGAGCTCACTTTGTATGTTTGTGCATTCAGGTGTGCACACACATGTAATATTACAACCCTTATGGAAATAGGGTAAGAAAGTTCTGTAAGCATGTTTACTTTTCATCGAAGATAAGCACAACAGAAAGGAAGTGATTCATACTTGCCCAGAAGGCAGGCATTCTACTGAAATTGCATGTGTCTATGGTTGTGTCTAGGAGCCTTTAGACAGGTACTACTCGTGAAGGAAATATTAAAGTAAGCTTTAGAGCATTGCATTGAGGCATAGGTAACAGACTAGTTGTGGCAGCCTGGAGCTCAGCAGGGGCTAATTTATCCTGCCAGGAAGTAAATCATCATGTAATTAGTGGAAACACCAGTCTTTATTTTGGGGGGTGGATGGTAAATCTACCACACAAGTTGTTAACTAAAGTAAGTTTGTGAAATACTTCCACTTTTTGCACTGTCATGAAAGAACGCTTTATTTTATTTGCAGAAGCTTTTTTTTTTGGGGTGGGGGTGGGGAGGGGGCACAGTGAATGTGTGTGAAGAAGTGACTAGCAGACCATGCTTACGTGATAGGTCACAAGAAGCAGGTTTCATGCATCGAGACAAGAGGGGAGCTCCACCCTACCCTAAACTTCCAGTTTCAGGTCTTGACTTCATGGCAAAAGTCCTCAGAGACCCTCCCAAGATTACTGCTTCCTCTTCTCTGGTAAAATAAAGCTTCTGCTTCTCTCTGCTGCTCTATCCTTCTTTTGGGACACAGTTAAGTATAAGCAACTACAGTCTTTGAAGTCTTTCCTCTTCTACACTGGGAAAAATTAAGCCTTCAAATGAATTGTAATAGCAACATCCCAAATGAAAACAAGGGGCACTGTCTCCGCCAGCATTGCTTTCATAGTGACATAGCTATGCTGACATAGATCTGCTGATAGACATCAATAGATACACTATATCTTGTAAATCGCAGCTTGTACTGGAGTAATTTAGCTCAATTATGTTTTAATATAACACTTGCTTTGTTTAACGGCCTCGCATCTTAATGGCATTTGCCACAAACAGGAGCCAACTACCTCCAGTCTAGACAAGAGGTCTGCTACCCAGGAGGGTGCCATTACTCGAGGTGAAAATACAGCTGCACTGTCACAGCCTGCTCCTCACCAAGTGCCTGTCAACTGAGGAATTTACACAGACTATCTTCCAGTAGCTTCATTAGTTACTCAAAGTTAGCTCAACTCTTTCTACAAAGTGCTGAACTACACCGTACAATCCCACCCAAGGCTGATCCTCAGTACTGTGACCCTTACTTTTTGAACTGGCTCTTGCTCTCCGCAGAGCTGTGTTCCTGCATGTTCTGACATGCACAGAAGTGGCTAGGCAGCTGGGCACTACTAGCATCGCAAGCAGATTACCACAGTAACACCTAGGTGAGTTGAATGAGGTGGGCCACTGCTAGCTCTTCAAAGCATTTCTCAGGGCATCCCTACTGAACAAGAACAATCACTTATTTTTGAAGACGACATTCACTACCACAGAGGCTAAGAAACACTAACGCATCATATAAAACCATGCCAATACAAACCCAACCAACAAAAAGAAAAAAAATCAAAAATCAACTACATGCTACATTACATAGCAGCACTGCTTAGGCTGCCAGTTCCTGAAGATATCACTTACTTTATTGTTCCACATTCTTTAATTGCCTAACTCAGCAGAGTTCTGGCTAGCTACTGGGGCTTCTGGGCACCATAGGATAAATATTTAATGGTACCAGTAGCTCTAACACAACAGGTGAACCCAACCTCCAGGCTTTTCCTGGTTATCATAATGGGGGCTTCGTGTCCTTCTCTCCCACCCCACTCTATTCCCTTCACTTCTTTTGTGTCTCACCCAACAAGTTGCATTCTCAGTGAATGATTTTGCAGGAGGGGGAGAGGGGAAGTAAAACAAATATAAAAACACACCAGCAAATACAGTATGAATATTTTAGTATTTATGCAAAGCTGTAAGGGTTTTTGGGAATTACAACATGCCCTTCCTGCCAAGGACCTTCAATTTAATTCACACAAGCTGTAGTATGTAAGGTGAGAGTCAATGTAAGTGAAAAGCAAGAGGACACTGCAGTGAGAGATTATAAAGCACCCTAAAGCTTTCACTGGAGCAGGGGGAAGACCAGGACATTTAAAATCCTTTCAAGCTGAGGTATTACACGAGATATTATATCCCTACCTGCACCATTTCCAAGGTGTTTTTTATCCATTTGTTTTTAGGTACATATGCATTTCTGACTGAACTTCAAAAAAATGGAACTCTGCAGTAAAAAGACTTATAGACTTACTATAGCAATGCAACACCTACACAAGATTTCTTGGTTAGGTTAGACAGGTGAGAAGAAAAGTAGGGCAAAATGCTTCATAAATTTTTATTTTCGTAATTCTGAGACTATTCATCTTTGAGAAGTGTAATGGTTATGCAAATTCATACAGGTGTCCACCTAAAATTGCTAGTTTCAGAACTCACATACCTTAATTTTGCAATGATATATGCAAACAAATGCTGTTGTTGGTGTGTCAGTGGATAATACAGGATCTTTGCACCCAGATGGAGAAGGATCATAGTCAAAGTGTTTACATGAACTGAATGAAGGCCGGGGAAAAGATGGCAATTTCATTTCAAATACATCTAGGGCTTTCTCATTAGGCCATGAAACTCACAGGTATTAATCACGAAAATAGATGTTCCTTGCCCCTAGGTGCGACACAGTTCTTACACAAGAGAAATGACCAATACAACTCTTTCTCTGATCAAATTACCGAAGATGAAATGAATTTTAAAACAATATCCCAGGTGGATTTTGCATTTAGCTACTTAAGAAGAGACTTTGTAAGGACCCCCATTTATTACTTTGAAAAGCAAAGGCAGTTGTTGCCAATAATTAAGGCACAATCTTGCTCATGTCTCACCTTAAAGGCACTGGAGCTGAAGAGCCTATGGATAATAGCCAGCTGCCCTATTGTACCTCGCACTTTGCTTTGAAACAGAAGTAAAACTAGGTAAGTTACATGGATTCTTTCATCAGCACTATTATGCTGACCTATTATAGAAAAACACAAAACAAATGTTTCGCCTATTGTCATTTAAAAAAATTGATAGAACTAATCCTACAGATGCGTACTTACCTATATGCTGTATGTAATCTCAGTAAAATAATAAAAAAAAATATCACTGAAAGGCAGATGTTTAATTAGCTCTAGACCCACAATTTAATAGGATTTCATTTAGGTTGGGCTTCTCACGAGTATAAAATGAAGCGTGTGATGTATATTTGCAGGATTAAGGCTTGTGGGCTGATTGCCAGACCTACACTAAAGCTCCACTGGGGTTGTGTGCAGCCAGAGCTGCTCACACACACGCTGCACCCTCCAGCAGCAGAGCCTACAGTGATACAAATCTTTTGTGCCATTTGGCTGCCTCTGTGGCCGCTTCCTCTACTCCACTTTAGCCAGCCCAGGACATTTAAAAAAAATAATCACAACTCTCATTCCAAAAATATCAGAGGATTGGTTTAAAAAGCATGACATTAGCAGCCAGTTAAGAAAAGAGGGTATCTTTTCTACCAGAACTGTACCTTCTGAACTCTTTTGAAGTCTCAGTCAAGGGAGCCATGTCATGTTTAGGACACATTTTCAGGCTTTCCTTCACAATGCCAGCAGGGCTAGAGAGTTTGTAACAACAGCTTTGAATTTCAGAAACCTCACTGTTCCAAGAACTGGTGCTTCAGTATGAAAAAACCCACTAAACCAAAAAAAATCCCCACACATGGTTGGAAGTAAGATCATGAGCAAAAGCGCTACTGTTCTTTAACTCAGACTACAGAAATGCAACCTTTCCAGCCCCTCTCAATTAGCACTGCTCTTGGCCTACCTTTCTCCGCACCACGTTGTACACCCCTGTCCTCTTCACTGCACCTAGAACTGGCATTGGTCAAATCCCACAGTAAGACATCTAAAGAGTCTGACTGTCAATGTGAAAGCTTTTCTGCAGACTTAGGTTCTTGAACCTACTTATACTAGTGTGTGACAAGTTCCTGCAACACTGTAAGGGAGGTAGGGTGGACCTTCAGCACACCAGCTTAGGCTTCAACTGGTCTGGAATCACAGTTACATTAGCTACAGCCCAACAAAATCAAAGCCACCAGTATTCAAGTGTCCAGAGCAATTATTTGCCTTGAAGAATGTTGTCAGTTTCTAAAAAGCATAGAAATAAGCTCGTCTTTCAGACGTGCCACAGTAAAACAGCAGAGCTAGTGACAGCAATCTGCTCAAATTTACCTCAATGTAATTGACAATAGCTTTTGGCACATCTGACAAATGCAAGAGGGATGGTGTTTTAAAACCACATCTGAAGTTCCCAGTGCAAGGGTTGTTATATGAACATCTTCGTAATTACAACAGAACTATTACATTTTATATTCAAGTAAGCCTCAATGAAGTGGCAATTCTGTGTAACATGATTAATACCCAACAATCAAGAGTTTCTTGCTAATCTGTGTCCACATAGCAAAGCCTGTAACCTAAGCAGCACTGAGTGAACTTGGAGATTTGATGGAAGATCTTCAGGACACTGAGAACTTGATCCACGTCCCTCAGAAATCTTACAGCTTTTTTTTTTTTCCCCCTTTTCTTTTTTTAAGCTGACCCCAGCAAACTCTGGCCCTGGAAGTGCTGCAGGCAGCCATAACTAAGTTCGGTAGGTAGCTCTTCCTGCAGCAGAAGTGACCCAATGCAGTACCAAGAATTTCCTAGAACAACATAGGGATCACTGGGGCTATTCAGCTAAGGATCCAACCACTATCAAGATTCGTAAGTAACAACAAAACCAAAGTGATGGCAATTTACACGCACTTGAGTCCAGATAATTCAGGCAAATTCCAGCTTCCATGATTAGATTGTACTGTTTCCAAATTACCAATGTAATCAGAAACGTGTTTCTTCCTGAAGTGTGGTAAAGCCTCACTCTGCACCGTTAATCAGCTGCATGTTTAGGTGTTAGGTGACAATCAATCTATGCCATTTGTAGTGTGTTACAGGACTAAAAGGCGTTCTATAAATGAAGAAATTATCACTAAAAAAAAAAGGAGTAGTGGCAACAGCACTGAGGGGAATGTTTTGTGTGTGGTCTTCTTCTCATTACTGTTTTCTCCCAACTTAAAACAAGAAAATAGTTAAAAGAAAATCAAGAGTGAAGGAGGAAGTACAGGGGAATTACAACTCTGAAGTGTTCCAAATAAGAAAAAAAAATAATATGGAAAACTGTACCAAAAGGAGTACATGAAATTAAACTCTGAACTTTTATAGACAATCTACAAGAGCAAACTGTATGATCTACAAAATAATTAATTCTAAAGCTAATTCATATGCCTATAAAGCACTAAAATATAAAGTGGCTACTCCTGAGGGTTCTCCATTTTTGTTAACTTTTTAACTAAAGACAAAAATTTTAAAGGCATATTAAAATTATTATCTATCACTAAATTACATAGTATACAAATGTAAATGTGATCACACCACACTTAAACTCTTATAACAATAAACTATTCTGTTTTCTTCCCCCGACATTTACAAAATTCATTTGGAGGAGTAGGATATACCTTACAGAGATTAGTGATAAATCATGTATTTTTAATGAATATCAATAGGAGAAACCCCAGGACATAGCCCACCATCTAATTTGATTAAACTGTGCTTAAGGCAACACCACCTCTCTGGCTGGGGAATAGCACTATAATGACTTTGTGAGCATTATTGCAGGCTGTTTTAATGATTTAATGAACTGCCTCTATATTTAGTTCAATAGCCTTAAAATGATTAGTGTTTAAGAAAAATTAGCTCACTTTGATCTGATTCTATTTGATAGTAAGTTTAAATAACCTAACCCTTCAAAACACAGTGGAAAAAAATTCCTAGAATCACAGCCAGCTAACTGCTAGAAAACATTATGGCAATCATTAATAACAGTTCATTTATGTTTAGCTACAGCATATGGAATGACATATTCATCCCCCAAGATGGGACACAGTAGCATACATTAAGTTGTATTACATAATTTTTCTATATTTTTGATGTGAAAGATGTATCAAGAAAGAGCCTCCTGTGTGCCCATGTAATGCAAAAACCAATTATTCCTCCATCAACAGTACCACTTAAGAATTTTAACCTGTGAGTCCAGAGTATGGTTCTGCTTCTCAGTGAGATGCATGAAGAACTGATAATTACCAAGGCAGGAAGATGAAACATTGGCTGAGGCTCTGCCACTCTCAGATGTAGCGGTAGAAGCAAGGTTACGAACCTGGAACTACTCTAGGAAGGGGCAGCATGGCTTCAGAGGTAGATTTGCGAATAGAATTTGCAATCTACCATGGCTGACAGCTATGTGTATGACTAGTGTATAACGGTTATTGGGGAGCATGCTACAAAAGTACCTTTTGTTTACATTTCCTGCATGTTCCAGAAAAGAAAAAAGTTACCAAAATACATTACCATTCACACAAAAGCAAAAAGCTGGGAACTCTGTGAAAAAGGAAGCTAAGTTTATTATACAAGTATATTTTATTTCTGTGCTATTACTTCTATGGCCACTACTATACAGCACTATCTAGACACTGGAGAACTGCATTGGGATTCCGCAGACCCAAACTATGCTTGATAGCATTAGTCAGTGTTGGCAAGTTTGAAAACACTCAAGCCATGAATGCAGCACAACCCTGTTGCCAAGAAAGGAAAACACAAAAAAAAGCCATAATGTTAAAAATGCAGTTTCCAATAGGTGGCTTATGAAGTACTAAACTAAATTGTAGCTGCATTGCAGCAGCTGATTTTCTGGAAGAATGAAGGCAGAAACCATCTACTCTGCAGGGTCTTCCTTGCTTTTAGCCTGTGTAGACACAGCCTGATGCAATTCCAAGCCAGCCTGGGTGTATCACATTAGCACCGTCCCTTACACCAAAGGGCTAGAAGCAAGACCACAAATGTCCAAAACTGCAAGATGCTATGCAAATTCAAAAGCAGCCACCCAATCCAACCAGGAATAAAATCTAGGTGTGGAATTCCTCTCAAGAAACAGCACTAGCAAGCAGATTCTTAGCAGTTTGTAACAGATACCTGAGGGGAAATCCCAAGTACAAGCTAAAACAAGATACCTATGCAAGATACTCACAGATCTTGTATTCTGTTTTTACACTTCCCTTTTCCAGCTGTGTTTCTAGCACTATAATTATGACTAAAAACCAAAGGGCTAGTTCATAAGCAGTTCACCTATCATTTAAAGTGAACTCAAATTTAATAGGCAGCAAGCTCCCTTCTCTGCCCCCACTGAAAAAGTGCAAACAAATATATGTCGCCTACCAACCCACTGTAGAAGCTGGCAAGTTGCAACAGTAAATCCAGGAGCTGATCCCATCACCCCAATGAACAAGTCTCAGTGCCCCTTGGCAAGAGACAACACCAGGCAAGTTGTAAGTACAGGAGTTAAATTTACTGAGGGGTAATTTCTTGGTGGGATTTATCTGTATAAACAGAGTTAGGGTATATCCAGGACCATTATATTGCCTTTGCCTATGGTTATTGCCTCCTGTCTTGGTGCCTGTTCCTGATTTCCAGCCATCCACCAGGAACAGCAGGCCGCGTTCTCCCCCAGGCTGGGTTTCCAAGTTATTACATCTCGTCTCCTTGTTCCTACAGTGCCTTTTCCCACCCCTCTGATTTCTACCAGGTTGGTGGCTTTGTGTGTTCAGTAGGGACTTTCCAATGTTTCTGTCCAGCCTGTAGCAGTATCTGGGCCTACTGCTTTCTTTCCAGACTGACAGGACTGACCAAGATCTTTTCCTGATAGATTTGATTTATACTGGGATTTGGTTTTTATTCTGACAAGCATCCCTCAAGATGAGCAGAACTTCTATTTTTCAAGAAGTTCCAGCTTTTTTAATTTTTATTTTGTTCCAACCTAGAATAAGAAAAACAAGTAACATTCTATGGAAGTGACATTTGGTGAGAAATTGTGGCTACCCACATGTGCCATTTTAATGTGAATTATTGTCAAAAATTATTGTATAGTTGATAAAATACTTTATAATATTGTATACTTGAACTCACATCTTGGTAGATTAATCCGATTACTTTCATTCTGCTTTGAAACACATCAAACAGTTCAATAAGGCATACATTGTCCAAATAACTCGTACTATTAAAACACTGAAAAACTGAGTTAATTTTCTCTCTTCCTGTCAAAAGCTAGTCAGCTTGACAGTCCCATGAAACATTTTGATTTCCACTAAACTGCATTTTCTAACAGAAAACTGTTCCATAAAAAAAAAAAAAGTCAGCCAGCTCTAATGTGCCTGAAGTCTATGCAATTAAAAAAGTTTCTAAATATAGCTTTAATCATGGCCGACCCCAATCTTCTCAGAAGTCCTTGCCCTCTAGGCCATCCCAAAGGGATGGGAACATCCAGTAACAAGCCAAAAGTCTCATGACAGTGTATTGACCCCATTTGATATTTATCTCTAGCCATTTGTGAGAGCTTCCCATGAGCTTAATTAAGCTCATTCATTTCCACAAATTGTGGCATCCTAGAAAATATCAGGCTTTCCTTTGATAGATGAGATTCAAATGTTCAAAGTCTTATGGGAGGCTAGGTGTCTCTCAGGCTATTTGACAGAGTAGTTCATGAAACAACTTATCTAGTCCCTCCCCTCTAATGTGGAAGTGAAATACACATAGGATTTTATCCAGTCCAATGCAGACCACAGCAAAAAGCCACTTGCTACAAACTTTGAAAAACCATACACATACATTGGGGAGGAAGCTATACCCTTTAAGAACAGGAGCAGTGCTGCGCAGCCACAAAATTATTCCCATCCTTTAAGGGGATATTTAGAAGGAAAGACTCTTGCATCAAGAAGAAAAGATTTGAGAAGCAAACAGGGTGAGTGTTTCTACACTGGCGTTTGGCTCTAAGTAGTTTTTCCTACATTATGTTTTTCTATTTGTGCTATATCTGACTGCCTTTAGCAAAGCTGTTTTGTGAAACAAAGCCCATTTGAGGGGACACTGTAACGGTTTTCCACTATGCAAAACGCTGCTGCAAAGATTCACTAATTTTATTCAACACAGAGAAGACCAGGAATAATGGACTTGGATTCCTACATATCAAGTAAAGATAGCCAAACGTGAACAGATGAAAGCAGGAAGACTTAGTTTTTATCATAATCGTTTTAAAAGGGAAGCCAGACAAGCTTCTCTCTCAAATAACAGGTAAAATTGATCCCATCTCAGGGCAAAATAACATGCTAGCAAATCCCTCAGAGTTGCTTCAAGCTGGGTTTTTGTTGTTGTTTGGGTTGTGGGTTTTTTAATATAAGAAAATCCATGCTAACTGCAGGCTGGAAAAAGCACACCTTAGTATCCCATAAAAATATCTTCCTAATATTAAACATAAGCAGAAAAAAAATATTTTCCTAACACAATAACCCCCCCCCCCCCCCCGATAACCTAGCTTTCATTTATTTCACACCAAAGTGTTCAAGCACAAGGTATAAGCTTAAAACTTGTCCATTACATGATTTTTCTCCCACAAATGTTTTCCTTTACAAAGCTGCTTCAGTCTAGTGTGTGCTCTCTTGAAGACCAGTGCTAATATAATAATATTTTCCTTTCTTGCACATATTTAAGCACTTCATTTATTTAGGAATCATGGTTCATAATTCCTATGATATTGTAATTACTCCCTACCAAGGAGTTCAGGCACTTCATGTAAAGGAGAAGCATTTGGTCCCTACACTAGTTCCATCGTTCCTTATTTATCCAGCTCATTTAACACCTTTTTTACTGTTTTATGCATATTGAACACCAGTATCACCTCAGCTGTGCTACCACAGCTACACCACATCTAACTTGAAAAAAATTTTCATCTTGGGGTCTTTCAGTTCATCCAGCACCTCAAATGAAAGTTTTCTTCCCCCTCCTTGTATTCAATCATGAAATATCTTATTGCTATAGCACACATACAGTTTTCTGTTCTCTCCAGTACACAGAAGCGTAGGATTTTCAGTGCTTACATTGTTCTGGGGTTACAGTGAGTCCATTTACCAAATTGTTTGCCTGAAACAGACAGCTACTGCACAGGTATCAAAGCATTTGATTACTGGAAAGCTTTGTTTTCCAGTCAGCAAGAAATGAATGTATTTAAAATGTTCCCCTAAACACCATTTTTTCTAGTGCAGAACATCATACAAGACTTCTATAAGAAGTCCATCTGTAGAAGCCAAACTTCTGGAAAAGTTGAGATGTATAGTCTTTCACAGAGAGTTCTGAATAATTAACTTTTCTTAGACCACCAACACTATATCATGGACTGTTTCCTAACGGTGGCTTCTGTACCCTATAAAAAGCAAATAGGGTTTGAAAGAGTAACTACATCTATCCAGTTGCAGTGGAGCATGTGGAAAGGACACCAAAACAGACTTTCTGAAGAACATACTTCTGAGGTCCATGAGAACATCCTATAGCACAGAGAAGTGGCAGTTCACTAAGTAAAAAATGTCACCTCTCCCTCCTTGCCTGCAATCCTCTGTCAAGCCCCAAAACATAAGGTCAGAACATAAATCAAAACAGAGCATCTTGCACACTCTACTAGATAGTACAGTACCACATACAAAACCTTTTCCAAGTGACACGCATTTCTTTTGTGTTTGGTGCCACTGTTAAGTCTCTTTTCCTGCAGGAGTTAAAATAAGTCATCTTCTGTAGCCAAAGCAGCCGCTTTTCTTTAATGTTTCCTCTTTCTAGACAAAGCTTGCCTGGAAAAGTGTAATGGATATAAACCAGCCCATCTTAGATTTTATACTTTGCTACACATTTATTATTGGACTTCACAAATTTAAAGTGGCAAGATAAGACATTTCACATAGATGAAGGTATCTGTGGATGAAGCTGTCTAAAAATCACCAAAGTAGTCAGTCAATGAGTACTGAACAGCTTCAAGGAAACTCAGCCACAAGGATCCATTTACACAGATACTGATGCCCTGAAGTCTAAAAGAGTGGCTGGTTTGTTGTTGGTTTTTGGTTTGTTTGTTTGGTTGTTGGTTTTTGGTTGGTTTTTTTGTTTTTTTTTTAAGAAACATTTGTTGCTTTGTTTTGGCTTTTCCCTCCCCAATTATCCATGTATTTCAGGACACAACATGGGCGCAGCAGATGAAATCAGTACTGAAGGGAAAGGGGTGAGAAACAGAGCAAGAAAGAAGCAGTTTTGCTTCTCCATATCTTGGCCCCATACCTACAAAAATAAATGGCTTGTGGACAGCTAACGTAAGGTCAGCAAAGCTTCCACTATTAAGCAGTTGCAGCTGGTAGGGATTTCCTAATTCCCCACTTACAGGAGTCTATCAAATTACTTGTTTAAATTCATGCAGATCTGGGATTCAAGATACAGATTTTAGAACAGCAGCCACCAAAAAATAATACTGCACCATAAAACCAGAAATCCTAACTCAAGCTGTAAGTTAAATTATAACAGCAATACCTCCAAAAACTGTGCTTCCTATATTATGCTTTTAGGCACAAGGCATGCACACACAGAAGTAGTCAAAAGCTGGAAAAAAAAAAAAAAATGAGCACCAACCTTATTCTGTCAACGCTGACCTATTTTGTTCAGGTCTAACAGCTCAAAAAGCTACAAATTTGGTGAAATGTGGATTGTAAAACTATAACACTCCTCAATTACTTTTTGTTGGCCAGACAGGCAAACCTGTCATTTGACAACGCATCATGATCCAAGATAGTAAACTTTATCACTCAGGGGTCATGAGAAAATGGCCACAGGTACAGCTTGCTAACCTTCACTAGGTAATTTTTCACAGTTATCATCCAAAAAAGCGTAAAAGCATAGAAGATACGTTATCTTTGAGCACAGTTTATTGTAACATGGGTGAGATTCCCTATAAAACCACTTACTAAGTAACTGTTGTGTGTTCTTCAACACAGAAAGTCAAATCAGTAAAACATCTTGACAGCGTGTCAGGAATAAGACTACATCTCTCCTTTCAGAGACTCACACATTATTTATCATGCTGCTCTGGGTTGCCTTTCCTTACCACCCACCACTAACTCCAAAAGCACTTCCCTACTTAATTTCTTACTTACTACAATATTTGCTTCAATACTTGAAGCCAAAGCTTGGTCTGCATTTTCCCAAATAACAAGAATCCTTTGGAGTTTTGCTCTTACCTGCGAGATAAGTAGACACTTGACCAGAAAATGTTGGCTTACGTTCACCTTCTACGTGGTATAGGATGAGTAGTTCCTGTAAGGGAGTTTGAAGATCAGCTTAAATTCTCTTAATTTTCCTAATAAAATTTTGTCCTAGTAAAGTTTTGCACTACATTCATTGCAGGTACAAGCTCAAAGACTGGTTTCAGAGCTCCCTGGCTTTCCCTCTCAAGGATTTTGGGTTTCTTTCCTCCCCTTTAAATGAAAGCAAGGTCTACTGGACTATGGTTTCAAGCGAAGCACATCCAGCAGCCCACGTGGAAGTTCACAGCCAAGTTGACATGCAAATCTTAATACCAGATTTGAACTCTGTACAGAATCAAACTCAAGTTTAGTATCAAAACCTCTCATGCCAATTCTTACTTAAACTGGAGTCCATTACACTGCTGGGAAAAGTTATCCCTTGTGTCATCCAAAGACTTTAACACAAATAAGGACGAGGTACCCAAAACTTCTTTTGGGAAACACAAAATTATTATAGGCTGAAAAGTATCATTGCCAGCTTGAATTAAAACAGGAAAACCTTAGCAGAGTGCTGCGTACCCAGTTTCCTCTAAAACTGGGCAGACACAGCATTCATTAATATTATTGAAGAAATCATAACTTTGTCCCTCATCTGGGTTAGCCAGAGCATGGCGGTGACAAAACAGAAACAACTGTCATCCTGACAACTTCATAGTGAAGTCAGTTAAAGGACCTGTAATACGAAATGCTGAGTTCTCACAAATCTGTTTGGTTAAACATGAGCTGGGCAAGCTTGGCCCCCAATTGAAGCATTTTCCCGGTACAATAGCTTGTCCTTAGATTACTTATTTCTTGTTAATCTAAGTCTGTTCCTCTCAGGAGTTAGATCCCTGCATTTATGCAGCACCTGGTTGCTGTTATATTCTTCCCAGTACTGTGAACTAGCAGAAGTTTTAGATACTTTTCAGTTTCCTGATCACCAGGTTGTTGGGTTTCTTTTTTGTTTGTTTGGGGTTTTTTTTGTTGTTTTTTTTTTGTTGTTGTTGTTGGGGTTTTTTAACTTCCCTAGGTCTTTGAGACAGGTTTGGAACAATATAGATCTTTCACCATGTAATTAAAGTCTTACCAAAATTACTTTGATTACTTGGATTTATCATTGATAGCAGAGCTCCAGAAATTAAAACTTATTCCATGCTATCCCAAAAATGATTATTCCTGACTGTTTGTATGGCACTTCAGCCTCTCAGTTTATGACCTGATTAATACCTCCCTACAGTCACAGCAAGCTCCTTCCCTCCTCCTTTGCATTTTGGAATTAGGTCTGACCATAGGGCAGCGGCAAACACAAGAAGAATCTACGTAAATAGACACTGTGTGCAAGGCTCCTATTCTGAAATAACTGAACTGCACAGTTCTCTGGACCCCAGCATGTGTATGTGTAAATTACATATTCCCAGGAACTTTAAAGCCAACAGCAAATTCAAGCAGTCAAAAACATCTCAGAGATGCCAAGCTACAGCTCAATAAAACAATTACAGAAGCAGCTGCACAGTTTCAAACTCACTATCATTTTCAGAACAGAATCATCAGTAATAAGGGGAACTGTTCAAAGAGCAGCCAAAAGCTTCACTGGTTTCCAGTGACACAGAAAACGTTAAAACCAGAGTGAACATGAGGAGATGGGACAGATCTTTGGGAAAAACATAAAGAGCCTGACTTGCCCAAGAACCAGGTGATGTGCTTCGCATCAAGTGTGCCAGTCATTCCGCTAGTGCCTACTCATTTCTTACACACATCCCTAAGCGCACTGCAGGATCAAGGCAAGAGCACTCAGCTACTCATATGTCTCGATAATACACGTGATGGGCAAGTTACAATACTAAAGAGGAGGACCAGGAACAAACAGTTGCTATGCAATAACAAGTTTCATTTGAGAATGCTTCCATTTGTTCTTGTATCAACCTAATTTCGGGGTAGTCCATAAATAATTCATTACCCAATTTCTATTTCATGGTGTGCGAAGATAATTTATAGTTTGTTGTTTGGGTGTTTGTTGGTTGGTTTCGGTTGTTGTTTTTTTTTTTGAACAGCTGAATATCTTACACTCCTTCCCACCTGCACAAACATACTCCAAATACAGCAACATTTCTTACTACAGCATTTTATTTTCCAAAAGGCCACTAATAATAGATTCCTAATATAAGGCCATAGGAATAAATTAGCATTTATCTTAGGAGACCTACTAACTTGCAGTGGAGTAAAACCATGCCCAAAGCACACACTCGTGCATCATCTGATCCAAAACAAAACTGCAACCTTTATATTTAAATCCTTCTGTAGTCAACCCTAAGGAGCACCACTTGGAGTACAAGTAGAGTAGTACAAGACAATCATGAAATGGAAGAATTCCCCACCCCAGACAGCAGTCCTGAAAATGGTCATGCTACGTGTACGGGAATATGTTCGCAGGCAGAATCCCAACAAACGTATACTCAGTCACTTAATAAAAGAAGTAGACTGACCACCTTGCCTCTGCATTTTCTGTCCAGCTTCTAACCTTGTTTTTAATCCTTTTGCCATTGTTTTGCTTAGTGTGTTATTTGCAAATTTTTATCTGCTCACATTTTATGTTGAGCTGATGATGAGTACGGATTATACTTAGCAGATTCCTTCCTTATATTTAGAGCTACTCTTCGATAGTCCATTGTTCTATTCCTCCTATTCATTTACACTTAATCTTTTTCAAATACCCAGGTCCAAGTCCCCATAAGAGTATGTCTACACTAGCAATTTAAAGCATAACGAGCTTGAGTACTTGATGCAAATATTTAATTCCAAATTAACCTCCCACCCTGGCTAAGTAGAGATATGAGGAGCTCAGAAGCAAGTGCTTCAGGCCAATGATTTTCTTCTGTTGCCATGAGAAATTTGTCAGTGTAAACACTGTCTAATTCTCTGCAGCTTAGTGATTACTTACACATTTGTTGAATAAGTCGTACCTAGTAGTGCCTTGCACCCACTTTCCTCAAATATAAATGATTACAGGAGGTGACTGGCACTGCAGGAAGATCATTGAAATTTTTTGTTTGTTTTAAAACTAAATTATTTTAAAGCAGCTGTAGGGATGGCCATAAAACTACATACTTCAAAAGATCTGACCCCTTAACCTGTTTGTTGTGCTGGTGTCTTCTGATTATACCTTCTAGCATGAGAAACGCGTTTATCCCAACCCTAACCACTGGACTACACCTAAATTAGATATTAAGGTATAAAAGACAGAATCTTGATTGAAAAAACAGCATCTTTTTAGCACTTGGTAACTAAAATAATCTATAATTTTAGGGCAGATAAAAGTCGTAATTTTTATTTGCATTAGTTGGATAAACTGAATTCCAAAGAGAAAGAAATGATTCTTTAGGCAAAAGAAAAACCTATATAACTTCAGAGTTTGGGGTTTTTTGTTGGGTTTTTTTTTAAATGCAGTTCCTATGTTTGCTTCCCCCTAGTCAATCCAAAACATTAACGGTAAAGCATATTAATTATCATGTACAGGAAGACTTTACCTAATCATATGGACTCTAACAAGTATTTTCTTCACTAGAGCAAATAAAAATATTACAAATACCTGTGAGAGGCAGAGTAAAATTTGATTATAATCAGAAGTTATCAGCACCAGTTTGAACCTGTTTTTTAACAGGTTTAATCCTTAAGTGCTCAGGCAAACTCAGAAGTTAATATCTTGGTTGACATCTCTTAACACAGATGCTCAAAATCAACATCTTCCTTTATTTGCCAGGGCAAATTCCCAGGGTATCAGTAGTTTCTCAGTTTCTAGAGGTGCTTCTAGATTAGCTATACATAAGGGTTTGTCTTTTCAAGAATTTTTTATAAGAAAGCACAGTTTGCCCAACTATTACTTGGCAACTCTACATATGCCAGATCAAAGTACAAAATCAGTTGTAGTAAATCTTATACTAGACTGGCAGGACTTTGTCACGTATGTATTTTCATGGATATATTAAGAACTTTGTTCTACATTATATTTAACAGAAAACTGGGCAGGGGTATATATTCTCATACACAGCGAGTGTGCACCTAACTATGCGGCGTGCATTTTCATCAATGAATAAAAGCTTTGGGTAAACCTTAGGTGAGATAGATAAAACCTCTGTCCACAAAATAAGAGATTAAATTAGTTTGCAAATCACTTCTGATGTTTAATATTCTATCTGTTGTATTTGCATTGGCTAAAGATTTTTTTTAACTTGAGCAATTTTTGCTCTACCTAAATGACATGTCTAACTATAACACTTATTTTATGACTTATTTTTCATTTGTCTGAAAAAGCAAGAATGCCCCCTTTTGACAATTCCATATATTTCCCCTATAAGGCCAGGAGAGGGAGTAGTAGGTTGTATTTTTCCCCAGAAAAATCAACACTCTGGATGCCCAGTATTATATTCAGTTCCCCAGCAGACAGATTGCATCCTCTGTTCATTATTCTTTTTAAAAGACCACAGAGATGATTGGGGTTTTTTTTGGCCAAGAAAACCTGAACTTCGAGATAAAAGCATCTGCCACAAGAAAGTTTCTGACAGGAACTACACACTTTGCAAAAAATGAGTAAATCTTACAGATTGATGGATGGAAAGATATGCAGGTGTCTACTCAGATTAATCTGTGCAAGCTCTGTACTCACCCTGCTGAAGGTACAACATAAAACCAGATCACCTGCAAACATGTAATTGTGCAGATGCTGGCCAAAACATGATATTAAGGTAAAATAAAAACAGATCCTGCTACTCTTCTGCCTCTAGCTATACAAATTCTAGTTAAAAAAAAAAAGGCAAAATACATATTTTTATAGATTCCCACCCAAATTTTGAGGCTTTTGTACTACTGCTGATGGAAAGCAAAGACTTTGCATATACTTTTGCTTCAAGTTCATCTGCAGTGAAACCTGAAACATACCCTATAATTTTTCAAGAATTCTGAAAGATTCACTACCAGATCTTAACCAATTTAAATTCCTGTGTTTGTAAGCTAGTCTTTGCGAGCTCTCTAGAGAGATACTGCTGAATGACTTGGTCTTCCAGAAGGTGACTCAGAAAGGAAGGAAAAAACCCCAAAAGGCTAAAAAACTTACTTGTGTATTTTCCAGCTCTTCCAAAGGGCTATTATCTCAGCCTGAAAAACAAAAGGGAAAAAGCCCAAAAATGAAATCATAGAATGTATCAAACAAGGTATTTCCAAGAGAGACACAAACAACATGATAGAAGGCACTAGTCTGATACCAGTTTATGGTTATTGTCCCCCACATCTCAGACAGCAGAACTAGAAGCAGAATAGCTGCACAGGCTTGGACCAGAGAATCTGCTTCTCGTGACCTCAGGGACTGCCCAAGTGACTGACAAGCTGAGAGAGGAATTAGTTAGGCAAGCCACCCACAGAGAGCAATGCCACTTTCGATCTCTCACACTGAAATTGAGTATTAGCAGTTTTGAGGGTGCTGGGCTTTGAATCCTCATCCACACTCCTGGATTCTGTTTCTCTAGCTCAACTAAGGAACTCCTTGTACCTGTCTGATCCTGAAAAACAGAGATGACTGTACTGTTCTTGATACTCCTAAGTCACCCTACATAATAACTAAGTATTATCTGAAATTGTAGCTTCCTCCTCCAAGAGGCAAAGGTGCTTATGATACTTAATGTACAATATACAACAGTTATGACAATCGCAAAATATCTTACTCAGCTGAAAAAGCACAAGTGTCATTCGATGCTGCTGGCTTAGCAACTGAAATGACACTTTGGTGGCAAATCTCAGGTCAAACCTGGGAGAAAAGTTTTTACCTGACCAAATAAGGAAGTTTTAAAAAAACACCTAAAATCACACATGCACAAAGTTAACCTACATCTGTCAAAGAAAGAACATCATAGAATTCTGCAGTATACTTCTGCAAAAGAAAACTCTTTCTTTCATGAAAGATCCTTTCTGCATGAGAGTGAAAAAATAATTTGACTGATTTCCAACTTCAAGTTTTGGACCATCAGATAAGTTTCCTCTAACAGCACTGAGTTACTGGGTTTAGAGCACTTACTACGAGTCACTGTGGTTGTTGAAATCCAGCTACCTCATTTTCAAAGAGCTGTATGGGTATTTAGCCACATACCTCCTATTAAAGCTACATTTTGTTAAAAAGAGGCATCCTGTGTCTTAACTACTACAGCGCCTTGAGAAATTTTAAGAAGCTACATTCACATTACATTCTCCCCTCTTCCATGAACTAGAGGAAGGAATCTTCCTTCTCAAACAATATTGCTTCAAACTAAGATTTCACACATTGCATTAGCAGCATTCACTACTAGTGGAGGCCTTACCCATTTAAAAATTACAGTCTTCACAGTGCTATAGAAGGACTTGAGGTAGCTGCAGCTAAACTGTTTAAGTTTGACTACATATACAGATTTTCACCAGCTCAGAGTCTATCTCATTATTTTTCAGTGACAAGACCTACAAAATTAGCAACAGGAAAAACATAAAACTAAGCGGTTTGTGAAGCATGGCATTGAACATGCTATTTATGAACTGTCACACTGAATACCTTGTGCTTTATCACTCAGCATAATTTACTTTAGTGTGATGTGACTTCACTCACATTGATATTTTTAAACTATGTTTTGCTCCCTAAATTCTTTCACAAACATTCTGAAGCATATTACACGTTACCTGCAGCAGGGAGTGTTCCAAAATAAACAAAGGTCCCCTTACATCAAAAACCAAAAGCAACTTCAAGGAAATCTTTGCCATCACTCCATCTTTTGCTTGTCCTTCCCATTTGGCAACAGCTAAAGCAGAAGCAATAAGTTTTCTAGCAGACTTTGAAGAAACAGTTCAGGTTCAAAGCGTACCACTTCAGTCTGAACTTGGCTCCATATCAAATCCTGATCCACTTAGGTAGGCTGCTCACTTCTTAGTGACTTTCACCTTTTACAGTAAAGCTATAGTTTTAAAAGTAGCCTTTCATCTTCCTTGTATTATCCAGTTTTTTAGTTGCCTACACAGCAGCAGGCTGTATTGTTTCCACTCCTGTTTAATGCTACCAAAAGTTTTGGTTTCTTCTTTTATAAGTGCAAAAGTAGTACACTCAGTTTTGTTTCCAATTTCCTAAAAGATGGCTGTGATCACAGATAATAATCACTTTATGAAAGACTCAGAAAATTCATTTTCATTGTTTCAGACTTTTTCTCCCACCTCCAAGGACATTCACTGCTACACACCTCTGACCACTGTTTTCATTATTAAGCAGCTTAGTGAGGATATTACTCTGATTTAGAGAATGTTTTACTGGAAGCAAGTTCCTAAGAGCCTCTTTCCTACTACATTCAATGTGTTAAGCATTCACTATCAGCTTTGGGATTTACCAAGAATTCAGAAAAGTCTGTTCTTATTCTCCATCAAAGATTAGAAAATACAGGTATTTCTATAGTTACAATGAACTAGTTTCTGGAAATCCCTTTATCAAGAATGAATTTCGCTTCACTGAAATTAGATTTTCCTTATTGTTATTTTTAAAATTCTCAAGATCATCTAGGCAGTATTAAAGGGATTCCACTAGTGACTATGCAACCAGCATTTTCTATGCTCTTTCTTCTCCCAGGAAACTGAAGCCTTTTTTTTTTTTTTTTTTTTTTAATCTGTTGCCGGTCAAAAAATATTCACTAGACTGAAAATCTGCTGTATACTTTCTGCAAAGCTGCAGGGCTGGAGGTAAAGGCTGAAGAGCACAGAGGTTTCTTTTCTGATCTTTTTCAAGTCCTGCACTTCACAATGGCAGGCACTCCTGAATGCTGTTAATTACAGTACATTACGAAACTAGCAATTTGAAAATCTATTCTCTGCCTAAGTAGTTGAAGGCAATTAATACTTTTTATCTTCCTATGTGCTTCATCGATGGGGTACATGAAAGGTAAAATGGAACAAATTAACTTGTAGTTTAAAAAAAACATTCAATTTATAAAGTTACAGTCCCAGGAAAGAGTTATGGCAGTCTACACATTAGTCTCTTCCTTCCCACATGATACAGAAGAATTCTACATAAGCAAAAAAAAACCCCAAAACACCAAGTTGCTGAGCTACAGGGTAAAAGTTCTAGACCTGTGTATGTCACCACTTCAGATCCAGCCTTCAGGAAAGACCTTCACTCAGAACTTACATTGTACCTCATACAATTACATAACAAGATCTGCACAGTAATGAATCCTTTGGCAAGTAGGTTCTTCCCACAGCCATGACTAGCCAGGGGTGGAGAACACACACCGCAAAACACCTAAATGTTTAATCACATCATTTATGTCTCAAAAAATTAATTTTACTTCCTGTTTCTTGCCTCAAGAAATTGTGGGTATTGAAAGAAATCCTAAAGCAAAACCAGACACAGATGCTGTCGCACTCCTGTGGATGCCACATTGAGGACAATTCTCACAGCAGCAAGGTCACTGTAGTTTCATTGCTAGAAGCTCTCAGCCCTGAGCTTAGAGCTGGACTCTTCTCTTGCTATGCTTGTCAGGCAGGTGGCCTGGAAACTCCATGGCATAGCCAGGAGGGCCACACGCAAAATAAGTCAGGTTAGAGAACACACAGAGTCACAGAAAATTCCACTTCATAAAGTATGGCACATGTAGAAAGATTTTATGCCTAATAAAAAACCCTGCAGAGGCCTCTGGAGCCTAAAGTTTATACAAGAATCATTCATCTCAGCAGCAGCACACTGAAGTGACACAGATACAGTATACTAATCACCCAAACTTCAGTGTTAACGTATGATTCATGAACAAGAAGTTCAGCACACAGTACCTATTGCTTTCTAGGATCATTGCAACAAATTGTATTTATCCAAACTGTAGAGTGTATTCAGTGTTACTATTCATTTGCATTATGCAACAGTCCCCAGGAATATTACGAACCTGATGGTCATCCATCAGGAGAAGGAACCAACTATCTAACGAAAGAGATACTTGCACATATGTGAACAATCTGGCAAATTTACAGGCACATTAAGACTACAGTTATTCCTTCCACTTCCCCTTAAATGTTGCAACTGAATAACACCCCTGCCCCCAGTTCTCAGCTATCTTAAAATGGCCCACCCTTTTCATGGCTACTTTGATATGACCAGAATTATTTTCTGTATTAAGCTGTGTATGATTTTAGCTGTGTAACTCTAATCTTTGTAAGTGCCGGTTATTTGCACAGGTGATACAGCAAATCATGTATAGCTGAGCATTAAAGTATGAATTTTTGAGCTCACGCTTGTCCCTGATTTCACACTAGGGTAAAAAAGTCCCTGAAGTTTAGCAGATGAAAACATAATTAAAAGCAACCTTGCACACATTAGCATTATTTCCTAAATATCTGAAATAAATACTTCTGTACAAAATAGCAAAGAACACCTGGAGACTCCTCTTTGAAGAATGACCTGAGCCATCCCAGAAAGGGGTTACTGTATCTAGTTACCATCAATTAAGAGCTCCTCAGGGAAAAAAAAGAGCGCTTCAAAGATGGAAAACTTAACTGGCAACAAATTCCTACTGAATCAATTTTCAGTAATCTCAGAAAACAATAACAATACATTCAAAATTTTCAGAGCAATCTTCCCTGTGAACACCTCCCTTTTGTTACATTGCTGCAAACAGCAAGCAAAAGGAAAATACTACAGACTAAAATGTAATCTGTTAATAGAAAAAAGACCAAATGTGCCTTATTTAAGAGGAACCAGGTGGATGAAAGTACAATAAAGACACAAACTTGACTGCTAGATACACAGTAAAAATTTGTGATCTCCCATAGAATGGGAGCTTATTTGCACAATTGCCATTTTCTTCTTTTCCTACAACACAGAGAAAATTTTAAACAGGAATAAGTTATATTTATAACCACCTGGAAACCCGTTGTATTTTGGTAATTTGATGTACCCGCGAATGAACCCTGTGTTTGGGAGCTCGAAACATTTCAGTGTTTCCCCACACAATGGAACACCCATCCCAGGCACTACATTCCTGAAGGCAGCTTTGAACTGCCTTATTTACAAGCACTCTTCATTAACGTTACATTCATGCTTTCTACTGTTCATTTTTTTTCATCTTTTGCTCTTGTTTTCTGCGCTCTCACTCAATTTTCACCTGTATCTGAGAGACTGCATAACAGATGTTCAAAAAATTCTAACATAATTGGAAGCACTTTCATATTTGTACGTAATATTGATTCTGTCCCATACATTTGTTTGCCAGTCATCAAGGCAAAAGCAGTTGGATATGCATATCCACATGTACAAACACAGATATGCAAGAGGTCCTAAACGATACTCACATAAACTATATAACTGTAATAATTTTGTTCTCTGATGTTTCTCCTCTTTTCTCAATTTTTCAGCCCATTACTTGTCACTTCCTTTTTCAGTTAGAACTAAAAAAAGAAAACTTGTTTATGAGAAAGTCAGCAGCATTACTTCCACACTTACCTTGCACATACCAATGCCCTTATTAGACAACTCTTCAAGCAGAGAAGAACAATTATTTATCATTTACTTTATCAGCTACAGTGAAGAAGCCCCATGAACAATGCACCAGGCTGGGTACAGGTACCAAAACCACAAAGCCCTTCACCAGAAGATGAGCTGTAGCTATGCCTGTACTCTTCTTATACAGCTCCTCTCCAACTACTCTAAATTATGTTTTTACTTCGGAAGAATACGGCAGTAGGCTTTAAAGTATTTCCCCTTCCTTGAAATTTGGAGGTATAAGTAAAGCAGAAAAGCCTGAACAGTGTTTATGTCACTACGTTTTCCAAAGGTTTCATCTCTTTCATTATTCTGTAATACAGTCCATGTAACCCCTGTGAGCTGCCCCTTCACGATTACTCAGGAAAAACACCACAAATATAAAAATATCAAATGGAAAGCCCAGAATGGAAGCAAGCATACAGAGAACACCAGAAGATTGTCTTTACCTTTCATTTTCTCCTTCCCCATTTTCAGTATAAGTAATATGGGAACACACACACGCTATGGGAAAATAGATGCTGTCAATTACAAAGGAAAGTGTTTTCCTTTGTAAACTCGATGAGACTGTGTCCTCACAACAGCACAGCCCCACCTGGGCAAAAAGCATACATATTTGGATGCACTGCCATCACAACAGGCCATATCAAGAACTGGTTAAGACCAAGCACACCAACACAACCTCTCTAGAGCTTTCCCAGCTAAAGAGGTGAGCCTCTGTTGCTTCAAGCACAGGAAACAAAGTAGATGAAGCCAGCCAGCTGAGAGTTCCCTTCTGTGGGCTCAAGTTTACAATCAAATTTAACAGATCCTAAGTTACCACGTGAAGCTGAACAAAATGCTACCACATAAAAAGGATGAGAAAAAACCAGCTTCAGCAAGATCTTACTACAAGGTTAATGGATAGGAAGACTTCTCCCAATTCTCAGACAGAATTGGGGTGTTTCAGTAATTATCAGTATCCATTCCTCTCTTTAAAGTTTCCCTGCAAGCAGCAATCAGAATTATATACGATCTCTGCATGAAACTAATGAATTCATGACAAAGACGACTCAACATGGTAAGAGATAGTGCATCAGGGGTATTAGCATCAGGCTCTAATGCCCAAAACCAGTCTCACAGCCACGTTCAAACTATAATGGAACTAGAACAGATACCAGTGCTACACAACATCAGCTGTCCAAGGACTTGGGTACCCACACCCACCCAGAAGAAAAGTAAAGAACAATGCAAAGATTAAACAGATTTGTTCTCTTCCTCTATCAAGAGAAAAATAATATGTGTTTCTGCTCTCTATGTAAAGCTATTCATAAATAAATATACAGCAGATTCAGCTGTAGAAACTTCTATCCAGGTCAAAGAAAACACTTCTTAAACCTTACCTAGTTACACTTCTTCATTACTACTATAAAATAAATATTACCTCTAAAATGAAGGTAGTTTGGTAAAGGGGAAAAAAAAAAGTACAAGGGCATATCCCATTAAATTTGGGCAATACCTTCCTGGTAGCTGTTTCCATCCTAAGAGACTTCCCGAACCAACACGTAGCACATCAGATCTTTTTTCCCTTCTTCAGGTGTTAGCCAGCAGAGATCACTCTTCTTGCCATTTAAGATTAACTCTCTAGAATAAGCGCACTTCCACTCAACTTTCCTCTCTGAAAGGGAATACCTTAATGATAAACTGCAACAGCAAAGAATTTTATCCACATAATACCTTTGGAGGGTACCAGAGTTCAAATCAAATCTTTACAGACCCAAAGCATCTAGGTTGTCTACAGGAGATGCAAACGCTTCAGAAGGATGCTCAAACTCACCGCCTTAGTTTCCCCTTACAGCAAAACCCCAAGAAATTCAAGAAACCTACAATTCCATATGCTGCTGCTTATCCAAATGCTAGCATACATAAACCTTGTTAAACAGACCCTTTGCTTGCACTTAGCTGTCAAGCATCAAAGGTCCTTTCTGCACTTCCATGTAAATTAATATCCCTATGCTATGTCTGATGCATGCTGGTGGAATCAAAGGAGACTCTTTAAGGTCAGAGAAGATTGTTGTATGGGCAAAAATGAGTGAAGAGGAAAGGCAAATGGTGCAACAAATACACAACATAGGAAACAGTTGGAAAAGCAAAAAATCCTCAACACCCTCCACTATTATCTTGCTAATTCCTAGACATTTAAGGCTGTACCTCACTATCATATAGCAGAATACCAGAGTCCTTTATATGACTGGCTCGGGTAACCAAAGTAGAAAACAGCTAGAAATAATACTGCCATTTGATTAGAAGAGAACTGGTTGCAAGTTTAAACACCATTTTGATTCATTAATCTCCAACAGCTAAAGACAAACCTAAAGCAAAATCAACACGATTGTAAACTAAGCACTCGTATCCTGTGGCTATTTTTTGGCCTGCTGAGAGAGAATGAGCTGATCAAAGACAGACACTTCATTGAGAGCAGCAAGATTAGTGCTGCTTCAGTGAGCTCACAGTTAGTTCCTATTAACTAACCTGTTTCAGAAGCTGGTAACACCGTAATTTTAGCTTCAATTTGAAGTGAAACAAGGGAGTGACCCCTCCTGCTGGCATTGCACCTGCCCTACAAGCTAGTGCAAGTTTATGCATAGTCTTTTGTTGTTGACCAGATGAAGAGCTGTAACTAATTCCACATTAAGGGGCACGAGCATTCAAGACTTCCCTGGAAAAGCATAGCAGAGGTACTGTTCTTCTGGCCCAACATACAGTGGCAAGTTGAAACCCTATCAAATGATTGCAGTTAAGCTAGGAATCCACTACAACCGATTATGTGAGGAGCTAACAGCTACCAGCAGCAAGCCAGCCCAGAAAGACATACAACAGTTCCAAAGTCATGCCCTGCAAGGCAAGCCTAGTGTTCCAGCAGCAACAGTTCGGATTGACTTAAAATACAATTATTTTTTTTTTTATGCATTATTTCTGAGTAACTCATTAGGTTACCAATATAACCACATCACAGAGGAAAAAGTTATCAGAAAAAGATTTTATTCAAACTTTGGATTTTTGTAACAAATGCAGAGGATCTTATCTGTGTAACGTACCATATTTCACTAGAGAAAGATTTTTGTCAGCAATAATTTGTGTATATATGTTTAGGCCTTGATGAATATCAGCTAAAAATAACATGAAATTCAATTCTGGGAAGCTGCATTTTGTAATAAATGTTCTCAAGATTTACTAATCTATCACATTATGTGGAAAGATACACGGTAAGAGATAACACCGAACGGTAGAAGGTAGGGTTGAAGACAGATTTCAGATACATTGATTTAAGCAAGTGGCAGTTGAAGGGGGGGTGTAGTAGTTTGTTGGGGGTTTGGTTTTTTTCTTTTATCTTTGAATTTCAGTCATTTTACTTGAGGGACATAGTTCTATATTGCACATTGGTATTTTTTGTCATGTGATACTTCAAATATGTGATGTGGACAATATTTTAATATCACACAAGTACTTTCTCTGTAGCAGTCTCACTTTCAGTCAGATTTTGTATGTTGAAGCAGAAAGGTTCAGGTGCAGTAGCTGGTACATAACTTTTCATGCATATACCTAAAATTCCTCCAAAAATCTGTTCAAAGTTTCACTCTCCTTTTAACAATTAAAGTATTAGAACATTAAAATGTAGTAAGAGTCATGAAGCACTTTGCCAAATAAGATACAATAAAAAACTTTTTGGGCAAAGATGTCTTCTTTTATGGTTTGCAACACATAATTCACCCCAGGAAAAAAGCTACAAAACTAAGAAAACAGTAAAATACCACACCTCTTCCACTCACATAGGCACATTGTTTATTGTTACCATCATCACATGACTCCAGCTACACTATTCCTCATAAATATCAGCCCCTCAGAGACATCCCGCTTAGTAAAAGATCTCCAAACAGACAACTAACAGTGCCAGAAGGCCAGCTGATGGGTGGTACGTGCGTTTATAGGAGCGATCTGAATGTCCCCACCTGTCAGGCCCGCCGGTCCCTGAGGAGAGGGGCCGCGGGCCCGCCGGTCCCTGAGGAGGGGGGCCGCGGGCCCGCCGGTCCCTGAGGAGGGGGGCCGCGGGCCCGCCGGTCCCTGAGGAGGGGGGCCGGGGCGGGAGAGCACGGCGTGCGGTGCCGCCTCAGCCGCGCAGAGCCAACAGCCGCCAGGGGGAGACGGGCGGCGGGAGCGGGGAGGCGGATGTGCCGGCTGAGCCCCGGCCCGCCGGGCCGGCTCCCCTGCGCCGTTGGCTGTGCGCCGCGGTGGGCGTCGGGAAAGAGGCGGTGGCGGCGCGCAGTGTAGAAAGGGCGAGGGCCGTTAGATGGCCGCCGCGGCTGGGGCAGTGCGGCGTGTGCCATGAAGGATATGTGCGGGTGAGGCGGCGGCCCCAATCCTTCCCCCGCGTCTCGCCCCGTGAGGGGTGTGGGAGGCTGGGGGGGATTTGGGGTGAGCCTGGCCTCCCCTTCTCTCTCCTCCGCCCTGGCAGGGATGGCTTCTTTATTTAAAAAAAAAAAAAAATCATGCGCCTCGCTTTCCCCGTGTGATGCGGCACGTGTGCGGGCACGGCCCGGGGCCCCGGGAGCTCTGCTCCGGCGGCTGGAGCCTCGACGCAGGACTGGGGCTCTGGTGGGCGGAGCCTCGCGTTTGGCGCGGGACGGGGGCTCCGGTGATTGGACCCCTGCGTTCGATTTGGAACGCCGTTGCGTTGCCATGGCTGCGGGGCGTTGTCATAGCGACGTCCCTACCGGCAACGGGCCGGTCCGGCCGTTAGAAGCGGGCCGCTTACCGAGCGGGTAGCGCCTCGGCGCTCCTGCTGCCGGTTTGGCGGCTTCGGGACTTGTCCTGTTGGTTTCGGTGGTCCAGCAGCCGATTGCCAGCCATCTCCCCGCTCAGCGGGAGGGATGGAGCAGGCCCAAGCGAGGCGAACCCGTCGGGCCAGGGTCAAGACCAAGTGGCGGCCGTTGTCCCTGGCCCCGGAGAGCAGCACCCCTGCCCTGCCAGCGCAGGAGCAGCAGCCAGCGCCTTTGTAAGGCTCTATAGGCATAAGTGACAAAAAGTGGGACAACCTCTGGTGTGAAGTTAGGGGCGGTTTGAGCAGCGGCAGCTGCGGGTCTGTCTGCCGGCGACCGTTGGTGGGGCTGGCAGGGCAGCGGCAGCCGGTGGAGCTGTGCGCTGCGCCGGGCAACTCCCGGCAAGGGTTGGTGGAGCGTTGGACCGCAACGAACTTCTGATTTTAAAATTGGTGTTTGCTGTAAACACAAGGCTAAGGGATGAACGGCTAGTGTGCCGGCTGTGTTACTTTGTGTCTTAAGATCCCGCCTGTGCTACATATGCCGGGCGGTGCGGTACGCTTGAAAGAGCAAAGTATGTTACTATTGTCTTCTTCAATTCCCAAAGTGGAATGAGTTCTGTTGGGTGTAAGTTGGTCTTTCAATAAAAAACGTTCCAAGCACCATGTTCGTCAACTTCTAAGTTGTGATCAAACTTTTGGTAGTACATGCAAGCAACGGAAAATTGTCTACTATTGACTAAAATAATTTGATCTTAACAATGCCCAGTATGTCTAATTGATACTGTCTTTTATGTCAATCTCTAATTATAGTTTCAATAGGAGGAATGGGGCAATGAAAGGCAGATGGTGCCCTTCTGTAAACTGGTAAGATCTTGAATACCAGCATAGTCTAAAACCCATTCTTGTTTTGTGCAAAGGTTTTGAAGTACAAGTGGTACAATGCACATAATACATAAAGCATGTAGGAGCTTGCTGCTGTAGGTGTTTTAATTTAGATGTAGCATACAGCAATTAAACATAAGCTTTAATTCTGTATTTGTTATGAAAATGATATCATAAGAAGGAAAATATTAATTGTTAATAGTTGGATTTAGGAGGTAGACAAATGCCTATAAACAAGGAAAGGTAAATTAGGTCAGAGCCTAGTTACACTTGCAAGTAAACAGCTCTTCTGCCTGGGCAGATAGGTGGATAGGGCTCAGTCCTGGTACCCCTCGGCTTTTTAGAAAACACATAGAAGAAAGTTTGGAAAATAAGCTCATAGAGAGGAGGTGTGGGGGGGAACCCACTAGATGACTAAAAGCTATGTCTGTAGCTGGATAAAGCTACTCTGAAAGAGAGAGAGAGAGAGAAATCCATCTTCTCTCGGTGGATGAGTAAAGGCAACAATTAGAAATAAGGAGCTGTAATAGCTTGTCTTTTTATTTTTTAATCAAGTATTAAAGCTGGTTTTTGAGCATTTCCTAATCCTATTCTAGCCAAAAAGGGTCTGATACTTCAAATAGTTATAAGGGTGTCTTGATTAACTCGGCTAATATTTGAAGTCATCCCTATGTGAAGCAGGAAAATATCTAGTTTGAATAATGGCATAATTAATCCCTTTAGCCTTAGGGTCTGGATATGGACTCTGACAAGCACAATGAGTTGTATAGGTCTTTTAATGTGTCTCCCCCTTTTCGTACTAGTGTTTCTGTAGAGGCCCTTGACCCATTAAGTACCATTCTTAGCTCCTGTCCCACTCCTTTCTCTTTCCCGGTTTCAGCTGCTAATGCAATGTAGGGTTCTTTCTCAGTTTTCCCCTTTCTAAACAGAGGGTTCTATGGTGTAAGGAAAAAAAAAAAAAAACCACAAAAAAACCCCAAAAAACCAAAAAAAACCCAAACCCAAAAACAACTAACACCACCTTTAACTTAATGTTGTCCTGCCATGTGAGTCTTCTCCTGGTTTTGATTGCAAATAAGTGTAAAAGTGCAGGGCAAGCAGAGGGTTGGAGGTGGAAATTATGGCTTGCTGTGACTGGAGTTCCAGGAGCAGTCACCCCATGGGTGTCCAGACTCGGATGCCTGGTGTCCCGCTCCACCTAACGGGGCAGTGAGCTAGCTAAGTCAGATCCGAGCACCCACTCCAAATGGAGCTTAACTTGTGCTGCTTTATATGCTGACATAAAATCATAGAACAGTTTAGGCTGGAAAAAACCTTTAAGATCCTCAAGTCCACATACATCTCTTGGATTTAGATAAAACAGATGTAGGTACAACTAAGCCTCTGAACTATAAAAAATTGAATACTGTTAGGAGCACTAGGCTTTCTTAGTAACATTAGGTGCAGATTGGTTGAGGTTTTCATTCATACTCTTCCATAAATAAAAACAAGGTAACATTGAATTTACTGCATCAAATCTGTTTAACAGACAACTTTGTTGTCTGTCCTTCCTCTAAATTAGGGGTCCTCAAAATTTTTACACAGGGGGCTGGTGCGCGGATGAAGTGGCAGGCAGCCATCTGTGGCTGCTTGGTTCCCCCCCAACCCCCGGGGGGGCGGGGGGTTCTGTAAATACCAGGGGCTGGATTGAGGACCGTGGGGGGCCGTATCCAGCCCACGGGCCATAGTTTGAGGACCCCTGCTTTAAATCAACTATAATGCCCTTCCAGAATCAGTAGAAGGATAGCAAATACATTTAACTAAAATAAGCCAGTGTTAAATTGTCTTGTTTAATGTTAGCAGGAAGCTGATGGGAATATCCTTAAATCAAAACTGATACGAAACAGAAATGTGTCCAAAACTTCAGCTGTATGTAGTGTCACCTGGAGTAGATTTCAAACTCTTTAATCTCCTGGTGATCAGTCCTATCTAGAGCAATGCAGATAAGTTGTATTAAGATAGTAACAACATAGATCGTTTCATCTATCCACAATTATTTTCTTTTAAAAGTAGTTGTGAGTTCAAAGTTAGGTCCAGTTATCTAAAAATCATAAGCAGGATTTTTTGCTTTGCTCACTTATGTTAATGCTGGGTAAAAGAACAGAAGTTGATTTGGAAACCTCTAAGCTGAAGGGTGGTTTCCAATAATATTTTTTTTGGTTTTGTGAAGTCTTCAGTATTTTATTTTCTCCCACAGTACTCCTAGACAGCAGAACCAGCCTCAAAAGTGCTACGGAATTACACCTCCGACTAGCTTTGCTCTTCCTAAGGATATAGACCGCATTCATACTCAAAAGCTGGTTGAAACAATGAAACAGTTTGGGGTATTTGAAGATGAGGAAGAACTGAATCACAGGTATAAAAAAACTTGTTATATGTTATGTTATATGTTAACGTCTTGATTTGCCCTTTTTTTTTTTTTTTTTTTTTTAAAGGCAAACTTAACAGGAGTTTTCTTTTACAGGAGGGTTATTCTTGGGAAACTGAGTAACTTGGTCAAAGAATGGGTTTCAGAACTTGGTGAGAGAAAGGTAAGAATTTTTTTGTATGTTCTTATCAAAACAGCTGAAGCATCTTTATTTCTTTTAAAGGCCATACTAGTAGAATTTATGCTAAAGTTCATCTTTAACTTTCTTTTGAAGTATTGAGTAGAGCTGTAGTAACTGCCATTGAAATAAGGTATAAAAGATACTTCAGATCAAGATCTTGAAGTCTTTGGGGCACCAAATTTGTGAAGTGGCTCTATAGGTTGACTTGTAGCAGGTAACAAAGCTGAAACAGCATGTTGTGAGGGGAGATTGATGGTAAATGGGCACTAATCTTGCCCCAGACAGTCTACAACACTCAATCTAGCTTGAGATCATTACACACACTAGACTTGCCTTTTGTGTAGCTCTTAGATTGTGTTAATTCATGTCCATCTGCTGCAGGGAAGACTAATAATAGGACTTAATTTGTGTCAATTAATGAAAGAACTGCTACGTTAATCTTTTTTTGAGTTGCAAGCACTTCAGAAAAACAGTATCAGTCTATTAGACTAACCCCTCAGTACAGGAGTGAGAAGACATTGTTCACAGAGGCTGTTGTAGTCCTTCTAAATAGCTTGTATGCTAGTTAAGCTTGCACATAGGTCAATGTATATCTTGTATTTTAAAGTAAACTCTCTCTCTTCTACCCACAGAATCTTCCCCCTTTAGCAGGAGCAGCAAATGCTAGTGGCAAAATAGCTACATTTGGTTCCTACAGACTTGGAGTACACACTAAAGGTACAGCTTTTATTGTGTGGTCATAGTTTTAATGTTTGAAAGTGACTTTCAACAGTAACAGTAGAAATGGAATCTCTTTGCAGGTGCTGACATAGATGCTGTCTGTATTGCTCCTAGACATGTGGAAAGATCGGATTTTTTTCAGTCATTCTTTGAAAAACTGAAACGTCAGGAGAAAATAAAATGTCTAAGAGTAAGTTCTTTCCTTGATAGAAACATTCCTTGACCCATAAGGTCATAGCATCTCAGGCTCAGCAGGAATTAAGAATATGGGGGACTAGAGCGCACTTTCAAATGTAGACAGAAATTTTTAGGTTTCTCTGGATGTTAACCAGGAGCAAGATAGTATCTCTTACTTTTCTTCTTCACTATTAAGGTAAATACCTTATAGCCACTGATACTGATGGTTTATTGCACACTGTTTATTCATTACAATACATGATCAGTCTCTGTATCTCTTGGCTAAATAATTTTTTGACGCTAGTATTAGTACTGTATTAGTGTTATACCACTTGCAGCTTATTAACATTTTTTTTTTTTTTAGTTCAGAAGCACCTCAGTCTTTATACTGAGTAATTCAGCAGTATACATTCTGTATTTTATCATAGTTTAAGAAAACACAGTCAAGTAGCACAAGATGTTTTCTTACATTTATCGTCTTCACAGGCAGTTGAAGACGCCTATGTACCTGTTGTCAAATTCGAGTTTGATGGTATTGAGGTAAGAATTTTGTTCTTTTTCTTTAAACAAGAAATTGTTTTTTCTTGCTTTGGAATAGGATAACTTTTCCAGGAACCTGTGACTGTGATATATTACAAGGTTATTGGTACCTGACAGTGTATCCAGGAAACTGTAATTAAACAGCCTGGCCACAACCTATCCCAGAAGGCTCTGGAATAAAATGGGAGCTTATGATGAGAGGAGCCCCTGGGCAGCCTGGCAGGCATGTGAACATCAGGAACATATTTTCTCTAAACCTGTGCTGTAGACCAGGGTGGCCTGCTTCAATAGCATTTATCTCACAAGGATTGTGCACAGGCTAGCTTTCTATGTATGAACCGTGCAAGCAGACAAAATGTTTTGCTGCAAACGAAAAATGAAGTGGTCATGAGACAAAGATCTGGAAAATGAAAAGCAAAAGTACTCATGATTCCTGCCTGCGTTTGTCAGCTGCGGGAGTCCTTGTATCTTGAATACATCTTATACAGTGAATAAAGACCTGCGTGCTGCAGTACCTAAGCAAGTTACTGCCTGGTATCACTGTCATGAAGACAATGACCTTTCTGTGGCCTTTATCTGGTACAGACATTTACAGAGTAATTTTCTTGCCTCAGACTGTACTAAAACCCAGGTACTTCAGGATCAAAAGGGCTTACTGCTTAAAGAAAATGCTCTCTCCTTTGCTGAGGTATAGCTGAGGTGAATGAGCTTGTATCTTAATGCCATGATTAATTCTAAGTTCCCTTTTAATGGAAATTCTAAGTTTAGAGTAATCTTTTCAACCTTAAAAAACCCCTTTCCCTAACTTAAAAAGGAGTGATGCAATGAAGGTTTTGTAAATAAAATACAGAACTCCTAGCAATTTTCTTGAGTTTTCTGACAAATAAATCTCTTGGGAGGTGTATTTATAGTCATGTAATTCTAAATCTAAATATTAACTACTCTTTTGAGTATTAACTATTCCCCACTAGTGTGCTGTTCACAAACAGTATGGCATGTTTACTGATGGTTGGCACTTTTTTTCCTTTTAAGATTGACCTTGTGTTTGCGAGACTGTTAGTGCAGACTGTTTCTGACAATCTTGATCTCAGAGATGACTCGCATCTGAGAAACCTGGATATAAGATGCATACGGAGCTTAAATGGTAAGCATATTTACAAATCTTTAGAAATAAATTGTTATTAGAATTTGTGTAGAAGGCCTGAGTTTCTGTACAAGATGCAGAAACTCATCTCATGTATACTGAAGACCTGAAGAGGTGGTGAGTTGTTATACATTTCAAGGAGTTGTGTGTTTAGATAGACCTTTAGTTCGTGTTCCTTTGATCAGAGTGTGTGCATTGTTTTAGTTTGCCACAGACACTGCTTCAGGTGAATACGCGGAGGGTTTGATAGAGAAGAATGTGTGATAGTTCATAAAAAAAGATATTTAAAATACCTGAAGCCTAACTTGCTCACTGTTTAACACTGACTGGTTTAATTGTTCCTGGCTGTCAAAACAGCCCTAGCTTTTGGAATCCTGTAAAAAGGCCTTATTAAAAATTGTTGACTGTGGTCTAAACTATGAAAAAGCTGTTGAGGGCACCAGTTACCTGAAGTGATACTGAATGTTAGGTGTAATCTATAATTTTTAAGGTAATACAAAGCAAGTAATCCAAACTTGTTATCATAGACCTGAATGATAAACTGTAAGCTATGGATCAAGTGTAGTATCAAACTGACTTGTACCTGTTATTAGGAAGTTCTGTACCTCAACTTCTTTTCTTACAGGTTGCAGGGTTACTGATGAAATACTAAATCTAGTGCCAAATAAAGATAACTTCCGGCTCACACTCCGTGCAATCAAACTGTGGGCCAAACGTGAGTAGTGTATTTATTCCCAATCTTTAAACTTTTCAGAGGTGCATCGTCTTGAAAAAAGACCATTAAAAGTGCTTCAGCTTTGGATAGCTGATTAAATGACAGTTTTTAAACTAAAAACTGCATTTTGGGTTAGATGCAAGGTCTGTCTATGTGGCAGATTGTGTGGCACTTTGTGTAAATGGATGTAGAGGAGGGAGAAGAGGGGAGTGCCTACAGGACAAGGTGCTGCGATGCTTATCAGGAATCCGATTACAAATGATAAAAATGCCAAGTATAAAACTCAATACGTAAGTAATAAGAAAATACCATTTGCACGTGTGGCTAGAGCAGGCGCTAGAAGAATGACAGAAATTTTCTTAAGTGAAATTGGAGTAAAGGAGGAGCTGTGGCAGTGTGGTAAATGTTAGAGTAACAGTATTTTGGGAAGTGGTGCGGTAACAATTCTTTTCCTCATCCCTGTAAGGACCAGCCATTTTGGCCTTGTTGCACTGCAAAAATAACGGACTTTGAGTCTGAAGTGCATTAAATATGCTATAGATGGTGAAGTTGGTAAATTTGAAGGAATATACTTAGGTATTGAAAGACCACAGGCTAACTACAATGTATCCATCCCTTCTAGAGCGTGGCATTTACTCCAACGTTCTGGGATTTCTTGGTGGAGTTTCCTGGGCAATGCTAGTAGCAAGAACATGTCAACTCTACCCGAATGCTTTGCCTTCTACACTTCTTAACAAGTTCTTCTTGGTTTTTTCGAAATGGTAAGAGATATTGTTTGTTATAATTAGCATAAAGCATTAACACTTTAGAGGTCATTCTTTCTGTAAGATTTACATTGACAGTGTTCAATCCTACCCTGAATTACATGGCAACATTTTAAATGGACAGTTACTTACTGGCTTTTCTTTGTAGGGAATGGCCAAATCCTGTAATGCTGAAACAACCTGAAGAGAGCGACCTTAATTTACCAGTATGGGACCCTAGGGTATGTAGACATTGAATTTGGAAACCTTTAAACTTTCTTCTAACTTGAACTGATACTAAGCAAAATTTTTTAATATCCTAGGTGAACCCCTTGGACCGTCATCACGTAATGCCTATCATCACACCTGCCTACCCACAGCAGAACTCCACATACAATGTGTCTGTGTCAACACGAGCAGTAATGATAGAGGAGCTCAAACATGGTAAAGTTCTCTTCATGCTTATTAACTGAATAAAAAGTACAATTCTTGCTATGAAATCACATTGTCTGAATTTGTTATATTCTGTCAGGTGTTCTGCCCTGTTAGGTAAGCTAGGTGTCTGGGAAGTACGCCTGTTGCAGGCAGTAAGGGACCGGTTTTAGAATGAACTGTTGTAGTAGACCTGCATTGTGTCAAGGGAATTTCTGCTTTCTGATCTGGCAATTACTGTTCAAAACCCTTATCTTGTGAAGTTTATATTGTGCTCTGCTAGTCTTAAGAACTAAATGGTAATATGGTTTTCAACCTTAATTCTAGGTCTTGCAGTTACAAATGAGATTCTCCAAGGAAAAGCGGACTGGTCAAAGCTCTTTGAACCACTAAACTTCTTTCAGAAATACAAGTATGTATGAAACCTGTTGTCTGAACTTGACATCGCTTAATTATTAGCATAGTGAGTTTTAACTTGCAGTCTAAACAGAAGATGGTATTAATGCTTGTTTTTCAGAAACTGGAGGTAGTCCTGAATTTTAGTAAAGATAGGTATAGGGAAGATAAAAAAACTGTATGTGTTATGCCACTGACACTGTTTATTAGAAAAAATCAACTATGATACTTAGAATGCAGCAGAACACAATTTTAAAGGATGTAATTGGGTTTTCTTCAGTTAATACTGGTGCTGAATAAAGGATACAATCTGCTATGTCTGGAATTCATATCCTATACACTTAAGGCAGTTTTGGTTTCACTTGAAGGAATATAAAATCCTAAGCTAGTATATTCACTTTCCTTTTCTTCTAGACATTATATTGTGCTGACTGCTAGTGCCTTTACGGAAGAGCATAGCTTGAAGTGGTAAGTCTTGCTTTAAATGTGGATTCAGTGCATAAGTGAAACACAACTCAATGTTGCAGTTTATTGTTAACTGTATTAACAAATGAAGTACTAAACTGTGCAACTAGGCTTGGAATACCAAGTGAAGCAGACAGTTCATCAGCAAAATTACCTTCCCTTCACAAGAAAGCTTTTAACATAAATCTTGCTGTTTAAGAAGTTAACCTAAAGATCTGAATCATGATGAGAAGGAACAGAGGGTTAGTGTGCATATGCCTGGAGGTCAGACGTGCTGGGTCATCTGGAGAAGCAGATGCAATGAGTCCAAGGACACTGCTTCCCCCACACTGCTTCAGTTAAGATGATGTTCCTTGTTGCAGAGGCTGAAGCAAGTGGGAATTACTTGATGTAATCAGATGCATAATGGAGCCTTCTAGAAACTGCTCTTCTTGATCTTTGGGGTAAAAAGGAGTTTTGCTGCACTTCAAAATGCAGCCAGAGGTGCTGGGATCTGCTGCTTGTTGATATTTTCATCATAGCTTATAGGCTGAAGTGTTGTATCTGAACTGTTAAGAGTACAAGTTAAAATTATTTGCCTCTGTCTTTGGAAAATTTAAAGCTCAAATGTCATGCAGAAACATCTCAAACTACAGTGAGTGTGGTATAAAAATGCGATATCCTCTCAGCTGAATGAAACTTACTACTTATTGATTGGTTAGCCAGTATTGGTTAGCATATAACTACTGCACTGGTTACAGTAAAAAATGAGTAAAATACTCTTGTTCTTACTAGGACTGGCCTTGTCGAATCTAAAATTCGTCTGCTGGTTGGAAGCTTGGAGAGGAATGAATTTATAACCATTGCACATGTAAAGCCACAGTCTTTCCCTGGCAAGCAAGAACCCTATAAACAGTGAGTTTCATTACTTCTCTGAAATACAGTTTGGCCAATGTTTTGTAACTTCTTTATATGCATTCACCTCAGCTCATCTGTGAGAGATGTTCAATTTTGTAGGCATGTGCTTTAACACATAAGGTTCTGAGCCTGTGAAATCTTTTCAAAGAAGGGAGAACTTCAGAAAAGTACTCTGAGAACTTCAGTTTAGGCTGACTCTACTCTTTAACTGCTGTGTAGTTGCAAACTGTTTTGCTTATTCCCTTGTTGAGAGTAGCTCCTAGCATCCAAATAACTGCCATCTGTGCATCAATGATAATTTGTGAATCTCTTTTTTCAGGAACAGATACGTGTCAATGTGGTTCATTGGAATCGTATTTAAGAAAGCGGACAATTCAGAAGGTGTTAATATTGATTTAACTTATGTCATACAGTCATTCACAAATACAGGTAAGCTTATATTTTGTTCTGGTCTGGTAAGGTTTCTTTTTTTTATTCTAGTGGAAGTTGTTTCATGAAGTGAGTTATACTTCTGGTATTAGCTATTAGGTATTTCTATAGAAAGCAACATATAGAAGATTAGCTTTAAAAGCATACTATTTTGACACAATGAAACAGACTTTCTAAAGAAACCCTAAGTAACTTTGATGAATACCTAATGCAAATGTCCCCGCTAAGCTACAACACAATTCCATGTTAGTTTACAGGCACGCTAGCAACCTCAATGTGCTGAAGGAAGATATGAAGATTGAGGCAACTTATGTGAAGAAAAAGCATCTCCACTATTTTCTGCCTGAAGAGGCCTTACAGAAAAAAAAGAAGGTATGATACAAATTTGGCTCTTCTAGCAATATTTTCTTTGCTTTAACAATTACTTAAAGACTTCATTATTTTAACTGTAATTACAGCAAAGCATGACAATTTACAATCAAAATATGTATGGGCTTCAGTACAAAATGAATCCTTCAGATGGAAGCTATTTGGACAGTTCCAGAAACATGGACTCCAGGACACCAAAATACTCCTCTTCATTCAATAAAATATCTAAATGGGACACCTCTCCAGCAGAGATACAAAGGTTAGCACCATAACCTTAGAACTGTGAAGCTGCTGCTTTTAACTGACTCACAATGTCAATGAAGTCTAGGATTTCTTGTTGGAATCTGTGGATTGTAAGCGTGTGGAGGGCTCTAATGGCTTCAGGAGCAAAGCTGGCATCTCCTTTGGGCACATGGGCGGGAGACAGGTTAAAGAAATCTTTGATGAAATCAAACATACAGTAACACATAGGAATGAAGAACAACTTGATATCAGAGAAATTATTTGGTCTTAAATATAAATCCCCTTAGGTTAGTGTGTAACTTGAAGCCGGAGTATTTTATGTGTAGGTAACCATTCTTTCTAACAAAAGTATGGTTGATGCCAAGCAGAATTAAGTTCTAACACACCATCTTGATCACAGAAACACTGGAGCTGCTGCTGACTTAGTGGAGGGGTATGAGATCTTGGGTGGGAAAAGTTTTTCACTTCTGGGGAAGCCTGCTTGTCCAGAAGCTACTTCAGCACAGGAGGAATATGTAATCTTGAGAGTAATAGCCCAATATTGCCAAATGTGTAATGCCTGCTGTGTTCAGGCTTTTGGATGCTGTAGGAGCAGCATAAAAAAAAGTGCTGGTATGGATAGAACAGATAAATCTAGCACTCTGTGCTGCTTTCAATGAATGTACTAAGCTGGAAAACAATACTGGTACATAGTGTTTTCTTTAGCGAGTCTCTTAAGTGTATATTTGTGGTCTGATGTTCAGCAAAATGAAAATACTGTGCTAGATTGCCTGTGAGTTTGTTGTTTAGTAGACTTGTGACAATGAGCTTAGAAGGTAGATGTTTGTCTTGCCTGTACTTTCTGGCAATGAAATGTATAGAATTTGGCAAATTAGCATTTTATGACTCTAGCGTCTGGCTTTTACAGAAATCCTATGTATCTGAGATGTAACGGTGCTGGTGATCAAGAGAAGATGCCTCATGTATTTGTGCCATCAGTGCCTAGGGGACCCTTCGCTCCTGTTGTTGATTCAAGTATGTATCGAAATAGTGAGTGGAATGCAGTCTAATCTCATGGCCAAACTAAAAGCTCACTGTCTCCCACAGAAATGGAGGCTACAGTTGCAGTGAGAGCATCAGGACCTCCAGCTGGTTTCACCACTCCAGGACCTAACAAAACTTCTCAACTTGGAGCATGTTTTGCCAAAGGACAGCATGAATTCAGCAGGACTCTAATTGTGGAGCCTAGTAATGCTGTGCCTAAATGGCCTTATTCACAGAACTCTACGGGATATTATTCACCTATATCACAAGAATACCACAAAAAAGCAATAGGTGGAGACAAGGTAATAAAGGGGGTCTAGGCCAGGGAGGGTTTCAAGTAGTATTAATTATTGATGTAGAATGAATGAAATAACTGAGAAGAAATGCATATATGCATCCCCAACAGATTCAGGAATCTAAATTTAAGCATAATGATGGTTTTACCAGGATATAGGTATGAGAAATTGCCTTGAATATAATGTACAGCTATTAAACAAATCTTTTTTCTAAAATCTGGTATTAGTGACTACACTGTTTCTGGTCCAGTGGCAGGGTCTGTAGATACTACTGTGTTTACATATTACTGCAGTGACCAATTATGGAATGAACTGACTTATTTGGAAGCATTTCATAAAATTAAAAAAAAAAAACTTATCTCAAAATGAAGAGGATATAAATACAAAAGCATGAGCTAATCTTGTTCTGGCAGATGATTTTTGAATGCCTATTGAAAGTTTTGCTGCTTTAGAAATCAGCAGCCTACTCAATAGGTTGTCCATTGCTGAAAAGACAGTGTGGAGCTGTCTGTTAAATCTTGTTTCTGTGGAAGCTTTAGATTAATGTTTGATTTGTTTTATTGCTATATATAAATCTTCTTAAATAGCTGTTCTTGTGGCTTGACCTCTGATTTGAGGCAGAGGCAAAGAATAACTAGAAAAACCTCAATTTTGACACTTGTAAAGAATCAACTTGTGGAACTCTTATCTTAGTATTGAATATTTCAAGTACAAATTTCAAGGTTTGGGTAGTAAGACTTTTTGAGAGGCTTGAGGTTCCTTTGTCATAATGGTAGTCTCGTCTAAATGTTGTGTTAAGGTTGGCCACTAATATGTTTAATGTGTTGACTGTAAGCTGTACCCAAATATGAAGGTAACTTTAGTATAGCAATTATTTTGAGTCTCTGTATTCTGTTCTTCCAGTTAACCGGACGGGACTCTGTGTTCAAAGATGCTGGCAAACCACAAGATGTCAGAAGACATATGGAAAATGTAATTTTGAAGTGGTATTACTCAGTGGGCTAACTGAAAAGCTGAATGGGCTGTTCTAGTGTCTAGGCTACCTCATATAATACTGTACACATTTATTGATGTAAATTGAAATATGCTTTTTAGTTTAACTTACTTCAGTCTTTATTTCCCAAGTATTACACCTGTATGACTTATCTTTTAAATGTTACTATACATGATTTGGTAGTATCTAGCTTCTTGCTATGCTTGAAATTAGATTTTATTTTATTTTTTTAGACCGCTTGATTTACTGATGTGAACTAAAACTACTACAAAGACTAAAGCATTTGGCCTCTCAAAGGGAGGATAAAGAGCTTTATATTAGTGTAGCTTGACACTGAAGCATAAACTTTTGAGGGCACGCCCTCAAATCAACATATGGTCTTGTTGGTAAAGTGAAAGTTGAGAGAGATACCTGAAACACTGTGTGTGTGCTTATAGGGCTTAAAAAAAAAAAAAAAAAAAAAAAAGTAGAGGTTGTCAATGAATGTATGTATTTAGTTTTTAAGTATCCTAGCTGCCAGACCTTGCTGTTTCTCAAGATGCGAATTTGACAGTACTGCCTCACAAATCCCTTATGGGTTTTTTTTAGGGTGGCCTTGGAGGAAAAGCCATGCAGGTTCAATTTGTCAACGGCACAAGATCACAGGTATTATTTATTGTCCCTTTGTGTTCATAGGTAAAACAAAACTAGAATTTTCATTTCAGGTATATAGATGTGTATACTACTAATGTGTAAACTTGGTGGTTTGAAGTAGGTAAGTTTCTGCTTGTCATGCCTTCACCAAACTGAATAGGTGAAAAATGACCTTCCAAGTTTACTCACAGAAGTGAAGCCAAAGTTTCCAAGTTATTAGACTTGAAAACCCATGTACTCAAACACTGGCACAGTTTGTCTCCTGATTTAGCTTTTTTTCTGAAGCAAAAAATCTGTACTCCTTGCAGATCTTTCATGAGGCAATCTGAGCACTTAAATACTTGTATGCTGATTTCTGTGATGTTACTTGGAAGCTTTGAAGTGTATAAGTGGCTTTAACTCTTTATCATGTAAAATGTTGTGAAATGGAGGGTTATAAGACTGGAAGTAATCTGGACAGCAGAGGTACTCTCTTTTCCTGATCCATGGATCTGAGAACAATGGTAGCTTCCACTCCTATGCTGTTGAGCAACATGCAACTTACTTGCCCCACTCAAGAATATAATTGTCTCAGGTGATGCCAGGAAAGAAGTGTGCAGAGGGGAAAATGCTATTGCTCTGTAAAACTGGTGGTAACTAAACAAGTGGTGTGGTGAAACAAATATTTATCTCTAAATGTTTGGGTTTGGGCCATACTGTTTTGGTACATAAAACCTTTCCTAGTTGAATGTAACATTCTTTATCTGCTGCTACTTCTGAATTAATTAATTTAAAACTTTTTTTCCCCCTGTGACATCTTTTTGTGTTGTAGAGGCTTTCCAGTAACGAACTACCAGATTCCTCATCTCCTGTTCCAGAAAATAGTGTTAATGTTGCTAGAAAAGCCATCAAATTTACTCTTAGTAGATAGTTGGTATTTCTTCAGGTAAAGAAATTAACTTGTTTATAGTGTTCCAGATTATCAACGTGTACTGTAGTTACCAACAAAGTATGGAAGGTTACTGTTGCCGTACTGCAGTTGGCCAGTCAAAAATCATGGTCTTATTTTACAGCATTGTTATATATTTTGAACTACTCTTTGCATTGTCTTGTAACTTATCCTTACTAATCTTTTTTTAAAGTCTTAACTTAAACAGCTTTTGAAAAAGCTACAAAATCAACCTGTCCTGTGACCTGGATTCAGAATGTATGTAAACAGGGTTAACCAGTCACTGCAACCACAGTCTGGTTTCAAGTGTATATGAATGTGTTTGTATTAATTTGTGCCTTACTTGTTCATGTGCATATATTGTTCTTATCTTAAATTATTTTCCCGTTCGGTGCGTGCAATCCTGTGTATCTACCACAATGGTGCTCAGCTTCCTCAGTGAGTGGATTTCCACTGTCTAGCACAGTCATGCACTGCACAAGTGTTGCTTCCCATGGAGGCCCATAAATAATGTAAATATTGAAGGAAATGCAGCACAGGATGCTACCAAGATGTGGAGATGATAGACATGTCCCATGCCATGTTATGTGATGATTTTTTTGTCTTAAGACTGCTCCAGCATGAGACTTGAGGGTTTTCTGTTGTCACTGGGTAGTAAAAAAGCTAAACTTGGAAGACATAGCTGAAGATGCACTTAAACATTGCAACAGCTGAGGCTGTTGTGACACTGCTACCCATCTGCAAGCTGCGGTCCTGAAACCAACCAGCGTGCAGAAAGTGGTCTCAGATAAACCCTGAAAGCTGTTCTAAATGGCTACGTGTAAACTTGTAGGTCTTAAGACCAGTCCTGTAAACTGATAACACTGCTTACCCAGCTAAATGTGGTTGGGTTTTTTTAGGGGTTGGGAGAAATTCTGATCATATGAAACAAATGTTATGCTATCTCACTATTGTAATTTCCTTATCACTTGGTAATTTTGTAAATGAAGTTGTATTTTTTCCAGAGTATTTTTGTATGTGCTATAAAATACTATCTTCCAAAGAGAAATTTAAAACCTTCAGTCTCTCCTTTTTTCAACTCAGACGGGATCTGCTTAAAGAAACGCAACAAATGAAACAAAATGTGGGGCACTGCCACAAAAAATATGCTCTTCAAAACTGTAATGTCACACTAGAGTAAACTTGAGGGGACTGGGGACACTGCTTTCCTGCTTCTGGTATTTCCACGTTTTGAATTAACACCCTCTGAATAGTGTGGTTTGCTAACTGTGTTGACAGCTGAAGCCCCAGCTCTTTGTGGATAACAGGTACCCCTGAATTCTTTTAAAAGGAGTTATTGGCTTAAACAGCAATTCTGAGCTCTAATCATCTTAAGCATCCACCCAAATCCCTACTGACAATAACCGAAGGAGTAAGAAGAGGCATGTCTCTTGTAAGGGCTTTGTTCTCTAGCACTGCCCCTACTGCACATAATCCAAACTTGTGGAGAAGGTATGACTGTATCGCAACAGACTTTGGTTTTTTCGTTATGACCTCTGGCTTCCAGCTTGCTTCCAGTGCAGTTTATAGCTTAGAACATTGGCCTCAGTGGGTTTGAAAGGTCATGTTCTTCTCTCTTCCCTCCTAAAACTTAAGACTGCAAGGCTTAGGTTTAGCCACTGGTTAAAATTAAGAAACCACTCATGTTACTTACGTAGCTTTTAGCAAGACTGCAACTTGAGTTTATAAAATGGTTTTAATGGTCACAAAACTGAGGTAACCATGGTACTCAAATATTGTCAAGTCTGTATACTAGTTACAGTATACATGCAACTTCAGCACCTGTGTAAATAAAAATCCATCATGAATTTGGAGTAATTAAAGCTGAAGTAAGTGATAAGATAAACAACAAAGCAAATATGCAAAGTGTTTTGCGATAATGCACAACCTGGTAATATTACCATGCTTTTAAACAAATTCTCCCGCTTGGGTATTCAAAGACTGTTAAAGGCTATTTTGTCCTTAACCTTTATGTCAACACGTGCATATTTGCAACTAGTCTCAAACAGACCTAGCTAATGGGTATCAAAGTATACGCCTTTACACAGATACTTGCTTTACAGTTATTTTCTGTTTGGTCTTAATTTTTTTTTCTTTTCTTTTCTTTTGTTTTTTTTTTTTTTTTTTTTTTCCCCCATCTCCCTCTTAGGGTTTTTAAGAAGAATATTTAGGAAGAATGTAGGTTACTAGTTTCTTGGATTTGATTCAGCATAGGCGCGAACACATTTTGTTTTAACTCAACGCTTGATCCAGTGCAGCGTGACATGACTGTTCTGGAGTTTCCCTGGATGTTGCAGAAGTTCGATACTGCCCCCGGATTATTCAGCTTAGATCTTACTTCTTTCAAATAAAGTTCAAACTTCAATAATTAAACTTAAATGTTCTCCTTTAACCTTGTGGAGTTAAGTCCTCTGTTAATAAAGTGGTTGCAAGGAGAGTTACTCACGCTTACAGACTCAGCGAGGGAGTCTCTGATATCAGACTTCCTACAAACTTTGCTGTTTTTTAGCTGATTGCTGTAGGTATGGCTTGGAGGTCCAGGTGGAAGGGGTGAGGGATGCGTGATCAAATCCCTTAAAGAGGAGTGGTTCTGTATTGAAATTGTTTATGGTTAGTAACTTTGAGCAAGAAATTCCACTGCAGGAAGTAACTTCTTCTGTAGTTTTACGTGTTAGGTATAAGCAAAGAAACAGGTAACATGAAAGTTACATGCACTCCTGCTGTTGTAATGGATACCCCTGTTGAAGCTAAGGCTTATATATATTATATATAAAATATATTTTATACATAATATATATGTAACATGTTATATATGATACATGATATATATAATATACAGGATATATAATACATAATATCGTATATATAATATATATTATGTATAATATATAATATATAGTGTATATATACTATATACTATAGTATATATACTGTATACTATATAGTATATACTATATAGTATATATTTTATATTTTTATATATATATAAAGTGTCTATCACCATGTTGATAAACATTCTTTGGAACCACTCTTGACAGTTTTTTGAGTTACCTTTTGCCTTAATGAGTAAAAAGCAAAGGCGGCGGGTGGGGGGAAATTGTTTATCTTGACTTTGGAGGGAGGGGCATTATTAATACTGCTTCTGTGTAATACTTAGTGACATAAGCTGTTTAGCCTAAAAACACAAGCAAAAATTCCAAGCTGTGTTTTTGTCATTACCTCATCACACTTCTTATAAAAAGTTTGGCCTTGTGCATTATTCCAGTAAATGAAGAGCTGTGGTTGTAGTGTGCTGCGTATCTGTGCGCAGCCGAGGGACTAGTAATCGCCCTGGGCTGGAGGTGTTATTCATTATAGACGGTTAATTTTTTTTAATGTAAATATTTCTTGTATGGGAGGCACTCGGTGCCTGGTCCACAAAGGGAATCAAGTGGCTGTAGGGAGCACCTCCCCCTGAGCAGTACCCTGCTGCTGGGAAAACCGGCATCTTCCCCTCCCGCAGGACCCCGCCGGTGGGCTGCCCCCCGTCCCCCGTCCCTTCCCCCGGCAGCGTGGCCGTGGGGCTGCGTGCCCTTCCCCAGCGGGGAGAGCTGAGGGGGCACGGGGAGCTGTGGCGAGGGTTTCGTGCCGTAGGGCCCGGGCGGGCTGGGGCCGAGGGCTGCGTGTGCTGTGACGGTGCTGGCATGTGGCTGCACCGCCGCGGTGCTCGGGGCCGGCCGGGGAGCCCCGCTGCCGCCCTGCGCGGCTGCTTGGCCCCTGCCCGCTGGCCGGGGCGACTGCCGCAGCCCCCTTCCCTGCGGCTTCCCTCAAGCCCTGCTGGGCCAGGCCCCACTAGGCAGGGTACAGCGGGGTGCTCTCCAGCCCGGAGCTGGTGGGCTGCTGAGTGGTCCCCGCTGGTCATCATGGACCCCCTTCCCGTGGCCGAGGCTTCCCTCAGCCGCCATCCACCCATGGGTGCCGAGCTCGGAGCGTGGCCCAAGGGCCCGGGGCTCCAGGCTGCCGGCTTTTGTGTGGGCTTTGGGGTGGGGGGTGGGGTAGGGCGGGGAGGGAGGATCTTAGCAAAACAGTAGGGTGGGGGCTGATTTTTCTGTTGTTCCAGAAGGTTCAGCCTGTTGATCTCTCAACTCTCTGACCTTTGAGAAATTGATAGAACATCAGACTGGGATTGCTTGTCCTTGGGTGGTTCCTCTTTGCTGGGAAGACCCTGTCTGAATCATCCTGCTCTCCTCACCTAACCTTCTTCCTGATTCACGCCTCATCTGATTCTGGACTCTCGCCTCTTCCTTTCTCACCCAAATTCATCTGTGTTTGAACAGGGTGGTACAGTGTTCTGTGCTGATGGAGTGAAAAATCCCAGGAGTCCTGAAACCCTAGGTGAAATAACCTACCCCGTTTCAGTTCTAGTGTGTGGTCACCTGGCAACCAGCGGACCGTCCAGCTTGCTCTCCCCAGGATGTGCAGTGGAGAGAAAGCTGAAAATTTTGGCTACTTAATCAGGTCTAGCAGGAGTGTGTAACTCCAATGTTTGCAAAGGTTCAATACGTGCCCAGATATGTCTGTGTGTTTTTCAAAGGAAGAGCAAGAAGTCCAGTAGTGACACCAGCACAGCCTCTGCACTACATTTCATGTCCCTGTTTCTGAAATGTGAAGAAGTTAAGAGTTTCTTAATCAAAGTTTTACGAATTGTTTAAATATAATTAAAGCAGTATATGTTCCCCGTAATCATTCTTAGAAATGACTGAGTCATTTCTGTTCTGCTTTTCCTAAAAATCAGCTGAAGGTGCAGTATGTGTAATCATACGCTGAAGAAAAGTTTTTGGCAAACTTGGAGTAACTGAAAATGTGCACTTAAAATAGGAAGTGTCGACGAGCCATAACCAACAAAGTGTGTTGATGGTAATATGAGAAAAATAAAACACGCTACCTACTTGCTACAGCATTAACTAAAGCTAGAAAACGCTAGAATTTTTGTCACCTGCAGTTTTAATTCTGCTTTGTTTTTCCTGTGTGGTCACTTGGCAAGAACAGAAAGTTATCATAAACACTATATCCGTGTGTGTGTGTACACAGAAAAACAGCTGAGGTTTTGTGAATCACTCGATGTGTGAGTGCTTGGCTGTATGCCTTCAGCACGGCTTTAGTGTGTTTGTTGCGATGTTTGTTGGGTAGTTTTTCGTCTCTTACTTTTTTGATACCGAACTTACGTTTTGGTATGTACAACTCTTCCTACCGCTTGAGCAGAAGGACATAAACCTGTCACTGTGAGCAACACAACAGGGATTTCTAATGATTAAGCTAAGGAAGCAATAGCTATTCTAGGTTACACACTTTCTGCTCTCCCAAATGAGACAGACACTAAGGCTGTCAGGAAACCAAAAGCTGGTCTTGCTCCTCAAACGTACGTAAGAAACCAGAAGTCTGTAAGTATTTCTTGCAAGACTTGTGGCTGGGCATTACCTTCATGTCTGGTTTTGTCTAGGTGGTGTAGCATATGTTAATTTATTTATTATGTGTTATTTATATGTTAATTGTTCCCACTCATTTTGAGTGTCTACCATCTTTTGCGGGTCTTTACCAATACTGCAGCTTTTCTGCTATGTAGGACAGCAGCTGTTGGTAGAGTCTGTAAAGCAACCCAGTGTAGGTTTCGTTCCATGCCTTAAAAAAAAAAAAAAACCACAAAAAACCCCAACAACCCAATTTGTGAAACCATGAACAATAGGAAGATCATGGATGCAATATTTTCTGTACAGTGATGGTTTGCAGTAATTTAATTAAGAAAAACAAACAAGACACAAATATGCCTCTGGGAGTTGCATTTTGAGGAAAAGGACTATGTTGCAAACAACAAAGTCCTAGTGATGAGAAGGCAAGGGAATCCCCTGTTTCTGTTCCCCTCTTCACCCACTAAATCACTGGGTTACACCAAATGGTAAATTGCAGAAGTACAGAGATGTTTACTTTTCTGTAATTCAGGGTAAATATTTGGCACATGCCTGTAAAATTCTAAATCTGTTTACTGAATTATATTTCTCTTACAGACACAAGTAATCAAAAGTGTGTTAATATTCTCTCTCATTCTTACGTGTTGTGACCTCAAGTGGGGAAAATTCAGTAAAGGTAATATCTCACTTTTTCTCCACAGTTATTTAAAGCTGTTTTCAGTTCACCTTTCAGTAACAAGTAAGCTGAGATGGATTGGCCAGAAGCCCAACCGTGGAGCTCAGATAGAGGTTTGTATGTTCAGACCCAAATCTGGTGTGTGTTCAGCCTTAAAGGTCATCCCTGATTTCGGTGGCTGTGATGTCAGTGGGGAAACCCTGCTGCACTTCTGTGTGTCCTTGTGTGAAGGTCTAAACACGTCAAATAAAAGCAAAGCAACTACTTAGAAAAGTTTAAGGCTTCAGTACAGAAACTAACCACAGGTTCTTAGTGAGTCCTAAGGCAGACTGCATTATCTCATCAGCTCCTGCTTGTAAGTGAACCTGGGGTTTTCTCGGTCACTATTCCTTCAGCTTAGATTGCTTTGCTTTTCAATGACTTGTTAAGGAGAGCTTTTGTTGAGAAACATGGGGTGCCCTTGTATTTGTGAAGTAATGGGTGCCACAAACAGAAATGTTTATAAGATTTCCTATCTGAAATAACTGGGCAGAGGATGAAGCAGGGTGCCCGCCAAAACTTTCTGATTTGCCTTCAGTTTTGGCACTGTTGTGCCAAGGCTTCCCCTGACACCATGTCACATTCTTTTTCAAAACTACTTAATTCTTCACAAGGTCTTGAGAAGGTTTTTTTCTAAATATCTGCTTTAACAGATAAGGAATCTAAGACATCAAGATTAACAATTTACAAAGGGTCAGACAGAAATTGTGTGGCTGATACCAGAAACTGATGCCAAATTCCCTGAATGTGTGAGATTTGTGGTGTTTGACCCTTTTTCTTCAGAGTCGTGCTCTCCATGCTTGCCATGGGGATTCCCGGTACAGAAGAGTTTCTGCGTCCAGCTAAGGACTGTTGTATCTCCAGAGGCTAGAACTGAAACCGACAGCTGATTCTCAAGCCACCACATATGTGATAGCCCACTGTTCTTTCTTGTTGCTTTTTTATAAGTTTGCAAATTAAACAACTTTTCCTTTCAGACCTTGGTTACTTTCTTAAGAAGAAAAGAATAATAATTGATTTTTTTCTTGCTTATTTTTGGTTCTCTACAAAAAAGCCTTGCTAAGAATTTTAGCAAAAAATGCAGTGCCATAGGACAAGTTTGCCCTACTAAGTGCTGAGGGGTAAGTTCTTATATCTTACAGTTGTGGGAGTGGGTGAGGTTGGTAAGAGGGGATCCTAGTAATTCCTGACAGTAGAATTGTAAAAAAAAAAAAAAAATGGAAGGTGAAATATTCTAAGGAGTTACTACTAGTCTCTACAGAAAATGAGTGGATGTAAAGTGTACATCCTTTAAAAAAAAAAAAAAAAGAAAAAAAAGGCAAATATACTAGAATTTTAACTGTCCAAATTGTAGGTGGCTTTTTATATAGTCTTCATAGAGATGCTTGATTAGACACTCTGCTAGAGTTGTCCTTTGCTGCTGCTGAACTGTTGCTGTGGCATCTAACCAGAATTTCTATGTGTAAGATGAACGTAGCTCTGAAGTGATTGAGTAAATCTTTGCAGAAGTATCTTGTCAACTGTTATGAAAAATTGGATATCCCATGGTATCATTTCAGCATAGGAGGCTCCATGCTTAAGGTCGTGCGTTGAAGCCACAGAGGCCTTAGGCATCACAAAATAATGTTGAACTACATGGGTGGGAGAGGCTCCATCACTTGATGAAACATGAATCCCTGAGATATAAGTACTGCAACACTGAGCAGTGTAGCACCTTGGTGTTGCCATGGGTTTGCCTCCAACTCACAGCCATGATACCAGACTTCTTTTATTATCATGCCCCAAATAATCCATCTTTAGATTAGCTGTTAAAAATTACTCTTGGCTTCAGTAGAAGCCAAATCCTGTTATTTAGAAAGGGTTGTAGCTACTGAGTCGAGGCGGTTGAATTATGAATGTTATGTATGTCAACTGGTGCATTGTTACAGCTTTCTGAATGAATGATAAGAGTTTACAGCAAGTTGCTGGTAGCCATCTCCCTTACGATACTTAAATGAATGTCACGTTTGCAGAGCTGCCTATTTTTATCACTCAGACATGATTCCAGTCAACCCAAGTGGAAGCTGTGCCTGTAAGAGAGGTGTGTGATGGGGTTCTTGACTCTTTCCTGTATTGCTATGAGCGTGTGATTGCACGGCCCCACATTTAATAAACTTATTCCTGTAATCTGCACTTGCTCAGTGTGATGAACAAGGACAGTGAGCATGCCTCCAGGGCTGAGAACATGCTATCGCTTAACGAGTTGCTTAAAGCCCCTCAAACAAAGGTGGAAGAACCACTGGGCTGAGGAAGGTTGACATCCCCCTTCTGTCCAGTTTTAGGGGTGAGAATCCTCCTGGATTTCCTGAATAAAGCTGCTGATTAGTCTCTGTTGCTTGAGCGTGTTAGAGCAGAGATGAAGATGCCCTTGTAAAGGGAGCCGCAGAGCGTTCTGGTGCTCCCCTCCATCTTTCTGAGCCAGAGCAGGAATTTATGGGGGTACCAGGCTGCTGTTCGTAAAGCGCTGCTATGCACACTGCGTTAGAAGGCTCTGGGTTGGAAGACAGCCAGTGTCTTTTGCAAAAGTTGAATGGATTTTGGGTTAGAGGCTTAGGAATGGGATGATATTGCAAAATAAAGGAGAACTGGACAGGATTGCTAGAGAATAGAGTGGCTGTGGTCGCTATTAAGGGGAGGGGAACACCCCCACCCCCCCAACTTTAGCCTGTTAAACAGTAGCTACTTTGCTGTTTATTGTTTTCATAAACCATAACCAATTTGGGTTTTATCACTGTAGGAGGTTCTTGCCACCACCTTCATCCCTGGCACACTTGAGTCCTCCTCTTCTTTCCTGGCTGGAGACTTCTGCTTCATCAGTTGTGGTGAATCAACTCTCTGTATATGGCTACGGAGCCAAACGCTCTGTTAAAGGGAGCAAAAATAACACTACACGTATTTACCCCTGGTTTTTATTATTTCAAATTAATTACAGGGATGTTTATGAGGCAGGGTTGCTGACCGCACAAATATAGGTTGTTCGTAATACATATAGTCTGGGAGAAACTATAATTGCTATGCTAAATATAATTTATTCTGTGGTTCCATTCAGCTGTATATTTAATTTTATTTTTCCATTCGTCTTCTAGGGCACTAGTAAACATTCTTCCAAGCAGGGATAGTAATGATGAGACAGTAATTGTCTGAGCAAATTATCCAAGCGGCCTTTCTGTCTTGTTTCGTTTTTTTTTTTTTTTTGGGTTTTTTTTTTTTTTTTCACTTCCTACATTTCTGATGTCCTCTGGCATCAGAACAGAAGCATATGTTAGACCTAGGCTATGTAAACGAAAAGTTCTGTCTACATTACAATTAAGAACATGTCAAGTCACATGGTTTCCACTTGACCAGCTACAGCAGTGTTGTTTTGCAAGTAAGGTTTTAACTGTGTTGCAAGTGTGAAGTCCTGAACTGACCAAATCTGTAGTAACTGGGTCACCTGCCGCAGTGGTTTTTGTGACATAGGTCCTGGGAATATTTGCAGAAGGAAGAGTGCTGTAATTGCATAGCTGTACCAGTATTTATGTTGACACTGGAGCTTCAAGACGCATATTCAGGAAGCAGGAACAATACCATGTGTAACTAGGGTATGTAAAAGGGATATAAATTCTAGTTTTAAAAAACCCAGCCACTAAATGATGGGGACTTTTGAAGAAACACTGTAATTATTTCAGGTTTACATCTTAATGGGCTTTTTGCACCCTGAGAGCATTGACATTGCCCACTGTTGGAGGAAGAGAATTGGCAGCTGCAGCGTACGGAGCTGCGGGACCCCAAGAAGAGATGGCTGTACCGCTGGGTGGCTCGCTGTGACACCAGCCAACAGTTCCTGGCCTGTGGAGCTGGTGGCTACGTGCGTGGCGGAGTAAGCACCATATGTACCTGTTGTGAAGCAGAGAGGCTGTGTAACAGTATGTAGATACTATCATAGTTGCCCAAGCATGTAGGAGCTCAGAGGGACCGCAGGGGTGCCGTGCAGCCAGGGACCTGCAGCCGCAGACCAGCCCGTTGTGCTGCGGGCAGGACAGTAAATGCCCCGAACTGCCCCAAAGCCCTAGCAGCCTCAAAGCAGAGCGAGAGACCAGCTGAAGGTGGGGGAACGGTAACGCCAGCAATTTACAAGACAGCGATCGGCTTGCTGACAAACACTACCTGTAAAGGAAGCTGGAATTCCAGCCTTCCTTGCGGCAGGACCTTCCGCTGGGACCTACGGCCCCCCTGGGCGGGCCGGGTCGGTTTGAAAGACTCGCAGCAGCGAAAGTCTCCAGAAGTGAATTGTGTGTCAGTACCAGTTTCTGAATTGCAGCAGTCTAGGTGGGGGTGGGCCGTAATGAATCATAATTAAGCGTAGCAGCTAGCTGTACTCCAGGCGGGTCTGTCTGCCGTTAGCGTGCTGGGGCTGCTGGAACCAGCCAGCCACAGAATTCCCTTCTCACCGGGCTGCGCGGCACGGCTTTGGTGGCTCGCTTACTGAGCTATGGGTCTCTAGGCTCTCAAAAGCTTTGAAGTGGTATTAACTCTGAATTGGTTTACTTGCTGCTTTTTGCTGCAATGGTTTTGTAAACAGGGTAAGAGAAAGCAGTAACAAAAACTAAACCAGCTGTGTTAACTTTTTTGAAAAAGTTTTGAAAAAACTTTTTGAAAAAGTAGCAAAGTTCTGTAAGTGGAACTATAGTTCTGGCTTTTTTGTCTGATTGGGATTTTTTCAAGCAAATGGTTATGCAGATTCACAGAAATACTTTGCAAATGCAAGTGGGAACTTTGGCCTGACTTTATTTTCTGTTATGCGGATTATTTATGCAGGTTTCCTTTTAGTGGAAGCTCTTTGAGAAGGCGCAGTGAGTGATCTTTGGCTACTGCTCTTGGAGATGAGAGCTCAACTCCCCGCAGAGGCTAACGCCCTCTGCTTTGTGCACGGCACTCTCGGCACTCTTGCACCGGAGGAAGCACGCCAGTACGAGGAGGAGTTGGATGCAGGCGTAGTGGCATTTACTGGGAAGGTAATAGTTTGCGTGGCCTTTCAGGAAATCATGGTAGTGACCACGAGAGGGCATTTTTATTAAGACACCGCAAACCCAAGTGCATTACTCATGATGGCCAGGGGAGTGGCATCAAGGCCCTTGACAAGCTGTTGCGACAGCCAGGTACGGGCAGTGCAGCAGCAATGAGGTGCTTCATTCTAACTGCCCGACGCCTCTTGGTCCTGACTCTTCCGATACTGGAGCCTGTAATGCTTATCTGCTCATCGATGGGGCTGGTTCGAGTGAAAATTTTAGCTAGCGGCTACCTGCCTCAGCCGTTGTGAATGAGACGGTTCCACGGGTTGATTTTCAGTCCTGCTGACTTGGCTTGCAGCCCAGGGTCCCATCTGGAGACTAATCAGAAGTGGAGCTAGGACAGCAGGGGCTTTACTATGTCTAATTTGTCTTTTCTACCTCTGCATGTTAAGGCACCCTTCCGTTAAGCAGTTTTCCTTATATTCAACTTTACATATGACATTGCCCTTCTAGCCGACTCCAGGTCTTGTTCTAATTAATTCTCCTTGCCACCGGCTCGTTTCTGTCATCTCTCTCTTGGGTTAGGTCTTCTCCTTCCTCTGGTTTTACTTGCATTTACTTGCCAGAAGCAGCTTGTGGTGGCAATTCTCCCTCCGTGTCTGCTGTGTTTCCAGTCAACTGGCTGTGCGTGTCTAGCACAGGGCAAATAATCCATTCAGTTCCTTTCTCTCACCGTGTGGTGTGCAACAGATGTCTTGAAGAATTATTATTCTGCCTGGCTTGTTGTTCCTCTTAATCAAAAATAAAAGTCAGAAGATTGATATGTACGTCCTTTACTCACATAGAGAACAGTACTTTTTCCAGGCATCTGAAAATGTTGAGGTTCATGGTGGCTGGCACATCTGCTATACCTAAGGCACAATATTTCCGACTGGAAACCAGGAGGATGTTTGAATTTTGTCTATTTTCTGCAATATTAAGGTTCATAAGCGGAATTGTGTGCAGATGAACACGTATCAAACATATTGTTACGTGAGAGGTTAACTGCTACATTGGTTATGAGAGGGATGTCAAGCTTTCCCCAAATGTCCTGAAAGCAAAATTGATAAGTCGCGCAGCGACTGCCAAATGAACAAGGCTATGAAATAGCAAAACCCATCACTGTTCTGTGTGAGAAAGCAAGGGGGTTTTCAACCTTGTAATTAAGAAAGCTTGGACTAATACGTGTAGCCTTACACGAATGTTGGCCTTTTTAGTAAATCTAAATTATTTTTGTTGTGGCATGCCAGTAAATTGGATGTTCACTCACACACAAAGTGCAAACAGGCACGGTGGAGGCTAGCTGCCTGCATGGGATGAAGCAGCAGTGTGGTGGTGGCTTACTCACACTATTGACGGTAAGGCCTCGCATGGTGAGGTGGCACTAGGACACACAGCCCCAGGCAGTGCAGGGCTAGTGCGGGTACAGATAAGAGAGCAGCTGGCCAGTTTACAACTTGCTGATACGCTTTGCGTACGTAGGAGGATTTTATGCATACACTGGTCCCAAAAGATGTTATGTATTTATGTTCAGCCTGAAGAGTACTGTCACTTTCTGTGATTTCTGAGTATAAGCTTTTAACTGTACAAGTCAGAACTACACGAGTCATTGGGCTAGAGATTAAAAATTAAGGTGTAAGGCTCCAAATTAAAAGGAGATGCATCTGGTGGGGCCTTACAGAAACAACATGCCTTATTATCTCTTCATGATGGGCTGCTGATATGGCTTTCTGAGACTCTTGAAGCTCAAGGTGATGTTAGGTAGCCTACGTTACAAGCCCTGAGGAAAAAGGGAAGAAGGCTTGTAATAAAACCCTGGATGAGTGATTGCTATCCTCTGTAGGTGGATTCGGTGCATAATGGCTGGCTGGTATGTGCTGGGGTTTTGGGCATCGGGGGAATGAATATGAGTATACATTGCCCATTTTTTTTTCAGTAGGTAGTTTTCATGTTACAACTAAGGTACTCTAATAGCTTGCTGTTGCCAAAGGAACTATTCCCATCCTTCCTTCTGCCTCTCTACGATTTATTTTGGTGTGTGGCTGCTGTTAAAGCAATTCTACTGCTTCCCTTTGTACCAGCAATAGTGATCTGGCTTGTAGAGCTAATCTATTTGAAAAAATCATTCTGGGCAGAAGGTGGTTGTTTTCTGTTGATTTGGGTCCTTATGCCCAACCTGAGCTCATCCCTTCCCTATGTCCTTTCACTACAGCACTACTGGATCAGATAAATCTAGCATAAGGAAGTACTGTGCAGTTTGTCCCATTTCAGAGGTCACTAGATCAGCTGCGCTGTAATATGAGGCTTTTATATAGCGCAGTGGAAAAAGAAAACACTCCTCATGTTTTTTTTCTTTGCCTGCCAACAAACATGAAAGATTTTTCTCTGCTAAAATAATGCAGCAACTCCCAAACTGTGGTATGTGTTCATAGCACTGGATAAGGAGAGAGGAAAAGGAAACACGTGAGGGCTGCAGGAGAAGGTGCCTGAGAACTTCTGCTCTGAAAACTAACTCTGGGAAGGCAAGACTGTGAATTAGAAAGTTCAGAGAGATTTATCAGTTTCTTGAGCTGAAAATACAGTGTTATGCTGCAGTGCCGCAAAGCCAGCACTCTGGCAGGAACCAGGCACCTCTGCCCAAAGCTGTCTGCCAGAAACTTGTTCTGGCCTTGGTGCCACCACATTCCTTGCTGCTGGCAGAGTCATTTCTGTGATTGTACCTGAACTGGCTCAGGAAAAACTGAACCAGCAGAAAAACAATCTTTTTGTTTCCTCCAGGTTACTTTTAAGCAAGCTCCCATGTGGCCAAAGCAGTGCTTGCAGCAGCATTGGAACACATGAGCTGCATACAGGTAAGGAGAGAAGGAGGGGAGACTGCCTTTTCATACAGGTAAGGAGAGAAGGAGGGGAGACTGCCTTTTTCTGACACCACCGCAGCCTAAAGTGTTCCTGGAACTGTCATTTCATTGTGCTCGCCACTTTCGTATAAGGAGCAATTCATCCGCTGAAGAAATTGCATCATGAGTGGATAAAGCTGAAGTGTGGGAGCAAGGAAATCTCTCCTCTGATTTCTGCCAGGGAAATTGAGGCTCAGAGAATTAAATGACTTGCCTAAGAGTAGAAAGGCTGACTTGCCAAGAGCCAAATTCCAGCCTCCTGAATCATAGCCTTGTGCCTTATCCACCAGACCAACCTTTCTCTGTTAGCACTTCCTTTCTCTCCACCCTGTTTTGAGAGGAGGCACAGCAGCCCTGTTCTATGTCAAACAAACTCCAAGCGTGACACAGGAAGGCTTCCAGCAGAACGGCTTGAACAACCTTTGAGTTTATCGTTAATCTGGAAGCCATGACTTTTCTGGGAATGGTTCCTGCATTGGAACGTTCCTCAGGACCAATAATTACAAAAGCTTTAGCCATCAAAAGGCCTGAGCGTGTTTAAATAAGAGGCCTTTGAGATAAAAAAACATACTTCAAACAGCAAAAGGTTTCTTAAGGCATCGAAGATTGGAAATTGCTAATCGGGAGTATGTGAGGCTGGAGATATAGTGGGCAAGAAAATAGGACTTAACTTCATTCCATAAGGAGAGAAATGAATGATTTTATTATCATTATTTTTATTCCTAGTATGATGCGCTTATTAGGAGAGCCATATTCTAGAAGCACCTCAGCGCCTGCTTGGCTGCTTAGCCAGCCAGGTGACAAGCGACTTATCTCCGATGGAAGCCAGATAGCTGGGAACAGGAAACAAAGGCTTCAGGGTCTGCCTGGCTGCTCCTGTATCACAGCAGGCTTCCTTGGGCAACGCCCCTGCTAAGCATCACCAAAGAGCCATCATCCAGGCTTGACAAATATCCACTCAGCCCTCTGCTGTAGGAAGTGTTGGTGGTGATTTGGGGTTGGCTTTCTTTTTTTCCCTCCCACTCTACCCTTTTCTCCTCCTGCTTGCCCCATGGCATTCCCTGCCAGAGCAGGAAGCGTAATCCCGTACAGCAGCTGTAGGTGTTCACTGTGCTAGTGCAGCAGCCAGTGAAAAGCAGGAGGGAGGACTTGTCTTCGGACTTGATAAGTGGAGGAAAATGGGATCTTAAAACAGTTGCTTTAACTGGAAGACAGGAAGTGAAGCACTGGATCAAACTGGTCCAAGAATTCTGGTATCTTGCCTCTGGCTATAGCCAAAGTCAGCTGACAAAAATAATAGTGATGCACCTGGCTTTTGTTATGCAATGCTACAGGAGGGGAATTCCGTCCTGCTTTTTGCAAAGATCTGCACATGCCCGAAGTTATGACACGTTCTTGCTCTTCATGTCAGCTGCTGACAAGGTTTCTGTCATTACCATTGCCTCACTGTGATTCTCTAGTTCACATCGCTCTCCTGGGGTAATCCCTGTGCCATAGAATCAGGTGGCAGCAGAACAAACTGGTGTACGGGATAGTCACAGGAACACAGGGATCTATCTGTATGCTTGCATGCTTTCCAGTAAGGCCTCATTTATTTGCTCAGGGTTTTGCCTTTTATTTGGGAAGGCTTCTCTGTTTCTGTACAACTTTCTGTTAGTTTAGGAACGTGAATGTTTCAGCCATGCTGGGCTTAGCATAAAAGATCATTTCGTCCCACTATTGTGCTTTTCCCTGGGCATCAGCTTACGGCTACTGCTGGAGAGAGGAAAAACCACCAAGAAAATGTTCCCACTCTCACTGCCCTTCCTCCGATAACTTAATTCAAGGACTTCCCCAGCCAGATCTAGTCTCTGTGTCTTCAGATGATGGGATCATATAGATTTCACACAGTGAAACACTTCGTACAGTTGTTTTTCCTCTAATTTTATTATAGGTTGCTTTCATTGTGGGGAAAGGGCAGGGGTACGAAGCAGCAGTTTGTGCCATAGATGCTGGGGGGGGTGAGATACCGCCTCAATTTCAAACATGCAGTCTTAAGGAGTCTCTTTGAGCAGCCTGTTCCTGCAAGCCCCAAGAGTTAGAGTTCAAAAGAGCTGGAGAAAAATAGGGAATGTTTATTGATGTTTTAGTCATAACATGGTATTCGTATTGCCTGGAATATTGCCCTTCGTTTCACACCGGTTTAGGCTGTATACCCTACCATAACATTTTCCCTCTGAAGAAATAAGTAGGTACTCCTGTTTTGAGCCACCGAGCTTCCCAGGTGCTTTGGTCTGCGTCCATCCAGTAGTGCCGTGGGCTAGAGAAGGGGATGGGATCCAGGGATATAAGCTATACTTAGGGAAGCACCTAAATTCATTCTTCCTGAAATGCCATCGTTTTCCTATCTTCAGGCTGGTTTGCACGATCTCAGACAGCGAAGTGTTTAAGTCGCTTCAGAGGCCGGCACTGACAGCTTGCTTTACATCCAAACCTCACATCTGCACTCCAGCTCAGGGATAACAGCCTCGCAGGGCTTTTCCAGCTTCAGCTAGCCAAGCGGAGCAGCAGCCCTTTCCCTTTTAAAATCCTGTCCAGAGCACTCCCGTGACCTGCAGGGATGCCCTCAACTTGGGAGCATTTCCCCAGCTGTTCAACCCTGTGAATGAAGGTTGTCCAAAGCAGTTGTGCCACAGCCAGGTGATCAATTAAAAAAAATGAAGTAGCTTCTAAACATTATATGTTAGTTAGCTAAATGCGCTTGGATGCAGGCACACAGCAGACAGAAATCTGGGCTGTGTGTTTTCCTATTTGCTGCTCTGCTGCTGTGTTCACGTGCCATCACGCTGGCATCTTTTAACCCCAGTGCTGAAAACGCAAAAGAAAAGCACCTACCCTCACCTCAGCCTCCAGCTACCACCCTGAAGAACGTTTTGTTTGCCATCGCTGTCAGTGCATGCTTGTAGGATGCAGTGTGGATGTGTAGGTCAAGTCTAAGTCTGATTTAGAGTATCAGAACAACTTTCCTGCTTTATTTTACATCACCAGTCATAGGGAATCCAAGAAATCCCTGAAGACATAAAGATCTAGTCCTAATTTTTCATAGTTTTAGGGCTGTGTTTGTAACTTTTTTTTTAGGGCTGCTGGTTTGTGACTTTCTTGGGTTTTGGTTTTGTTTTGTTTCGTTTTGGGTTTTTTTTGAAAGAAAATGAGAAATCACATTCTTCTGGCAAGAAACTAACCTACAACCATATTATTGTTTCAGCATAATATCTACATATATTAATGTATCTGTTCTTCCCTCTAATCTTCTGGAGCTAATGTCACATTGATTATCCTCTGTGCTCCCTAGGATTCTTCTATTCTGATTCCAGTTATAAATTTGACAGGGGTGCAACCATCCTACCATATGGTGAACTGTGGATCGTAATAAGGAAAGTGTTGCTTGCAGGATGGAGAAAGATAATTTCTGTTTATAGGAAATATGATAGTTAGGCAAAATTAAGGTTCTAAAGGAAAGTCCTGTCAAGTTGAGAGGGACTACAGGGCAGGAGGAGCAACAAGCACTGGGCAGCCTTTTCTGCTTTACTACCTGGGTTAGCGTATGGATCTGCAGGTTATGGAGCAGCATTTAGTGCTGCGGTTCATTTCTATACATCCTGTTAAGCTTTGCTTTCAGAAAGGATAATGAGGAAAAGTAGAAAAACTACCAGTTATGCACTTTGCTTGAGTGCCTTTGGGGGCTTTTCTTGTTATTTTAGTAATGTTTCCTTTTCAATACTAATTCATTTAACTGCATTTTCACGCGACAGTGTATTGCATACCTGAAGTAAAGATTTAAGGGGGAAAAAAGTAAATCTTGCTGATTAAATGCAGCCTTGTACCACAACTAGGTGTGGGCTTGGTGTTCCCCTTTTTACAGTGTTTTGAATCCCCTTGGACATGCCCGTTTGCTGCTGACCCCTCCACCCTGTCCAGCCGTGGGTCTGGGGGCTGTTCCCATGTGTCCGACCCCTTCGCCTGCCCAAGCTGGGTCAGGGCCGGGCTGGGATGTTTCGGATTTGGATCTGCAGTAGCGCTCTGAAGGTTGGGTAGATTTTCAGTTGACCGTTGCGACTTAATCAGCGTGCTGCGGATTAATTTTCCCTTCCCTTCGGTATCAGTTTAATTCCTAGTACGCGTGGTTCTGTTATCGCTGGCTGTGTGTGCAGCGGGGAAAAACATGGATAACGAGGGAGCTCGGTGCGGAGAGGTTCGGGGAGAGGGGAAGCGGGGTGTTGGGGGTGAGGGGTGCGGGGGCTCCTAGCTGCTGCAGGGGAGGGTGAGGGCTACGGGCTGGCCCAGCCGCTCGCAGGAAGCGGCTCGGAGCGCCCCCGCGGTGGCCCACCGCCGAGGGAAGGGAGGGGGCCGGCGGGCGGCCCTTCCCCGCGGCGGGACGGGGCCTGCCCGGCTCCACTCCGCCTCCCCGGCCTGGGGGCTCGGCCCCGCTGGGCGCTGGGGGGGATCTCGGCCCCGCTGACGGGAGCTCGGCCCTGCAGGGGCACTCGGCCCCGCCGCCCTGCCCGGGCGCTCGGCGCTGCCCGGAGGCTCGGCGCTGCCCGGGGGCGGCCCGTCGTGGGGGCTCGGCCCCGCGGGCGGGGCGGGCGGGGGCGGGGGGCGGATAGGGCGCTCCTCCGCCCGCCGGGACTTTCCCCCTGAAAAGGGCGGCGTGCGGGGCGCGGCAGCGCAGCAGCCGGGGCGGGAGTCGGGCCCGGCTGTTTGTCCCTCCCTCCGCCGGCAAGTGAGCTGTGCGGGGCCCGGGCGGGAGCCCCGCGGCGGCAGTGGGCCAGAGCGGCTGCGCCGAGCTGTCAGCATGGCCGGTGAGTGGCGGGGCGGGACGGGACAGGGGGGGTGTCTGGGGCGTGTGTGTGCGCGGTGCGGGGCGAGCGGCCCCGCCGCCCCATCGGCGCGGTGCGGGCAGCCGAGCCCCCCGGCCGGCCCCGTGCGGAAGCCCGGTGGCGGCAGAAGCGCTGCCCGCTGCGGGGGGAAGGCGGGCTGGCGCCGGCCCTGGCGCGGGGGGCGCTGCGCCTCTCCCCGGCCCCGGGGCGCTGCAGCCGCGGGGTGAGGAGGAGCGCGGGGGGTGGCAGCGCTGCCGGCCGCCTCACGGGCAGGCGGGGCCCGGCGCCCTCCGGAACGGGCCCTTCGGCCTTAATTGCGTCGTTGTCGCGTTTGGGCCGCGACGGAGCCGCCGGGGGGGGCCGGCACCAGCGCCCCCGGGCAGGGCCAGGGCCCGCGCTGCCGCCACGGGGCACCGAGAAGTTTCTCTGGGCTAAAACTGAGCGATGGGCGAGTCGGGGGCTGCCAGCCGTGCGGAGGCGGCTCGCGGGGACCTTCTGTAGCGTTTAAAAAGCCGAACCTGCCCCGCAGCTGAGGCGGGGCTGTGCGGGGCTGGCGCGGCGGGAGCGGGCACAGCTGCTGGGGGGGTGCCCGCAACTGGGGAGAAACCAGCCGCCGCTGTACGGCGGCACCTTTGAAAGGTTACGTTTTGTTCGAGCACGGCAAAACCTCAGCAGGAGATAGGGCGCGTTTTGTTGCTTTTTTTTTTTTTTTTTCTTTTCTCCTGGGCGTCTTTAATATGTTTTTAGTGTAATCAGGAACCAGATAAGGAATTTTTCAGTAGGGGAAGTTCATAACTTCCTGGTACTAGCAAGCTTCTGTAGTTGCGTTTTTTTGGTTGTGTTTTTTTTTTTTCCTCCCCCCCCCCCCCCCCCCCCCCCGGTTGCTGTTCTGCAATGTAACACGACAGCAAAGAGGAAGTTCCTGAGCGGTTTTTAGTCTCGGTAGGAGCCGTGCAGTTTTCGGGCTCCTAGCTAGCTGACTGCGTTCTCAAATAAAAACGCGTTTATGCTTTCAGTTATTTTAGACTGAGCTGGACTGTGCTATAACAAATCTTCCACCATCATCTCCTCCTGCCCGAGGTGTTCTGGCCGGTTAGAAGCGTGTGCGCTGCCCGCTCTGGCTTTCCGAAGCGGCTGTAGGGTCACCAGTGACCTGCAGTGACAGCCAAGCTGAAGGGTGACACTCCTCCCGCCTGCGCCGGGCTGCAGTCACCCCGGGCACAGGGTTTCGGGGGACACTTTCACATCTGCCCCAAGGACGCGCAGCTGCTTGGCTTGCACAGGCGCCCGTGGCCGGGGAGTCTGTTCTGGTTGTGCAAGCGACTGACAGTGGCGTGGTCTCTCCCGAGCCTGCTTCCTCTGGGCGAAGGAGCGAGGCAGAGAGTAGGAGCCCTCGGTCCCGCTGGCTGGGCTTGGTGGCAGCGTGTCACGCTTCCTCATGGCACAGGCGCTCTTAAGCTTTACGCTGGCCCAGGTTTCTCACTGTGGAGAGGTCTGATGGAAGCGTTGAGGTTTTGGGCTTCTTCTTTTTCATCTTGCTCAAACCAGATGGGAGTAAACCGACCTTTAACTCCTGAATAAGTTGGCTGCACTCTCGGAGCTGTTACTGCTTTTGCCTGTTTTCCTTGTGTGTGTGATTGGGACGCTGGATCTCCGATATTCCCTTTTAAATTATTTACTGTGGTATTCAGGGCACGGGGAGGAAGAAACCATTTTATAACAAAAAGAATAAGAGGCAAGTTGTAATACGTAGCACAGTGTTTCTGTTGCTAGCATGTGTATAAGTAATTATAACTAATTACAAATGTAAATTAAACTCTTAAGCACTTAGATGAAGGATTAGCTAGATTTTTGCTTTTCTTCTGTTTGGAATGCTTTTCCCCAGTTGCTGCGGGCAGGTAGGTGACAGGACTAGCCATGCGTCCCTCTCCCGGAATTAGCAAAAGAGTTTGTTTTTTGATACAGCTGGTATTTGCTTGGCAAACGCAGCGAGCCCTGAAAAGGGCTGGTCGTTAGCAACTGTGTGGGAACGAACAGAGTCTGTTAGTGGGAGAGCAGATTGTGAAATGGTGAAGCCCTGCCGCTTCACAAGCGCATCGCTGATGTATGGAAAGAGGGAATGCCGAACAGACCTCTGCTTCGCTGCAGGGCGCTGCCACTGCCCCTGCCTCGCACGCATGCTTTAATGTGTTTCCTCTCCACACAAAACGTGACGACACGGATAATCACGGTAGAGATGACGACGTGATTCTTAAGTAGAGTGAGAGAGAACGGAGATAAAACGAAGCTTAATGTTTAATCTCTGGAGGCCACCGCATCATTGAGCTTTACTTTCCCACAAACACACCTGCTGTTAAGCGGTGGGTTTGCCTTCAATGACATTTGTTTCAACCACAGCCCTGTAAAGATCACTGAGCCCAGAGCTTTAAAATAAAGTGCTCTTCATAGGTGAGAAGAAAGCCCTTTTAGGGAAGTCTTAGTAGAGCATGAAGGGAGATTGTTGGTTAAAGTAGAGAGAGTCAAAAGACTTGCAGTGACAGTGTTCTGTTGTAGTTTTGACCAGCGAGGTTCTAGCTAGTTTTCACAAATACGTCATGTATGTGGGTGTACTGTGCGTCTGGTTAGCAGCTATGTAAGCATGTGCATCTCTAAAGTAAGATGATTAGTAGGCACTTTGCTGCAATTTTGTCATTATAACTTCTAAAATAGATTTTTAATTCAGTACGTGGATATGTGTCCGTATTTGTGGTGTACCATGTTACGTAGGAACAGAAGGGTGAGGTTCTTTGCTCTCCTCGATTGTGTGATGGGCACGGGATGCTGGCTGATAGGCAGTGGTCACTCCTCACTGCTGGCAGAGGCCCTCTGTTGTCTGATCCACTGGACTGTGCTGAGAAATACAGTAGCATAAGTAGATTTAAGTGTGAAAAATAGCTGTACACTGGTGTCTGAGCTTGGCTCAGACTTTGGCTCTCTTTGAAACCAGTTTTAAGTCATTTCTAGGCTTTTTTGTTATCGATGCCTCCCTTTTGCTGGACTTGCTTATTTTTCAGAGAAAAAAATGCAAAGCTTACCTGAAGGAGGGTTAGGCAAGATCTGGGAAGTGTCTAGAAAAGGGACCGTCCTTGTAAGTGACCAAACCTAGAGTAGTGAGTGGCTAATGTGTGTTTAATGTCACAGCTTGCTGTCTGCTTTCAGAAAACTATTTAAAATCTACTTGATGGGAGGCGATTGGTTTAGATATTGTATCTTGATGAATTGTTAGAAAGGAATATAGAGAGTCCTAAACCATAGTTCTCAAGTGTTTGGCACCAAATACAGCCTGGAGTTGAAATGTATTGTGCCATTTTAAAAGGCATTTGGGTTTTCAAAAGGCACGTGCTGTTGAAGACAATTGCAGAGTAAGAGCTGCTTTCACGTACTGCCGTTGCACAGTTGTCTGTAGGTGTGTTATAAGTAAAATGTGCATTCAGGTCAGACCAGGGTGACTTCTTGGAGATGTTCCTTCCATCCCTTCTCTTCTTTTAATTATCTTCTGGGTTGTAATATTTTTCTGTCTTTGAGCATGAACTGTTGCAGCACTGGAAATACTTTGCGATCAACAAGTCCCGGGCATAAAGTTCAAGCTTTGTGTTGGCAGGTATTCCTAAATGACTGTAGGTGCAACAAAAGAGAAGCTTTTATTATGGAGCTCAGATGGGAGTCCGCACCTCTTTGCCAAAACTCATACACTATGGACTCATACGCTGTGTAGACCTTGGGCAAAAGGAAGTAGGGGATCTTTTACCCTTTTAGCACTTTCAATATATTTAATAACTATTTTGCTTGTTATGTTGAAGTCCAAGCACTTTTTTCAGTGCCGTGCCACAGGATGTTGCCTGTCATGTTTGTTTGTGATGCTCAGCCTTGCTTGAGTAGGATGCTATTATATGAAGATGACAGAGAGCTCAGTAGACATTTCCATAAGCTACGTTCTTCTGATCGTGCAGCGCCATGATGATTCAACTTTTACAATATTTACTTACCCTGTGTTATTTGTTTTTCACATGCCATCCCACTGTTGTCACTGTTTGATTGACTATCCTGTTTGATGTTCTCGGTGAGATATATTAAACAGCTTGTTACTGCATGGCAATAAAATACCGCTTGAAGAGTACTTACGCTCTTGCCAAGTTAATGTCTTTCTAAACCTCCCCCCCATTTAAGAGTTCTGCTGTCTCTTGTTCTTGTTTATCAGTCGTGTTTCCAGAAGACCTCTTTTTGACAACTGCCCAGTAGCTTTTATTGAGGTTTCGTTGTCTGGGGAGATACTGCAACTAGAAGCAAGCCCTGTGGGAGGTGGGCAGCTCGAGATGTATAGAATTCAGTACCAGCAATCAGGTATTTTCTGAGCCCACAGTGGTAGTATTCAACCCAGTAGGGTGGGGTTTTTGTGTAATTTGCATAGTTTCTGCTTCATTATGGTAGGGACTAAATCGATCGATTCTGAGGAAACATCTTCGCTTTCAGAGGGCATTGAAGAGTACATGCATTTGATGGTACCTGTACTCAGCAATTTGTAATAGTGTATTATAATTAAAGATATTAAACATTCTCTCAAACCAGTGATTTTTCTGTTGTTTAAAAGCTACTTTCATCAGACACGTATTCTCTGATGGCTAACAGAAGCGAAGTTGTAGGTGAGGTGGAGGGGAGGGCATCCTTTGCTAATTACTTCCGTGGCATTGATACCTGGAGGCTTCATTTAAATCTCTTCTCTCCCCTCTCCCCGCACTGTCACTGTGTGCGTGTACATGAAGAGTGGATTGTCTGAGAAGGTAAACAGAGTGGAATGATGGTCGTGTCAGTCTAAGACTCTGGATATTCCAGTTCTTACATCTTCTGCTGCTTTTGAAGCTCTACTGTGTCCTAACACTGGAAATGTTTTGCTTTGTTTCCAAGGTGGCCCTGAGCCCTACATTGAAATATTTGAACAACCCAGGCAAAGGGGCATGCGTTTCAGATACAAATGTGAGGGAAGATCGGCAGGCAGCATTCCGGGAGAACGCAGTACTGAAAACAACAAGACGTTCCCTTCCATACAGGTAAATACCGCTTTTATCTGTGAATTACCATTGCCCACATTAACGTTGCGCTGCAGCAATGTGTTGGGCTCGGTGCAGTAAATAAAACGCTGTTCATTTTATGTTCTGTTATTCTTTCCTTGGCGTGCAAATGTAGTTGCAACAGAGTGGAAAAAGAGTTCCTTGCTCCTAGTCATTAAAAGATTTTGTTTCAAATTTACAAAAAAAGGGGAGAAGGCGTAGAGGTAGTTAACAAAGTACTGGTAGAGAGGGAACTTGATGAAGTTACTCATTGCCTGGGAACCATTCATTATTAGCTTTTTCTGTGTGCGTATTTGTTCTGGTTTCTTAGTTATGTGACTTGGGTTTGGTTTTGCTATTTGGACTGCAGCATGAATTTTGGGAGAGCTTTGAAGGAGTTTGCGTACAAAATTTGAAAAGGCTTTGAAAAGCTGCTGGGCGCAACATGAAAGAAGGCACTTTGTACGAGTGAGCAAAGTAAGAAAGTGACTTGCAGCCAGCGATTTGGCGATTAGGCTCTGCAAAAGAAACTACCATGAAGTGTGTGAAGTCAGAAGGGGATACAGAATTTAAAAACGAGCTGAGAAAGGGGAATTATGTGGTCAGAGCACCTGCAATGAAGAAGAGTTGGGTGGTTGCATTATGGATTGGTTGGGAAACCCAGAATGAAGGGGTTCGGGGTAGCACTGGCAGCTGCGATCAGAGCAGGGGCAAAGATGCAGATGGCAGAGGTGGAGTGGAAGCACTTTAGCAGTAGCTTTCATATGTGGGACAAAGGAATGTGTCAGGGACCCTAGACAGGTAGGGTAAAGGGAGAAGAATTTCTGGTCTTCTATTTGAGGTTGAAGTCGCTGGTGTTTCCTTGATCTCTTGCAATTTGGAGAAAATCTTTCAGAGGTGAGGTTAGAAGAGAAAGCTCAAATACAGATGGAAGTTAAGAGTACTTGGCATCTTGATGCACGTTATGGTGCCCAGGAGCAGAAGTTGTGTATCTGTTTGTGCTGTGTGCCAGTATGAATAAAAAAAAAAAAAAGTGAAGCCAAACTTGGAGTCTCTGGAATCACAGCAGAGAAAGAACAGGCATGCAGGACGTGAGATCTGAAAAATAAGAGGTTTTAGCCCGAGGCGTAAAAGTTCTTTAAGAAGAGGTAGAGCTTGGGAAAGGTAGTATTGGCAGTCATGTGTTAAGCAGCGGTGAGTGGCTCCTGCATAAAGCAACAGTGGAAGCTGGTCTAGCCCTGAAGCCAGAATGGCTAAGGGAAGAAGCAAGCAAGAAGGTCCCCCCTTGACTATCACAGTGCCAGATTTGCGTAAGGAATGCAGGAAATGGAGATCTTGCCAGACTCTGCTTTTTTTCAGCACTCTACCGATTGAACAAGGAACTACGTAGGCTGCTGGCAAGAGTAAATGCTCTCACAGACTCTGCCTGAGGCTGTGCAGGGCACAAGCTGAACGGCAGGTATAAGCCCCTGATTCCTCTTAGCCTGGGCTCTGCTGCACATGAAGGCCAAGGCCAGCCAGAACCCAAAGGGAAGGTGGGACGTGGGCAGGTGACCGTGCAATCCTGGCAAGGTTTGTGCTTTTTTAAAGGTGACTGTTGATGACAGAGCTGATTGTTACTGATAGCAGGTGATTTCTAGGTGAATTCCTGCCTCCCTGAAGTCCGTAGGAGGCCTGAGTGCTGATTAGGTGCTAGGGGAGTCCCCTCTAGAGATGGAAACATCAATGAGGATGAGAACAGAGAGGCCAGGAAGAGATTAAATTTTGCACTGTGGTTGTGATGAAGAACATCAAGGAGGAACTGGAGAATCACAAGTGGCTAGATTGGGCTTCCAGTTCAAGGGGCTGGGTGTGAAATGAGGGAGAAATGATGTAATAGATGAAGGTGAAGTAGGAGTGGAAGTTTTATTTTAAGGGTAAAAAGTAACGGTGGCTTGTATGAAGGCCAAGAAAGAAGCCAAGCAGGAGACAGAAGCAGCTAACAGCTGGTGGAAGCTGGAAGAGCACAGGTCAAGTCAAAGGTCAGAGGTGTCGGCTCAAAAGGATGGATGGTGGATCCTTGGCATCTCAGGAGGAGGAAAGAAATGGCAGGAGGAGGAGAGGAACAGTTAGTTATAGGGCGGGGGAAGCGGAGGAGGAGAACACGCCTCTGCACAAACGTGTGCCTGAGCAAGTCTTGCATTTGCTTTCAAGTTGTTACGCTTCAAACAATTTAGGCCAAACTGTGTTTTTTCTTTTTTTTTTTTTCTTCTACACTCGCCCACACAACCCTTGGTGACTTCACCAGTAGCCGTCAGCAGAAGGGAAGACTTTTATGCACCTGAGAAACATGTATTGAATTAGGCTGATGACTGCTGTGAAGGCTCTTGGAGCTTGAGAACTTGGTGCCACTCTGCTTGAATATAAGACTGAATGTTCATCTGAGAATTAACTAAAAAGAAAAAAATGGGGGGGAAATAAAGACTTCATAGGGGATTGTGTCATACTATGTTTATTAAGATCCTCTTTCACTACTTCGTGGTGTTCCATGCACAGATAACATCCTTGTCCCTGAGGCTTTAGGATTTTTTTTTCCTAAGATCTTTGGAGCTAGACCTCTCCTTCAGTAAGCATTTGTATGTGGTCACCAACGTAGAATCTTGCATCTTTCATGCTAAGGCTAGGTATAATAATGAAATATGTCCTGTTACGTTTGGTCTTAGGGTATTACAGGCTGTTTTACTCTTAGGTTTGAGCATCTGTGTTACATCTGGCCTTTTGCACAGGGATGAATTCAACTCGTGCAAAAAGCCCTGGTAACATGGTGAAGCTATAGATCTCCAGCCCCAGGGAAAAAAAAACCCAACCAAAAACCCCAACCACCCAACAAAAATAAAAATGCAAAAACATTCTTTAGAGCCATTCTTGCAGTAGGGTAGTTGAAGAGAAGTGAACGGGTTGAATGTTGAATTCTTGCACCAGCAACATTTTATCATTACAAATAACCAGCTGCTTTAGCAGAACTAGCAGGCAGAGTATGTTGGTTTTATTTTCTGAAAGAGCTGAGAGATGCTTTTGAAAAAAATTTTCACTTTTCAAGTATTTGGCCAAAGAGTTGGTTTTTTAGTGTCAAATGAACAGAACTGAAATGGAATGAACAAAACTTCTGAATGGTCCTGGCTCTTACAGGATCATAGAATTGTTCAGGTTGGAAAAGACCTTTCAGATCATAGAGCGGTGTTTCTCCTATAGACTATTTTAACATGAAATTTATTTTCTGTTACATACAGGGACTTTACTAGCCCTGATATCTAAAATCTAGAAATTATCTCACGTTTTTTGGTAGATTCTGAACTATTTTGGAAAAGTCAAAATAAGAACTACGCTGGTAACGAAGAATGAACCCTACAAGCCACACCCTCATGACCTGGTGGGAAAAGACTGCAGGGACGGCTACTACGAAGCGGAGTTTGGGCCAGAACGGCGAGTCCTGTCGTGAGTAATGGTGTTGCTTGGGAGTTTGATTAATTATGCAAGTGATTTGCTAATCTTATGTTTTAAAACTCGAACTAGCAATTAAAAAAAGAGTAGTTAGTATGCTGTCTTTGCCTAAGTTTACTAATCCATCTCTCAGAGAGAACAGCTTCTCTTTGAAGTATTTCCTTCTTTTTAAATACTTCACATGTTCATCTTTGGTCCTGTTCTTTTCCTGGCATCCTCTTCTTTCCTTTCTTTGTTCTCCCACTGTCTGTCTCCTTTTCCTTTCTCCCACTTGTTTGCTTTTTTTTTTTTTTTGGTCTGGTTCCTTAACTCTGCTCACTCTGGAGCATGACTCTCTCCTACATGTGAAAATGTCAAACAATAGAATGGGTAACGACAACATTAGAATTAGCACTTCACAGTGGTTAGGGAGGTTCGCATCTCCCATGGGGAATGGTATTTGGACTTTCTGGAAACTGGCAGAGAAAGTTTGTACTGACTGAGCATCACATCATTTAGAAGGTAGTGGTTGTGACACATCTAGAAACATGTTGGTCAGTGTCACTGGCGTTGCTCTTTGGGCTGGGGTTCTTCTGAGTAAAACCACCGATCCTGCTCAGGCCCAGCGCTGCAGAGCAAGCACACCGGGGAAGGATCTACTGGTGGATGCAGGAAGGAAAACTCATGATTATGAGTTTTAAGATTTGTTTCTTGGTGCTCTTCAGAGGCATGTTAAGAATATCTAAAACGCAGTTGTATTCGCTGGCGTTTCCTGCAAATTTACCAAGTCTTTGTTGCAGAGTAAACTGCAACAAACATAGAGGGATTATTGCCAGAGAGAAGTCAAAATAGACAAGCTGTTTGTGGCTCTCAGTTTGCGATGTAAATTTGGAAGTAGTCTGTTGCTTTGGGGTAAACCTAACAGAGCTGGGAGGTAAATATTTCAGTGTATAAGTAGCTCCTGCGCAGTGTTCTGGGGCTGATGTGATTCTGTTCGCGTTGGTGAAATTACTGCACGTTTATGTGGGTTTAGTCAGTAGGAGACTATTAAAGGAGAGAACTGAAGACAGTCTGTTTGAAGATGATGATTGCCTGATGGTGAAATAAACAGTTGTAATAGAGGAAATGCTTCAACGTACAGCCCGGGCTGGAGTGATCATGAATGCGCTGCAGTGTATTCAGGTGGCACGTAGCGTGTTGACTGTACTGCCTTTTGCTGTTACAGATGCTAAGAATTCTATTAGTTTATTGGTTTTAGCTCTGTTTACAATGCAGTCCTAACTGCGGAATGGTAGAAAAGGATTAGTAAATACAGTATTTCCTATAACATTTTCCCCACTGTCATACCTCTCCAGAAAGGTAGGGCTGTCCCTGCAGGCACTCTACCTTCTGTCTTGATTGTTTTAATTTCTCTCTCATCAGCTTCCCTGCAAATAGAGTTCCCCTTCACCTGGTCTCTAAAAGGCAGTTGCAAATATCCGAAACCTTGCACCTTCCTCTGACTGTCCATTCACCAGCTTCTCCTTTGTCTTCTCCAGTTCCTTACCCACGGTCAAAGGATGCTGGCCCTTCGAGCCCATCCCACTTCCCGCTCTCGGCTCTGCGCCTCCTGATCCGAAGCAGAAAGCTCGATTGCTTAACACCTTTTCTGGTGACGTGTTACATGCACCAGATGCAGGAGGACACTGGTGATTGCTTTTCCTCTTGGCGTTTTGTTGCACAAGGTTAAGCCTGTAAGCACAAGGCGCGCCTGTCAAATGGATGTGCAGGCTGTAATGCCAAAAAGCACTGGGATGCTTTGCAAATACTTATTTGCAAAGTTTGATTTCATCTCTGTTGTATGTGTGCATCAAGTCCTGTTCTTTGACATAATGCTGTGTCTCTGTTTCACTCAGAGGCGCTCGTGATTGTTTGCTATATCCATGAATTCTTCTCGGTATCGGTAGGTTGTAAGCCTCTCTGTTTCTTACAAAATAATAAGTGGGCTACTTTCAGTTTACTGATAATGTGAAACTGCAAGCTTCAATTGAGCTTGGCACTGGAGATCCTGATGGGAGGAGGCTCAAAACATTCTCTTTGAAATGTTTCCAGCATCGGTGCACTCATATTTTTAACAAATCATTGGTTGCTTTAAGATGAAAGAACAGTATGATCCATAATTGGATCTGGATGTTTAAAGTCATTTTCCTTTTTGTGGCTGGTGACTCAGTCTTTGCATTCTTCTCTTCAAGTCCATGTTGGAGAAAAGCCTCATACAATACTAGTGAGCAGGAGATGTCCTCTCTTGGTAGTGGTTCCAGCTGTTTAGTCTTGCTGAGCATCCCAAATTGGAGCAACAATCCAATTTTATTTTTTTTCCCTGCAGAAATGGGATTATTAATCCCAGCTTTTGGGCTGGTCTGAGTAATGATTCTGCTTTCTGCTTGTTTAAAGTTCTCCATGTGGTTCTGGTTGAACAAAGTGTTTTGTTCTGCTTGTGCTGTGATGATCTTTGTCCTGCTGCCTAAACTTGATCAGAGCCCTCCCTGGCCACAGCATCAAGGTGAAAGTATGAACGTTGGAGCTTGTGTGACTGCCTGTATACTCAGATTCTTACTTCCTAGCTTGCTATCTCTTGATGTGGATGATATCATAGGTTTTTTTAAAATGTTTTCTTTTTTTTTCCTCTCTCTTCCTACTTCTCCCTCTCCCTTCTCGTTATCGTGCTTGCTTCCTGTCAGCCAGCGCTGGTGTGAAACCCCGCAGCCCTGCGGAGGTTCTCGACAGTTCCTCCTCTGGTCTGACCCTCTGTTCAGCGACAGTTAAATAGACACTTTCGCTGTGAGCGTGTGTTTTAGAAAACATTTATAACCTGAGAATTACAGGCTGTTCGAATGCCTGGTTTCTGTCCCCAAGAGGCTTCGTTCCCCGTGGCTGAAGGGTGTGCGGCAGCGGCTGTCCGGCCCCAGGATGGGCAGTGCTGTCACTCCGTGCGCGCCTGCTGCGTACTGGTGACCTGCAGTGGGTTGGGGATGGAACGCGGGACAGGGCTGGCTCATGGGCTTTGAAGCACGCTTCACACTGAGCCTGTGGAATAGAGTGGGTGTTCTGGGGGGGAAAAAAAGTAATATGTGCTGTCATCAAGCCCTAAAAAAAAAAAAGTACTGCCTCCCCGAGAAGGTAGAAATAGGATTGGTTGCGGAGGTGCCGTACCAATCTGGCATGCCAGTAGCCACAACATGAAGCCAAAGTGCTTTAGTGAATTGTGAGATGCTGCTGCGTTTTACTTTCCTCTAGGTCGCTGTATCATGTTCAGTTTCTAAAGGAAGCTTGCACATTCCTCTCGCGAATAAAGGTTCGGGAAGTGGAGCCTGACTGCAGGGGATCTGGGAACCTCTGAAGAGAGCATGTGGGGCGCAGGCAAGGGAATTCAAGGAAATTAAACTTAACATCCTGCTAGGATAGTTGTTCACAGCAGGGAAACGTGGAGCAGCTTTCAAGGGAGTTGGCAGGACTTTGGGTGCATGGAGGTGTTTTTTTGGCATAGCCAAAGCCCAGAATATCTGTGGTGTTTCAAAGGAAGGGAAATAGCTGGTACTTCTGGAGAAAGATGCCTGCTGGCATGACCTATCTTCTGAGCTTATTGTAACATCATGAAATGTGGGGGTTTTTATTTATTTTTTTTATTTTTTTACTTCCTGCTTTACATCCACTCAGCTTTGATGATGTCATGGTTTTTCCATGTGGGAAGGAGTCAGCTCGCCTGGGACTCCCCCCACCTCCTGCATCAGGGTGACCTGCACTTTTATGCAAATAAAGAGGAGCTGCAGCTCTTCAGAACTCTTCCTAACTATGTGAGATCTAAAAACCTGTTTTGACTAGTTTCAAAGAACCTTTACAATAATGTTTGAAACTTACACTCCCTGATAAAAGCAGGAAAGCAAATCCTTAACTGATACAAATCAGCAAGTTTATTGATAACAAAAATAATCGTCACTTCAGATCACCCAAGATTATTTAATTTTTCATCTCTGTAGGTTTACTGCAGAATAACAATTTTTAATATAAAAATACATATTCTTAATAAAGAATATAAATTCTTTAGAATATTATTTTGGTATTTTTCACTTCTGTTTCCGCTCTTATTTTGGAAAAAGCAGCATCTCTCCTTTTCAGTTTTTACATCCTTATCAAAACAAGCTGCTTTTTTTTTCCTCACACAGTATGTTATCACACTAGTCGAGGTCAAATAATTTATTTAATATTCTACACTGAAGATTTTTATTAGTTGCTGAAATGCTGCCACATGTGCTTCAGTTTTCAGAATTTGGGCATTCAGTGTGTGAAGAAGAAAGACTTGAAGGAATCAATTTCTTCACGAATCTCAAAGAAGATTAACCCTTTCAATGGTGAGTAGAAATTAGCTGGCTCACTTTGCAGGGTGGTGGTGGGGTTGTGCTTTGTCCTGCCTTTGCTTTTGTGATAGACTCCCCCCTCCCCCCCCCCCTCCCCGATATTTTTTTTTTTTTTTTTTGGAAACTGTCTTTCTGTTCTGTTTCCCTCCTAGTCTTTCCTCACTGTCATCACATGAATCTATTTGGATAGTTGCCCCCCCTTTTTTTTTTTTTAAATCTCCAGCAGCAATGTGAATTGCTGCTTCCAGGGAAGTTTCCGGGGAAGCTTTCTGGACAGAAGTGATGGGATAGTGGCAGAAACCTTCCCCAGAAACTTCCACAAGTATCTCAGGAATTGGATTCCCTAGTTTTGGCAGCTATGAGCATGAAAGACTGAATTGGCGTAACTCTGCCACAACTTCACCAGATACAAATCTAGCTTGCCACCGTCCCATCTCCTCTTGTGATACTGGTGTCTGTGACCCCAGCCAGGCAGTTTGGGGAGCTGCCCCCCGACTTGATTTTGTAGCCCGGGAGCGGGTGCAGGCGCATGGGAAGCCCGCAGCAGTGCGGGTCTGAGGCAGGTTGTGCTGCTACACACAGAACCGCGCCTGTGCGGGCCTGCCCGTGGGCTGTGGTGTTGTACAACAGCTGATCCGGGGGCTGCTCGCAGCCGTCCTGCTCTGCCCTCCATCCCCAGTCGTGCGCCCAGACTACTTCCCTCGCACCGGGTGCAGAGGCTGCCTGGCTACGTGGTGAATGGACTCAGCAAGTTGTACCAATGGAAACCCAACTTTAAAAAAAAAAAAAAAAAACCCACAAAACCAAAAACAACAAAAAAATCCCCAAAAACCAACCAACCCAAACCCACCAACCAAAAAAATTCCTGATCAAACAAAAAACACCCCCAACCCAACACCCCCCCCCCCCCAGATCAACTTGCTAAACCAATTAATCTCCCAGCCACATAATTGCACAGTTCAATGCACAGCACAGGTGGGGAGCATGCAGCAAATTGTAGGGCCGACTGGAGCCGGACCAGCACTTCCATCATGCAGGTGCAGCTGGGGGGAATTAGATGAAAGGCATAAACACCCCTGAACTATTAGCTAAGCATTATGAATGCAGTCATGTATTTGCTTAAGTGTGGCAAGAGCTTGGAGATTTTCCAAATACTTTTTTTAATACCCACAGAGGTCTTGCTAAATTCAGGTAAGACCCTTCTTGGAGAGTCTAAAGCTGGATTTCTGGCTGGCTTCAAAACACATGTCCCTGAATTGGGACAAAAAGAAGCATGTTGAGCTTATTACAGGATGAGAAACTGTTTAGATACTTCTCTTAATTTTAGAACAGCCATTTGGAGTCAGGCTGATGGTCTTAATGGTCCATCTCAACAGTTGTTCTGGTAATGGATGCGCACAATGGCATCTGTTTTTACACAAATTTAGCCCATCACCACAATTTAAACAGTTGAAGTGTTTGAATTGTTACCTTGCCTCAGCCAGCTCTACCTGGATTTCAGATAAAAAGGGGAATTTTTCTGTTCAGCCCTCTTGGCTTTCTTTTACTCCATAAATAACACGTTGACATTTTCTCTTGATGTTGTGCAGTAAAGGAATGTGATAAAATCCCTGTTTGTGCATGGGTTTTACCAAAGAAACTTTAGAGGCCACATAGCTAGCTCTGTTCCTAGCACTGCTGGGTGTAGTAGTGAAGCAGTGTTTAACTGAAATAATTTGGCAGCAGATTTTTACAATGGTTGGCGCGTAACTCCAAATTCATTACCCGTTTTTGGGCAATTACGGCAGGTTGTGCTTGGAGCATCAGGGCAGATCCCGGGCTGCTTTCCACCAGTCCAGCAGCGGAGGAGATGACAGCCCTGCCCTGGCAGCAGGGGAGAGCCTGGCGTGGGTGACACACAGGGCAGCACCCCGCTCTGGGCAGGGGCTGTGCCGAGAAGGGGCCGCTGGCAATCCCCAGCCTGCGTAATTGCCTTTCGGCACTTGGTAGCATGTCAGCACAAAGCAGAGCTGCTTCAGAATGGCCTCCAGCTGCTCCAGGGCAGTCCCACGCTAGGTAGAGCCCAGAAAAGCGTAGGACCAAGGTCTAATAAAACAGGATTGGTGACAGAAATATTTTTACGGGTGTACTTAGTTGATCAAAAGAGGGTTGCATTAGCAGCAGTCACCGTAATGTTCGCTGCTTGATAAGATTGGGAGTTTCTTGCATGGATTCAGTTTGTTTTTTAAGGTCAGAAGAGTATCATTACGTTCTCCAGGATTGCACAGGCTGTGTCGTACCCGTCCTGCATTGTGCTTGATTTACGTGCCTTCAGAAAGGCATCTGGCTGTTTTATTTGGAGACATTTCGGAGTTAAGTGCATCCTCTAAGCAGGTTGCGAGTTAGTGTTACTCATTTCTTGTGTGACCGTCATAAAAGAAATCTCATGGAGCTGAAAACTAGCCTTCAGGGTGTTTGTGTGATGGTTGGTTTTACTTTTTCTTTCCCACCTTCATCTGGAACAGTCAGATAGTCCCTGTCCCGAGTCTCCTTTTGGGGCAGAGGTTCAGTATTGACCCTATGAACAGATGCAAAACGCCTCCAGCCTGCCAGCGTATGTGTTACTTGGCAGTAAGGGATGAAGTAACAGCAAGGCGTGGGGCCGTGAAGTCGTGTTCCAAAGTTCCTTGTGTAAAGGGGCCATCGTCTTCCAGGGAAGTACAGGTACCACAGGCAACTGGGATGGCAAAGGGAGAGCGAGCCCATAACGCAGATTCTCTGGGGCTGTCATCCCTCCGCCGCGTCTTCCAGCGTACAATACGGACACGTACCGAGTAAGGGACATAATTGGCAGCAGTAGGAAGTTGCTTGGTTGAGGTGTGTGGGTTTGAAGATTTTCTCCAGCACTCTTGCCTATCCTGTTGAAGCAACTGATGTCTGCCTCTGAACGCCTGGATGATCAGGAGTCGGTGTTTGCAGGCCATGTCGTGTGCCTGGTTGGAGCTGTCTGCATGAGTCATGCTGCAAGCGTACCTGTAAGGCTGTTTCACCGAGAATTCCCCACTATTAGCTGGCAGTGTTTATCCTTTGCCAAGTTCAGTACAGGCTGTACGGACCGTGCGCGTTCGCTAGGATGAAGACAGATGCCTTGCGCTTGGGTCGCTCCTCTTGCGTTAGCCTTGTTTGAGAGAGAATTGCTGTTCCCACACCATCCCTGGATATGTTTGTAATCCGTTGCGTTCATGAGGTGCGTCCCATATATTTTTGTCCATTAATAAGCTAAACAACTCTAGAAATCTCTCTTGTCTCATCCCTGAGCATGCCAGGGAAGTGGTGTGCGGTGGGTGTAACTAGGGCTCCTTGGCACGATGATGATATAAATAGCGCAGCATCGAAGGAGCGGAGTTACTCCTCAAGCGGAGCTGGTCCATGTCTGCTTTCTAGGGTGTTTGTTTTCTTTTAGTAGCTGTTGAGTTGTGCCATATCCTTGTCTTCCCATGTACTGTCTGATGTACAGCCAACTCAAATTAAAAGAAGAGCCAGTCTTCAGTTAAGAGCTTTTTGTGGGTGGGTGTGACTTGACATAGAGACAACAATTGAGTTAATAACAACTCAAGTTAATTATCGATGAGGAAAAGCCCTAAATGTGTTCTTTAAATTTAGGGGGAAACTATACTTGGTATGGTATTACAGAGGACTAAGCTTTTTCTAGGTGAATGGATGGCAGCATGAAAACCCTAGGCTTGTCTTGGAGTGAGAGCCCTGGAGGGTGGCCAGATTTCAGGCAGTTAGACGAGAGGGCACGAATAGGCTTCCCCTGGAGCTTGACATACGCTTCAGGTTCCTGTTCCTTTGTAATTGCTCTTGCTAATAAGCATTTAATTCACTTGCAGGCTCGCCCCTGTACCCCACAACTAATTCTGCTCCGTTTGCCTCCGCAGTCTTTCCTTTGCCGTTTCCCCTTTCCGCCCGCGAGCAGCTGACCCCACGTCGGCTTCGCACTCGTCACAGTCTCCACGCCACCCCTGCACGCCCCCGCGCTGCGCCCGGGCTCGTCCCCACACCAGTCACACTCGCTTCCTGCCCACGCGCGGTCACCCTCCCCACAGCTTCCCGTGCTGGCCCTGGCACGGCTGCGCTCCCGAGACCCCCCCCCCCCCCTCTGACGCCACTCGCCCACGCCAGCCGCGGTCACCGGGATCCCTCTGTCCGGCCGGTCGCCGCAGGACAGCCCCTGCATTGTTGGGGGGCTTGGTGGGCCGTGATTATGTGAGCAAATAAACAAAATATTATGAACCAAATGAAGACTCTTAGCAAGAATTTGGGAGCTGGGAATAGCTTGAAGTGGAAAGCATCCCTGTAATGAATGCCTGGGATGTTGCACTTCTGTCCTTAAATTAAAACAAATGTGTAACAGTACCACCCCCAGCTAAAATCTTGTGAGAGATTGAAAAAAGCGAGAGCTGCCAGCTTTTTGAGAAGCACAGAGCAAATCCACGTGTGGAAAGCTAAATGTCCTGATTGTAAGGTGATGTTAGTTTTTACTTTTGGAAAGCCTCTTTTGTACCTCATGCAAATGCTTCTTGCTGTTTATGCTGAAATGTGAATGTTAACCTAAAGGACAGCCCCTTTTCAAATAAAAATGAAAAGGAACGTTGCCAAGTAGAGATGCGAAAAATGCTGCGCTTTTTTCTTTCCTGTACTGTAAACAAACTGCTAAAAACGTGCTAGAAATGTGCAGAGGCTGATGGATAGATCTGCTTAAATCTGTTCCGATTTTACATTTTTCAGACTGAACTTGGGAAAAGAATCCAGATTCAAGAGTAACATTGCCTAGACAAAAAAAGGACTGAGTTTCAAATGTTTGAATTTGTATTCCCAGTTCTTCCCTTGGCTTTTGTATGAGGTCAGGCCGTTCATCTTCCCTGCGTTTCTTTTCTTGGTAAAGCAGGGAAACACAACCATGGTAGTTTAGGCATTTGGTCACTGGAAGTTAGCATCTGAGTTTTACAGGCTTTTGCATTAATCAGCCCTCAGAGTGCTTTTTTTAAAAATTATTGATAGTCACTGATGCATGTTCTGTGTATAGGTATGTGCAGATGTTTCTTTCTTCTGCAGAATCGGTTGGAACTTACCTCTTTGTGGATCACAGAGGTATAAAGCAGGCATGGGTGTATTGGCAGAAGAAACATGCTGCCATGGCCCTTTCCTTCCCCTTGTTCCCAGCTTCTACCTCTCAGCAGGTGCTAGTAGACGGTATTTTTGCCTCTGGCTGTGTAGCTGAACAGCCTGGCCTGTCATCCAGCACTGTGTCCAGGTGCTGGAGCCCAGCTACAGAGCGAGCACAATATTCTGCTTTTGACAGCAAGGGACAAATAGCATAGCAGCGCATCTGCTCCTTCCTTTGTACCTGTATGGTTTGTAGTTCCCTTAGGAACAGCTGCTGTAGCGTCGAACTAGGTCCTTTCTGGCTGCGTGGCGTTCGGTGGCAGCAGTCACCGCTCGGTGACAGCAGTTTAGTACGTGCTGCGGGTCCTTCCTAAGGCTAGCTGCCCTGCGGCCACGCAACCGCCGCTGCGGCGAGGCCGTGGGCTGGGGGGCATAAACGGGATGCAAAATGCACCTCCCAGGCGCTACACGGGGAGGAACCTTTGGCTCGGACCCCGTTTCCCTGCCGGGTTGATCCCGGCCTAAACGGGGAGCGGCGCTGGAAGGGGCAGCCCTCCCTCGCTCTGCGTGTGCCTGCTTCCACCCTGCCCCGTGCACCAGGGCTAGCGGTCGTGGGAACAGGCTGCCTGAAAACAAACAGTTTCCTCTTTTCTTCTGGCAGGTTCGTGGTGAGCCAGGCCGGTTCCTTGGTCTGATTCACCACGTGAGCGCCAGGCCCGGCGTAAGAGCAGTGCTGGCCACGGAAGGGCGGGCAGAGCCAGCCTTTCACAGAAGGACCTCTGGCGCAGACCCAGTTAGACCCCTCAGTCGTGCCGGGGCTAAGGGGGGGATCTTTGTGCTCCAGGAGCAAAACGCTCGAGGCAGACCAGCTCTGTGTCATCGCTTAAATGACACTGAGCATCCAGCCTATCCCCAAATTAAACCTCATCATCTGCGTAAGAGAAAAGGCAGAATACAGCTCATCGTGATTATTAATGATGTGTGTTCCCGAGCGGTCTCAGTGGTGAAGTGTCTGTGGGAGGTCATTCTCTTTGTTTGAGGTCTAGCGTTCCCCCCGCAGCCCCTGGCTGAGGAGGGAAGGTCACAAGATGTCCCTTTGCAGGGGAAGCTGGTGTTTTCAGCAGAGTCCTCTCTGAATGTGTCACACCACATCATTTGCCCTGGAAGTTTCCGTGCAGGTTAAGTTTAGATGCTAAAGTACCTCCAACTCCACCCACTCCAGAAGTTTCTGACATCATCGGTCTAGAAGCTGGGTGGAGGGCTGTACGTGAGGAATCTGCGATTTAATCGGGTATCGTGTTATCAGTGAAAAAATACAAACACTTCATCATTTCTCTTCAGTGTTCAGAATAAACTTTCACTTTCCCTGTAGCATCACCTTATGAGTAAACTTCAGAGCCCTTAATCCCCCAGTAAAATTTGACAGATGAATGGTATTTTATTGGCCTTTCTGGCTGTTGAAGACTGTTAAAATAGTAAAAAACATGAGAAATAAATAAATAGGAACAAAGAGGAGGCTTGATATTATCTGCATCTTGAACTTTGTGCCGAGTTGGAATTGCACGTTGGTGGGCTGGACCCAGGAAGTCCCCAGTTTTGTGTTACAGAAGAAAATCCCAGAAGTTCTCTGATTTGGCAGAAACCCAGCAGGGCATCTCTGGGCTTCAGTGACAGAAACATCTGAGACGGAGCCGAGCCCAGTGCCTGCGTGGTGTGAGCTGCTGGGGATGGAAGGAGTTCACAGTGTAGCTTGGGGGGGGGTGTTTCTCTGCCCACACTGGGACAGTGTCGGTCTCTTCCCATGTTAACGGATAATGGATTAGAGAATTATTTCAAAGGTCATTCTTTTTTTCAGTTGGAGCATTGGCGTTTCTTTCAGAAGAGTTCTACACGGATTTACAAAGAAAGGATTTGCTAGTCATCGTAGCCCCTTTCAGGGCAAACAGCTGATACTCCCCAGGTCCAACTCTAGGTACCGCTTTTAAAATCCTGTTGCCAGAGTCTTGGTTAGTTTTCTTTTACCATTGTGCCCGTGGTGTTTTTAAGGGGCTTTTGGCATCATGCCCCGTATTTACCTTAGAATTTTAATTCTTCTTGAAAATAGTTGTTTGGTTTTTTTTTTTGTGCTTTGAGTTGCTAAGTGTTACTTTTAAAAGCTCTCCTCCTTGTAAAGGAGCTCCACTTACTAGCATTCCTTCATCTACTCCTGTTTGCACAGATAACTATGGACAATGAACTTCTGCCAGGGCAAGGCTAGTTTTTTATTAGATTGGGCCATCGCAGGGACAAGCAGAGATTGTTGGTTGGACTCCTAGGGAGACGGTAAGGTGTAGTACCACACAGCGAGAAGCAGTCAGAAGAGGAAGCTGGACTCCTGCCAAACCCAGGGTACCTCTTCCTTTTATTCGTGTCGGGTTCGAGCCTTTTTTTACCGTATCTGCTCCCAACACTCTGCCTTGTGCGACGTTTTTGCTTCACGTGTGTAATGTCACTGGTTTCGGTAGGGCTGCTGGTGCAGAGTTTGCACAGGCTGATGGAGTGAGTGCCTGCTTCTCTTCTCCGGGACTTACCGTTCCCAAAATCTTCAACAGCATTTCTTAACTTTAATAACTTCAGGTTTGTCAGGTTTAACCCTGTCTGTTGTCCTTCTGTAGAGAAGTTGGTGAAGTAACACTGACTGACACGACCATCCTCCGTACGGCCATACTCCAGGCATTAGTCAGTGTGTTTGTCTGCCTCGTTTTTGTTTGCTTTTAATATTCTTCAGGTCAGCATCCATTCCACTTAGTGGCTGCTCTCAAATTGACTTCAGAGGGAGCAGAATGAGACGTTTGTTAAAAATAACAACATTTTATTTTGTTTGGATGATTGTCTTTTAGGTGGGAATTAAATATGTTTTGAAATTGATGAAAGCTGTGCGCTTCTGTATATGAACATGGAATCTTGCCTCGTATTTTTTTAAGTATGTCATCACAAGATGGGAGTTGCAGCTGTCTTGTTCTCCTTTCTTGCTGTTACGTTCTTCTCATCTAGTTAAAAATAGCCCAAGAGGAATCGCTCTTGACTGAACACTTCCTCTTTCAAACTACAGATTTTTAAAAATTGTATTAAATCATTTATAAGAACATGCAAAGCAGGAGCAGTGTTTTTTGCTGTAATCCAATGAGCTGTACGCCACAAGTCTGTTCTTTGCAATTATTGGCACACCACATCTTTCCTGTGTCAGGTTGGTTAAACAGATTTATTGGGAATTTGCAAAAGTTTGTAGCGTAGGAAATGATGTTATTTGAACATTAGCATTACTAATTTCCTCCGTATCTAGTATGTATTTATAGAGTGCTTTCAAGCTGTAAGTCTGCTATTATTTGTTTCTGAGAAAGAGGCTGCTGCGCCTGTGGAAAGTGTGGCGCAGGGCTGGTGCTGCTGTACCATGTGAGAGAGAGACTTGCACAACCACAGTCCTCGCTTCTCGTTCAGAATCAAAAGCCAAATCCACATTTTGTGCTTGGCTTCTGCCTACAGGGAGCTGGCTTAGACAAAAGTATTTCATCTCTGTGCTCAATTGAATTGAATTTGATTTGCTGGCTGTGATGCCAGCATGGATTAGACTCACCTGAGCTGCTGGGAGCAAGGTGGCAGTGCCCTCCTGGTTATCCCTTCTGCAAGGCGCAATCTACAGAATGCACTTTTCTTTTTTTATTCCTCAGATCAGGCCGTATCAAGAGGCAGTTGGGCTGTGGAGCCTGCCAAATCTGAGTGAGGCTGAAGAGCCGTCTGTTCCAAACCTGTTTTCCAAAGATCCTGTTTTATTAAGTTAGCAGGTCAACTAATGAAGTGCATTAAATCATAAAACTTTGTGTACCTGGTAATACAGCCAGCCACCAACCTGCAAAGCGCTGGCTGGCAGGACTGCCCTGGGCCCCACCATTTCTGAAGCTACATACGTAGTTGCTGCTTGGTTTTGTACTTGCTGGTGTATTTGCTTGAAATATTGCAGATCATGGGCTTGTAAAAGGGAGCGGTGACTGGAGTTCTCGCTGCAGGAGAGACCAGGAGAAACTGAGATATTCAGAGCACAAGAAAGACTAAAAATGCCAGTGGAAAGTACTCTGAGCTCAGTGCATTTGTTATTTCACACGATCAAAAGGCAAAAGGAAGAAATCTTTCAAGTGGGCATTGTGGAATCTCACTCACGGCAGGGTGGAGACCAACCTGGTGATAAACGTTAAAGGTCAGAGTATTGCAATCTAATCAGTACAGTGGGATCCCCAGACTTCTCATTGCAGCCACGTTTAATCTCGTGTTCTTGCAAGAGGCCTCTGAAAGGGCAGGGGAAGGACTGAACTCGAGAGGTTGTGATCTGTTGACTTGCCACGTTTGCTGTAGGCAGTTGCAAGGAGTAGCTGAACTATGCTGAGCTGCTGCTTTGAACGATTTTGGAAAAGAGAGCCATGGAATTAAATCAGTTCCTCATTTTGCTAGCGTTGAATGTCAGCGTAACAGTTTAATGTCAGACCTCGAAGGAACACATCACGTTCAGAGAGGGCTGCTTTTCCCAGAGTCGCCCATTAAGCAAGGGGGACCTGAAACGTTCAGTGATGGGATCCCAGGTCCCGTGTCTTGAAATTAAAATAAGAGCAAACACAACGGAAATGCTGATCTCGGGTTCTGCGTTTCCTGTGTTTTACACCGGGAGGAATACGTAAGGAAACGGGTCCTTTCCAGCAAGGCTTCGCTGCTTGTATTACGAAATCGTTCCATAGTGACGCCACTGAGCGCTGTTCTCAAAGGTACAGAAGCGATGCAGGTAGGGTGGTGGTGGGGCTGGGGATGGTTTCTGTTGTTTCAGCTTTGTCCTTGCCCCAAGAACTGCCTTCTGATTATTTTTCGGCCTCAGTTTCTAGAGAGAAATAACGGTACCATGTAGCGCAAGTCTTTCACTGCCATGGAAAATGTTCGGCTAGGTCCTAGGACATCTTCGTACCGAAATATTTCTCTTCGGCAGCAGCATTAATGTTGTAAATTTTATCGTGCACAAACAAGAGAGAAACACATCCAGGGAACGACTTTTAAACTCTAGATGTATGAAACTGGTCCGGCAGGCACGGTGAGGAAACCAGACGCCAGAAACAGCTGCAGAACTAGGACAGTTCAGCCTTGTTTGATGAAGGGGAAGCATTAACGGCTTCTCTATCATTTGTTGTGTACAGGGAATTTACTCAGGCAGCCCCTGCAGAGCCAGCAGGGACCAGGGGCACGTTTCGCCTGGCTTGGCAATGCCTTTGCTTCCACCGGTGGAGATTCGTCCCCGGTTTGTCAAAGAACTGCTGCTGGTTTTGATGACTAATCCTTAGTCTTGTCTTTCCTTCTGCTGTTCAGTGCCTGAAGAACAGCTGCACAACATCGACGAGTATGATCTCAATGTCGTCCGCCTCTGCTTCCAAGCTTTCCTCCCTGACGAACACGGCAACTACACGTTAGCTCTTCCTCCTTTGATTTCCAACCCGATCTATGACAACAGTAAGTACCTATTCGGTCAATTGTGGGTTTGTTTTTTGTTTTTTTGTTTTTTTGTTTTTTCTTTTCCTTGGGATGAAAAATGCCAGGTCAGTTCCTGAGCTCTGTGCCAGTCTTCTGGGTCACTTCTGTGGCTTGGGACTTGCAGATGCATGTCTAATGCGTGGCAAGTCAGTGAGCACATACTCAAAGGATGATCCCAGGGTGAAGCATTGGCCAACCAGAGTAAGAATTGTCCATCGCATCTGTGGACTCGCACACCGGGGTTTTTTCAGCCCTCGTTCATATATCACAGCAATGACTGCAGGGAAAGGCCTGCTCCTGATGTGCTGAGGGATTCAGGTAAAGGGTAGCAAGATGGGCGGCTGTAAGAGCGATCTGCTGCCCAAGGCTGTCCTCCGAAGCCTGTTACACCTACAAGGAGCCTTGCCTTTGCCTTGCGAGGGCTCTGGAACAGGGCTCGAGACAGAGAATTATCCCAGTGGGAAACTGTCTTAACGCTTGCCTGTACCCCTTTTGTATCCCGGCCGGCTGTTGTTTTCAGTGTGTAGTCAGGGAATGGGGGAACGTTTGACCATGCTCTGGGAGGGTGCAGAAGTACGTGAAACCCCCCGTCTCGGCACTATTTTCCACATTCCGCAAAACTGGACTTCTGTATGGCTTTGGCAGGTGATGGCTGCTGAGGATTTTAGCCCTCAGCGTGTGCTGGACTTCTCTCCCTGAGCAGAATAGCAGAAGAACTTTTAATCCTTGAAAACTTTGTGGCAGTGTTTTTTACTTCTGCAGTGAAAGTGTTTCCATGCTAAGTATTGAAGTCATTACTTTAGCAGAAACTATTGAATAAAGCGAGGTCTGCGTTTATAAAGTTGATGTGGGCCTAACCACTATGAAAGTGTTGAATATGGACTCGGGTGGTTTTGGTATTTTTAGAGTATATTTTAGAGCATTATCTAGAAGCTGGGACTGTGTGCATTGTGTTATTGAGAACCCTCGTAGTACTGAAGTACTTGGGGATGACATAAAATTGATGTATGAGATTTGCAGCTACGCCTCGGATGCTATTTAGAAATGTGCCAAATCATGATTACTTGTCTATGTTGATTGACGTCAGTCTTTGCTAAGCTGCTGAAGTGACAGATAGCTGTGTGGTGGGGAAAGCTTGGTTTTTTGGTGTGGGTGTATGTGGGCAGCTTCTGATACGTTATGTGGAGGATTTTAGACACCTATAGTGTAGCAGCGGTGTAAATAAAACGGTGCGTAACTGCAACCACAAATTGTGAACGTTATGCTGCTCTTGTTTGGGACGGCAGTTTCGGATCTGAATTTCTTTTTAAAATGTTAGCCTCTCCGAACCTGCTCTGTCGTACCGAACTGGGGTAAGGTCAGGTTGTAACTTTAGATAACATAAAATTGTGCAGTACACTAGGCTTTGGAAATCCTAGGCTGTTAGATTTTGAGCTTTTGCAGATCTGTTCAGATCGGGGGCAAAAAGGTATGCAGAGCTTTTCTGAAAATCAGCTTGCACATTTTAAATCTAATATTTTTTTCCCTTTGTAATATTTTCATAGTCTTGACCTGCTTTGGATAGTAGAAACAGATAAGAATAACACACAGACAACTGCAAGTGTATAAAATTCAGTATTACAGGCAGCTTCTGTTTTCCTTTGCCTGTACTGTTAACTGGTTTTGAAGGGAAATTTCCCAAGTTGAGTATCTTACTGCGCTGAAAACTCTTGGGAAGAGTCAGATAAAGCAGCTTACTGTTTCTGAGAGATGAGGTTAGGGAGAATATGTTGTTCTGCTGGTGTTGAAAGCGATGTGGTTTTTGGCAGGCAGCTCATTTTTCTAGGGATTTGTTACCAGGGATGTGCTATTGGGGAGTGAGGAACAGGAATTGAGCAGGAGACAGGCGACGGGGAGGGGAGGGCGTGCGTGGGGGGAGAGATGCGAGAGGGGCCACAGGGAACATCTCCTGCTGAGGCTGGGGTCCCACTCCGCGGTCCTGCCTGGCACCGGGGCTGACAGCAGAGCGGAGCATCCAAGCCTGCTGACATCTGTGTCTCTCTATTTCCACTTCTGAATTCTTTGTCTAAAAAACGAATGATGGAAGTCCAGCCTAGACCTTCCCCAAAACCTGTTAAAAGGACGCCAAGTGCCATTCAAAGCACACAGAAGTGAAACAAAGGTAAAATTAGGCTTCTCCTTGCCATTCTTAATTTACCCTTCCTGTGAAAATCGCACGATGATACTGTCAGTCATATGATCCTGTGCTGTTTCTGGGTTTGTTTTGTTTCCCCTGCCTTCAAAGTTTCTGATTCATTCAGCAAATCAAATGGCATGTGGCATGTAGTAAAGAGGCTGTAGCACCCGCTTCTCCTAATGATAGTAATAGCTGCAGATAGTAACTACGTAATTGGGCTCTGGCCTGAGGTTACCAGGAGCTCTGTTTTAAGTGTAGTCTGCGCCGTGCTACGATGTACCTGTACAGTACCGTGAAAGATTGGGCAGGAATTGACTCCAGCGGAGAGCCTGAAGCAGGTATTCCACACCCTCCCTGCCCCCCTTCTGGTTTTTGAGGGTGAATCCATAAGCTTTGGTTTTGTACTTCATCTCTGTGCCTGGAATGGGGAGCGCGTGGCGGTGGAACATCGCACTGCTGTGGCGGGAGGAGGATTGGTTTCTGGCTCGTAAAGCAGCACCAGCTGGACCATTCCGGGCATTTTAAATACATTTGGAGTCAGCGTGTTGATGTAAGAAGATCAGAGAATGTCATGGCACAGTGTAGTTTTGTTCTGTCGGGATTGGAGGGGTGGAAGAAGGTGCAGTAGCTCAGTAAACTGTGAATATGGTCACAGACAGTAGCAGAGAAAGTATCAGCAGTTGCTTCGTGCGTTAAGTGAAGACAGGGTCTTAAAATCAGTATCTTCTCACATATTTAGAAGTATCAACAGAGCATATAGGCACAGGGGGTGAACTTGAAATTCTAGAGAGAGTTTTTCTGTTCTGGCTTTTTTTTTTTGTTGTTCTTTGTTACTTCTGCATCACTACACTGTGACATCAGTGCCCTTTGAAATAAATGGTAAGGTGCCCACCGGGCTCCCGGGGGCTGTTCTTTCTTGCGGTGCTCTGTCGGCATGCTCCCTGCGGGAAAGCTGCAGGTAGTGAACGGGGCCGGACGCGTCAGGCGGTGCGTGTCTCCATCCTGCATGAGTTGCCTGTTGTGTGTGCAGACCTCAGTGATGCTGAACTTACTGTGAGCTACAGTGCTACGCAAACTGTGCAGGGGGCAGCTCTCCATCCCTAACTGTCATGAGCGCTATCCATGCACAGCCACAGCCTGGAGCTGACGTGTGAACGTTTTGGGGTAAAACCTGTTACCTTGAGTAAAGGCATGAAAGTTAGGCTCCTAGACCTGGTGCTCAGGCACCTTGAGAGGGTAACAGGAGAGGCACGATGGGCAAGTATGCCTGTGAATAAAACTACCCCCGGATACTTGGAGAGGGGAATTTTCTTGACTGGCTAGCCCAGCTTTTTGCAGAGAAGCATGACTGTAACAGGTAATCAGTCACTCAGAGAAGTGCTTTGAATCGTACAGCTTGAAAGGCAGCAGTGCCACGCACGGTCACATCATTCAGGGAAGTATTCTGAGGCTGCTCTAGAATAGTTAGTGAGTGGCGCGGCTGCACTAGTATCTTGTCTTTGGAGATGAGCGGCTGAGAGCTGTAGGATCATGGAACGTCAAGCCTTGCTCCCGAGTTTCCTGTATGGCGCGACTCGTTTCATCTGGATTTTGGGATGTCACACCCCTCCAGCTTTTGCCTTCCCTTCACATACCTTAACCCCCAGCACCCTCATCTTCAACAGTGACAGTTTCAGTAATTCTTTATCATCCAGTTTTCCTGTTTGTTTCCAGGGGCTCCCAACACTGCAGAACTGAGAATTTGTCGTGTGAACAAGAACTGTGGAAGTGTAAAAGGAGGAGACGAAATATTTCTACTGTGTGACAAAGTTCAGAAGGGTAATCTTGGCTAGGTTTTTTTTCTCTTCTTTTGTCCCACATGGCTGACACCATCACTTCCTAGCTGGGGAAGTGAAGCTCTTCACCACACTCCCGTCTAAGTGGTTTGGTGTTACAGCTGGGCAGAATAGCTTCCAGGTTCAAGGGCTCTCAGCACCTCTGAAAGACACTCAGTGCCTTTAAAGTCGAGCCATTTACTTGGCATCTGAATTCTGAGCCCGACTCCTTTCTTTATTCCCCTTTTCCCTTTTTTTCTGCTCTAAGTTTTCAGTTTTTCAGCTTAACAAGCATCTTCTGTTTCTAATGGACCAGATGACATAGAAGTCAGATTTGTCTTGGACAACTGGGAGGCCAAAGGTTCCTTCTCACAAGCTGACGTTCACCGTCAAGTTGCAATTGTGTTCAGAACGCCACCGTTTCTCAAAGACATCACCGAGCCTGTCACGGTGAAGATGCAGCTGCGAAGACCTTCAGACCAGGAAGTCAGTGAACCTATGGATTTCAGATATCTACCAGATGAAAAGGGTATGGTTCCCAATCGGTTGAGTTTCTGAAAAGCCACTATCAGTGCAGAACTTGTGTTGATAATGAACAGTAGCTTAATTAGTAAAAATTCTACAACACTACTTCTATCAAGTGGACTTTTTGCTTTTTAGAAGTTAACACTAGTCAGTTTGTTCCCTCTTTCAATGAGAGTATCAAGAATCACAGTTAATAATGCTGTCTTGGTTTGTTAGTGCTGTCATGTCTGAAATATTTTTCTTTAAATATATCTCACTACAATTAGGTGCCACTAGTATAAGTTTTAGAGAGTTCCTTTACTAATTACATCAAAGAGAAAGGTCAAACTTTTCCCTTCTGCTCCTTTCTCTGTAGATCCATATGGCAACAAAGCAAAAAGGCAAAGATCAACGTTGGCTTGGCAAAAGCTCATACAGGACTGTGGTAAGGAAGTTATCTGTCTTTTTCTTGTTTGAGTGAACTTCCATTTAGATGGAGTTATTTTATGTAAGAGCAAACATTCAGCGTAGACTCCTGCTTTCCTCCACCGCAGGATCGAACGCGACAGAGAGGCCCAAAGTAGCTCCGTTCCCTACTGTCACCGAAGGGAAGCTGATTAAGAAAGGTAGGTTTTCACTTGCAATCCAACGGTGCTTTGAAAGAAATCGTGTCCGATTGCTGTGGGGAAGGGCTGGAGCTTTCTCAGGGGGGCACTGCAGTGCCCAAGGCAGCGGTGGCACCCGTCTCTTCCTTTCCCTCCTCCAGATGCTTCTCAAAGCCTCAGCCCCACTGGAGCTTCCCCTTTGCACAGGAGAGGGCTACACCTTCTTATCTCGAGGCGTTGCTAGCTTTCAGCCTTGATTTAGATAACTACCAATGCTTCTCTGTGTTCAGCTACTCAGCCCTTCAAATGCACACTCGGCTGCTGGCCTTCCTTCTGCTTTGCCTGAGATGCTAATGCCCTCCTGAGTGTTTCTTCTGTAAGATATACCAGTATTTTTGACTATCTGAACTAAAACCATCAGTTCTTTACTTAAACGTAGCTGTCACCTTCAGTGTTTGCCATGGAGGGGTGAGGGGGATGCATAGCTGTCTTGCTGCTGTCCAGAAATCTGGGGTGCACCCTGGAGAGCAGCGAGACAAGTAGGAATGTGCAAATGCACATACAGTCTTACTAAGATAGCATTGGGTTTGCTTCGCCTTTTACTTTTTTGCAATTTAAAACAAACTACAAAAAAGGCATTAAAATGCAGTCACGTCTTTCCTTTCCCTAGAGCCAAACATGTTTTCATCCACACTGGTGATGCCAGGGTTAGGCACCCTGGCCCACGCGAATCAGATCTACCCTGTTTGCAACCAGATGCCCCCCCCGCCGGCGCAGGTGGGGCCGGGGAAGCAAGACACGCTGTCCTCGTGCTGGCAGCAGCTGTACAGCACCCCCCCCGCAGCCGGCGGCCTGCTCGGTGCGCACCCGCAGAACAGCTTTGGGGTGGAGGTGCCTCAGTCTGCCGTCCCGGGCGGCAGCACGCTCCCAGCTTTCCACGACAGCTCTCTGAACTGGCCCGACGAGAAGGATGCGGGCTTCTACCGGAATTTCAGCAGCACAAACGGGATGGGAGCAGCGGCGGTGTCGACGGCAGACATGCAGAGCGTTGCCAGTAACAGCATCGTGCAGCAGGTGCATCCCACCACCATCTCCACAGCCAGCATTGTGAACATGGAGACCGACGACATGACCTGCACTAGTATAAACTTTGAAAAGTATAACCCAGTGTTAAACACGAGCGGTCACAGGCAGCAGCTCCAGCAGGTGCCTGCCCCTTGCCCGTCCGTAGCCGCGCCGAGCAGCGCGCCTTTTAACGCGCAGTCTAACTTAGCTGACCCGGCAGTTTACAGTTTTATAGACCAAGAGGTTTTAAGCGAACCAAGACTATCCGCCAACCCGATGCCGAACCATCAGAATAGCATTGCAGATAACCAGTACTATGACACCGACGGTGTCCACGCTGATGAGCTCTATCAGTCTTTCCCATTCGATAGCATACTATAAAACTATAACCATTGAGCCAGCAGTGCCGGGCTGGAAGCGGGCGCGTAGAGCTTTTCAGAGGGCTAGCTGTGTGATGAAGAGGAGTAACGCGCCCTTCTGGAGTCCCTGCTTTCTCTTTCAGAATATTGCTATGCAAGTTTCATGATGTAACTTAAGGTTATCTATTGCAGCCCAAAGACTGGTGCCCATAAAGGAGAGAGGTGGGAGTAGGGTTTGGGGTTCTGTACCTTGTACTTTTACACTGTTGGAAAAGGGAACTGTTAACACTTAAAGCTTGCTTACCTTTGGGGACTGTAAAAGCTGGCATCTTCAGAAGGGTTAAAATTTCAAATGCTTCACAGGGTTAAAACTGTTTGGAAAATAACTATTTTTGCTATGGAAATTAACTTTAAATTTTGATAGGACAGAAATTAGGGGGAAAAAAACCCCTGCACATGGGCACTCTAGTTCAGACTCGCTAATATTGTTAAAGTTTTACTCAACTTACTTGAAAAGTTTAGGTTTCTTACCCTCTTTCGTATAAAATAGTCTTCTCCTAAAACAAGATCATGCATTGATTTTTCATGTTTTCACCACACTCCATTTGCTTTGAAGGCAAATTTACTCTAAAATTTTTTTAATGACTATGTCATTGTTAGATATATTTTAAAAGACCGGAAGGTTTGAGTTTTTAAATAGTCCAGCTCTGTGGTAAATGAATTACTGCACAGAAGAATGAGCAGAAAGTAAGGACTTCTCTGCACTTCATCCAAAGTGCACTATTTTAAATGACAAACCCCTGTTGCTTTAGGAATGGAGCACACTGTTATTTCTCTGGAAGTTGGGTGTGTGTGTGTGTGTGTGTGTAGCTGTGATGTGTATGTTATTTTGAACTGCAGAAATACGTTGAGCCATAGTACCTAGCTACTCTTTCCTCAGGTATCCTGGCAGTTTCCTGCTATGCAAGTGACTGCTCAAAAGGTGGCTCAGATCCTGCCTCCCCACCACCCCTTCACACGAAAGCTTTGGGGCAAAGCCAAAGGCAGTCTTAGTGTAGCCTCATCTAGATGCACTCTGTTATAACTTAAGGCCATTTCAGTCAGTACTAATTAAACACACTCCTCTATACTCTGTATCAGAAGCCAGAACTTCCTCCCTTCCCCTTGATTCCCAGTCTTTATTCTTAGCCTGACTTGCGAGATGTTCAGTGACAGCTTGCGTGGATGTAACTGGCTAGGTAAGACACTCTACTCTGCCTTATAGGGCTTTGCTATTTTATTATTTTAAGAAGCAACACAGCAAGAAATATATGAGTATTTCTTAAGTTATACAGCTGTTTTGTATGGCAAATAAGGCTTAAGAATCTAATTGTTTTACTGTTTGGCAACATAAAACTGTGCTGTGGAAAGAAGAAACAAAAAAAGCACACTGATGTATTAAAAAAAAAACCAAAAAAAAAACCCACACCCCCAAATCAAAAAAAGCCACTTGAGATGCCTTGTTGTGCACCAGGCAGAAAGGACCTCCACAACCCCCTCCGTGGTTTACAGGAAAGCGATGACTCCTTACCTGCACTCACTCGTTGCGTTCAAAGCAGTAAGGTGCTGCTGCTGGAACGCATTGCACCAAGGATGCAGGATTGACGGAATATGCTCCTTAGACAACATGTAGAACATACAAAGTTTGGAAAACTGCTTCCCCTAACTCCAGGTACACAACGCAGTGAATTGACTTGCTGTGTTATAAAGCAAGTTTTTCTCACTTCTGCATAGCTCCTCTGCAGTCTTAAGTAACAAAGACCAAAGAAATACAAAGAAAGCTTGAAATGTGTTGTTTATTCAGTTCTTTTTTTGAAGTTCTCAAATTTAAGTATATTAAATGTAAACATTTTACTCACTTCGTAGAAAGCTCCTTATAGTACAGTTGGTTTTTACTGTATAATTAAATATTTACAAAGTTCTGTTTTCCTTTGTAAACAAGTTGGTTTGGTAATTAAAAAACTGGTTATACTAAGTACTCCGCTTCCACAACCTTCTCAGATTCATGACATCTCTCAGCGCAGGAAAGCGAGAGAAAGGGGAGATGGTAGGTTCTGGGTTGTGTATCCTGGGGGCTTTTTAGAGTATTTTCTGCTCACAGTAACTGATGGCCACTACAAAACCCAAAGCGATGTGTGCAGTAAAGGTTCATCTACACTCGGCCATCGTTTGTGGCAGAGCAACTGACTTTTCAGGGGGGCAGGACGGACCGATGCTTTCATGCTTGGCTAGAGCTGTGCTACTGCCACAACTTTTCCAGGAGCAGCTAAGCCGATGCAAATAAAATGTAGGGGGGCATTACAGCCCAGCAGTTGTTTGGAGGAATACAATGGCTTTGAGTCCTTCCAGAGCAAAGGAGGATGCTGCTAAGGAACACTGGACCTCATTTTTTAGCATTTTTCACATAACGTGCTAGAAAATACCTACTTCTTTCACACATGCCCAACAAACCAGATTAAATCTTACTCTCACAAAACATCCTGTTTGAGTACTCACAAGCAGGTATTGTACTTATAAATAAGATGAAGGCCAAAGTACAACATTAATATTATTGCTGCAATATTCGTTCCAGATTACAAATATTCAAAGTGTTTATACCTTGTATTAGAAGCTGCAGACAAAGTTCAAAATAACAGATTACACCTCTCAATTTCAGATTTTCACATGATCACTGAACAATATCTAAAGACCATAGAGATGTTTGCATCATTAGTCCTGTCCCCCTGCATTTTGATACTTAACATTTATCACCAAAAAAAAACAAAAAAAGAAAATGGGAATTTTTGGTGGACCTCTCTACGTTGCATAGAGAACAGATTACACTTGGAACATTTAGCATAATCGTTGGAGTCTTGTTGATCTGCACTTTGATTCTTAACATGATCTCCACTGTCACCATGATAACGTACAGCACAGCAAGAGCTGCAGATGGGTGCACCTTCAGCGTCCTTGCACTATGGCAGGAGCCCTTTTTATTTCTAGCTTGATTTCCTTCTTGGAACATCTCTTCTCATGGCTGGTGTGCCCATGGTGCAGTCCTGTTTACACTTCCCCCCCCCGCCCCCCCCCCCGTAGTTTATGGAATTTATAGATCATATTTTAACTCACTTTGAGTTTCAAGAAATCACATAGAAGTGAGACTGAAATTCTCTTTTGTTTGTTTTCCATCATTCATGACACTTCCTTTCTGGGTACAGATGATTATCTGAGACAACTACTCTGGAATATGTTGCTCATAACAGCTTTTAGATTAAAAACAAAAAAAAATACTGCTGTTTGAATCATGTTCCTATTATTTTTGTGATAGAAAAACAGGATCTTCTGAACTACTACCCTACTTACGTTACAGTGGACTAGGAAAACAAATAACAAAGTTTTGACAGCCCATGACAGGCAGAGTGTATAATATTCAGACTAATTTTTCAAGATTTTTTGGGTTTTAGTTTTCAGGAGCTCCTTGAAAATGTATTTATTAATACCTTTTTGAACCTTCAGCTAAAGTTACCATGCAGCTGTAGTATTACGAGGTCCTGGCACCACTGAACTGAAGGTAAGATACCTCAGTGACTCTCCCTGTCCCCGAACAGTGGTTTGTCTTGGCAAATATTACTCTCTTTCTTTCTGAAATGTTAATTATTTAAAAGCCCTTAAGTTGCAATCTTAAGTTTTTGCCAATAGTTAACTCTCTTCTGTACTTCAGGTAAGCAGAAGCATTTCCCAAATCGATTAACTTCATACAGGCATAAGTGGCTTTTCCTAAAGACATAGGTGCTGCTTTGTATGAAAACATTTAAAATAAGCAAAGAAAAAAAAACTCAGCTCTTCCCTATTCCAGGGAAGTTCCTAAGCAATGTTCAACTCTTCTGGGCATCCATCCAAGGCAAGGTACTAGAAAAAATGTATTACACTATTAAATCAAAGCTTTCTATCTCTTGTCTTGGTCTCTCAATACTAACATTCCTTGGTATATTTATATTTGCCTGCACTTTGAGGTTCTTGGTATTCCTGGTTTTCTTTTTTATTTCCATCGCGCACCACTGCCAGGAGTTCCCAATCTTTTTATATATGGTGACTCAACTGGGGAAATCCTGCGCCTGAAGAGGATTGTAACCCTGCCAGAGAGCTGCTGAGGCCTCAAGTACCTCAGCTGTTGTTTCTAGGAAGCACTGCTCATGTTTTTAAATGAGAAAAACCTCAGTTTTAAGTGCAGTTTTCCCCTGCAAACTGTTTCTTCCCTTTGATTCACTTTTGGAAAAAAATTTGCCCATCTCTAAAACTGACGCTGACCAAAAAGCAGTCCTGCGCAGGGAGCGGAGCGCTGCCTCGTGCCAGGCACTCTCCTGCTGGCTTCAGAGTGAGGTCCCTGACTTGCGAATTCCTGCATGCGCAGCGCTCTGAATCAAGTTGGGACTGGGTTTCGGGTAACTCGGTGCTACCTGCACCCAGGCAAGGAAAGCTGTAGCATCCAATAAAAAAGAGTTTGAAAAAAAACCAAACCTGGCTTGAGGGAGGGTTATTTTTAACTAAAACATTTGCAAGTACTGCAGAATGTATATTTGATGTACTTGTGCAGTACACCATTTGCATGTTACATCATTTGTCTTTTCCTTAATTGCTTTTTAAAAAGACTTATTATCAATACATTAGCTTACCAAAATCTTTCTGTGCACAGAAGAAATTAAAATAAGGCCAGAAGACTGAATGAACACTACCTGTTCCAGAGCGTTTAAGGTTGATACAAAGTTAACAATATCCTTTGGCAGATCAACATGATCCAAATGTTGGACAGAAATACTTTGCAACCAAGCTGTACCACTGCACAGTGTTCAGGAACCAGCTGCTGACAGCGGAGCCGCTTCTTCCTTGTCCCAACTTGAAAAGTTAATCGTCCAGGGTTGGAGGCCAGTCAACGTCAACAGACTAGAAGAGCGGGGAGGAGCGGGGGGGAAGGCAAAATTAGCAGACTTGGTATTTTACATACATAAGGAGATTTGGTAGCAGAACTCTACTCTTGTCAGCTATAGGGTAATAGTGGGAAGAAACCGAGTAAATAAAGGACGCTAAGATAAAGAGACATGTGACAAGACAAGCAGGAGCCAGTGGCATGGAACAGCCACCTTCTGGTGGCTCCATCTGTGTCTGGAGAGAGCTCTCTGGGAGCTGGGCTTGCTTCACAAAGCAGAATCGCAACCTCCTTGTACTACTACTTTCCAGCATCATTTGATATTGGGCTGCATTTACAAGTGTCCAGAACTGTTAAGTAGAAATATGAACCATCTTCATCTACCCATCCTGCAGGTGGGCCGTTAAGATGTGAAAACAAACAAGCACGGAAATATTCAGGTATTGAGCAGTGCACGCAGGGCTCGAGTAGAAAACCATCGCCTGTCCCCAAATCTGCTTCCTGAGGGACAAAACACGCCTGACACTTTAGTAGAAGCAGGCATGATAATTACTACAACTTGAATTGTATCTTTCTTCCCTGGCCTCCCTGAGGCTGCATCTCCAGTTCCCTTTGGGCATGAACTTGTTGCTCACCCTCTTCCAAAGGCAGCACACCCTACACTGCCACAGCCATCACCATTTGCAATCACAACACAGGGATCGCCACACAACACGTTAAATGCCTTGGCTTTAAGACTGCCTACATTAATCATACCTACTCCTTAGCTAATCTACAACTTCATCAAAGGATTAGGCTCTTAGGCTGATCTAAAATGCGTTATTAGCAAGATGACTAATTATTTTCAAGTCCCTAGACGTCTTTCATAGCTATGTCCGATAACTGTAGTGACACCTATCCGTACAAGAGCGATGCTTATCAGCCCGAGCCCCAAGCCAGGCTTCTTGCTTTCAGAACTGAGGTGCCCTCTGCGAGCTCTCTTTCTGTATTGTCCTACTAAAGAGATAAAAAAAAAAATGCAAGGCTGTTCTGCAAAATTTAACCTGTGGGCAGCTTTCCAGAAATACATGAGAACAAGCATGCTGATCACTGGCTACTTGAAATGAAAACGCATGTTTTAAATGGACCTTGCCAAACCACTAGGTTGGATATTAAATCTGTATCTCTACCTACAGTCTTTTTAACCACAACACATTTTGGTTTTACATCTAGACTCCATCAAGTGAACAGATACAATTTCTTGCTGTGTTTGAACCAGCATTGAAAGAGGACGTAACATCTCTCCTATTTTTCATCTGACCCTGTTTTGAAAAGAAATTACGTGGTACATGTAACATTGCTAAGGTCTGTTCCAGCAAGCGCTAATCACGTCATGAATTCATGGTACGACCTCCCATCCCTCCCCGACCAGAATTCAGCAGAGGAAGCCTGCCACATGTGGCAGTGTGGTACAAACCACTGTTTTTGCATTAACACTAATTTTTCTATTAACTGTGATAAGGAATGTTGATTCAGTTAGAGCAATTCCACTGAAAGCATCTCACAAATGCACCTACCTTACTAATTTCCAGGAAAGATAAATAGCAAACAACTTACTTCCACATCCAACTCCAGAATGTCAGCGGTTCTGTTCAGTAGGGAGCCAATGTTGGGCTTTGTTCTTCCAAAGTCTCCATGCACAAATTCTTTAATGTAGCTAGAAATACTGGCTAAGGAAAGGTGTGTTTTACCGCGAAGAAATCAAAGGGGAAAAAAAGAAAGAACAAAAAAAGGGTATGGGGAAAAACACCCAAAGCAAAAATAGCGTCTTTTTCTACTAAGCCAATTTGCAGCAAATGTCCTGTTAAGCCCATACCCATCTTTAAAAGGCTTCCTAATTCTTGGCTTCTGACTCTAATGCCCAAAACTGCACTATTGACCTGTATCTTCTGTTTTATTCCAAAGTGCATGGAGACTTTATGGCAAAACTGTTAACTTGTAAGTAGCAGCAATCTCCAGTCTGCATTGCAGTGCATTAAGTATTGCAGAAAAGCTTATTTTCTAAGGTGAAAAGTTTTCAGTTAAATTAGAAAAAGCTTAAGCATATCTTTAAATACTTTTTTATAGTTATCACATACTTTAAAACTATCAGAGCGGTCATCACAAAAACACGCACACGGACATTCATTTTTTGAATGAAAGCCTGAATGTGAAATTCTGACATAAAATCGAACATTATGCAGCCGCTTAGGACTGCTGAAGAGCAGGCAGTTAGAAACACTGCAGCAATAAAAGCAGGAAACTTCACATTACCCGAATCACTCTAATCAGCAAGCTGTTTCCTAAATGCATTGTGCAACAGCATCTAAGGTTACGTTCCTGCTTGAGTCTTCAGATGCAGGCGAAAATGATGCTCGTCTATGTACTCAGATTTCATGGTGTGGATGATCCGACACCTTACAGCTAGAGGCCTCCTGTGAAGAACCCGGAGAGGTGTCTTCTGGTCAAGTTTTAATTCCTGTTACAAGAGGTTACAAAATAAACGAGGAAGATAGTGTGCAACATACTGCGCAGACTGTAAGAGTCATATGTATTGTTAACCAATCACATCTTTTTTTATACTGTTTTATGGTAGTTGAGTAATCTCCTTCAGGCAAGGCTAATTTTTTCCATGTTTATCAAAGGAGAAAAGGACAGCCATCTCAAAGGCTAAGCGAGAAGGCCTCATATGAACACAAACTAATGGAATCACAGATACAGAAGAATAACCTTGAAATCTCCATAGTCCTTTGCTGGAATGGCTCCAGCATGTAGAAGCTCACTGACAGCCTCAGGGCGATAATAAGAAAAAAAAAAAAAATCCCCCACACAAAACGCTTTGTCTAAACTACAGCCAACCCCCCTAGAAATAAAAGTGAGGAAAAAAAAAAAACCCTGAAATGAGATTAGATCTAGTAACAGTCTTTTAAAAAGTTCATTTCCCCACCCCCTTTCCCAAATGAGATGCAACAGTTTGAAAGGCGACTTTTCAGGAAGTGAGTGGGCATGCTGAAGAGCCCAGCTTCACAACAGTTGTCTCCCTGAACCGTCACGGCTTGAGCCCTTGCTCTGAGAATGCTTTCATGGCCAAGGCCCATAGGAAATGGTGCAACGCAACAAAAACTGAACACGCTTCTCCATCAGCAGTACCTCCCTGACCAGTATTTGGAGAAAGTTCTTGTTAACACAGCATTCTTGTAACACTGAGCACTTTGTAAGGCCTCTTTGCATTATTTTCCATAGATATTTCAAGTTCCTAATGGCTGCAGCTGTGGAAGAATGGCTTTAGAGCTTGCAGAACAAAAGACCTTCTCCGCTCCTTTCACTTCGGCAAAGCTATCCAAGGTGGTGCAGCGGCCAGACTTCCTCCTCTCCCACTTGCTACTTTTTATTATTTGGTTTACTGGGAAGGTCAACGTTATACAATGATTTGTTGTCTTGGCTAACAGCCAGCTAGCTGTATTGCTAGGATGACAATGGTGAAGTAAGGAAGGGGTGAGAAAAGGGAAGGGAGGTATGAAAGTCCCCATAGCCAGAGAAACCCTGATGAAACCCCCCCAAACACAGAGAAAGAGGTATGTCCACGGGTGGTGCATGTGTATTAACCCTCCCCCAGGGTACCGGGACGGGCACTATATAAACTAGCAATAAGACCTACAGATACCTTGATATCATCCAGCAATGCAATATCTTCTTTCTGTATGGCTTTGTCTGTCCATATTAAGGCACTATAGGTCTTTGTCTTTTCCTCTTCACCTTCCTTCATACGACCAATTGCCTCTCTAAACAAAAGAAATTAATTACATAACATAAGCATAATTATATAACGCTGTAAGCAAGAATGCTTGCAAAACTCCCAAAGCATCCGCTTTCAAATCCCTTGCCAGTGACGACAAATACTGACCTGGTGACAAGCTGTAAATCTCGAACCTGTATTTTGTCTGAAGAATTATTAATTGTCTGTGATATTTAAAAAAGAATCAGTTAGCAAAACTGCTCAGTTAGAGAAGAAACACATGCTTTATGAGTTCCGTGAGGTGCAAATGATTTACCTGCTGAAGTCTCTTCATTTCCTCAGCAGTAAAATGTATTCTACGAGGATTCACAAGCTCAATTGCAAAGGGCCTTCCTAGCAACATGCACAGCCATAAAACATAAAAACATGTTGTTCTAAATTAACGTTTGAATTTATGCAGTAAGGTTGGAAGGTGTGAAGATTGTCTGCTGTTATGCAAACAGGGATAGGACTTGTGGGTTTAGGGATGTAGCATCAGATGCAAGGAAAGAAACAAGGGACTTTTTTGGCTACTAAACCCCAGTATCAGCAATAAGTGCAAATTATGACTTCCCAGAAGACATCTTGTACAAGTCTGTGCTAATTAAAAAATAAAATAAGAAAAAAAGTTAATTAGCTTATTTTCTGTCACCTACAGCAATGCCCAGGTGCAGGATGATGTTAAATCCCGCTCCCTCAGCTAAACATCTGTTGCAATAGCTGCACTTTCTGTGCTCAGGGCCAGGGATGATCCCCAGTATAAGCAATGCCAAGAACCACACTACAAATCAGACAGCGACTGAAACGCATCATTGTTAACGTTTACTTTTTCTTTCTGCTCTTCATTTGGCTATAGAAGCTTCAGTATATTGGAAAGCAACTGACTTTTATAAAGGACCCAAGTTCAAAAAGAAAATAAGGCTTCCCCACTCCCCAGCGACAGTGAGGCAAAGTAGAAGGACCCAACAGAAAACAAGATAGGAATCAGTCTGATATAAATGGCTTAAAAACAGGAAGTGAGTAAAATAAAATAAAATAACAAGCTATGCATTTCCACGCATCTGTGCAGCCAAGGACACTGACAAAAGGGCTCCTCTTTCAGCTGGTTTTATGAAACTGTTCAGTCTTTGCAAATAAATACATAAATATCACTACAATGTTTCCGAGATACAGTTTCAAAGCATGCCTAGTCCACACTTACGCACTTAGCATTAAGCAAGATCTATCAGGGTAGCTTCAGTTAACCATTTGGTTTGTTTCTGTGTTTCACAAGGGATATTCCAAGTCTTACCACTGCCTAATGTTCTCACATCCACATCTTCTCTTCCAGAGGAAGAAAAATTAAAGCCTATAACAGAATTGAACAAGGCAGGTAAGATTTTATTTCACATTTTTAATACTCTCTACAGCTTTTAAAAGGTGAACGATTTTCTTCTAAACTTGTTTGCAAATCTACTTCAAAGAGCTATCTTTATAAAATGAAGCCTGTACTTCAGGAACACATCTGGGAGTGACTGTTTGTTGTGTTAGATACACAAGCTCCTTGAAAGGCACTCCTAGTTCCTTAGCCTGAACGAGGCTGCTACAAACCTGAAAATGTCCAGAAAAAAAGCAATACCATCCTAAAGGAATTCCACTTACTAACTAATTTTTTCCGTTTCTTATCCAGATAATTCAAGTTTATGACTAAAATCAAACCAAGTCATCTTCCTCCAAAATACAACTTTTTATCCTAAATACACTCAATGGTTTTTTTTAAGATACCAGAAAAATTTCTGCTAGTCACACACATCTGGACAAAAGAGGAAGAAAATTCAAGTCCAAACTGAAAAGTAACCTCTGTGTCTACGTTTTTTTTCCAATTTTTGGAGCTACAAAAATGTACTATTGGGTATTTAGTTTCCTTCATTATTCCCCTTCCACCTTCACGCTTTGCCTGAAGGATGATAGGGGACCAAACCCTGCATTAGAGGGTAACTTTGCAGCTCTATTCCAAAGGGTCTCTGAAAAACCGATGGTTTCAAACTTTTTTGCTCCACAGGGAACATACATAAAGATTTCCTCGGGTTTTATTATGTCCCATTTCTCTGGTGATATTATGGCAACTACAAAACCATGAGAAAATTATTCCATGGTCATGAAGGTCTATTTCGGTAATGCTAGAAGAATTTTCTTAGTTGGTAATGCTCCAGACCCTTAATCATCTCCACAGCCCTTTGCTGAATTTGCTTTGGTATCTCCATGTCTTTCTCGTACTGGGGAGCCCAGAACTGGATCCAATACTCTAGATGTGTTTCCCCAGTGCTAAGTAAAAGGCAAGGATCGCCTGCCGTGATCTATACTGGCAATAGTCTTTCTATTCATTTATATCTCTTGTCAACATTACTGCACATGCACTTCTGGTAGCTACCTGTGGTAATTCTGCAAGCTGAATTCCGGTGTCACATAGCACCTGGCCTGAAGACACAGTCTGAGGATTTTCCTAGTGTTCAGACTAACACATCATTCACTGGGAGGAGGGCAGAGAGGAGAGGAAAGCAGCTGTTTTTTCCAAACTAATATTTAATGCAATTTTTCCTTGGGCCTTCTATGTCTCTAATTCCATGTCTAGTTGATGACAAATGATAGGCAGTGATTATTTCATCTGGATAATCCCTGGATAAGCATTTAGCTTGTGGAACTTTATGCACTGAAGAAAATAAATTAATCAAGGTAAGAAACATGAAGGGGTTGAAGGCTAGGCAGATATTACGGAACGCTGATGTCAAGAACCTTCTCATTACAAGTAATTTTATGAATTACCAACCAATAACAAGTATGGCTAGGCAAAAATACTACCATCTAAAACCATAATATCTGCATCAGCTGATCAGCTGAGAAGATATTTTAGTAGGATAAAAGACACTGCATAAAACAAAGCACTCATCTAATTACTCGCAGATCACAGCTAAAAAAAATGTTGACTTGGAAGGATAAGAGAGGGATAAAGAAACTTTTTTTTTTTCCATTACACTCTTGCATTAAGTGAGTAGGTACTAAGAAAAAACATTCTAGTAATCATGAAAAATACATGCGGCAGAAGATCTCCTAGATACTTACTATCTGCTTTGAATTCTGCCATTAGATGCTCCGAAATCAGTTCTTCCACTGAAGATTCCAGCTTCCGCTCCCCATCAATAATCCAGGGAGTCTGAGGTAAATTCCTTGAATATTTGTTGTATCTTCCTGTATAAAACAACGATGTTACCTGTAAACATTCTAAAGCAACGGAGAAAAGCTCCAGTATGCACAATGCATTTAACTGTCACCAGAGCCTTCTGAAAATAAATTTACAGGCTTAAACTTGTTTTACAGCAAGAGCATTACAGCACCAGGACGAAACGCGTGCTGCTGCACCTAGGAGAGCCGCAGCACCCACGATGGCCACCTCAAAGGTAGACTTGGAGAGCCTGTTGATGCAGCCATACCTTCAGGTGTAACCGCAGAAACAAAACTGTATATAGCCTGACACGACTGGGACTAAATCCCCGAGGTTCAAGTGCCTAGTCTGAGTCAACTTAATTCGGAATGGAAAAAACGATTTTTTTGTAATAGCAGCATGGTCACGAACCAGCCTCCCGCGTCCAACCTATGCCTGTTCACCACTGCCTGTGTGTCCCAAGCAAAGAAGTCCCCACATCCTCCTGTATCAAGTAGTTCAGGTTTCAATCCAAGTTCTGCCATTGGCTGAATGTTTATCAAAAGCAACCCAAACTAAAATGCTCTGGCTCATTACGAGGAAAACCATGTGAGCAAAATGTCTCAATAATAAACTGGTACAAATTTCAAGAGCCTTGAAAAGATGCCAGATAAAGAGATTGCCACCCTCTGACTGATTGCAGTCATCGTCTAGAGTTATGTCACACTGCATGCCACCTCCCGTGACACCAGGGCTGCTATAACAAGTCTGACATGGATGACCACGATAAGCTTTCTTATTGACAGGTTTTATAAGAAGTGGAAATATGCACAAAACAAGGAACTCTTTCATAAAGAACGAGTAATCCCCCTGCACAACAAGTTTCAATCTGAAACCTTGCATATAGAAAATAAAACAAATTTCAAAGTAGCTACGCATATTATACCGTGCCTCTGTCATCTCATTTTTTTTTGGTTTTCAGTATCACATTTTCCTATTTCTAACAATGTTTCGTTCTTGCATTTTGATCTGCAGAAAAATCCACACAAACAAATGGGGACTCTGACTAATAGTGTTTCACTAGGGCAAATAATGAAAGTACTATGACTAATCATTCAGAAGTCAGCTTCACACTGCTAAATTCTCTTTCCATAAAATGGAAAAAGAAAAATAACATTCTTCTTTCTCATCTCCCTATTCTAATAATTTTAGCTTTTAATCTGAACAACAGTGGGTTAAAAAAAAAACCCAGAAGGTGTTTCTTGGTTTGACATCTTCTCCCAAACCCTTAAAAAACAAAGCTGGGGGGAAGTGATCACTAAACATCAAAAACAAGGTCAGGAGGGCAATACCAGCTCTGAAACTGTGCTTAAAAATTAAGATCCCATCTAATTTAATAGTAGCAAAATAATTGCACTGTACTCAATAAATTCTATTCTGAAATTCTTCAAAAATTAAAGACAACATTCTGCCTGGTTTTTTGTGTTTTTTTTTTTTGTTGGAGCAAGCTATAAACTGCAAATTACATAATCAGTAGTAAATTACATGCAGAAAGCTAAACACTGCTCCCCCCACCCTACCCCCTCACCCCCTCCCTCTCCATAGAGATGAATTCTGATAAAACCGTCCAACAAAGCGACCTAAAATAAAACAGTGTATTTGGAAAAGGCTAAAAGACACTGGATGTCTTGGATTCATGACAATGTACATCTTTCGAATCAGTAATTAAAAATAAGAAGCAGGTATGTATCAACTAGCCTGCCACGAGAACATTCACTTTTGCCTTTTGTCTTTTCATTTTATGTTTTCCTTTATTCAGGATTCGTACCATCCTTTTAAACTTAGTATGCTGAATTTAAATTGCAGAGTTTTTTAAAAATATAATCTCCTTGCAAATATTTAAACAAGACTGGGGGAAGGGTAGGTACTCTTCCCGGCAGGTGATAAAAAAGTTGAATCATCTCAACTCAAGGACACCAAGGGCTGTTATGCTAGCTGTCTCACCCAGTTTTTTCAGATGTTATCTTGGAGGGGGACGACGACGGGACTGGAAAGAGCTAAACTCCAAAATTTAACCTTTATTAATCCCATTAAGAGAGGTAGTTTTGGATGAAATAATATGCAGATAAATCCAGATGGTGAAAACCTCTGAATCCAGATCAAAATTCAAGCAAGTGAACAGCACTGCCAGCAGGGAAGTGCCTTTCCCAAACCACATGCTTATTACGAAGGGACATGTTACAACTGCAAGTTTTGCAGGGATAAGCGTTTTCCAAAGAAGAGAGCAAGCTTTGACGACATGGCAAAACTCTTCGTTTCATAAACTGCTTCTGGATAAGCCCCTGTAATAAGCAGGGGCACAAAGGAAGTTTCTTTAAATCTTCACATCACCCTGGGCTGTCTCTAGAATAGACAACTGTTCCATCTGTCAAAGCAAAAAAAACAACCCACCAACGGCAAGGAAAAGCAGAATCTTCTTAAATATCCAGAAGGTATGTGTGCGCACACACTGGGAGCAGCCGAAGTGCCGCATGCCCCTCCTGCAGCTCCCAGCACGGGAACCCTACCCGGGCCCTGATACAGCTGTCTGCAGATTCCGCTCCTCTCCAACCATATTCCACCACACACTATCTCCAAGTTTAAATTCACAATCTAAAAGCAGGCAAATAGTTTCGATTTTAGCTTGTTGATCTGTAATTTCTAGCTTTTGACAAAATCATGTCTTCAGCAAAGGCCAAGTATATTTTCTTCCCATTTTCAAAAAAGTCCATTCTTGGACAGAGCCAGATTTGTTTCTTCACTGCTCCTTACACTTAACTACAGGGATCAACAAACAGCAAGAATCTTCTGGGTCTCGTGGCAGTATTATGAAGTTATGTTTAAGACAACACAGCAGCAAATAAATGGATCACTTTACCGGCCACAAAAACTGCACCATTATTGCACTGAATTTCCACAGCAACACAGAGGTTCTTTGGTGAACCTGGGGGACATGGAAAATGCCTGTATAAAAAAAAAAAAAAAATAAAATTACTAGTAATACCAGAACATGATGGAGCATCACCTGGGGGACACGGAAAATGCCTGTATATAAAAAAAATTAAAATTACTAGTAATACCAGAACATGATGGAGCATCACCATAGCGATAATGGCATGAAAGATGACAACTTCAGTTGCACAAAACACAGCTACAGTATAAAATCAGCATTCACATTAAAAGCTGGAACACCAAGAAATGGATAAATGTTAACCAAATCAAGAACACTGCATTGCAAATACGTTTGTCAGTCTGTCATTGAACATTACTGAAGTAGAACACTCCAAAATGGGCTAATAAGATACCATAGGTACCGTGCTATTGCTATAGCAAAACCAAAACTCAATGCCGCATGAAAACTGTCTTCAGGATCTATTACCACATCTTTGCTGGGAATCAAAGAAAAGAGCTGCAAAGACTTAGGGCAATTAAGCACAGTGAACCACAGAGAAAGTGTCTGTTGAAGTCTTCCCCCTGCTTGTGATTGTTACCACATTACAGCATTTGTTGTTTTCTTAAAACTCAACTCCTAACACTTTGGAAATACAGGAAAAAGTCTTTCTTGTAAGGAAAAGCTTGCCTTACAAACTGTAAGGATCAAAATACAGAAGGAAGTTCCAAGATTTCCAAATCTCTTCTGTGGTTTTGGGGATGTACATCAAGATTTTTGAATGTAAATTATTGTCAATACTACACCAAACTGTTTTTACTTCTAACTGTTCTAAATCCCACGCCAGCCCAGAGAGTTGCAGTGATGCACTGCCGAAAGCACAGAGCAGAACTGCAGCTCTCTGACCCATGATTTCTCCTCTGTGCTGCTCCTGAGATAATCAACCAAAGAAGCACTTTTACTAATGGGAAAAAGACCATCATTTGTGTCATGTCCAGTTTTCCATCCTCTGTGAATCAAGCATTTAAAGATTGCTCCTTAATTAAAAGATCTAGAATGACATTCTATTACCAGAAGAACAGAAACCACATTTTAACCAATAAACTAGCAGAATTTAAACAATTAAAAGTTCTTTTATAGACATCTTACCACTACTTACCCATCTAATATTTTCCTCCCCATCCTAATTCTATACAAAAGCACAATACTAAGAACTAGTTTCAGTACATACTTACTTGAGAAAATCATCTTCTTTTATCTTCTCTAGGGCTTTTATAACTGCCATTCTAGTGAAAACAGACTGCACAGTGAAATGAAAAAATGAGTCAAGAACTAAGAGAAGCTAAGAAAGGATATGCCTAAGGAAGGAAAAAAACCCACCCTAAACCATACACACCATATGCTTCTCACAATAGTTTTTTTCACTTGTGTTTTGTGTTTTCTAAAAGCAACTCTGTATCAGCAAGAATTCAGTGATCTTAACCTTAACAGGGCAACCAAGAGCAACAGGTAATTTTGCCAAAATCTATTCAAGTAATTTTAGGCACAACATGAAAGCATTCCAACTAATACAGTTGACAGATTGGAACACAGCAGTTAATTTAGCTGTAGAACTAAGATTTTCCCCTTTGTTTCTAGAATACATGTACAAACAGTAGTGTACATTCCCTCACTCCGTTCGCACAAAAAAACCCCAAGCACCACTGATTTTGAGCAGGTCTAAAGTTACTGTCACGCTTCCAAATAAACCTACTCCAACTCCCTAGAATATTCGATTGCTAAGCCTGCCCTTTGGTTAGCTGAAAGAAATGCTAAGCGTATCTTTGGGATATCGTCTTATTTCAGATTATATACAAAAGTGTGCAAAAGTAAGAACCAAAAAAGTAGTGCTTGGGAGCTCAGGTACAAATAGCAAAATAGAACAAAACCAGAATCCTAAGCCCATGAACAGAAACCTAAGCTAGCCTCCCCATTTTCAAGAGTTAAGTATGCCCAAGCCCCAGCTTCCATCTCAGCGACAGCAGGCAGGCAGCTCTTCTGAAAGTAAGACTGTTGAGTAGGTATCTGTTTATAAAGTTCAAAGGTTCATTCATACTCAGAAGTAAGGGCTCTGAACGGTAGGGCTTGGCAGCTCCAAAACTGTGGAAGGCAAGCAACTTCAGACTCCCAAGCTGCATCAATTCACAAGGGTGAACCAACAGTAGAAGTAGTAATAATAATACAGTAGTGGCAGGAGCCATGACTACCATCCTCTATGCAGACAGGTGCTGCTGTCGATAAATCAAGTGAGGTTAAGGCAGAAAACATGGAATTTAGGTTCCTGGAACAGGAGAAGCAACTGTAACATGTGAGGTGGAATCCTACCTTAGGAAGGCTAAGGAGAGTAGGTCTCTAAATGAACATGCTCATCTAAGCATGGTCAGTTATGAGATCAAACCGTATTACCCAGGGTTTTATCCAGTCAGGTCTTGAAATCTTCCATGGATCGAGCTTGCACACCCTCTCTTCATCGCCTGCTCCACTGTCCAACGGTCTCATGGTAAAAAGTTTTTTCTTATATCTACACCGAACCTCTCATTTCAACTTATTTCCGCTGTCTCTCGTCCTTTCACCGTGCCCTGTGATTAACAGCCTGGCTCTCTGTTCTGAAAAACCTTGGTACCAGGGGGAAAAGCACTTCAGCCCTCCTGAAAGCCACCTCTTCTCCAAGCTGAAGAAGTCCAGGTTCCCCAGCCCCTCCTCCTAGGGCCTGTGCTCCAGCACCCTGACTGTCTCAATGGCCATCTGCTGAATTTCCAATTTAATGATGTCTTTTTTGCAAAGTGGATTGAGGCTTTGGAAAAAAACCTGAAAAATACTGGATTGTTGTTTGGGACAATTCAAGTCTTTGCTCTAACACACAGTTCCTGGCTGCCTTCAGGAAAGCTGCTCTTTCTCCTTCTTAGCATAAATTAGAGATAATAGTGCTTCCCTTCCTCTTAGAACAGATGAACTGGAAATCCCTTAAACTAGCAGCAGGTTTAAATAACTATCTACAGCAGATGACAGAAATTTTCACTCAGAACCCAGTTTTTATAATACTTCTCTGATTAACACAGCCCTTGAAGCTAGCTTCAAGCACAGCTTCTTTGTAAGGATAAACCTCTGACAGCTCTTCAGAGCCGGTATTTTTTCCTTTAGATTCCCCTACATCTTGTTACCTGTGTGGTTTTAACAGCCAGACCCTGCTGGTTTAGCTCCTTATGTGGGATTTCCCCCCTTTTAAAGGAAAGCAATGCAGCAAGCAGTGAGTTATAACAATGCAATTCTTCTAAAAAAAGACTTGCATTTATTGGTCAGGTGGAGTAGAGTAGGCAGAATTTCTGGGTCAGACTGCCTCTGCCAAATGTCGGTAGACACTTCACCAGAAAGAATAAAATGCCTTGCATAGGCTTCTGATAGAAGTTACTTGTTCTCCCTCTGATCACATCAACTGTCCTACTTATATCAGTTTCTCTCCGACTGTTTTTTTATTCTTACATGTCCTCTTTTCCATCAATGATTGTGTGCGTGCTCAGGGTCTGCAACAAGTAGCAAGGTCCCTTTTTTTTCCTCCCCTCCTCCAGAGGTAGACAGGATAAAACCATCCTGCATGTATTGTGTCTTTCATTCAGATCAGAGAACATGAAAACTGCAGTGTGATCATTTCTCTTTTGGCTGCGGAGTCTCATCTTCACAATGTGACTTATCTGAACTGTTTCACCCATGGAGAGCTTGAGGATCATCCTTTATGCTCCTTTTAATGCATGACAATCAAATTCCTAGATCTTAAGGGAGGTATTTACAGAGAACATTCCTAAAATTATGGCCTTTAGACAGTCTGGAAAATGAATGACCTAAAGAAAAGCACCAAGCTCTTAGTATTCCTAAGCAAAGAAATGTTAAGTGAATAAAGGAGACAACTTTATTTTCAGACAATTGAAAACTAGAGAGATTTTTCATGAAGGAAAACCAGACATTAAACACTGACTGAATACCCAGATAAGTTCTTTGTTGTAGCTACTGCTGTGAAAATCTGAATGCCAGAAAAGAAATACAACAATGATGAGGTCCTACCTGTTTGTTCTTCGCTCGTTTGAAACAATCAGGACAAGCTGTGGCTCTAAACACAGAAATGAAAATTAGCTGATACTCTTTCAGAAAAATAAACAAACAGGCAGACAGACTTAGAAGCATAGCATGTACATGGACTTTCTATCAATATGTCCAGTATCTCACTTCCACAACCTAGCACAGAGCAGAGTTTAAAATTAACTTTATCCTAAACCACAAATGGCAGAAGGCATGCGTTGCTTGATCTAGAGAAAAAGTATGGACAAAGCTGTGTAAGCCTCTTTTGGTCTGGCCAACACAAATGTGTCTCAGCTTTGAGATAGGATGGAAAAGCGCACGAGAAGTTTAGCTTTCAGTCCTTTCCAATCTTTCTCAATAAAGGTCATGATTTGTGTTGAAGTTCTGTGCAAGACTTGCTGACATCCTGAAATCTGCACTTGCTGTTCTTAGACAATGCATACTACAAACTAGAGATTCAAATTGCTGCTTCTGGATAGGAAAATTCAATTTACTACAGGAAAAGTCACCCCGGGTGTTCAATACCATTTGTGCTCTGCCTCTTCAAAAGGAAACTATTGGTTGTTTCATGAAAGTGAAAGCCAAGTCAGTGAAATACTTTTTCTGAGTACTGTAGAGGAAGTCACTGTTCCTATTAGTGGATTTCTATGTATGCAGTTAAAGATGATTTCTAGCCTGCAAGACTATTTATCAATTCTTGCTGATGCTTTTCAACACCTCTGTGACTATTTTAGACTATAAGGAAGCAGGTCTGATCTCTTGCTGTTTCTACACAAGCAACTTGCATGGCCAGTTTGTGACACAAAGCATCGCAAATTCCCTCTTCTGGAATTTCAGTACCACCATACCTTTAAACATAAATCTCCAAATATAAACTAACAAAAGCCAATTCAATCTTCCATGCCAAACGAAGAGTCATTTTAGCACACTTGCCTACACATAATTGAGTAAAAACAGCTTGAAAGATGAGAAATTGCAGACGCCATACCTGGAAATCCCACCCCAAAACATACCTGGAGGACTTCTCCAGGTTGACGCATGGTCCTACTTTGTTTCCACAAAGAGCATGACTGTCATTACTAAAGCTGTGACAATTGCCAAACTTACCATATTTACATTGAAACCAAACCATTGCCTCAGAATATGCCCAGAGCCAGCCATTCACATATGCAGAATGCCTTGACGCCTGACAAACTACTATGTAATTAAATTAGGTAATACGCTGTTACTTCAGAAAAATGTCTAAAACCTTAATTGCTGTTTAAGTATGCCACAAAGAGAAGGCAAGTAAAAGGATATTGTCAGGTCACATGGAATAAACCTGAGTAGTTGGAACGTGGAATGGAACTTCTTTACAGCTTTCACCTCTAACTATTCTGCTTGGAGCGCTAACATTGGCACCCTAACATGCTCGACATCAATATTTTTGAAATGTCACAAAAAGGATGGAAGGATGAGCTGAAAATAAGAGCCGAGAGGTTTCAGAGGAAGGAAAAGCACTGCAGAAAAAAAGAACTGATCAAGTAATATTAAATAAATAAGAACAAAAGGGTGCAGGATCCAGAGACACTTGAGTTTGTACAGAATTGCAGGTACTGTTACACAGAATCGTAGTTTGGCCTTACTACTTTCTCCCCGTTTTGCCCAGTCTTGAAGAAGCTGGAAAGGGAAGTTGTTCAGCAAACACTGGTAATCCATTCTCCCTAATACCTGGTTTGTCAACAAGCGTGGTCACTCCCTCATCCCCCCCCCCCCCTCCCCCAAGCCAAACAGAAGATGCAGTTGTTGAAAACCGAAAAGGTTCAAACACAGATCACAAATTGCTAGAGGGGGTCAAATCAGGGAAATATATAAAGGCTGCAAAGGAAATCTCTAGTTTCAAGAGATGAATTCACTATGCAAGACAGAAGACTATGCTGAGCCTCTTTCTATGCTAAGATTTAACTTGCAGTAGGGGCACAACTGATGAAACTGAGTGAAACTTAAGTTTTCCAGGAAGCATCAGCAAACAGGAAGAGTGAACCTAATTATCCAGAATATACTACAGCTAGATTTTGAGAAATCAGATTAAATGGCAGCAAAATTCACAGAAATATTTTGCTTCTGTTTGTATAGCAAATGCCCTACTGGGCTAAGCCAAAAACGACATGTGGTAGCCAGGGAACTTCTGCTTATTTTAATCAACCAGCTAAGTTGGATTAATGCACTTCAAAGCCTTCCCTCCCATCCATGTCTCCTATAAGAACAGGAAAACCTAGGCACGACCTCAAAACGATTCTCTCACCTGCAACTACCCGGTTTTAATCTATTTTTTAAACGATACAGCTATATTGAAGAGGGTAGTGACTTTGAAAAGGGCTGAAATTGAACAATTTATCTGAATGTTCTCCTTCCAGTTCAAATCAAAATTCTGGATGACTTTGTTCATTGGCTTTAAAGCATGGAACTAGAGATGGTGTAACTTTAAGCTCCACAACTGTAACTGAATACGAGGAAGTTTAGATGCAGGCCCCATTCTAGTTTATAAACACTGCATATTCTCATCTGTAGCAAATCCAAACCAACAATGTTGCACAATATTTAGATAAGATCTTTTGTTATTTATATAAAAACTTACAGGAAATGGCACTCCTCGTCTGTTTCTGGGTGAGCAAAGACCACGCTAACTTCAAACAAACTCTAAATCAAAAATAAAAAAAAAAAAAAAGGAGGTAATAGGTTTTTTAAAGGAACAGGGAGGATATTCTCAAGCACCCTTATTGTAGTATTAGGAAAACAGTCAAGAGATAGACAAAAGAGAAAGAAACCCATTTACTCTACAACATCACCTAAAAACATCAAAATGTGCCATAATAGCATTTGCATTTCTGAAGTAACCGAAGACCATCTGAGAGCACGTCAAACACATGAGTGACCTACACATCATAGATAGCAGCCCCATTTCGCACAGGGGGAACTGAGTCAGACAGTGTACGCTCAAAGCCTATTACGGTCACTAAACTTCACAAACCTTCTGGGAGAGCAGTGCATAGCGTGGAATAAAGATAAAAACCCTGTAATAGTCACCACTGTAAAATTTTGTCAGGGGCTTCGTTTGCAATGACTGGATGGCCTTGGGGCAAAGAAAGGCAACATGTCCTAGTAGACTGACAGCTAGACCAGAAACTCTAGTGTAATCTCAGTTCTACCCTCAATTCCCTCCTTGGCCTTGGGCAAACAACACTCATTACTTCTGTTATTCAGATACCGGAATACCTCAAGAGGGCTATTGAAAAGATTGGCTAATATTCAAGTGCCTTGTAGATAAAGAGCACTAGACAAGTAACTTTTATAGTACAATGATGTCTGGAGTGGCTCAGTGCCTAAGTGTTGTAGAGCTTTTGCTAACTTTGTATGCAAGAAGTTTGTTTCTACTTGGATCATCTTCTGGGTAACCGAGTGTTTCTTTCTTCGCTAACACAAAAGGGATGCTTTCAATTAGCACTCCTGGGAAAAGACAATCTGTAATTATTATGGAAGTTGACAAATCAACATAAAGGCTAAGCGACTCTAGTCCTAGGGTCAGTCCTATGGCTGATGACAAGTAAAAACTGCAGACTGCCTTGTCCTCAGCAGGAATTTGAGCCATGTTTGCAGAAATTTTACATTCACGATGATGGTGTTTCTGAATTTGTCTGGCAATATCTGAACGTCCCATTCAGTCAATGCATTTCGGAAACATTTTAAGAAAGTTAGTCAGAATCTCAAAGTTGGAAAAAGGGTTTGAAAAAACATTTCTAATGCCTACTTAGAGGTATTGCAGGTTCCAACATGCCTACCTCTATCATTCATTAAAGTAAACAAGAACCGGTATTTCCTCTTTCAGTATGTTCCTGAAATATATTTTATCGATAGAACTTAACATGCTAACAACATGAACAATTTATCTCAGAGAGCAGTAACAGTGTTGGCAGTAATAGGAGGGCAAAGAAGGAATGTGTGAGCATTCCTTAGCCTCTGGAAAACTGAGATCCTGGAAAATGAGAAAACTGAAAAAGCCTCATTGATCAAAGGAGGATGGCAGCCCAAGAGCAAGAGATTTAGCAAAAGACTACGATGGTTTCAGAAGATGCGATGATCTACATATACAAAAATGAAGATTGGACCCCTCAGTATTGAGACTGGGAGATCTCTGGTTAAAAGAATTTCCCCCCTGCTTCCCCCTACAGCGAGTGTAAGAGCAGTGCAACTGGTTTGTCTGTTAATGAAGGGGAAAAAGTATCTTTCCCCACCCTCCTGTTCATATATATATATATAAAAGTATACAAATATATACACACACACAAACACACATATAAAAAAAAAAGAAGAGAGGAAAAAAAGTGTTTTCTTATTTATACAACACCTTTCCATCAGCAGGAACACCCAACTCTTCTGACAACTGGGGATGAATAATCCACTTATAAGCTTCTTTCAGTTGAACAATGTCATCCTTTGCCAAGGAAAGGCCCAGATTTCTGAATCACAAAGAAATAATAACTTGCACAAGGGTCTGTCAAAGACAGATACATGACATATAATATTGCAAGACAAACTGAAGTAACTAGCGCCAGGTAAACAAGAAATGCAGAAATAAAAAAATACAAAAGTATTAAGCATATAGACCATGGCATGAAAGAATGAAAGGCTGTTCCAAGACCTCTATAACGGCACTATCTCTTTGTACTGAATTAATAAACAAAGTGTTGCGGAAACGTTAAGGCCAGACCAGGATTCCAAGTAAGATGCTTCCCATTAAATCCATAGTTTGGCAGGGAGTAGCTAAAGGTGTAGCTACTTGAGCTACAGTCTGCTCAAGCACAGGAAGGACAAGGTTGCCTCCTCCCTGCCTCTGACTGTGCATTCCTGCCAGCACCTGCACGCTGACACTACACAGCATGGTAAGTAATACCGGCCCACTGATCCCATTTAAAGCAAATGCTAATCCACCAAAAAAGGTTTTAAAGGTTTTGTTTTTCAGCCTGCTCGGTGAGCTATCAGCTGTCCCAGTCAAATAAGCACTTACGTTAACATAAGAAAGACAGAAGGTATGTGCAGATGAAGGCAAGATCCTTCTGATAGTAAAGCCACATCTAGTTCAGCTTAAGTAAACTGAGCATCTGGATCCTGCAGGGCAGCACCTGTACTACTTGCCAAGGAGCCTCCTGGACAGCTTCCACACTAAGTGATACCTTGTTTTGCCCTTTGTTTAAAAAAAGAAAATGTAAAAAATATCTTGTTAGATTTATTTTTATTGTTAAAAGGGCGTTCTAGTCCTTCACTAAAGGAGGGTGTGAACTCCAGTGGGCACAAATTCCCAGACAGAAAAGCTGAGATGACAATCTCAATTGATCTTGTTGGGACAGGCTCAACTACCTCTGTAGGTACAAGGCAAGGCCTTGACTCCTGTGTCATTGCCTGTGGAGAGAAGTTAAAAGGAGCAGATGCCTGTGAAGGGTGCCAGCATCCGATTTCAAACCACTTGCTGCAAACTCACAGAGCAAAGCGCACGTCCTCCTATACAAATGGCACCAATGGTAGGCTCTGTGGACAGTATTTGCCCTACAGTGCCTCATTCTCTCTCAAGCAAGTTAATGAAACAATTACTTTAAAATTAGTCTCAAAGTAGGAAGTGATTCATCATTATTTAGTCTAGCTTTCTATGAGTATCTTGAAATGGTACTTTCAGCCAAGACGGCTTCCATCAAAGACTATTTCAGTATCCTCAACTAACTCTGAGACAAGTGGATTTCTTTCCTCCTGAGCACGAAGACAATTCTTCCATTCAGAATGTCTCTAATATGTTCGCATTTGGCCAGGGGTGGGAGGCATCCTAGAGCAGACAAAGACTCAAGCATGTAAGCTGATTTCAAAACACGGAGGGATAAAAACCAGAAGAGTCAAAACTAACTTGTACCCACAGCACTAAAATCTTTCTTGCTATGCTGCTGACTTTTCACCGTTACCTGACTAACAATTTTCAGTCACTATTGATGTAAGCTAAATCTGATACGGTGGCAAACTGAAGAGGTCTGTACTTCATTACGTTTTCCATGTATGAGAAGATTCTAGCTCACAGATGGTATTGTGGCATCTCTCAGGACCACTAAGTTAACTCAAAGCTGTACAGTTGGACAGACAGCCTGCACTTCGAGCTGAAACACCATGTCCTAGCCATAATCACACTATGAGGCAAAAGATATAAGAAACCCCAATTAAGGTCAAACCAGGTAAAAACCCAAAGAAACAAAAAACCACACAAAAACCAGCTGCCATCTTATCCTACATAAGCATCAAGTAAACTGGGAAACTGGATAAGACTATATAATCAGTTTCTCGTCTGCTCAACATTTATATAGACAAACGGTGTCCATATAAGAGAGACAAACAGACCACAAAAATTATGGACAATAAAAGATAATTTTAAAAACCCCAACAAATAAAATGATAGCACATCCCAGTTCTGGATTACCTTATGATTAGTTTTGAAGGTACAAAGTAAGTTAAAATCTTCGCCAAGGACATAGAAGTGAGTCTATATCTTCTACAACTGTTAGCAGAAGTACCTTTATATGAAACCAACTGTCCTGACCTTGAAAATATAGCATTAATTGCTTGGTTAAAAGTTTCTCTTAACGTATGTGTCTCAGCAGGTCCACTGCATTAAGTGGTTTCTCATTTCTACTATGTTGGAAAAAAGTTACAGTAAGAGTATCTCTCCTTTCTCTAAATCTGGAGAACTCTCTAATAGAAGTGGTATGAGAGTTGCCAAAAGAAATTACTCACCTCATTTCCTGTTTTACCAGCAGCCAAGCAGCACGCTATAGGTCACCAGCCATGCCCAGGAAGAAGAGAGGGGAAAAAAAAAAAAGAAAAAGGCAAGTGAAATTCAGGCTAAAAACTCCCAACAATCTGAGAGACTTAGCACAAGGAAAAATGTTTTATAAACTCAGGGAAAAAAGGAAATATTAGGATTTTAATTTAGTTTTTGCTTTATAAGTGGAAAGATAGAACTGGAGCTTGTTTTTATTTGTAAGACATCACTTTGCAATTCATCTCAAATCCTATCTGACTAAAAAAAAAAATCAGGCTGCATTAAACACACATTGAAACTTGCTATTAACTCTACAACTAGAAAAAAGACTAAGTCAAGTGCAACTAACAGTTATCTACCAGAAAAATTAAAAAAGGAAAAGAAAGACAAAAAGGAAAAAGGAAAAGAAAGACGAAAAAGGAAAAGAGAGACAAAAAGGAAAAAGGAAAGAAAGGGAAAAAGGAAAAAGGAGGGATGGTATATGAAAACTGATTTGACATATAAATTAAAACAAAACATAAAATTCCATTAATCCAGTTATTCTTTTTAAAAACACAAAATAAAAGACATACGTGGTCTTACGGAATCACGAACCCTTTCCCTGAGGACGGCCCCCTTATTTAAAGCATACCCCTTAGTTTAGGAGGCATAGGCTGAACATGAGAAAGCTGAGGAACAGAAGGAATAATTCTAGAAATCAGAGGAAGCTTTTAGTACAAATGCTTGAGTTCATTAGCAATTATTGATCACATAGCATACGTAGGAGTGGCTGCAAGGTGTGATCTGAGAATCAGATGTGATCTAAGAATCAGATGGGCAGATTCAGCCTCGAATTCTCCTTTTTTATTTCCCAGTTGCCCTTCTGTTGCTTTGTGCAGATTCTCTGTGAATACCACCTTCTTCGGCTCCTGATGCACTTTGAGCGGAGTTTCCAAGAGGTAATAGTCACTTTATTCATGTGACCATAGGATAACTCAGGAAGCTCAGGAGGTCTCTGTCCAACCTTGTGCTTATAGCAGGATCGGCTATGAAATCGGATAAGGTTCCTCAGGACTCTGTGCAATGAGTTCTCAAAAATGTCCGGTAACGGAGACTGCACCACCTCTCTGGACAACCTGCTCTAGCTTGATTCTCCCTAATTTGTGCATTGTCAACAACTCTTCAAACTCTACTCCTGTCCTCTAGCAGCCTTATATGTGTAAATAAACATGATGTAGCAGATCCCTTAGATGTGACACTGCCCAGGGAGGATGACCACGAACCATCACTCAGGTGTCCCAGCCAACAAATGAGACTCAGCAGTGTAAGAATTAACAATGGTTATATGAAAGGTCAAAAGCAGAATTAAAATTACCAGTGGTATGAAAGGCAGAATAATACAAATGTAAGCCCCAAGCAACAACAGTCTGTTGAATCAGTGCAACAATAACAGACTTGAACAAATTTAAAAATTATGAAGAAACCGAAGACTTCCAAACAGCACTGCTTATGCTAAAAGCTTCTAAAAGCGTTTCTTTCCCAAACTCTGCTCTGGGACCCCAATATTTTAGAGGTGCATCTCTTTGCAGTCTCACTCACTTCTCTTTGTACTGATACATTGATTCTACAAGATGACCTATTACTTCAGTGTAGTAACTGTTCAGTGCTTTGGGATTTAAATTTTGACTCTGTGCGGGCCCAGAGTGACTGCCATTCTCTGCACCACAATGAAAACACACCTTACTAAACTGAAGTGCATTGCAGTTAACTAGAATTTTAACTTTGACCACAAATTCCCTTTCTACTAGGTCTAAATAAGTGTGTGTGTGCTGGGGGGCAGTGGGGGGTGGGAGGGGGAAGGTGATGTTGGACGCATGTATTCAGAAGACCTGTACAATGTTTCCATTTCAACAGAATGCCTATCAGTGCAAAAACAATTAATAAGAAAAGAAAAACTCTCCTCAACCTCCTACAATGAAGCAACAACAACAACAGCATTTTCAGTTCTTCCTCTACTCAAAACAACAACAAAATACATTCAGACTGGCAGGATGCCATTTAGGCAATAGGACCTGTGCTGTCAAGACAGTCTGGACACCTAGTCTCACCATCCTCACTGAAGATGAATTCCAAAAATCAAGTTGTTTGGGTTTTTTCATTGTAGTTGTTTCAAGCCAAAATTGGTAGCTTTCAACCTGTGAACTGCACACTACTAGTAAAGTATCATAGAAAGGTGACTCCATATGCTTGTCATACAACTATATATATGTATGCAACTTCCAAAGGAGTTAGTATTGCAAAAGCAGTGAACACCACTGATTTGAATTCTTCAGAATTTTAAATCCCTTCCCTGTCTTTCATTCTTCATACAGTGCCTGTCGAAAGAATTACTGTCTATTGGTAAGGAAATAATTCTGAAAAAGGGATTTGAAAACATCCATCAAGCTTAAAGCAGCAGAGCCAGGATCACATCATCTTTTCATTGATATCAGAAGGACCCACATCATAGATCTCTGTTACATGTTGATAGAGGAACTCAATCAAAAAAACCACCTACTACCCTTCCTTTTGTACATCTAAAAAAATGAGGGAATCGAAAAACCAGTGCTAGAAATATTAAGGGGAAAGAGGGATGGTGGAGAGAGAACATAAACTTTGTTAGATACATGATACACAAAACTGCAAACTACTGAACAAAATACTGTATTCATGGAATACTGTTTGCTCAAATTCACTGTGATTCATTATCCTGCATATGCAGACAGTAAGACAAAACACCATGAAGCCTACTGTAATCTTGTTTGCATAATAACACAGATAAAATCATAAATAAAAAGTTTCCACTTGAAATTCCTTGAACCTAATTCTGACCTAGAGAATATGACAACCACAAAACTGGTCTAGAAAGCTGCATTTGACAAATGCCAATTAAAGAAAAAATCTCATATATCTTGATCTAAAGCACATGTAGGTTTGGTACTCAGTTGGGTGGCTGATCTCACTGCTTTCCCATTTCACAGGGGTATAATTACAAAAAAGAGAAAACTTCTGCATGTAAGTAGCTATGCTAAAATGAGACCACAGGTCAAATTTCATTTCCTCTCTCTTGACTTCAAAACTGAAAAAGAATTGAAGAAATTACTTTTCCCCTTCAATTAAGAGGAAACAATAGATTAGGGTACTGCGAGCACAGAAGCCAAAAGATCCCAAATTCCAAATCACATTCAACCACCAAGCCAGCCAAACCCCTCCACTGTCTCCCAGCTGTATGTGAAGCAGGGGATCAGATCCCTCTACTTCATAATTACTTTATGTTTGTGGTTTGAAAATGAAAAATGCTCATTACAGAGCTCAAGCCTGCAGGGCAATGCTTAACAGCAAATATATTTCTGAAATACACTAGCTTAGGCACTATATTGATTACAAGCTGCAGGATATTATTCAAATGCTGAGGGATCACAGTGGCAACAGTTGAAATACCATGTGCAATCTCAGCCACAGCATTTTTTTCACTGTATTAGAAAAGAGCTTCGAGATGGGGAATTCCATGATGAGGTATACACAGTTCTACAGGGAGTAATGACTACAGATGCTATTTGCATCAATGTCCTTGTAGCAAGTACCAGGATGATGGATCACAACTGAGACTACAGAGCTAACAGTCACCCTTCTGAAGGGCATGACTCACTTCATATTCTAATATAGTTGTCTGACATAAACTTGGGACTCCTGTGTTTATGATTTATTTTAATCAAATATCCTACTTGTGGAAAGAGGTGATAGCTTCTTTGCATTACAGATACAAATACTATGCAAATGTAAATTTTATGTTCCAGTCTTCTTCAGCTCCTATCGTACATTTTAGACTTGGCAGGATGACAACTGTCATAATTAAATTAGTTGAAGGTAACATTAAAAGGCAGTTCCTGATTTTTTTGTTAAAAAGAAGCAAGAGAAAACCTTTGTGTCATAGAAAAGGTCAATGGGAGGGAGGCTGTCTTTGGGGTGTCCTCTTATGATAAAATTACGTATGTTTTTGTACAGTGCAGTTCAAAGAATTAAAAGCAGAATTTAACAAAAGACCTCTTTTCAACACAAAGCATGTTGAGATATCTGAGATATCCTGACCTATTATATTACTTGCTTCTTCTCTGTAACGGCAAAACAGGAATGGTTTTTACCAATTATTTTTTAAAGCAATAAACGGATAGGTGGTAAATAAACCCCCATGATTTTAAACAGGTTCTTTCGCCACCATCACCCATTTTCACCTCTCCAGTTAGGGCACAGCTACTCAAACAGCTGGCTTAGCATTTGGCAAGACCAAAGGGGTGGAATAGAAGGGACACAGCAGGAACTTCCTAATGCAGACCTCCTCTCAGATGAACCGAAACTGTTTCCAAAGAGAATAGATCTGGTTTTGGAGCTTCCTACTCACTCATCTCACTCCACCTATTAATTCCTGTACTCTCACCACAACTTTTATTCCTTTGCTTGTACCAAGCACTGTAGTATTGTTTGTTTGCTTGAATATAAGCACAAGATACCTTCAATGAAGCAGATGGACAGGTTGAAAATTAGTCCTCATCCCTTTTATCAAACTAGCAATTTATTGCACTTAGAAGACAAAGTTATTCTAAAGTAATAAATCTGGGTTTCTACCAACTGCCTTTGCCAAGTCAGTTTTCCCAATCCAAACAGTCTCAGTGTATCATCAACATTTCAATCAGCAAGAGGAACTCTCTGAAGCATAGTACTATTTTTTGCTTCCATTTACAGCCAAGGCTGCCTCAAAGTAAAGACACTAGCCCTGCTTGTTCAGATTAGTGTCAGAACATCCCTGAGCTAGAATTGCAATGCAATAACACCCTCTACCGAGGCATTCTGCAAAGACCCACAAGGAGGGTGAGGAAAAACAGTAGCATCAAATTTTTCTTTCCTCACTTCCACCGTTATTTAGCTATGCTATGGGGGAAAAAAAAAGAAAGAGGTTATTTTTAAGCTAGATAAACTGTAGCTGTCAAGCTAAAGATGTATAATGGAAACGTATTAAGAACTTGCTAACATGGGAATTGCAGTTGGGACTCTAGCCAAAAGATTCTGTGCATCACTTTGTTTTTCGCTCATTGAGGCTATAATGAATAGAGAGAGGGAGGCCTCTGCAATGACTAGTGAAGGTAGACTGGAAATGAAAAAGACCTGATCAATAGTACCCCCAAAAATACCAAGGCTCCTCTTTTTTTAAACACCTAAGCTTACAGACTAAGTTTGACCTACATGTGGAGTTTTACAGAGCACCAGAGGCACACATGCGTACCTAACCTGGAAATGCTTTTTTGGCATATCTCATTTTTTGGATGCACATAAAACCAATGGGAATAAAGGCAGTGCATCCAGCCAGAAAGCACAAAGCAGTTTGTTCTGGTATTGTTTTACAGTGGCAGCTGAAGCAAACACACCAACTATATTTAATTTCAGATGGGAAGTAAGGAATTTTATGTTCAAGAAGACTTAGAGGTAAAATATATGTTAGCACAGTGCAGCTATTACACTGGCATTTTCCAAAGATGCCAGAACTAACAGTACAAATCAGCACTAAAATTGTAATAGATTATTTAACAATCAATTTGTGTGGGATGAGAATAGACATCACCACAGGTTTACACATAAATCCAAGACCACCTACGCTTCTTTCTGCCATGTTCACTGAAGCTTCTACTACATCTTACCACAGCAGGAATCTATCGTAAAGATTTACATGTTGCCCTTTAGAACAGTATTTTTGCATCACTTTATATCACAAAGCAGGGGAACATCGTAAAACACCTCATAACTAAGCAAAAATTGTTGCTTTATTAATCAAGTTATACTATACTTAGCATCCTCCCTTGATGAAAAAAAAATAATAATTACCAGGGTTATATACTCCTCTCTACATTATCATTATCCTCTGCAATTAAATGACTGAAATGTAAACAATTTAAGTTTTATTAAAATTGCCATCAAAATCAGTAGTTTTACAACTGCTATAAACTGCAGTTTTACAAATCTAGACTTTCAACAATGCCCAAGACAGGTGACTATTAAAATGTGTACTTTCATGTAATTTAAAATGCTGAACAGTTAAAGAGTTCATTTTCAAATTCCTTCATTTGTATTCTGCACTACCAATTATCATTTATTTCAGGAAAGGCACCAGCTGTGCAGTTCCTCCTCCGAGAAGATCCACAAAGCAGAGCTGGCATCTGTACCAAAGGGAACAATACACCGAGGATTTAAAGAAACTCCTTTTAGATTTTCAGATGTAAAATAACTCCTGGGCTAACTGAAAACCGAAGCTACTCGGACACTTTATTAATCAAAATAATACTCAACAACAAGGAAGGGGAGCTCAGACTTCACTTCTAGCATGTGTTTTTTGTGTTTTGGGGGTTTTTTAAACAATAGCAATTAAAAATCAAACCACCTCCAGCTTGTATATTCCACAGTTCTTTTATTTAATATGCATTTAAGTTATGAAGAAATATCTGTAAACACTCACCTCCCTAACAGACAGCTGTGGGGGTAGCGACACAGAAAATACAAAACTAGTGAACTGGTAGTCAGCAGAATTAACTTTTTGGCACACCTGTAAGAAAAGGATTTTAATATTAAACCACAGTAATGGAACTGAGTTGATAATCTTTTAGGATATTCTTTATTCCAGCATAATCGCTGTAAATCCATTTTAATACACATTCAGATAGATGCTGAACATACAAACCAGAGTAATCCCTAGAAACTTATTGAAATACAAGCTTTTTTGTTCTGTTAAAAAAAAGAACTTACTCATAAACAATCCTTATTGATAGAAAACAAGCAGCTGGCTATTTTAAGGCTAAGACCAATTGTATATCAAAATCTTAATGCAACAAATTATACCACAATGACCAAAGGCTTGAACAGCTGACTCAGTGTCTTTTTTTCATGGCAATGACACAATTCTGCGACAATAAACATGTTTTAAAATGCTAGTATAATACAGGAACAAACAAATATCCGTAGTACTAATTCATAAGCATTCCTCATCATAAAAAATCATGTTTGTCACTGGAAATAAAGTAAGAACCCAAACACACATCAAATGTTTTAAAGTAGGCTAGCAAAAGCTGATGGTTAGATATCCCTACTGGAAGTAAGCTTAAACACAAATGAAGTTGCTGTCCAAAACATCAGTGACTTTAGTGAATGTTAAAAGACTAATTCTGAGCTTTTAAGGTGAAATCAACATCTCAGATAAGGAAATTTCTTTGTAAAATAATCAGGTTTTGTGATGCCTTAACAAATGCTGTCAGATTTTCCATTCCTACTCAAGAAGAGTAACTCCGAAACAAGTCTTAGAAGTGGATGGTGTAAAAATACATATACACTGCCAACGGAAACAAAAAAGAAACATCATGCACTGCAACAGCAGAAACTATATACTATGCTTTCTGTTTAGTCCCATTTTTAGATATATTCACGCTATTAAACCAAATTATTTTCTATTAAAACTCTGTTTAACATCTCAAATGCAACAGTGATTTTTCTAGCTGATATTTCAGTTTGTGACATAAGCAATTTTATTGCTCAGAGGTGATGTTTGCAACACTTGTTATACCCATATTCTCTCCTAACTCACATTTTCTCTATTACCTACAACCTGCTGTATCACCAAAGTATTCTTCTTCCTCTGTGGCTTTCTAAATAGTAGTACGTTGTATATATGTATATATATTCTAATAGTACATTGTATATATTCTAAAAAATAGTACAGAATCATGCTGTATTAGGAACATATAGTTAAGCTGAACAGCACAGCAGTTGATGCCTCCTCATTTTCCTTTCCCGTAAGTGACTGTTAGTCCTTTTCCTAGGAAAATGTGCTCCTAGCAGTCATTCTGTTGCGCCTGCACTGCTATTTTTTATACAAAAAGTTACATTATGACAAGGCCTGGGTAAAATATGGTTACAGGGACAAGTTGCATTTCCCAGCTGCACGGGAAGTTTGCACACAGTGTCAATGAGCAGTAAATAGTCGAATGGCGCCACCTACACTTCAAATATTCAAAACAGGCACATGTTTCGATTTGTTTTCCAGTACCTTTCTCTTAATTGTTTAACTGCATGGTGTTTAAAATCATCAGCTCTATCCTGTAGGCCCTAACATACACAATCTCCAGAAAAAGTACACGGAAAGACTAAGAACATATATTTACCTTTTTCACAAAGTCGGCCTCGCAGAACTCCTGAAGAATTCCCAAACACACGTTGCAAACCTTCACAGCTGAGTTCTCCACTGCGGTATTTCCATCATTAACCAAAGGTATCTGCTGGAGAGCTCCGTTGTGGTTCAGAGCATCAGGCCCTTCTTCTGTCTGTTCAAGTCTGATTCTCTTACAAGGAGGATCAACTACATCAAAACAATCCGTATCTTCTTCTTCTTGATTATTTTTCAGAAATTCTTTTAAATCCTTCATCAACTCCTAACATAAACAGAGGAATCATACTGTTGTTTCTTCTTCTTTTCTCCAATGCTGTAACAAGCACTTATAAACACAATTGTAAAAGGCAGCACTAACCATTTCAATTTAGCCATAGTATATGTAATTAACAACTTGGAATTTATACCAAAAGACATCTACACCATTAGAAAGCTTCAAGCTGTATTTCTCTCAAAATATTGACCAGAGAAATTGAATTCTGCTGAACAGACTTCTTTATCATTCAAAAGTGAAAACATTTTACAGACCTGACTTGCAGAAATGCATTTATCTTTGGCCTCATCACTATTCAATGGGAACAGATGTTTATTGCCTTTTTCTCATTTAGATTATGTTAGAATTTAATTCCTCCAACTCCATTAGCCCAGATGACTAGGAAGAGTTGGCTAGCACAGTATGAGAAGAAAATGAGAGCAGATACAGGTGAGGGTGAAATTAAGTACATAGAGGATGAACTTCATATAAAGACAGAAGCCCATAAAAATTAAAGGATGTGCTGGTGAGAAGACAGAAGAATTCCTGCATGTCTCTGAATTTTAGGACAGATGAGAGATAGAGGCAAAACATAGTTTAGAAATGAAGATTTATTAAAAGGTCTTCAGTAACAAGGACAGCAGTTGCTGTGGTATGGCAACTCAGAGGAAAATTAGGTAGAGGTGCAAAAGAATAAACAATGGCATACAGAATGAACACTTCTCAAATGATTAATAGAAAATGGAAAAGGATAAAGAAGAAACAGGTCAATGGAGGCAATCCTCCCCCTCTGCTCCACTCCTGTGAGACCCCACCTGCAGTACTGCGTTCAGCTCTGGGGCCAACATAAGGACAGGGGCTTCTCAGAGTGAGTCCAGAGGAGGCCACAAAGATGATCAGAGCTGGAGCCCCTCTGCTATGAAGACAGGCTGAGAGAGTTGGGGTGGTTCAGCCTGGAGAAGTGAAGGCTCCGGGGAGACCTTATAGCAGCCTTGCAGCACCTACAGGGAGCCTACAAGTAAGCTGGAGAGGGACTTTTTACAAAAGCATGTAGTGATAGGCCAAGGGGAAATGTCTTTAAGTTGAAAAAGGGTAGATTTAGACAAGGTATCAGGAACAAATTCTTCACTGTGAGGGTGGCGAGGCACTGGCACAGGTTGCCTGGAAAAGCTGTGGATCCCCCATCCCTGGAAGTGTTCAAGACCAGGTTGGATGCAGCTTTGAGCAACCTTGTCTAGTGGAAGGTGTCCCTGACCGTGGCAGGGGGCGTGGAACTAGCTGATCTTTAAGGTCCCTTCCAACCCAAACCATTCTAGGATTCTAAGAAAGATGTTAAAAATGAATTCTGGAGAAACTAAACTTGAACAAAGGTGAAACAATCAAGACAGACACCAGAAGATGCAAGCATAAAGACAAGGGATTAGATCAAGTAAATGGAGATGTTTATTTGGCCTACACAATGAAAGGAGTCTCAAAGAACCAGTATGGATGAAAAACAAACGGCCAAAATTAGTTGAAGAGTATCAAATACAAGAACAAAGGCAAGAATGGTTGTGCACAGCTAGGAAAAATTTGAAGTACACTCAGTTTTGGTATTAAGGTCAGCTGAAAAGGATGCCTAATAACACTATGTTTGAATGACTGAAAAAGGAAGATTTATCCTTAACTTGTGCTCCACAATTCTTCAGTTACATCCCTCTACCAATTCTACTGAAAGAAAAAGGAAGCATGAGACAAAAAAAAGTTTGGAACATAGATGGTTCTCCCTCTGCATCAGCTACACTGCCCACAATGCCTTTACTACTTATTAAAATAAAGGAAAAAGAACAGAGGGAACGGTCATAGCTGCTCTGCTTCAAAAGTGATAGAGCCATGCTGTGCAGAAGCTAACATGCCACATTTTCTGGTGTTTTCAGGGAATACATAGCAACTTTCACAGTCAAACTTAACATTTAATCCACAACGATTGTGATATTCTATGATTCTTGTAATTTGTCAAAATTTTACAGTGCAGCAGCAGTAATTTTTCATAACACATTTTGCAAAGCGTTTTCCTCTCAGGCAAAGAGCCCAGGAATACAACAACGACCTTCAAGGTAGTGTAAAGAGCACTGCATTCACATGTTCACACATTCTAATTGGGAATACAAAGAACAAACCTTGTATGGATGTCTATAAAGCATCTGTGATCCCACACAGCAGAACCTCAAAATACATCGTGGGCAAGTGCCAGTGTTCAGTAACAGCTGAACAATTGGTCTGTCCTTTTCTGTTAGTGAAGACATGCTGGATAATGCTGAAGTTTAAAAAAGAAAAGAAAAAAAGCTTAGAATAAACGCAATTCAGCAATGCAACAATAAAAGGACTCACTTAACAGCACCATATTTAGAATCACTGGATTCTTTTTTTTTTGTCCTTTAGAGAAAGTGTAGGATACATGTTCTCTCAAATCAAAGGCACAACAGAATTGGAAGACCAACCCCAAAATACCACTGAGTCATGGAAAAGCTTCTGTACTTCCTAGAAAAATCTGAAGTCAAGAGTTCTGACAAACATATGCAGAGCTTTTGTCCAGAATTTTATCTTCGATAAAGTGCATTACATGACACATTAATTCTTTACTAAATGGAGAAGGGTGGAGCTAAGACATATTAAGCCAAACATAAAATGGGCATTCCTTCCAAAATTGCAGCAACTAAAGAATCAATGCATTAAATCACGGAGGGAGGCAGGGGGGAAGCCCCAAACAACAGATGCCATCCCCTTTCGTCATACAAAGCCCTAAAAGCAAAGGAAGTTAGCCCCTTCAATTTTTTAAGATTTGTTCTTTCCCATCTCAAATATAGGACTCCTTTGGGAGTTTTTGGCAGAGATAATGGGGTTTTTTTCCGTTAAAAGATTATAGCTAATTTGGTTTTCTGTCATTCTCTCTGCCCAGAACAGACTAATTTCTTTGGCTGAAATTTAATAATGGGGTAGAAATCTCAGCAAGTTTCCCAGTGAGATGCTCAACCTTACCGGCTATCTAGGAAACTTTAGGAGGCACATAAGAATAACCACAGTTGTTCAGGCCAAAGGTTCAATTCTGCTGTCACCCAGGGCAAGTATAAACAGATGCCACAGGAAAACATGTGTCTGCAGGGCATATGCCTCTGCCACGGTGTGCTCCCTTCCTCCAGTTATTTCTGGTTTGGGGGGTTCCTTTGACCTAGTGTGGTTTAACTGTTGGTAAACCTTAACAGATCTTTCCTGCAATCCTTCTTCAGTGTCTCTTTGAAATTCTGTTGCCTCTACATCCTTTGGCAAGGTGCTCCACAATAACCAACAGATGAACCACCTGATTTTGTTTGGGGTTTAGCTCCTGTAAGCAATGTTTGACAGGTGCCTAGTTTCCGTATCGAAGAGCCGGTGTAGAGGCTGGATATACGGGCGTCCTCTGTGCCAGCACAACCTGTCACACCTCTGGTGTCCTGTCCTACTCAGGAGCACCCTGCACAGAGAGAGCTCAACCTTCTGAGCACAGGAGAAGTTATTAATTCACTTAATTCAGTTTCTCCTGGATTTGGATTCTTTACATTAAGCTGTAAAAGCCAAGGACTATCTAGAAACCTTCAAACCTGCTTTTAAAAAGCATAAAACGAACAAAGATACTTTTAGGCAACTGCTAGCTCGATTCAGCTTCGTGAGGCTTAAATATTGCCACCCTAACGCCTTCATGCTACCATCGCCTGAAGCGAGGGGAAAAAAAAAAAAAAAAAAAGAGAAGCTCCAGACGCAATGTCCCGCTTCCCGGGCGCGAAGGCCGGCAGGCACGCCGCCCCCGCCGCCCCGCACGGCGCTCCCCGGCAGGCCCGAACGGCGAAGCCCCTGCCCGCCCGCCCGCCCCCGCGACGACAGTCGGGTCACTATCGCGACAGAAGCCAGACCCGGCCGGCCCAGCCGCGCCGGGGCAGCGCAGCGCTCCTGCCCCCGGTCCCGGCCCGCCGCCTCAGCGCTCGGCGAGGGGAGGGGAGGCGGCCCCACCGCCCGCGCGGGCTGCACCGGAGGGGGCGGGGGGGGGTGAGGGCCCGCTCCGCACGGAGCCGCCCTGCCCCACAGGGCTCCGAGCTGCCGCCGCCGCCCCCCGCCCCGCCCCACTCCCCCGGGAGAAGCGATCACCTCGCAGCGCCCCCGGCGCGGCGCCGAGCCTTCCCCCTTTCCCGGGCGGCCGGCGGGCACGATACAGGCTTGCGCAGAGGCAAAGCAGAGCGCATCGATGGCCCGGCGCGGCTGGAAGCCCTGCCCGAAATGCTGCTGGTGAATAGCTCGGGGCTCGCGCGTCGCGCCTGGCAGTGGGCGGGCGGGCGGAGGAGCGGGGCGGGCCGGGCCGGGGCAGAGCGCGGCCCGCAGCGAGGCGGACATGGCGTCGCAGCCGCCGCCTCCCAAGCCTTGGGAGAACCGGCGGCTGGCGGGTACCGTGGCGCCGGCTTTCCAGTGAGTGCGTGCGCCGGCCCCCGGGTCTCCCCTGCCCGTGGTGGGATTAGGCGTTCGACCCCTCAGGGCGCCTGCGCCTGCTCCGCCTCGGGCCTCCCGCCTCGGCCTTCTGCGCTGAGGCGAGCGCAAAGGTCGGGCTCGGCCGAGCAGCGCCTCTGCGGGCTGAGGGAGCTCGCCCGGGGTGTGTGTGTTATCCGCTGGGGTGGTTTGGGGTGGTTTGCCTTGCTTTGTTGAGGGGTTGTGTGCCAGGCGGGGAGCGGGATCTCTGGTGGATTCCCCTCCTCGGTGGGGAGAGGGAAGGAGAGGCCCCCGAACGGTGCTAGCTAGTCTCGAGCTCTACTTGTATCTGTAGAAAGCTGCACGTATATTGAGTGTGGTGAAGGTAAAGCTGTACGTGTTGTCAGGGGTGGGCTGAGTGCAGGCGGCCGTTCCTGGGGATCACGCAGCTGTGTAAGCGTGCACGGTAGGAGTGGAGAAGCTGTGTGTCACCCTCAGGAATTGGAAAAGATGCCTCGGTGTGTCCGTCTCAGCAGTGTTCACCTGGGAATCTGAGCTTTCCAGAAAATCCAAGCTCATGGAGAAGGATGTTGCACAGAAAGTGTTTGTAAACTTCCTTTTTATCAGAAGTCATGGAATGCTTGGCAGTTAAGATCAGTCTTGTTTAATTGCAGTCACTAGTACCAAATGAAAGAGCCAGCTGAAACTGGGCGAAAGGTTAGCCCAGGACTAAACGTTCAACAGATACTGCTGCTTGCACTGCCAGCTCAAGCTTTCTAAGCAAGAAAATGGATGTTAATTTTTCTCGATGGGGTTATCTAGCTCATTTTAAATTGCTTCAAACAGCTTTAAAGTGAGGTGTCCTAAGTTGACTGTCAGCAAGGGGAATGGAGCAGTGTCTTAAGTTACAGTACCTCTGTTTTCTGTGATAATGACTTATTTTTGCTTCTGTTTTTAACTGCTAAGAGATTTAGTGTCTATGATGGAAAAAAATCAAGCACTGTAAAGTTGTAACTTATTCTCTGCTGTGAAAATCAGAAAGTTTTGCTGAGAGGAGGCTGTTCCCAACCTTACACAGAAGTAGTATAGCGAGCATGCTTTACACTGAAAGCAGTGCAGAAAAAGTAGCACCATAGCACTTCAAACTTGAGTATTCTTCTTCTGTTTATTTTTCTGTGAATTTAATGGTCTATAGAAGTGGGAAGTCATGGGATGAGGCAGTAAACGTGGGAAATAACCAAACTGTTTAAGGGTCATAATATGTGATTAGCTTTTTAATGACACAGCAAAAGTTGGACAGCTGCTTGACACAATTCCAATACCAGACTAGAGTTTGCAGAGACTTCCTATGAAAGGCATATAGATAAAGTGACCTAAACTTCTGGGCATACAAAGGAATGTTTACTAAAATAAAAGCAAATAATTGATTTATAATACCTCTTCCTGCCAACAGTTAACTAATAAATTCAATCCTTGATGTGCTACGTAAAAGTAATTAGATAGTTTGTGTAGAAGGGGAAATTGGGGGACCCAAAGCCCTTGCATATGTTGTATAATTACTTGGATTCTCAATTAGGTCACGCCACCCTTTTCTCTAAGGGTGGATTCAAAGGAGCTCACAAACTTCCTTCCTGCTGTGTCATTGGCTCATTGTATAGAAGAGCTTAGAGTAAGTATTGGAAATAAAACTTGCAGTTTGAGAAGTTCAGAAATATTCTTGGTAGCGCATATGAGAGGCTTTTGTATGCAGAAAAATGATCTAGATGTAGCATTTCACGCTTTCTTAGTCAATACAATAAACAGATTGAAAGCTTTTCCATGTGTACGTTTTGGATATGCTGCAGTTCCACATTTACACTGAATATCTCATTATGTTTTTTCTTCCCTGAAAGACCTGTATTTCCTGACTTTTATTTACTTCCCACAGATGTTGTGCAACATATTGAGTGTTTGGCTACCAGGTTCCCTGCCCTGGCACTACTGAAACGCCCTGTTGTATTTATATAGTTAGCCAAGATCTCTGCAGAAATGAAAATATAAACTTATTTTGAGTACTGATCTTGCTTGTCTGAATTTGTTTAGGTCTGCTGACTTGGGCGACAACCTGCTGACCAGGCCTGGACAACCCACAGTTGCACGAATACCTCCACCTATTTTGCCAAGACCATCACAGCGAACAGGAAGCAGTAGTCTGAGCACTTTCAGGCCAGCATATAGTAGTTCTTTTTCTCCAGGCTATGGTTCATATGGAACTTCTTTTTATGGAAGCTATAGTCCTTACAGTTACGGATATGGTGGTTTGGGTTATAACCGCTTTCGTGCAGATGATATTCCTCCCAGCAGGTTTGTTCAGCAGGCTGAAGAGAGCAGCAGAGGTGCATTTCAGTCCATTGAAAGTATTGTGCATGCATTTGCCTCAGTCAGCATGATGATGGATGCTACCTTTTCAGCTGTCTACAACAGTTTCAGAGCTGTGTTGGATGTAGCCAATCACTTCTCCCGCCTCAAAGTACACTTCACCAAGGTGTTCTCAGCTTTTGCTTTAGTGAGAACTATAAGGTATCTCTACCAACGTCTACAGCGATTACTAGGTCTGCGGAAGAGCTCTGAGAATGAGGATTTGTGGGCTGAAAGTGAGGGGACAGTAGCTCGTGTTGGCCTTGAAGATAAGGCGACTAACTCTGCAAAATCCTGGCCTATTTTCTTATTCTTTGCTGTTATAATGGGAGGTCCCTATCTGATCTGGAAACTGCTTTCTACATACAGTGATGAAGAAACAGGTAAAGATGATTTGCAGCACAAGAGAAGTGCAGCATATATTTATTGTTCCTTCTGTTACCGTGTATAGCTATTAATCTTACATTACATTGATAGAAGTTGATAGATACTGGGGTACAATACTGAATTTCAGGCACGTTACACCAGTAACAGCCTGCTTCAGTAGCCCTTAGTTGAGCTGGGATGCAGTTTCCTGCTAAGCTTTCTGTGATTCCAAAATCAGGGTTTCTTTCTGTTTCCTTTGTATTAGATGTGGCAGTTGGGGCCAGGGGAAAAGTATCAGTTGGATTGACTCAACAAATCATGCTTTGTTTGTTACTTCTGTCAGTTCTCTATTGGGGAAGTTTTAGGCAGGGAAGTTGAAGTGTTTTCTTCATTTTCCTTTAAAAAAAAACAGGGAAAAAACCCTTCCAAACTTTAGAATTCAATGCAGATAAACTTTAAATTTCTTTTTGAAAGCAGTATCTAGTAACTGGGCAAGCGGAGAAGATGATCATGTAGTTGGAAGAGCAGAATATGATTTCAGTGCGCTCTCTGAAGAAGAAATTTCTTTCCGTGCTGGTGATGTGCTAAAATTAGCACCCAAAGGTAAACTTTCAGTTTTGTATATATTTTCTAATCACATGTGAAGTCCTATTGTTAGAGCCTGAAAATGTAAACAAACCACCACCACCTTATTTGATGAAACTCCTCATCCACGCTGATCTTTTTTTTTTTTTCCCCCCATAAGTTATTACTTGAATTGTCATAAAACTTGCATAGTTTTGTTCAAGTTCCTGAAGATGTGACACAGCCTAAACTTATTCAGGGAGTGCTTTGTAGTTAGCCTTGTGGTTACCTTTTCCTCATGTGGGCTGTGTAACTGTGAAAATCCTGAGGCATTTGCAGAACGGTGGTGTTACTGATTGCAGAACAACCTGCACTTTGCAGTACTCTTCAGTTCACCTCATCGATGCAGTTGCTTCTCTTGTGAAGTAATTTGTATCCACCTTTTATGGCAGAGTTATTTCCTCTGCATGATGAGCTGGTATGTCATCTGTCTTCTGGTCTGCTTGTGCCTCGACTGCAATATATTTTGAATTGTTTTGTAACTTGATATGTTTGCATTTTCTCCTTCAGAACAACAACCCAAAATCCGTGGTTGGCTTTTGGCTAGTTATGATGGCCAAACAACAGGACTTGTGCCAGCTAATTACATCAAAATCCTGGGGAAAAGAAGAGGTAGGAAAACGGTGGACCTGGAAGGGATTACAGAACAACGGCCAGCCTTTACCAGCAGAGCTGTTACAGGATCCACTGCTACTGTGACTTCAGAGGAGCAGGAAGCTGCTTTTGATTCTGTTTTTGCTGGAAGTAAGAAAGATCCTGTTGCGTCTGACTCCACTATGGTTAGTGGAGAGAAACAGGAACTCTAGTGCACTTTCATCAACAAAGCAACTGAACTGTGCTTTATTGATAAAACTTAGGGTTTGTTGAAAATCTGTATTGTAGTGGAACACTGATGGGTCTGTACCAGTTACTGCCGCTACTGACTGGTGAAGGGATGGAGAAATGATTGCTCAAATTTTTAGTATTTATTTTTGATTCACCTAAGGCTGTACATTAGTGATTCTACCCAACCACCTGGCAGTAACTCATAAGATCTTGAGATGAGGAGATTTGAGGCATTTATAATAAAGCAAACAAAACAACGGAGGCAGCTAGCCTATTCCTGTTAAGGAGACAAACTGCTGGTGAATTCTAGAGTTTATCATCCAGTCTTCATTGGGTTGTCGGCTTGACTAGAGGCCTTCTCAATACATATGCAAAGGGAAGATAGACTTCTGTCCTGTGTCCTCCAAAACTGGATGCCGAGGACCATAAAACAGTAATAGTGCATTGTTTCCCACACAAAGGAGGGAGAATTGCAAGAGATTTAGGTGACACAACTGAATTGTTAGAAGTTCTAAGTTAACTTGCTTTTCGCAAGAAGTAGGGCTTCTGTCATAAAGACCTTAAACCTTATAAAAAAGGGACTTATGAGAAAGGGAGGAGAAACACAGTTTACAAAGGAAGGGCAGTGAAGCTTCAGCAGTAGTTCTAACGAGTTCTCTTTTGTTTATTAAAAAACCATCAGAATAAAGGGTATCCTGCAGTCAGGCACTTGCCAGCGCACTTACTGTTATTCCCTTCTGTGGTAAACTAACTTTGCATCACTCCTAGCCTTTTTGTGTTGTAGCCTGGTAACTGCCTATCAATAGTCTATCGACTGCCATCTGCATCTCAACCTACTTCTGTTCTTCATTGTTTTTATGTGAATATCAGAGTATCTATCCTGCCTTTTAGTGCAGTAGGAAAGCATTAGATTGAGGGAAGTTTAACATAATTGGAGCAGCAAAGAAAAAGTACCATTTCTTGCTTAATTGCCCCAGTTAGCCAAGGTCTTGGAGTTAACGCTTTATGCTGCCATTCAGGTGGTAAATTTTGCATCTGCCCATAAAATTTGAGGGCTGTGGTTTATCAAAAGCCATAAAAACACTATGACTGTTCAAAGTATTTAGTATTTTCTTCGTATTGATGTTTGAGAATTCCATCTTGTAATACTGTTTTTGTTGGGGTTTTTTAAATGAAGAAAGATAATTAAAACTTTTTTCCGTGTAGTATATATGTATAATACGTTGAGCTTCTGAAGGTTAAAGCAATGGATAAAATAACTAAAGCTTGTCTTAATCAGTCAAATAGCATTTCCCTTTTATTTTAAAGGTACTCAAAAGTATTAGTAGAAGTAGGGTGTGTGCCTTTGCTTTATGGACCCACTAGTTTCAGTTTGACTGTTTCTACAGAGATCTTCAACACCCATTATATGTTACCAAAGCTTTCAGTATTTATACTTTAATTGCATTTGCTGGCTTTGAGTTCTTATAATTCTCTTCACCACAACAAAACTCTTGACAAGAAAGATGAAGTGAATAGAGTTTTATTGAGGTAGAGTGGCTGAAAAGATGGAGGTTATGCTGGAACCTTGGATTTTAAAGTAATCTCGGATTGCCCTTTGTTGATAATTGAACAAGAATTTTAAGTGGTTGTGCTCAGTATTGGGAGATGGCAAAGAATCATTTTTATTAGATTGTTAGATCTTCAGGTGCAGAGGAAAAGGAGAGTAGTTAAAGGGCAAATGAGAAACTTGAAACTAGGTTTAAAACAGAACATGTTCCTGAGACATTTCCCTGTGTACCAGGGCATTAAAGAAAATTATCTATATTTGGAAATGACATCTGTTGTTGAAATAAAAATAGCAAACAATCCTGAAATATAAAATATACAGAGGAAAGAAGGGGGGCGGGTATCAAGTGTACAGTTCTGCTTATGGTGTGTATTCCTGAAGGGAATTCATTTACTATTGTGAGATTTAATTAATGGGCTGTCAGCCTCTTCTGTATCAGTGAAAGATTTCCTCCTTCAGAGGGAGGATCTTTTAAATAAATGAATAAATAAACTCAACCTTCTGTAGACATCTGTGTTCCTGCTCAGAACAAGTTGGGAAGACAGTACCATGATGATTGTTGAAATCTTTAAACCTTACTAATTTTTAGAAAGACGAATTTAATTTCACTTTTCAGGTCATACTGTTTTGAAAAAAAATTCTTTTAGTGGCAAGTTATTAATAACTGACTTGGTTTTGTGGTAGTTTGACTTAGTCTACCAATTGCTGTCATAACTGTATCTGCTAAATCTTGACAAGAATTTTGATCCTTTCAATCTTGTGATTACTTTAATGAGGAAAGAAGGCTCTGAGGAAATTAAGCAAGTTATTTAACTCACAATTAATTGTACTGATTGCAGAAGGATATTAAAATGCATTGAAGTAAAATACATACTGTGCTTTAAGATATTTTTTTTTTTGTAATGCATGAACTAGCACAAGGGAAAAAACTGTGAGTCCTCCAGTTTCATTGCCTTACGTTTCTGCCCCTATGTCAGACTATAGAAAAAGATCTAAATGAATGTTGATTGAAAAAGGGAGGCTGGTTGGCAGGCTGCTCAAGACTTGCACAACTTCAGAAAGGTGAGATGACAAACGAGCAGGTGTGGTTGTAACAGAAGTGTGTAGGGGAGGGGGTCAGAAAAGAGATACTGTTGAGATACTGCTGAACTTAGACATTAGGCAGTTGAGTCTTATTTTGAGTCTAAGTTACCTGTATGTTATTCTTTGGAACTACTTATATACCTGTAGCAGTCCTAGAAGTCTGTTACAGACTTCTATGACGTTTATATAAGGCTTTAGTTTAACCTCACTTGAATCTTATTGATGCTGTTTAATATACCGAGCATTTTCTGCTTGAATACTATCTGAACTAATGACAGAAGCCAGTTTTGACTGGTTCTGTGGGTGCTAGCAGTATGGGAACATGCACACATTCAAAGCTACGTTCAGGTTTCTGAATAATAAATTTAAAGTACTCTCTTTGTCTAGTAGAACTTAATAAAATCAGCTGCCTTTGCACAGTTTTGAAACTTCTTCCTTTTGTGGAACTAGACTGCATTTGAGCTAGTAAGGTTTTGAATTATTTGGGGACCTTGGTGACATTTGCTAGTAAGGTAAATAAAAAGAAAATATGGTTTCTTACAAATCTGATCTCTTGGCAATGAAAATTTTCCAGAAGAGGTATGAACTCAGAAACCAACACAGTGATTTTTCTTGACACACCATTGTAGAAATACTCTTGTCTGCAATAGTAGTGGAACTGTATGTATTTTACAAAACATTGAAAATATGAAACCTTATGTTTTTAAGTAGCTCCTGGTTTTTCTTATCCATGTAGGTGTGGCTGTGTGTTGGGATTAGCAAACATTTTTGGCCGTGTTGGCAGGTAGTAATTGAGTGTGTCAACAGGTGGTGATACACTGAGGTTTTTTCTCCTTTGTGTCTTGGCATCAGGTGTTCAGCAGACCAATTTGAAGCAGGTTTGGGATTATAAATCAGTCTCCTGGATTCTGTGGTGATACCAAACACAGCCTTTAAGCAGCTGGATAATCTCTCCTTGAAAGAAATGTGCTCGTATAACTGGTTTAAATAGTAACATAGGCATGCTGTCCATGCAAGGCACCCCTGGATCTTTCTTATCTACAGTTTCTAAATCTACTTCAAGGTATTAAAGTTGCCTAAATTTCACAAGTTAGAAAACTACAAGATTTGAGCAAATGACATGGATTATTTCTGCTGTCAGAGGGCATCTTGACAGGTTTTGGGTTTTAGAGGTGAAAATGCTGTAAATGCAAAAAAATAGTTCTACTACCTTTGAATTATTGGTAACAAAACAAGCATAGTCTAGAGACTATCAAATGAGTAAAATTTAAGGTATGCTATTTTTTTGTTCTCAAATATTGATATTGGTGGCTTTTTGTTATTAAAAAAAAATAAGGGAGGGATTAAACTTTTGCCTAACAGCACAGGTTAATTTTAAAACCATGTTGCCAGTTCTGTGTGACATACCATCAAGCTTCCACAGCATTAATGACTTTCATGTTCTAATAATATCGCAATATAGCAGCATTAGCTTATTCCTAGGATTACTGTGGGATGGTGTGGAATGGGATGGAAGTGCTTTCTGCTCTCACTGAAACCCAAACGAAGCTTTCGTACTGACTAAAGAATTCAGATTTCATATACTTCTCTAGATGGGTGCAATTTTTATTTATTTTTTTTTTGTTAACGCGTCTGTGCTGTTTTGCATTTTCTGGCCTTGCTGTATTACTCCAGATTTTAGGGGTGGGGTTTTTTTTGGAAGAAAACGGTTAATATCCCTGTGGCCATGATTATCTCGGTGATTCCTCCCAAAATACCAAGGAGGAACAGAAAATTGTAGCATGGTACAGTGAGATTTAGCCAGAGGCAGGGCTTGGGGAGGATTATTCCGTGTTGCACACAGGGAAAAGGGGTCATGGTCTGGTCCGCAGCAGGCACAGACGGCTTCCCAAGGGAGGTGATTTTAAAATGTTTGGGAAGACGTGATGCAATAGCAGGCATGGGGTAGGAAACAAACCGATGAGGGATGATGTGGCAGGACTGGGACTGTCTGACCTTTTGCAGCATAGCTCTGGTTTGAGCGGAGCCTTGAAGGAAGGGCTGTGGGGCGCTTGGGCTGTTCCGTGTGATTAGGTCCAAGTCCATGTTCTGTTACTGCTGTTAGAGCTACTGATGTGTCAAATATTTAGATGAAAACCTGGGAAAAGCTTAAATTCAGGCTCTGTAGCTTTAGTCAGCATTTTTTTGTGGGTAGAGCACAGCCTTTACTCAAGTGTTTTAACACAAGCCCTTGCTTAATTGATTTGCTGTGTTTGTATCGTTCTCGTTCCTGCGGTGTTACTTGGGCAGGTGACAGGGCCTTCACGTGCGAGGGCTGCCCAGGCTTAGCCCTCCCGGTACCGTTCTGCGGGGTAATGGCGGAATGAATGGCGGCGTGGGGTTTTATGGAGGAAAAACCCGAGTTTCTCCAGTTATTTTCTGAGTGATTCCGGTGGGGTGCTGGGGTAAGCGGGCTTGGCTGGCTGTGGGTGCCGGCAGCAGCGGGGAAGGGTTGGTGTGACGTCATACTGAGCTCAGCTGAGCTGGGCGTGACATCATTGTGGTCTAGAGGGTCGGGCGTGACGTCACGTGCGTGACGTAACGGTCCCTCCCAAGTCGGTCTGGGGCGGCGGCCGGGCTGAGTCACCGCTCCGTGACGAGGCGGAGGCGCAGCCTGGCGTCACGGCCGCGGCGGCGTGGCGGGCCGGTACCGCCCCCGGGCCGTGGCGGCGCGTTGCTAGGCTACGGGACGCGGGGCGCGCGGCGGGAGGGGCGCCGCCGCTGCACTGCGACAAGGCGGGGCGGGCCGGGGCACGGCCGCCGCAAGACGGCGCCCCGGCGCTCCCGCACTGCCCGGGCGGCCGCAGCCCCGCCCTCCGGCCGCCCCATTGGCTCTCCCTGGCGCGAGGGGGCGGGGCTACGCTCCCCGCCCGGCGCCGATTGGCGGCTGGCACCCCCCTCGCGGCGCTCCCCGCCCGCAGAGAGGGTGGGGCCGGGTGGCGCCGGCGTGTGAGGGAGCCCGTCTCCCGCGCTTCGGGCGCGGTGGCTGGCGGCGGACGGGGCTGCCCGCGGGTCCCGCCGCGCCGAGCAGCCCCGGGGCGGCTCCGCTGTGGGGCCTTGCTGGCAGCGACCGGGCCGTGCCGGGCTGCTCCCGGGCTCCGCGCCGCCCCGCGTGCCGTTCGTCCCCTCAGGGGAGCGGCGCCGCCGCCCTCCCGCCGCCTGCCCCGGCGGCCGCGCCTTGAGGAGGAGCAGCCGCTGCCCGTCCCGCCGCGCCGCCGTGCCCCTCGCCTAGGGGCCCGCCAGGTAACCCCCGCCCTGGCGCGTCCCGGACAGTGTCCTGCGGCCCCGGGAGGGCAGCCCGGCGGCTGCGGGGCGTCTCCGCCGGGGGGGGCTGGGGTGGCTGGCGGGGGCCCCGTTGTCGAGGGCCCCGCAGCGGGCCGGCGCTGCGTGAGGAAGCTGCTCGCACTTGTAGGATCTTGTCCCAGAAAACTGGGAACGGTTTTTCTTTTTTTGTTATTTTATTACCTGGGTTTAGTTTTTATTTTGACTAGTACGCGGGCAAAGCAAACCGCAAGCCAAGTTGCTGTTCTTTCTCTTCCCGCCTCGCCCTGCACCGTCCCTTCCTTGCGTTTGAGGGTCCCTCAGGAGACCCCGCGCTCACCCCCCCACCATCTTTACCTTCCCATAGGTTATGCACATGGGAGGGGAGAGCAGTTCTTCAGGTTTAGATGGATTCTTTCCTTTAAATAATTTAAAAAAAAAAAATCAGCCTTATATGAGGCGGTGAACTTCTGCAATGTATACCAACTTCCTGCGGAGTGATTTAACTATTTAATCATACCAGTTTTATGAAATATTAGTGTTGGGAATCACTTACACCCCTTACTTTAGAATTTTATGTATTAGCAAAAAATCCTAGTCACATATCTCTCCATATGAAGCATATCAAATGACTTTGTCAAAATTAAATAACTAAACTTCCCCCTCCTCCAGTTTGCATAGTTGAGGAAGGAGTTAACTGAGCTTTACTTGCAGGAGCAAACTGGAGAGAATCTGTAGAAGTTGCCTTCTGTTTCTTGACAGTACAATTTATTACAGGCTTTATGTTGCTGCTCTTCTGGAGCACACCATTCTTGCACGAGACAGTCTTGCATGTGTCTTTAACTATATTTCTGTCAGGATTTGCTAAAGGACAAAAAGGCAAATGTTAAAATATCATGTATACAGCCACAAAGAGGAGTCCCATGCTCTTTCGAGAACAGAAAGAAGAAAACTTAACTTCTTTATGCTTGTAATTAATACGCTGCTTTGTTTATCTTTGCAGTAACCAGCATACATAAAACTGTGTTTTAATGTAAGAATAAGCAAATAAAAAATATTTGAGAGACAGAGGCTTCTTTCTCTCTGAACATCTCATTACATTTTAGCGTACCTGTCATCCTTTCATGGTCGAGTTGCTTCATGGTCCACAATGCTGATGCATGCATAAACTTGTTACCAGCAAAGTACTCAACATTTTTTCCTTTAAATTATAGACTTAATCATACCACAGAAATAGTCCTTAAAATGATGGAATATTGACATTGCTAGTAATGTGAATTTCGTTAAGCATATTTTATGGTGCAAGACCAGAGGATTCCAATACTCTCTCATTTACTTATGTCCTTCAGACATTTTTAAACCAGCTGCTATGTGCATCTAAGGTAGCACAAGAAGTCAGTTTTGTATTTTATAACCACCCAGGCTGGTTTGCCACTGGTGCTGATGTGTTCTGGCCCGGTTATTTCTTTTCATGACAGTGGAGATGGTGGATATTCAGTGGCTTGAATATAATTGATACTGACATTTGGCTGTGCGCTGACAGTGAGAAGTCTCCACCACAGAATTACCACAGCGGGCCACTTGATAGTGCTGTCAGGGTGAGGGTGAAGGACTCCAAGGACTCCAACGACTCCATGCCTGCAGGAACTGATCTACCTTTAACTCGTAGAGGCATCTATCTGAGTTGGAAAGTTTGGGCTCATACTGGCTGTGAAGGATCTTTGTCCTTTAAAAATGGCTATTTCGCATGCTTTGCAATAGATTTAATTTAGATGTTCAAAAGGTATGACACTTTCTATTGGACTTCTGTGTTTTGTTCGTGGCGCTTTTTTTCCTGTTCTTCTTTTTGAAATCTCATGAGTATAGGAAACCTAAGAATTGTGTTGGTGGGTTCTGAGTTTTTTCTTTCTGATGGTTTCAGTCAGCTGATCTTTTCAGGAGATGAAAGCTGACAGTTACTTGCAGCTGTGATTTCTGTTTCTACCAACAAAACAAACAAGTGCTGGAATAGCTTCTAGAGTCAGAAACAAAATCAGTGCTATTTTGTATATTTGAAGCATCTTTTCTTAGAAAAAGGGTGATGCAAAGGCAACATCTGTGTGTAGTATGCTTTTAGTAACAAGTGATGAGTTAATTCTGCTACCATCTAAGTGTGTTTTCTCTGAACTTTTCTGTAATCCTTGCTTTATAACTCAATTTTTTTTAATGTAACTTTTAAGTTCTGTGATTTATGTGATCGGTGTAAGGTACTTCAGAAAAGATCCAAAGTGCATTCCAAATATGAGTCCTTACAAAGCTCTTCTGCTGTGCGTTACTCAAATATGGAAGCCTTGATTAATGCCTGCAGTTTTCTCCCAACATATGCTGAAACAATACTTTGAACTGGTACTGTGTTCCCTGGTGCTACACATAAAAAATCCATTTGGAAAAAGAAAAAAACCCCACTAATTTTCAAATTAGAAGAACTGCCTTTTTTTTAAGGTGTTCACTGCTGTCCTTACATGCTTCGTTCTGGTGTTCAGCTTGAAACTGAAAGAACAGGGGGTTTTGGCCCTGATCATCCCAGCTAATCAGGAGTTAGGAGTGCCTTAGGACACCTTGAAACTCGAGTCTTCAGGATGAGAGCTGGAAGTCATCCAGGTGGGGCTCCAAAGTATTATTGATGGCCGTTAGCTGGGTGCCTTGGTTGGCTCCTGTGTAGTGGAAGTCGGGTGTGCGAAACAAATAGGCAGAGCAAGAGGAGACCAAAGTTGAGCAGCTGAAAGTTTGGGGGAACAAATAAGTGTATCTGAATTTAAGTAAATTTACATTAAAATGGCCCTCTGTAGCTTAGGCTGTTTATTCTGAGTTTGTGGGAGGCCGTTTTTTTTGTATTGGAGGGCTCAGGGGTGTGAATCCCTCCTGGAAATGGACAGCTGAAAGAAACTGTGGGTAGTGCCTGCTGCTGCTGAGTTGGTTTTGGTGTGTTTTGCACATCTGCTCCTCCCCCCAGGGTTTTGAGGATGCAGACATGAATATGTAAGTTTTGTCAAATAAAGCATTAGTACTTGACTGTAATACTGTGATAGACATTGCCCATAGTAATTTATGGAGTGCTGCAGTTAATGCAGACTAAGCTTTAGCAAACTGTGCAGTGAGACTGGCTAATAATGTTTTCTCTTCTAGGCTTAAGTAGCCAAAGATGAGTCGTGGATTTTCAGAAAACAATAACTTTCCATATGACAACAATCAAATGGTTTTGGATATGATCCTGTGTTCCCTCATTGGTGTTCCTCAGCCTATCAACTGGGACAGTGTGGCAAGGCTAGTTCCAGGATATACATCCAAAGAGGTGAATTTACTAATAAAAGAATTCATATACTTTAAGCAGTACTTTATGAAGGAGAAAACATATTTGGGTGAGGGAGGGAAATTGAAGTTAAAGGATTTTTTTTGTCTGAAGTAATTTATACCTGAAGAACTGAATGTTAAATGAGCAGGAGATTGAAAAAACCCTGTTTCTACAAAATCTGAACACTGAGATTAAGAAATACATTCTCCTTTTTATTTCATTAGAACTAACATAGAATAAGGAAAATATTACTGGAAATTAAAAATTAAAAAGTGGAATACAAAAGGTAGTTGTGCTAACATATTTCAAATTACATAGCTAAGATTCTAATGGAAAGGATGGTAGTACCAACTAACCACATGTAGATTGTAGCATACGTGGTAACTTTCTATGGTTGTCATTGCACTTGTAAAGAAGTATGAGTTACGGATCTCCATGGGGTAGTTAAGAGTGCACTTGCCACTTGTATGGTTCTACAAGATGTAGATTTTTCTTTACTTGGTCGGAGTTGGAAGAACCTAGTGCTTCCATATACTTAATCTTTCTGGATTGCTGAATTTCCTGTTGAAATGCTTACATTTTTTAAAAAAGAATTTTGAATTTTTCATTCCTGAGGGGCATTAAGCTAAGAGAAGAAAATGCCTTTTGCCCTTGTGATTCAGCAAAGCTGGAAGAAAACAAGCCAGCAGTCTTCACTTTCTTGCAAACTTAATCAAATGTGTCAGCTCACATTGCTATTGGGCATCACTGTAACCTTGTATTTAGAACATAAAAGTGAATGATTGGGAGTAGAAGCTTCTGTGGAATATTACTGCCTTTTAAGTGCTTGGCAAAGCATTTGGTGGGGGGTGTTTTCTACTGTATACCTTTCAATTTGCAGACAGTATTGTGCACATTAAGCAAATAAAATAATTATAAAAGTATTGGTGAGCGCTCTCATATTAATTAAGATTATATGATTGATTAGTACATGTCTGATTACTCTGTTTTAAAAAAACCAAAGTGTCTCAAATATGCGGAATCCATGTTTAAGGCAACTAAGTAAATTATAGCTGTGCGTTTATGTATCTACTATATAGTAGACGGGCATGGTTACAAATTTGAGATGCTACGTTAATATCAGAAGGATGTCACTGTGTGCACCTCTCCCAAAGGGGCAGGTGGCATGCAGCAATGTCAGTTAGCTCAGTCCTAAATAAATAGATAAAAACAGCTGCTTGAATGGAGCCTGATGAGCTGTGTCACAGGAGAATCACCTGTAGAGTTAAGTAGATTTACTTGTATGTGTAAATTACCTGTGTGTGGGATTCTGCCGAACTAAACTCATAATTGTCATTGTATCTCTACAAATTAACAAAATGATAAAACTTTCTAGTTAATCAAAACAAGGAATGGCAAGTTAATAGAATTGCAGTGGAAATTGCCAGTCCCTTTTATTCGAATTGAACGGGAAGTCATGTAATAATTATGAACCAGTTACTATAACTGTTTTTAATAATATTTGACAATGTTTATGGTAAAAGAACTAGCTACAAAATGAGAATTTAAACTCTCCCCATAACTTTTGTTTTTGCAGTTCAGGCTTAAAATCACAGGTTTTAAGGAAATAGAAGTTGAAACAGGTTCTATCTTACTTTTTCTATTAGAGTATTTAATTATGGTAAACCTTACTTATTTTACTGAATATTTATGTACTTTCCTGATACTACTAAATAGGAAGCATTACAAGTTTAATATCTGTAACTTCACATGCAAAAGATATATGAAATACACTATCTGTCTCAAATTACAGTTATTAAAAATGTACTGAAAGCTACTGCTTCATTGTTGTATCATTACATTTTGTGACAGTGTGCAAAAAGGTTTGATGAACTAAAAGGCAGTGGAAGTTCACCTGTTGACAACCAGTATAACCCCCTGATGGCCGCTGGTGGGAGTCCTGTGGAAACTTTAGCTACGTACATCAAATCCTCCTTGCTTGATACACAGACAGAGTGTCAGGAGCCTGCTATTGGGCAGGATTCCGTTACTGTAACTGGTATGTTTTCAGTCATTCTGAAATATATTGGCTTTGATTATAATCAGTATGTGCATGCTTTTCTGCCCTGAGTGGTAAGTCCACCCAGGAATAGTAGTTGTTCATCTTTTGGAAGACAAAGTTAAGTTTCAATATAATGCGTATGTGAAGCTACTTCCAGTTAGTTTAGATGAGAAGTCAATGTTTGTTTGGGCATTTTTAATAGCTTGTCCTTCCAAAAGGCATAAATCCTTAAGTTGAATCCTCTGTTTAGGATTTCTTGGTGGGGAGAGGAATTCCTCTCTGGTTTTCTATCCCCAGTGTTGTACTGTTAAACCTAGAGCCATTTGCAATCTCGCTGAGCTGTGCTGTAAAAATAACTAGAAAGTTTTGTGTAGAAGAGCTGCAGCAAGCTGAGAAGGTGATTCCCTGAGGTCAGACCCTTAACCTCCCAGCTAAAAGCCCTGTTTGCCATGCTGCTCAATGGCGAGATGGCTACATAGGAGTTGGAATGTAGTGTAGCTACTTTTTGATGCGAGACAGTCTTCCAATGGCATGTAGAGTGTCTTCCTCAATTATGTGTCCCAGTAATTTGGCAGAGGAGGGCCAGTCCTAACAGTTGTATTTCAATCACAACACAATTAAATATTGTTGACATTTCCTTAAGTACTTCTCCTGTATGAAGTTGTAACTAACTGTGCGATAGTTATTCTCTGACTTTCATTGTAGACTGAGATGTCTTCAGTGCCTTGTAGGACTTGGTAAATGTATTGCATGTGAAATTCACTTCAGTAATAAATTTCTGTGTTAAGAAGACGTGTTTAAACAATATGTTCTCTGTTATTACGCAGTCTTCTAGTCACTGTTCTCTTTGCATAAGGAAAACAGCTGTTTGACCTTTGCTGGAGAATGAATAAATTGTTTTTAATAATTTCAATCAAGAGGTGATATTTGAAAAGTGTATATATGTAGTATCTAGATTGAAAATGCTTCCAGTCAGCTTTCAATTATGTACTTGTTACATGCATGGTGTGGAATAAATGCTTCTTGCACCCACAGATGACTACTTGTAAGATTAGTAGCTTCCCAGTAAGCAGTTAACAAGCTAACTCTGCTTATAGAACTTTTTAGACAATTAGTGCATGTTTTCTTTTTAACAATGTAACACATGTAGTAAGTATTAATGCAGTTAAGTACCCTAATGTTGCCTACTGCAAGATCCTAGCTTGAGGTTTTTCTCTGCTTTCTCTGCAAGTTTGGATAAATGATTTTTCCTGTTGATATGTAATTTGTTGGTATGAAATCAGGCTAATTAACCTTTTCTCAGGCTGGAGTGAACTCACCTGCTTAATATTTGTGAGGTTCTTGTATATTTTCGAATTGGAGACTTGTGAAAAGCCTATTTGTAATTTTTTTGTTGTTGTTTAATTAATTACTTCCTAGTGGATTTATTCACATCTGCTTACTGTTAGGATCAAGAATTTTGAGCATGTTTGGATTTATTTGTGGATATGAGTCACAGAAAGAAAAAGCAATCTGACCAAATTAATTTCGAGCTGGATTCTGGTTTGGCTGAGTTATAAAAACTCTTTTATTACTTGCCTAATTATAAGGCAAACTGCTGTTTGCCTCTGAATGCATATTATGGCAGTAAACAAGCATATAGGATAGCCTTTTACCCAAAGTATTTATTACTAACTTTCTGAAGTCAAACGATCTATAAGCTTTGAGGGGAAGATAAAAAAAAAAGGTGGGAGGAAATGTATGGTGAAGTTCAGACATCCCCGTTAATTTGGCTGTCTTGCATATTCTCATCAGCATTATTTCCTTTAATAAACAACTTCACTATGTTCAAAATAAACTTCTTAATATTTGCAGACAGAACTCTTCCATATTTTTTTTGTATAGGCCCTTCCTTTAAAATAGTCATCTTACCTTGCATTCAAAACCTAGGACTAGTGGGGGTCATCTGCCTGCGGTGGAATGGCTGCCCTCGAGGCTGTGGCTGACCCAGCCCCTTCCAAGGTTTTATGAAGGTCTGCCTAGTAAATCTTCCCCTTTTATTAACCATGTTCCCTCTATTATGGCCTTACTAAGGCTTAACTGTGTGAAGCCTTAGGCTGTATCTTTGGAGAAAGTTTTGTTTCTTCTGCCTCTGGTGCGATAACTTTGCTTTCCTGAAGGTTGTAACTACTGTGTTCTGAACTGTACGGAGCTTCCAGGTAATTTTTGTTGGTGGTCTGCTATAGTGATTTAGCCATAAGGTGAAGAGGTCTATCTTAGTTGTCTTCAGAAGAGTACAGCCTCTTACATTACATGAGAGGGAGCAGGAGCTTCTGGAACTCTTCCTAGAAATCTGGGTAGGGAGTAGTCATGGAAAATCATGACCTTATGGATTTTCATCAATGGGAGACAGATATGTGCACTTCCATTGTTAAAAAAAAGATAATGATCTTTATGATTTGTAATCAAGATTATCAAGAGGTTTCAGATTGCAGCAATTCATTAATGTCAGAAAAGTTATTCAGTGTTGGAATGCTGAGGTTATCTTAACCCTTTGCCCAGAACTCTCTGGATTTGGTGACTAGACCTCCTGGACTTCACTGGGTTTTGTGTCCAGGTTCCACTGTTTGTAGTGCATTTGTGAAGATAATCTATTCCAGCTAGAGCGCAGCTGTCCTTTATTGCTGGGATAAGCTACGTGATGTAGCTCTAGGACTAGACACATTTCACGGTCTGCTTTCTTTGGTCTTGTTTTATATAATCTGCTGCTTTAAGCCTTGTGTTTGAGAAACTTAGCAAAACCACACCTGAAGAGACTTCTGCGCTTCTGTTTGGAGACAACTTATTTCCAAAGCTAACACATTATGGATAGGAAGCGGAGTTAGTCTCAAGTTGTTATATCCTGGCAGCAAAGCTTCCTGAAAACAGAAGTTTTGATGTGACAGAGTATTAAGACCCACATTCCACAAAGCAGACAAGGAGAGCTAAAAGAATGGGTTGTGTTCCCAGAAGGAGATGCTGAAGACTGCATGAATCTTCCAGCTCTATATAGAGACTGGATCTGTTTGGGTTTGCAGCCAAGTGTCTGGGCAACCCAGCCACGTCGCTGGTCTGAGTTTCCAGTGCATGCCATTCAGAGCAGGAATTTGGATTATATAGTAGCCCTTATGGTAGCAGATTTGTTGCTAGTTGTGTAACATTGCTCCACCATGACAGCAAAAGGTCAGGCATTTTTGTTCTAATGCAGCCTTTTTTCCTTGCATTTAAGGAAGGCCCAGCACAACCTCCACAAGGAATTGTTCTTCAGAATCCGAGAAAGGTCCTGTGCATAAAAGTGGAGAAAGCACTGATGAAACACAGGGGTAAGAAGATCTTTATGTGTTTGTTATCTAGAGGATTATAGAACTGAAAGAAAACTGTGTAGATTGCTCGTATTTTTCTACTGTCGGAAAGAAACCAGCTGGAATAAATGCTGTAAGAAATTTTGAAACCTTACATTGCTACAGAAATACTAGGGGTTGGTTTGTGTTGTGGTTTAACCCCAGCTGGCAGCTAAGCACCACGCAGCTGCTCGCTCACTTCCCCGGCTTCCCTGGTGGGATGGGGAGGAGAACTGGGGGAAAAGGTAAAACTTGTGGGTTGAGATAAAACCAATTTAATAATTGAAATAAAATGCAATAAAAACAACAATTATAATGAAAACGAGAGAGGGGAAAAGGAATAAAATCCAGAAGGAAAAAAAAAGTGATGCACAATACAGTTGTTTACTACCCACTGACCAATGCCCAGCCAGTGCCCCAGTAGTGATCACGCCAGCCAGCCCCACCCTTCCCAGTTTATACACTGAGCATGATGTTCTGTGGTATGGAAGGAATATCCCTTTGGCTAGTTTGGGTCAGCTGTCCTGGCTGTGTCCCCTCCCAGTTCTTGTACCCCTCCAGCCCTCTCGCTGGCAGGGTCTGAGAAACTGAAAAGTCCTTGATTTGACATAAACATCACAGAGCAACAACTAAAAACCTCAGTGTGTTATCATTTTCATACTAAACCCAAAACACAGCATTGTACCAGCTACCAAGAAGAAAATTAACTCTTATCTCAGCTGAAAACGTGACAGTTCAAAAATTTCTCATGTGCAATAGGGATAGCTTATTTAAAATCTGACCATAGCATTCCTCCTAGTGATTGATTGCTGCTGTGGTGAGAATGGGAAACATAACCTGATTTCAAAAGGAATGAAACAATATTGATGCTCAGTAACATTTTAATAAAAAAAAAATTAAATTCTGTGAACATAGATTTGTCCTATGTGAAAACAGGAGGAAAAAAAGCTGTAAATGAAAAGTGCAAATGAAATTTTTTACTACAAATTCAAATAGCCATGCATGTGACTGTTTTTTGTGCTATCATATCTCAGTTTTCCATACTATACAAGCACACACAGAATAATGTGTGTGTTTGAAACCTAACAGTAACCATCTTTTTGTAGTGCAGCATTTACTGATTCTAGCTATGACCTTTTCTTAAGAAACAGATGTTTTAATATACAATAAAAATTTTAATTTCTACACACAAAAATTGCTGTTGTATGCTGTTACGGTTCTTGGGTGCCTCAGTAACTTAGGAATATATTTCTGCCTGTTTTTTCAAGAAAATGAAAAAGGAAAAGAACAAATAAGTTCTGTGTGTAATTCAACTAGTATCCCATAACAAAGTGGTGTGACTGCATTGGTGACTGGAGTTAGAAATCTTCTTTTTCTGGTCTCTTAACAATTAAATTGCACTGATTATGTGTCAGAGGATATGGATCTGTGTTCTTCACCTGACTGCTATCTGACAGTAGTTTCTATTAATACTTTTTATTAATAGTTAATAACTGCAACTTGGTTTGCTTCTGTTAATAAAAACCCATTAGTGACATCAGTTTTGCAATGTGTGATCCAGATTTGGAGATGAGGTCTTTGTTGATTGGTTTTGGTGTTCTAACTGGCTTATGGTGCTAATTTGGTTTGTGGCTTGTTTTCTTTTTGAGGCCAAATATGGTGATCCATGTGTGTGACGAAGCAAAAAACCTCAAAGAAGATTTTGTGTGTCCTCGAGACCTTTTGATTTCAGAAATGAAATACTTTGCTGAGTATCTGTCAGTGGATGCCCAGCGCTGGGAAGAGGTGGACATCTCAGTGCACTGTGACGTTCACATCTTCGACTGGTTGATAAGATACGTTAAAAGGAACACTAAAGATTCTGAAGCTAATGAAATGCCAACTTTAGGTAAAAGAATGTGTGTAGATCATTTGTTGTAGGTTCATTATGTTCTGTGATAATGGAAGACTAATGTTTTTGATACAGTTCAGCCCCAGTCTCTTTGTTTCTGACTGGTGTGCTGAAGCCTGTAATTTGTTAGAAAAGTGTTGCAACAGAGATTCTCTGGTCAGTATGGCAGTAATCTCTGATCTGTCAACACTGACAGCTTTGAGGAAACATCTTGATAGCTGAAGCAGTGAAAAAGGTCTAATATATTTTGGGGTCTGGTGTTTTAAATTAAAGATTCTTCAGACTTGAACAAGAACAGAGTGGTAGTTTTAAAATACTGATGATTGTTGGGTTTTGGTTTGTTTGCCCTCGCCTCACCATTGGGACAATTGCAATATTTTCTAAAATTTCAATGCAGTCTGATCCAATGGTAGAAGAACTTTTGCCTTTATGAATCTGAGGCAAGTTTTTAATTTTTTTATAAGCCTTTGCTACCATTTTTAAAAAACATAAACGGAGAGGATAGAGTTAGATCTTCCAATGCAAAGGTTATGTTAAGCGAAGTCTCATCTGGGTATGATGGATACAGATGGAAGTTAATCTTGTTGTGTAATTGTTTAGTCATTGTATCCCTATGAAGCCACCTTGTTCAGTTTTTATAAATTCTGGTTTGTTATAATTGTATTCTGGCCACCTAAATGACAAATCAAAACTTTGTTTCTTAAGATGGAAAATGCTCTATACATTGGAAGATGGAAGGACAGGTTGACTGGTCAAATAATACTTAAAACAGATACTAAATATGCAGAGGGAGGGGTGTGATATGAAGTTATCAAAAGGATTTATGTAAAAAAAAGCAACCTTTTTTTTGCCTTTTAGAACCATCAAATGTGATATCAATTCTTATTTCCTCTGAGTTTTTGAAGATGGATTCATTAGTAAGTATTAAGAAAGAAGGAAAGATTCTCTGCCATAAGTTAATTACCAGCTTGTTTGTTATAATTTGGCTGTTTCAAAATCTTCTCATTGCATCATCTGTTTCTGTGAGTTTTACCACCTTTCTTACTCAGTGCAGTAATCTAATATTTGCAGAATACTTAATGCAAGAAAACTTAGAGTAAATTAATTCTAAATGTGGTAGTGGGATCTTGGATTTGCTTTCTGATGACTGATCTAGAATAACATCAGTAGCTGACTTCTGATCCTTTTTTATCAAAAAGGATTATTAAATGAATGAGTACCTTTGTTTTGTATCCTTTTTACACGAATGACACGCCTAGGATATGGTTCTCCAGCTCTGTATATCTACTGACTTGTTAGTTAAAATGTTTGTTAGAAGTTCTGTCATTGGGGTGACCCACCATTAAATACACAGTAAACATAGCTGTTTAAGTTGAGATCCAGGCAATACTATGTATAATGTGTACCATGGATCTTTTTTTACAAGCAATTGGAAGGTACCACTTGTTGAAGATGAAACATCTGTGGAGTTGTTTTTTGGACTGTAGAAACCTTTTGGAGGAGAACATAAACTAACACAGAATCATGTTAATCAGAGTCTGCTTTAGACAAATCTGAGACTTGTTTTTTATTTTTAAGTTGAAATGGAATAGTTTTCCAAAACACCAGACTTTAAAAAAATAAGAATTTAGAAGCAATTAGTACATCTTTTGAGATAGCTTTGTCTAGAATTCCTTGCCATTATTTTTAACGTTTCTGTTTTTCCTAGGTAGAAAAATGTATTCATTATTGTCACAAAAATATGAATGCTATTGTAGCCACACCATGTAACATGAATTGTATCAATGCTAATCTTGTTACACACATTGCTGATCTCTTCACGCACAATGAATTGGAAGAGCTGAAGGACAAAAGAGACAAATTTAAGAGGTAACTTTTTGCCCTGTAATACACTACTGAAGTGCTGTCAGGCTTTTGGATCATTTTTCAGAACAGCTAAGACACTGTGGGGTTTCAAGTGAGACATATATACAATTCGTATTCTCATGTAATGTATCTTTAACACAATATCATGAAGTTACTTCAGAATTTTGTATTCAGAATTTTGTATTAAAATTATAAGCAAAAGCAAAGAGCTTTTTTAGGAAAGGATCAAAAGGAAAGGCTGTACTAGAAGTGTGGCATGGACAAATTATTCATGAATTCTCACATGGGAGCCAGGATTAGGGTAAGGAACTTTTTATGGGATGACATGCTCCTAATTTGTAGAGAATGGTTTGGCTTCAGCGTCCTGTGAACTCTGACGTTTAGATGTAGAATTTAGGATGGCTGGAAGGCTGAATAGACGTGATGGAGTACTATTTCATAAGGACTCCAGCTTAGTCAGTGTCAAGATAAGGGCCAGTTACTGGAGGGCAGACTGACAGACAAGCAAGGTGAAAGAAAGGAAGAATTTTAATCAGTAGGGATGAAGACATAACTTTAATTCTAAAAGTTCAGTGTAATTTCACAGAAGTATTCATTTATAGAAGGTCTTTTAGTCAAGGTAGAAGTTGGCATTTTATATTGGCAAGCAACGTAATAGAGCAAAAAAATTTAAGGGATCCCTTTCTTCACATCTGTGTAAAAATGAGAGATGACCAGGTCAGGAACCAGTTACCCAAACAGTTTAGTTTAAAGGAAAATCATATTAAAAGCTGGATTCTGAGAGAAAGGTGGTGACTTTGTTTATCATCAGAATATAATTGTTAGTCTCACTATACCTAAAACAATTTTCAGTTTTTTCTAATGGATAAGCTGTGTTGTTGTCATTAATAGTAAACTTTTCTGCAAGAAGATTGAGAGACTGTTTGATCCGGAGTACCTAAATCCAGATTCTCGAGGAAATGCAGCAACATTATACAGGTATGGCTGTTTTATATTACTACTTCAGTTGCAAGGACAGTCCCTGTGTTTTGAAGTCCTGCTCTTACTCCAGTACTTTATTTCTTTCTTTTCTTTTCTTTTCTTTCTTTCTTTCTTTCTTTTTTAAATAATCTAGGTGTTGCTTATGTAAAAAGCTGCTAACTAAAGAAACTGAAAGAAGGATTCCTTGCGTACCAGGAAAAATCAACATAGATCAACATGGGAATATTGTCTATGTTCATATAAGGTAGTGAATATATATATATTAAAAACCTTTCTTCAACTATATGATCTTGGGTGATTTTACAAAACACAAAAAAGTTTAGGAATTACCAGATACCTTACAAAATGAAGTTATAGATGCATGAAGAGCAGTATGAAACATTTCAACTTCTTACATTACCTAGCAAAAGGAAAAAAAGGGGTGATTACCATATTGTGCTTCTGAAACTCATTCAGTGGTGCTGCTGCTGAATGGAAATGGAAAAACTACAGCCATGATTACTGGGAGGGCTATTTTGGGTTGTGCTGCCCTAAACAGAAAATACTCACTAATTCTTTCATCAAAAAAGTGTTAAGATATATGTAACTGATGACAAATTAAATTAAAGGCTGCATTTCTACAAGGTTTGTTATTAAACGATGGACCCATCTCTGCCAGCAAAGAAAGGCTAGAGTTATTTTCTAGACTGACTTTGTACTGTCAAATCAAATATGCAGCCTGCTTAAAAAGTACTATAAATAAACCTTGCCAGTTGTTTTTCTGTTCTAAAGGGGAGCTCCCAGGACCCATTCTATATGTATGCCTGATTTGTTTGGCACAAATGGTTAATTCAGTTCTGTCTGTTTGATCCATGTTTGTGAATAGCTGGATTGTCTTCTTAATGAAGATCAGTGTGTGATCAGCTGCAGTTCCCTCCCTCCCCGCATGCACCTTTTAAGGAAGATGGTGGGAAATTAATAACAGGAGACCTTTCTCAACAGATCTATTTCATTTGGAACAACCAAAACACTGTTCAGTATCAGCTCCCAAGGTAACATGTATTTGGTGTTACCTCCCACCAGTAATTCCAAGGTGTCGATTAAGTTCTGCCTAACAGTCTAAACAGAACCAAATCTTGTGACCCTGTCCTGACCTGTTAGGATCATTGATGATTAGCCACATGAAATTCATTAACTGTATTACGTCACTTAAGATGACTCTATGTAGCTGCTATACAATTCCTAGCATATAAATGTGCAGGGTTGTAGAGTTACTCAGAGGATTATTTAGGTTCTAATTATTTGCCTCGTGTACTTGTGACAGCTTTTCTAAACAGAATCAGTTTACTGTTCCTTAGGCAAAGTGACACTGGCCACTAATGAATTCAGGCTTATGAGCTAATACAAGCCTATCTTTAATGATTTAAAAATAGGTTTATGTTTATTGGTCCTCTAGTGGTGCCTAGAATTAATTTCCAGTTGGAAGTACTGCTCACTTAGTCTGGGTTAGATGTATTATATATGACCAAAACCAGTTCAGGCCAGGGCTTAAAACAGTGGGAAAACAGTACCTGCTGTTTCTAAGGATAACATGCGCCGGTGCAAGTTGCATATTCTCTTTTGGATTCTGAAGAAGCGTGTGTCATTTTATCACCAGGAAGGAACAAGGTCTGTATTTTTAAGACTGGAAGTCTCAGATACATGTATTCATCAAAAAGACAATCTTATATTTTCAAACTTTAATTCTCAACTGAATAGTTGCTGTTGTGTTGCAGATACATAGTAACATTATGTTGGCTTTTAAAATAAAATACAATGGTAGTACTTTGCTTCTGTTGCACAACATATTGCTTTAAAGACAGAAAACTGCAATATGACTGAGTTTGTCTGTTTGCATGTGCATATTTTGATTTCTTCTGCTCTGTGTATTGGGTTTTCCTCTCCTTAATGGTTCTCCTGATTTCCAAAAGGTTTGATATTTATCTTGGTTTATAATTTGCAAGATGTGGAGCTTGAGATGAATCAAGCTGTAACTCTTTGTTATAAGTAAGTTTAGGATGTTGCAGAAGAATATAGGCTCTTCTGTCATGGTCTGAATTTAGTAATGATTGTCCCACATTGTATCCTTCTTGTTCTGAACTCTTCTGTAGGCTTTTCACCAGTGGAGCATGTGTTGCTCTGCTCCTTCTTTGCCTCACCTTTCTGGTGGCAGGATCAAAACAGAGTTGCGAGTCTGTATGCAGCTTGACCTTTTGCTTTTTCAGAGACAAAACCTGGGAAGTGCATGAGTACTTAATTTGCCTTCATGAGGAATTGAAATCCTGGAGGGATGTTTATTGGCGTCTTTGGGGGACTGTCAATTGGTTGACCTGCTCGAGATGTAACCAAGTTAGTATGTTTTGACTTTCATTTATTTGTCTGTAGATAGCATGTTGTGGGGGAGCAAGGCAGGGATTAAAGCAGTTTGGAAAATATGTGGCAACAAAGCCTAGTATGCATTCTTTGTAGTGCAAAATTTTTACTTCTGTAGCTAATATTACCTCTCATTATCTCTCTTTTTATTCTAATGTAGTCTTTCCTGTGTACTGAATTCTCCCATTGCCAGTACCATTTGCAGCCAGTTCTTTATCCAGGTGTAGTAAGTGCTCTGGGCTCGACTGCGACAGGAGTATATCCCTGTTGTAACCAAAAAGTTCTTCGATTTGATCCTACAACCCTCCCAAAGGTACTTCAATACTAGCTCACTTTTAAAAGTGTGTGATACATGTTGGGGGAGTGACAGTGTGTTATGAAAATACATCTCTTTCAAAAGAAGGATTGTAAATTGTTGAAGTGTCCCAGGGCAGGCTAGGACCTTTGGAAACAAGAACTGAAAAGTTGAAATCTGTTATGGTACTTACTGAAATCAGTTTGTTGTATTAACTCAAGGTTTTGATCTTTTGTGTATGTGTATCGCAGGGCTGCCAAGTGAGGGATCACATGGTTGATTTACCTTCAGGAAATGAAGACGGAGATGCTTTGCCATCTCAGACTACTAAAATATTGAATGATCTGCTTCATTATAGAGATGTTATTGTTGTTCCTTTCACTAAGGATGAGAATAGGTAAGAATTTTGTGTTACTGAAATAACTTAGCTTTCAACATTTAACATGTGTGCACGTTACATTTAATTTCTTTACATTTTGAAATGGGACGTAGGACTTTTAAAGGTAACTTATTTTTGATTGCTTAGTTGGAAATTGGGAAAAGAACAAGTACTTTTTCATTTTAAGCTTCAAGCAGACATTTAGTCATTCATCCTCCATAAGCATTCACTCCTTTATGTTTTAACGGATTGTTTATCAAAATACGTAGCTGACTTGGAGGTCTGTTTTCTTTCTTGATATTTGATGAGTAAAGAGAGACTGATTCTAAAGTTGTGAAATAGAAAAAATTACTTTCGTTTCACATCTTTCTCTTTAAGTGATTCTGGCATTGGGCTCTGTGATGAAAAAGGCATTGAATGTGATGTGCTTGTAGAACCAAATACGCCGTGGGGTCCCAAAACTGGAGAAATCAATGCTGTGAGTGCTAATTTTTTTCCCCCCTTTTTTCTGATAATGAGGATTCCTACAAGGGTACTTTGAAGAATTCATTAGACAACTTTTAATAAAAACAAAACCCATACATTCTTGGAGGAAGTAGTGCACTGCTGAGCATTGCAGGATAGCATAGGCTAGCGTAGGTGCAAAATACCTAGTTGGTGAAAAGGCAAAACTTTTACTGTCTGCTGGAAATATTTCTGTGTATCATATAGAGGCAATTCTCTATGTCTCTGCTTTCCACCCCATTCTTAAACTGCTGATATTTAAGGATCCAGTCATACTTTAAAATGCATGGCTTGGCAAATATTCAAATGATTGCTACCTTTGTTTTGCCTCCTGATGTATCTGGGTGTGTCCACATAGCTTTTGCAAGAGAGTCCATAAATCAAGAGCTGTAACTTGGGTTGTGTTTTGGTTGGGGATTTTTTTTGTTGGTTTGTTTTGTTGGTTGGTTTTGTTTTGGGTTTGTTTGGGGTTTTTTTTTCCCCCAGTGTGTGAAAGTTTTTACTTTCCAGAACTATGATGCATGTATGTTACCACGTGTATGTCAGGTCAACAGAATGCTGTCACTTGTCTGTCAGATTGTCAACAGTCCAGACTGTTTATAATACTACCTCTGGTTTAAAGAGAGCTTTCATGCAAAGATGTTTTTGAAGTTCTGCACCCTTCGTGGAACTTCTGCTAACTCAACAATCCTGATAGTAGCATAGTGTCTGCTGATTCCATGAGGATTTCAAGCAGGAGCAGAAGCTCTCCTGCAGTAAATGTAGGAGGATTTAAACTCCATAACCATCTGGTACATAACTTCCCCACCCTGCAGTGGACTGCTTTTTTAGATTAAAATCAGCTGTAAATATTTTTAGTGCTAAAGTTAGGCACATTAAAGCATGACCGATTCCACTGCATTTAATCGGTCAGTGGCTCATAACCTGTTTGAGGTTAGTCGTTCCACCAAAATTTATAGTTGCAGACGGGAGTGGGCCTTCTAGGAGTTACCAGTGTAGATTGCTGTACATACCACTTCTGTTTTTAGAATTCCACTCACATTTTTAAAGTTCTAGTTATTATTACTTCATTAATTTCCATGCTTTTCTTTCTCTTTCTGTGACTACAGTTTCTTTCTCTGAAGAACTGGACTTTACAGCTGGTTAGTAAAGTATTTTCTTCATAATTTTAAATATTTGCTCCTCAGCACTGGCAGAGAACTAAATTTGATTTTTGTCTTATTTTCTAATTAATTGGGTGAAAAATATGTTTTCTTTTGCTTTAATTTGGAGGTTGCAGTATAGCAACGCTTTTTACAAGAAAGTATAAAGTATGCGTGAAGTACTACTTTGGCCTGAATAAAAATTAAAAAAATCCTTTTAAATGTTTTTATAAATGGCAACAAACAATGGACTGGCACTGCATGCATCAGTTCTTAATAGTTTGTTAGGCTGACCAAAATGTAAATCATCAAAATCAGCTTTTGAAGGTCTTCTCTTTGATGGCTTGTCTAAGTTGCCTCATTGCAAAAAAACCTTTTATTGGAGTTGAGGGCCTAGCCAAATGCTGAGAATGGGCAGTTGTTCTTCCAGTAGCATAGGATGTATCATTTACATACATTATTTACTATTTCTGTATGTAAATGCTACAGAGCAGCAGTTTGCCTCTGTCACTCTTGAGGATTTGTGTTGCAGTCTGATGTTCCTAGTGTCCTATAGTAAGATCATTCTTCTTGCAAAAACATGTTTCCTAATCTTTTTGACTTGTAGTTCATATTAAGTGTCATCATTTCTCATGGATTACTAAGTAGTCATTATCACTTATTTTAAAAGATATATGTGTGTATTCAAACAATGTAAACATCACATTCCTTAATATTTTCATTATTCTGTGCTGATCAGTTAGGAACTATTCACTGTGACCCCATCTGTTGCCATCTTGGAGCCCATAGTTTATGATGATGTGTAAGAGGTAGAAAGAAAAAAAAAATAATTTAGGTGTTAGGGTGAGTTCACAGGAAAAAAAGCCAACCAGATATTCCAGACCAACTTGCAATAAATTATTAATGCAGGTAGCTCAGGTGTGCAGAATGCATGTATTTGTAGTGCACTGTGATATGCATGCTTTGTGGTATTTAATTACTGGGTGTCTCAGCAATTTCAGGCAGTTTGCAAGACCCAGCAAGCCTCAAGATAACTGTTCATAAACTTGTACTTTCCTGTATTAGTTGATTATGTGGCTAGCTCAGACATTTGCTACTGTAACAAACTTTCTTATTAATTAGAAAACTAATATAGCCAGCAATGCACTGGATAGTAAACACTGAATCATATGATAATACAGGTTGGAAGGGATCTCTGGTGGTCATCTTATGTATTTCCTCCTGTTCTCAAAGCAGGGCCAACTTCAAAGTTAGATTCAGCTTCAAAGCCATAACACCTTTGCTCAGGGTCATAGCCAGTCAAATCCTGAGTATCTCTGAAGGTGGAGGTTCTACTGCCTCCAGGGGCAACCTCCTACAATGTCTGACCACTTGGAAGAAACAGAAATACAAATACTTACTAAAACATTCTAAGCAAAGATTTCAAATTACTTCCTCAACATTTGAGAAAAATGTTCTCAGACCTAACTGTGCATGCAGTTACATCGCTACAGAGCCACGTTGGAAGTCCGCTCCTTCAAGAAAGATTTAATGTATTATTTAATAGGAATCAAGCCTCACTTATATAATCTGTGGCACTCTACTCCTGTTGAATAGAAACAGCAGTCATTGTTATCTGAAGAAGAGGAGTATACCACTGGCTCAGAGGTCACTGAGGATGAAGTGGGGGATGAAGAAGAAGTATGCAGGAAACCAGGTACTACATGTCTCTACAGTCATCCTCCCTGGTATTTAGAGATAAGGATTTAAGGCAGCAGAATTCTTCTGTAAGCAAATTTTTAAGATTAGACATTTTTAAAATAAATAAAAACTAATGTTATTTGAATTGCATTTCTAGTTTTTCTGTGTTTAGATACATAGTTACGCCACTGTTCAGTGCCACAAAACCCACTGACAAACAAGGAAAGCTGCAACTATTCATGTGTGAGATGTCCTCAGAGTTGATCAAGAGTGTATTTTGCAGGAAACTATTGAAATGCCTGCAACACTTAACAAAATGGAAATAGCCTGTTCATTTACTCTGTAAAGAAGTAGAGAGAAACAATTCTTTTGTAGCTGTATAGATGAGAAAATCGAAATATCTGTGACTATATGAGTAGATATTTCTTCAATTAGCAGGGAGAAAGGAGAAATTAAAGAAATCCTACAAGCACCCAAAGAAGGTGGTTTCTTCACCTAGTGTTCAGAAAAAGGAGAAGCCATCTGATAAGGTAAATCCTAGCTGTGATGCCAGCCTCTCTGGTTGGGTTGAATAATGAGGAATTCTCTTAAGTTTTGAACTTGATCTCAAAACATATTTAATGTGTTTTTCTTTCTTCAACAGTCAAGTTCCCGAGATGCATCTCCATTCACGTAAGTAATTTTCAAAGTCCTTGAGAACATATTCTAGTATGACCCTTTTTGTAAACTGTTACTGATAACATGGTGTACATCTTTCTTTTCTAACCAGCGTGAGTATGCAGCAGAACAAATGGGATGCGTCAAGGTCACTAAGATTCAATCAAGATGCTCAAAGAGAAGATGGTCTGTTCTTGCATGAGTTTAGCTTTCATGAAGTTAATATTATGCAAAGAAAATAATTAATTCATATAAGAAATATTTAATTTTCTTAAAATATAGCTACTTGGAAACCTTTAGGTTGAATTCAATCTCAGATATAGCAATAGGGTTTGGGGTGGGTTTTTTTATAGTTGCTCCTTATTTGGAAATAAACAGACTAATCATTAGTAATCAGCCATATCCAAACCACACAGCAATCTCTGATTCCTCCAAAGTGTACATAAATGTTCATACAGCTAAGAACTCCGTTTGAAAATATTACTTTAGGATTTGATTGGCACTTATTAGCAATTTCACTTGCTCTACAGGAGAAGATATGTTTGTGGCAGGAAAATGGAAAGAAAATCCGCAGCATAAAACTATATATTGTAGTCTTGCATACGGATTGAAAAATAAATGGGCGGCATTGGGCCTACTGTCTTGGAAAATATTGGAAAGCAGTTCAAAGTTTGCAGAAAAAAAAGAAAAAAAGTGCGTTATAAGTGTTTGTTAGCATGGTTTATGTTTTTTATTTAGAATGTCAGCACATAGCCTACAGAGATTGTAGTTGTGTCATCTGATGACTATATAAGTATATGATTATTTTTTCCTGCATCCCTGTGCCATTTGTTGTCTGTGCAGATAAACATTCACTTCTATTTCTTTCCCAGTCTTTCTGACTAGAATTATTTGAACTTCTATTTATTTGTTCCACCTTTTTTAATCTTTCCTGAGACTGTTGTGCATTTTTGCTGTTTTGAAAACCATTCCCACAGATTTTGATCTTGATGTAGTGTTTCAAGCTGAATCTGGATTCTGCCAAGAACACTGCTATAGCTACATTGCATGTATGAGCATTGGTTGCTCAAGATTTTTATATAAGCTGAAAAGAAAGCTAATTTTACAAATACAATATCACTAAAGGGTGCATCTAATTCTTCTTTCTTTGTATTCAGTAGTAAGGAAAACCTCTGTTCTAAATATTCTTTCTTATTTCTGACAGATCAGAGAAGAATGTCTGAGATTACAGGGCACTTGATAAAAATGAGACTGGGAGACCTTGATCGAGTCAAGTCAAAGGACAGCAAAGAAGTAAGATTTGTCCTATCACAATGTAGTGTTTACAGAATTGAAGTGAGTCTTGATTAACAAAAATATGTAACACAAATGAAAATACCATCTATTCAATACTTAAGATCAACAACTGAATTTTATCAGTCTTTGTTTTGTTCCAAGCATTTTTTTTGGTGGAAAATAGTTTAAAATAGTATTTAAAATTTACTGTCTTTAAAAAGCTCTGTGTGGAAAATAGGATGGGTTTAACAGTTTTCAGTACTGCGTTGTGATAATGAAACAAGGAATGCTATAGGTTCTGCTGAATATAGTGATTTTTATGAAAAGTCACTGATTAAATTGGAATAATGTCAAAACCTGGTGGTTTTTTTTTTTGTGTGTGTATATTCCAGTATGCAGGAGGCATTTATTCTAGACTTGAAGCTCAGATAAAGGCCTCAGCGCAGGTCAGTGCACGACAAAACAATGCTGAGAAGAATGCCAGGTAAGATTTTAAAATAAAAGGGAAAAGCAGAACATGGATTTCAGGTGGGGAGGTGATGGATGTCTCCAGAAAAACATGCCTCATTTCATATACTTGTTTTGAATCTGCATCCTCTCCAGCAGGTTAACCCATATATGGTGTGAAAACTTTCTTTGTCAAATTAAAGAGGATTTTGTCTCTTAGTATGGTTTTCACCATATTTTCACACCATATATGGTGTGAAAGCCTCCCTTGTCAAATTAGAGCTAAGAGAATGAAACTCTTGTATCCATGCTGGAAGAACAGCTTTATTGCTTCTGTGTTGGGATGTTGACTGCTGCTCCCGATAAAGTTTTTTGCAAAATTATGGATAACTGGAAAAGCATTAGCCAAGATTCTTTAGCATATTCTTTGGCCTGCTTCCAAAAACAAAACCAAAATACACCCACACACCAAACACCTACGTTACTGCCTGTTAGTCTTGTACCCCTTAAATGGGTAAACCAAAAATGAACTGAGAAGCTGGCACACTCTGCAGGTGTAGAGCCTAGAACTGCTCATAATTTGGCCAGCAGCTAAGCCTCTTGAGCTGAAGCTTATAGCAGACTTGCTGACCAACTTTTAAGGGATGGGTTGGAAGCCTCAAATATGTTGTCAGACAAATTCCTCACAGGTCTTACTTCTGTCAAAAAAATATGCATGTGACTTAGTTTCTGTAGTCCTGTGTCAGGGGGGTTGGAACTAGATGGTCTTTGAGGTCCAACCCAAACTGTCCTACAATTCTAGGACTCTACAACATCACAGTTCTGCCAGCTTGTGTACCTTTGTATGAGTATGTAGTTTGTGGGTACAGGTATCCTGGCAGAAAGGCAACTTTCTCAATAATAGATTTTGGGAGAGGGATTTATTTTTTTTTGCTATCTTCTCTCAGAAGACATTCTAATGTGAAAGTAATTTCAAACAAATACTGTACTAAAGAGCTGACTGGGCAATAATTTAAAATTCTAATAGTAATAATGTACATACATTTCTTATGTGTTCTTAATCCAGGTCAAAATCCCGTTTTGGTCAAGGCCGTCCTACATAAAGACTGATGAAAAAACTTTAGCCAGAATTCATTACTGCTTCCTGAAACCGTACTGCACCCTGACATACGGAGAATGCACATCTCTGAAAGCTTTCCAGTGACTTATTTATTACTTTAAGCTCTGTAAATTATTTTGTGTGATAAATTAATGCAAATCCAATAAGGTCTGTACTTATTTTAATTGTAAATATACTATTTCTTAAATTTAAATGTAATTGCTTTTTTAGGCTATTGTGTTAAGTTGCATAGAAAATATTTTATAAATCTACAAAGTTAAATTATCAGACTAACTTTATTTATGGGGAGGACGTAAATATGCCTTTTAGTATGCTAGAAATACTGAAAAGGGAAAAGCAAGACTACTGAATTCTGAATACAGTCAGCAGCATTAACACAAGTCGCCTAGTGTATTTATATTGTGTAGTATTTGATGGTACATTTTAGGTCAGTCCTCTGGGGATTTGCATTTAAAGTCTGTGACAATACCTGTGATTTAGGCTAGTTTAAGCAAAAATTTTAATGCGGTTCTGAGGCTTCCTTCTGTATATCAGACAACTCCCATTCGTGTGAAGGTGGGTAGCAGGTAGAGACTAGACCTCCAAAGATTATATAAATGCCATTATGATGCACTATTGCATCTTGCACGTGAAATGCTTGCTTTACTTGGATGTGAAATAAACACCCATTCCTGTTCCATATCTGATTCCTCTTGCACAATACAGTGTTTTGTTCCCTTCTAATATCCAGACCTTAGGACGCAAAGCAGTTCTGTCTCTTAATGATGCTATGCCACTAAATTTCTGAACAGATATGCTATTAATTCTGCATCTTTCAATGGAGATGTATCATTATGAAGATTTGTGCATGTAGATCTTTTGGGTCTAGTTACTTTCTGAAACCTGCCTGAATAATACTGTTTAGAAGTCAGATGCACTTTCAAGTTCTGTATTTGGAGCAATAGAATACAAGTTTGTGTACGTGTGAAATCCAGGGCTACCAAATAAAATAACTTGCCTAGAAAATACGTTGCATATTAGCAAAGAAAATGGCAATAATGGCAATAATAATGGTTGAATTCAAGTAAACACATTCTGACTTTTTGAAACAGGTAGAAAGAGTGCTCAGGGAAAGCTTATTCCAGGCCACAGCTGTACAATAAATTGTGAGTTTGGAATTAAGTCAGCAAGATCCTGGGTGGGAGGGTGGGGAGGGGTAAGGAGGGGGAGATCATTGTTTAAATGCACTCTTCTCTCCATTCAGACTTTTTTATTTGTCTTGTTTCTTGAGGATTTTCAGTAGGCATTAGAAGACTAGGATAGCAATACTTGAAAACACTGCTTTCAAGGTGGAAGATTTTTATTGAAACAATTAAAAATGAATGTTGTTTATTGTGTGTTTTGTCTAATGTTACAGCAGGTTCCGAGCCCAATGAAACAAACAGGCAAAACTGGATTTCAATGGCTTTGATTTGAGGCAGGAGTGGTAACTTTGCAGGAGTGCTTTAATCTGTTTCAAATAAATCAGGCTTTATTAATGCCTCAGGCTTGTTTGCAAGTAGTAATGCAGTTTTAAGCACTTACAGTAAACACTGGAAAACAGATTGTTGTTTGCTGAAAGGGGAAGTCTTATAAAATCCACTGGGTATGAAAATGCAGTAGAATAAGTGTTTTGCTACAATTTTGTGACTTCAGATAGAGGATTGTTCCAAATTCCTATGGTAAATTTTGCTATGAAAGTTGCAGGCTGCATGTATGTGTGTTTAGTTTTCATAGAACTACTGACTAGAAGAGAAGGGAGAATTCTGCTGGTTTTTTTCTGTGGGAAAATGCCAGTTCTGTGTGCCAGTATTGTTTTATTCAAAAATATTTTTGAGCATATAAAAATAACATACGCTATGTGCAGTCTGTCTTTTTTCCCCCTTGCCAACCACCTTGAATTTTTATCTTGTATTAATTTTGAAAATTTGTCTTGGTTTAATGGAAATAAATGTTATTAATTTAAGAAGTGTGTGAGTTCTTTATGGATACTTGTAAGAACCAAGTGTGTAAATGTTTGATGGTCTCAGTCATGCACATGTATTTGTGATTAAATTGCAGCATCATGGTACAGGCTTTTATCTGTGAAGAACAGGATATCATTGAATGCAGAGCTACTCCAAATCTATGAGGACTTAAAAGACTTTTTATCTGCATTGAGTTTTGAAGCTGGATTAGAAGTTCATGAGTGAGCTGACCTACAAGAGACCCAAGTATGCAAACTCTCAAACTAAGCTATGTTACAAACATGTTTAACTTAGCTTTCCACTGCTGCAGTGCTGAACATACCATTTAAACAGTCTGTTAGATCTGTAAATAGGATTAGTTTCCATGATTCTGTTTCTGGAAATTGCTCTGTGGATGTCCCATATATGTGCAGTTGGTATACTGGAATGTCTGCAGTCCTACTGTCATGTGTACTTTAACTCTCTACACTGTGAAGCTGTGCCTGTTTGCTTGATGTCCAGAAATCTTGGAGGAAGGGCCAGATTTTTAAATTCAGTAATGGCTCCAAGAAAATAAGATGTGATAGGAAAAATGTGGACATAGGATTGCCACAGTTTGTAAACATAAATCCATGAATAGTATGGGCATATTTGACGTGTCTCTTTCTTTGCCAGAAGGGAATCCATTTTTTTAAAAAACATTGTTCCCTTTTCTTGTTGTGTGTACAGACATATACTGTATCGTGTTGGGCAACTACTCCTGTGCATCAGATGCTTGCTTGAGCCCTTATGGGAGGTTCATAGAATCATGGAGCGGTTTGGGTTGGAAGAGACCTTTAGATCAGCTGGTTCCAACACCTCCTGCCACGGGCAGGGACACCTTCCACTAGACCAGGTTGCTTAAAGCCCCATCCAGCCTGGCCTTGAGCACTTCCAGGGATGGAGCAGCCACAGCTTCTCTGGGCAACCTGTTCCAGTGTCTTGTCACCTTCACAGTAAATAATTTCTTCCTAATAGCTAATCTAAATCAACCCTTTTTCAGCTTAAAGCCGTTACCCTTTGTCCTAGGCACCTCCCTCTCTACTCTAGGCAAATGTAAAACCTTACGTTATTATTGACATCCAGGAGAGCTCTATACATAGACGTACACTTAAGACTTTTCTCCTGCAGCTGTTCTTGCTGAAATTTAATCTGTATGAACTGTACCACTGTGTTCTGAGGGTTTTTTTCCCCCTCTGTTTCTTAATAATTAACGAGTGCAGTCATCTTTACTTCCTAAATTTATCTTTCTACAGGAATAGATTTACTGTTGAATTTCCTATCGGCTGTATCTATAAATAAAACCAGCCAAAGGCTTTTCCAGGCCTGAGGCCAAGTGACAGCACAGAATGGCTGTGCCCTGAGGTTAATGTCTCATCCTGTCTTTGAGCATCATGACAGTGGAGGTTGATGGAGCCATCAGCCAGTCTGAAGGCTACAGCAACTGACAGAAAGTTGCACAGGGCTGCATGAGCTCCTCTACTTCAGTATTCAAAGCCCTTGTGATTCCCAATTTGATAGGTGCTGCTGCTGTTGCAAGTGGGCAACATCCTCAGTTTGGGGAGGGCTGTGCACTCCCGCACAGCCTGTGGTAGATCCCTGTCACTTGTCAGTCTGGTGTGGGAGAAGTGTTTGTCCTGCTGCTTACCATTGTTGTGTCCTGGTTCTCGGCAAGCAGTGTGGTCCTTGGTGATTACCTGGATGCTGGGCTGTTAACAACGTGGTTAATGGTGTTCAATGTCAGTTGCAAAAAAATGCTGTTTCCACCACCCCACCCTTGCTGGGTTGTATTCCTGCTAGTTCTATAGCTCATTTGGTGTTACAAATCATCTCGCCTTAAATGCATGTCTCCATCCTTCTATTTCCTTGTATGCCAAGTGTAGAAAACAAATGAACTTCATCTGAACTCTGTTCTGGGCCTAATTCCATTATGGGACACAGATGGCAATGGCTGAAACTGTCACGATGCTTCTCTTTGTCTGGGCTTGGGAGTGCTGATCCCTGAGAACCGCAGCCAAGCAGGAAGGAAGAAACCTGCATGGCAGCCTTGGACTAGGGCCCTCCCAGCTAAACGGGTGTTGAAGCTTATGGAGCATTGTGCTGCATCTGAGCAGCAGGTTTCATTCTACACTGTAGGGGACCTCTGAATTATATGTGGGTTTGCACTGGTTTCATGTACATGAACAGCATACCTCCTTCAGCTTCTAGGCTGCCTCCCCAAAGATAATGAGGGAGATCTTTCTGGAGTTTTATCCTCTAAGGTCTCATGGCACTTCTCATCACTGAGCTTCCAGCTCTCTGGGATACCTCTTGCTAACAGGGGTCCTGGGAAACATTGAAGCTGGTTTGCCTTCACTGTGATTTGGAATATCAAAAAAGAGGTCTTTGTTAGCAGATTAAGGTTCCAGCACACAAATAATTTCTAACGGTCAAGAGGATTGGTTGCTAGAAGATCTTTTTGGTACCAATAGCTTATGTCGCCTCTGGGCTGGTGATGATAGCACAAAGGTATGTGATGCTGTTCAGTGAACAAGATCAGAGAACTTCTCTTCCTGTTCCTTCTTCCCAGGAGGTGTTTTGTGCACAGATCTCTGTTTTGCCATGTAGACTTGCTAAGGCCTGGCCATCATAGGGAACAATCAGGGGAGGAAAAATAACTGCCTTGAGACTGGCTCTAGTAATAATGCTACTGGTGCATAATGGTGGCTGGATGTGGCCTTTGTTCAAAAGAGATGGCACCCATGACTGAATTCCTGTTAATATTTTTTTTAATTGCTTCTGCTTGAATTGCTCCCGTGTTTTCATTTCAGTTATTTAAGACTAGGAAAGCACAATGATAATTTAATTTTTAGTTATGTGCAATTTTATTATGTTTTGCATTTTCATTCAAACAATAGTAATTACTTTAGTATCCATGGTGGCAAAACATGCTAGCACAAACATGAGAAGACCTTCTGGAAAATTCCCTTACTGCATAATCCGTTGCTCCTTTGAATTAAAGGTATGTTTACCTCCAAATGATTGAAACAAACTGCATAATTAGCTGTATCATTTGTAGTCTTTGAAAATTCTCTGCAAGCTTTTAGTGTCCCTTTTTTCTTTTTCAGGAAACTTCATTGAAGTAAAACAGTTTAACTGCCTTGTTAAACCTATTTTCAATGTATACTATCTGTAAAATACTAGGTACGCTTCAGAGATGTCTGTTTTCGTCGCAGCAGATAGTAACTACTGTTTTCGCAACAGGAATTCTGTTCCACAAGGAGTAAGTACAGAGTTATGAGAAGACACTCTGCTATCGTTATGAGATCAAAAGGGGCAATGCTGGTGCCTTTGCCTTTTAACACACCATTTAGTTTGCTTTCCCAGGAAGTGTGTGGGCTTGTGGGCTTCCCTCATATTGGTCAGGACATCTTGCTAATTTATTTATTCTCATCTCTATGCTGAAAAGGAAAATAAAAATAGACTTTGTTATTTGTGCTTTTAACACAGAAAGTGACATTTCCTTGTTGGTCTATTTTTATTGCCCAAAAGGGACTTTGATCTCGCCAGCTGAAAATGATAAGCATGTTATATAGTTTGTGGATTGCTCTCAAAGGCTTATTCCAGTCTTTTGCCTTCCTCACTGAAACATTTGTCAAGATAACTAACTTATGGTATGGCAAATGAAATGATTCTTTGCAAGTATATATGAGAAAAAAACATCTGTTTTTGCCTCCGGTGTGATACTTTTTCTGCAGTGCTCATGGCGCTTTCTAGATCTCTAGTTTTTGCTTTGATCAGTTGGGTTATGCTCATCTGTCTCGACGCACAAAGTAAGTAGTGTTATTTTTTATAAATGCTTGTGAGTCTGTTCCTGCTTTTATTGAAATTGAACAAAATTGAATTTATTAAATTCATATAAATCACAATCCTGGAAGTTTGAAGTACATTGATCGGTTGACTGATAAAGTCACAACATCTAAACAAGAAATCTGCTTGGTGCCCATGGAGGTGTTCTGTGACCTTTCAGGGTCTTAGGGATCACAAGTTGAAAACCACTGCTCTCATATCTACAGTGAGTTTTTACAAGTTCTCTTTGAACCTTTCTGAGCTTGATTATTTTATACGTGCAGTGGACATCAAATAAAATACCTAGGCTGAAGATGAGTCTGAGAATGTATAGTTTTGAACTTGGTATCAGTTGCGTTCCTTGCTAAATTCTGCTAAATTACATTTGAGTAGATACCATCTTTACATCCAGTATTCATTGTAGTGGTAAGGACTCCATTAAAAGTTCTTGTTGGTGTATTGTGGAGAGGGCTTCCAGAACGTGAAAATTGTGCCATCCATTAGTTGAATCCAGGAGTAGAAACAGTGTCTGCATGCCTAAACTTGAGGTCTTAGTATAATTGTGGTCCTTCAGCCTTCCTAGAGAATCTTGACAACAGTGCAAATACTCGAGTGTCTTTCCTTTGTTTCTGTTAGCTCCAGAGGATCACCAGGAATGGCTGAGGGAAATTTTTTCTTTGGGAAAAAAGTGACAAAGGTTTTTATTTAATTACTGAACTTCCTTTATTCAACTGTGACATAAAATTCTGACCAATTCCAAGCTTCCAGTTTTGTGATCTTGTTAGTAGTCCGCAGCCCTGCTTTCCAAAGTAGGCTTTTGAATACTCAGAGGTGGAGGCAGCAAATTAGACCCATAACCAGCAACTGCTGACTGCAGAAGTATTCTCTAGAGTTCTGTTCAGTTATTTATATAGTTATTTGTCCACTGCTGACTTACAAATGAAATCCTATGAAGTGGTGCAAATATGAAGGCATCTGCCTAGCCAGGCAAAAACAGCCCACTACTTCTTTTGCCAAGTATCACTTTGAATATACGGTAAGGATGGCAAGAAGAGTGGGGACACTGTTAGCCTTGGTGCAAACCCACTAAGACCACAAAAGCTTCACAGGTATCCCTAAGAGCATAGATTGCACTGGGGCAGCTTTGCTGAGTAATTCTGGTCAGAGAAGGAGCAAAAAATCTGGTGGATTTCTGTGCGTATAATTTGTAGATCTAGAAAAAAAGTTTCACTTTTTATCACACAGAGAAAATGTAGAGAGCGGTCGCTGAGGTACAATAAACTGCTTACAAAATCCACTTCTTGGGGGGGAAAAACTATACTTCAAAAGTGTCAATTTCTATAAAAGTTTAAGGTGAATAAATTTCAGGTAAATCTATCAGTGTGCCTTTGCCCTAAGCTCTTGGATTCTTGTTAACATTTCCCTGGTGAACAGCTTTATGTATGCAGTTTTCTTGGGAGTAGAACACATTTGCAAGTCCAGGGTTCAAAAGTAATTTTGATAATGATTTCCACAAATGTTGCAGCAGGAAATAAAAAACCCAGTGATTCATTATTGTCCGGTGGTAAAAGCCCAAGTTTCAGTCTGTTCAGGGTACAAAGGAAGGACAATTCTGTTGGTAGACATCCTTTTTTGATAGCTGCTTTTTAAGATGTGAAATCCTTAATTGTAAATTTTTTTGGGGCAAGGATAGATAGAGTCCCAGACGCCAATATTTGCGTACTCTGTGTGAGATTGTATTGCTTTAAACCCTGAGATTTATGTCAAGGTGCCACCATGATAGATGTCTTTCAGCTTAATTTGAAATAGTTTGTGTATCTGGTTTTATATAGCATAAGCTTTTTTGTACTATTTCTGGAAACAGTCCCTCTTATATCGTTTGTACATGACTTTTACTTTTCTTTTTAGAAACCACAACTATAAATTGCGATGCAATACCCAACCCACTCACACTGTCAGACTTTTCGGATGAATATACAGGTAATATCATGATTCTATCCTAGAATTGTATGATTTGCTCCCTAATGTGCTTAGTACTTTAATGCTCTACATAGTGTCTTTTGTAATGAATCTGTACTATTAATTGATTTACAATAGTCTTCGTGGCTTGGTACAGCAGCTGTCTACATGGCACACTGCTTAACAGAATAAAGAAATGTAAAAACCAAAATTCCCTGATCCAAGGATCTCACTATCTGAGTAGACAGAGCAGGCAAAGGGAAAGGAAACAAGTATAGAAAAATTGATGTTTATGATTCTTCTTGTCTAGTCAGCCCACAAGAGCTGATCTCTTCTTTCCCTCCTGCATCAGAACGAACCACTGCCACTGTAACCCAGCTCTGCTTCCAGAGTTCTGCTCTGCTTCAGACTGGAGCCTCTCTGAAAGTCATTTTTTTGTTTTATTGCGGCGGTAGGGAGAGCAGATGGGGTGTAGAGGAGCAAGCAGGGCAGGAATTAGAGGATCAGTGCTGGCCACTTGATGTATTTGCCTTTTCTGTTCTAGTTTTCTTTATTTGTGTAGCACACTGTATTATTCTGATGACACTTTAATCTGTGCAATCTGAAAGGTTTAACACTAATTTATCCCCACATTTTCTATGCTTCCTTAGCCTAGCTGGCAAAGTGTAACTATGCCTTGGAGGCAAAATCCCACACTGGGGGAAGTACAGTGACTGCAAGAGAGCACAGTGCAGAAGAGGAGTAGACAGTACTTTTTTGGGGGTATTTACATTGCAAATGCAGTACAGAGGATAACTCCATCCTCCTTTCCTCCCACCACTATCCAGAGAGGTTACTGTTGTTAGCTAAAGGCTGTTGTCTGTGGCTAAAGGCTGTTGTCTGTAACTATGCTGTCTGTCAGAGGCAGCCCCGCAGGCAGGATTTGACTTGCCTAATGGATGTACCACCATCTCACAATGCAGAGTGTTTAGTTATGGCCAAAGCGTTCCTTTCAGGATATGTCATAACCCTTAGGATCTCATGGAAGCATACACCAGGCCCATGCTGACTGCCCGCAGGCAATCTTCATTGCTTCTGGCTTTCAGCAAGACACAGAAAATGGGTATGATACAGAGCAGTGGTTTTTTCCAGTCACTGTTAAAACATTTCTTTTAAAGCTGTAAGAGCATAGCTGCTGTGTCTGACTCTTGCATGGAGACAGAAAGGAAAAGAATGACCTTTTACCCTGATTCCTCTCCATTTGATTTTTATGCATATAGCAAGAAGTCTGCCCCTTTGTGTGTGTCATATGTATGAGCGTACCTGCTGACGCACCTGTAATGAATATGCAAGAGACAATCAGCAACAATTTTTCCCAGCACTTCCTTTTTTGTTAGGCTCCCTGCTGGAGGAAATACCGTTTCTTAGGTAGCTGCTTGATACTTCCTGTCTGAATGTATTCAACTCTGGATGAAGGATTAGGTGGTATATGGGCAGGCAAAGATAGATTTTGGTTTCCTAGAATGTTTTCTTCCAACAGTTTTAACACTGCACATAATAGCGTGATACCACATGTTCTATGCCTCTGAGACACAGGCCATTTGTTCTGTGCATAGTACCATGTGACTGGACTTTCTCCTTACACGTAATTATAGTCCAGTATTGCTGAGCTGGGAGCTGACAGCATTCCAGACACTCCCTGCTGTTGGAAGAAGACAAGGTTCCCTTTCTTTAGACACCTAGAGACCGAGACCACAAGCCTGTATGTAGAGATTAGAGAGAGAACTGCTACAGAAAGGGTTTACTAGCCTAAATTAGTAGTGATGGAGTACAAAAACAATGGTGTAAGAAAGAAACACAGCTAGCAGGCTTCCTGAAGATCATGGAAAATATTTGGGATGTTCAGGAAAGATTTTGGAGTGGAGAGGGGGTTATGGGTTTGCAATCCAGATAATGTGTTCCATGAGAAGATAAGTATTCTTTCATAAACACAAATACCTCGAGAACATAAGTAAGGTAACTTTAATCTATTTAATAAAATTACCAGTAGCACCACGCCGCGCAGTTTAAAAGGATACATTCCAAATGCACGCTCAAACATAGATTTGGTGTTTAACGAAGCAAGTAATACTCTCACTACTGAAATGATAGCAAGCCTAATATGAATCATGATAATTACAAATAACAAGTTTTCATGTTTTCAAGACAATAGTTCCTAAATGCATCATTGTAGAAAATCACATTCAAACTGATTCAATGATTGCATTGTTTTCTGTTTCAGTGTATTGTATATATAGGAACAGGTTAAAGGAAGGGCCATACATTTACCATTCTATACCAAAATCAAAATTTAAACAACCACAAGCCTGAATCCAGATTCACACCAGCATCTACCTACGTGATAGATTCAACTAAGAGACAAAATGCCCTTGTGCGTGGAAAATACTGAAACTTGTCTCATGCAGACCTGACTAGCCTTTTGCTGATTTTGATTACGTTCCCTGGCTTTGATTACACTTCAATTACATTTTCACACTAAATGCGAAAAAAGTTTTGCAGCATAAAGCTATTTCCAGAAAATGCTGGAAATGTAGGTGTAAATGATGCCAAGCTTTTTAATTCTGGACATGTTACAGAGTGTGAATAATATTGGAAAAAGTATGCTTTTGTGGTTTTAAAAACATATCAATACACTTGTGCAGAACAGAACACTTAAGAGGATTTTAACAGATGTCATCATTCATCTGAAAATGCCAAAATACTATAAAATGTAACCAAAGGCAACCAGTAATCTAGTTGTCAATATGTATGAAATTAGCCTATGGATTTCTTGTCCATAGAGTGATCTAATTTGTTTCCCTTTCTCTTACAGGTGATATAGAATGGATTACAAATATCCCACCCAACGTAAATTTGAGATTAAAAGAGTATTTGTTCCCTGAACACTTAACATATGTGGAGCTAGTATATAATTCTGGATCTAATAATGCAACAGTGAGGACGCATCAGCCACTGGATATTGAGTTTATGGAGGTATTCTTTTCACTGCATGCAAAACCTAGATATAAAGATTTTCTTGACAGGTGAAAAAAAGTAGCACTGAGACATAAATTTTAATTGTTCATTATCTCACGATACAGGTTGGTATTTCAAAAACGTGACTTATCAGAAAAAGCAACATAGGCTTCAGTGTCTACCTCTCAGTAATATCTGTTAAATGTCTTCAGTTTCCTATAACTGTAAACTTACATAGTGTCTGACAGTCAGGCAGGTTCTTTCCTAATCATGTATTGTCACTTGTAATGGAAGTTGTAAATCTGAGTTACGGTAAGTATCGCTTTTCTTAAAACCTATCTTTCAATAACATTAATTATTTCATCAAAGTGAGATTGATCGGGTATAATTTGGTAGAAGGCAATCCTTAATCATATGAATATTTATACAAGTGCTTAACTTCACACATGAATAGATCCTTTGGCTTCTGTTGGTTGATGTACAAAAAGATAGGTCCTTCTTCCTAAGCCATTCTTGCTCTGAAGGACTACCAGGAATCTATAAAGCAATATTAACATTTTTCCTGGCTGAAGTTGGCTCTGAACGTGAAAGTGGTGTAGTTCTGCAGAGTAAATGGAGACTGTTCTTTTACAAGTACTATTTCAGAGTAGCACTGTACTTGACAGAACTGAACCATACGTACTTTTAAAAACCCTGTTACAATCAAGACTTTAAACTTTTACATTTGCGTTTCTCATTTCGGTATTTTCTAAATGGGTTAAAACACTTTATGTTTCTTACACCTGTTCTTCTATTCTCTGTCAATTTTCTATGGAGCAGAAGAGTCAGGTACAGGGATGGGATCTGTGTGGATGGATACTAGCAGTAGACGAATGGCAGACAAATGAACTTCACAATTAATAATCTTAGTCATGGCTTTTATATAAAAGCAGTGTGTTTTGGTACAGCACATCTGAGGATTCAAGTACCAGAAGTTGTTTTGTATAATTTTGACATAAATATTCTTTGACAATCATTTTAGTAGTTCATAGATCTTATTATTTATTTGATTGATTGTTAATTTCTAGAGTGACCATCTCTTCTATGCTGTTGTTTGCCAAAGGATTGGAACAGTAAGTAAAAAGATGTGTTTTATCAACTGTATTTTTTGTCTAAGTTCAATGCAAATTACTGTTTTCCAAAATACTATTTCATTTAAAGATACAATTCAGGGAGTTAAGAGTACCTTGTTGAAGGTATATTTGTTTCAGTCTGCCAATTGGAATGGGTGTTTTTGTTCACAGAAAACCTACAGTAAATTTTAAAAAGTTAATTTAAAAATATTTTTACAAACTTTTTACTTCATTGTTAGAAATGGTAGTCTAACTCTCATTACAGTTTTTAGAACTAAAGGAGTGTCTCTCTGAAGGTCTCATTTTATATGATGAAATTAAATGTTAGCAGTATGCTGCTCCCTCACTGCTGTCATTTCTAACATGTCTTTTGCTTCCATTACAAAGATTGATGAGATAGAGAATGCACGGAATGTATTATTAGAAGACATAAATGACAATTTTCCACAATTTCTACAAACCCATTATATCACTTCAATATCAGAGGTGGGTTATGGCAAATATTAATGTTTTTTCTTGTGATATTTTAAAATTACTCTTTGGGGCCAAAACATACGAGGTTCTAATGTGACCACACTGATACTAGATCATTACATGCACTCTCATGGGACTTGCCTACATCTTCCTGTGGGTCTGGAAAAGGATGGCTGGGATGCATGTGGTTGAGGGGGAAACATTCAGCTATCCAACCTAAAATGGAAATGAAAGTAATTTGCCTACGCTAAGGAGAAGGTGCAGCTTTCCTGCCGGAAGTTAGGAATGATACCAAAAGGGGTGTTGACTGAGCATTTGATGATCTCTGTTTCTTCAAGGTATCGGCAATAAATTTCACGGTTATAAAAGTGGAAGCTGAGGATAAAGACTTTTCACCTCTGTTCAGCCTCATTACTTACAGTCTTTGGGTGAGTACCCTTCGTTTGTCAGAGACTGTGAACACATGTCTACATTTCATATGAAATACAGCCTGGGACCTGATCAGAGTATGCCATTTTGCACTGTGTGCTTAAGATTACAAATCTGCAAAAAGCTAGCATCAGGAAGACCATTTGAAGTTAGAACTTCAACTACAGGATTAGCCTAGCATGTAGTGAATCCGGAATCTTATTTCTTAACATTTGTGAGATGTTTTGAGGTGCTTTTCAGCTACAGCTAAGGAACTCTTATGGGCCTTTTTAAAAGCAGGAGTGAAATAGTTTCCCCTCTTTTTAAAGTTTGTATTTGATTTGCTGATGATCTCCAGTCCTGCTGAGGTGCATATATGTAAGCCATCTGAAGTAAAATTATTTTAATATCTGCAATGGAGATTTTCACAGCAGAGCTTGCTGTCTCTGCTCCTTTCCTAGCTGGCACCATTCATTTGATCTGCTTTAGTTATTGACCATAGGATGAGATAAATGGTAGGAAGTCTAATGGTACTGATTGGAGAGGTAATAGAATGATTGAAGAGGATCAGCATTCTCCTTTCCAGTGGTGGTGTTTGAGAGATTCCTGGTGCTTTATGAAGAGTAGTCCAGTGATAAAGGTGGTAAGAGAAAAGAAACTGTATTTCATTGTTAATCATGTAAAATATGTCTTTTATTCATCGAATAGGGTCCAAATTCTGATTACTTTTATATAAGGGAAGGAGATGGAAACATCATGGTGAATAAAACTTTGGATTACAACAAGGTCAACTTTTTCAATTTAACAGTCCAAGCAAAGGTATGATATAAATTAAAAGAAGAATGAGAGCCACAATAGTTCTACGATGATACTTCCTTTGTTAGAACATCTCAGTTTCTACAAACTTAAAACTTCACGGGTTCCCAAGCCCAAAGTTTGCATCTCTGCTTGTACTTCAGATGAAGTAGCACATTCTTAACATTTGAGCTATTGTTTAAGTCTCCCCTCAGATACCGGCCCAAGTTTCTTTCTGTGTGTATTTCCTTAAGTATATATATCATACATATTTATGTTCCACTATTCTAACATCTATACACCTATTCATTCTGGTGGATCTATCCTATTTTTTCTGCATTTTACCACCCACAGCTTTTTTGCACGTCTTTTTTGAGATTTGAATATGTATTTGCCTTCAGTTCCTTGTAGAACTAAAAAGAAGTAATTTTGCCACATTTATCGTGGTATCTAGCAAATAGTACAGCTGCAGTAAATGTACTGTTACTACATTCCACATGCTATCATGTTGTTTAACACCTGCCTGGTATAGAGTTAATAACTAAGAACAATTACCTTTTGATAGTATTATTGATAGTATTATTCCTATTATTCCTAGAACTGGATTTCTAGAAATGGAAGTATCTAACAGGGTAAGAGTTCTCAGCTTAAAAATACTTAGACACTACAAAGCACATGCAATAATATTCTGCTGTATTTTCCACCTAGAAATGAAGCTCTTGTAATGTTTCTTATTTTCTTCCTTCTCTTGGGATGCAGGAAAAAAATGGAAACAATGATACTGCATCGTTACTAATTAGTGTACAGGATTATGATACTTTGAACCCCTATTTCAGTCAATCAGTGTATAATGGAAAAATCCGTGAAAACCAGGTAAAAACTTTTGACTCAATGCTGCAAATGTACATGGATTATTCCTCTCCACAGTGCTTTTCTTTCAAAGATTCTTCATCACTGAGCAGCTTAAGATGGAGGGCTGCTTTGTTTTGTGCTAACTGGTGAATTTTAAGGTTATTAACTGTAGACTTCCAAGTGCCAGGTAAACAGGCCACATATTATATGAAATGTAAAACTTTCTGCTACAGAAACAGTTTTTGGTGTTTGGAGGAAAAAAATGAAAAGGAAGAAAAAAACCCAAACAAGTAAACAGGTGTTGTTGTAACAGGGCTTTTACTCTAAACTTGGAAAGGCTGTTTACTGCCCATCAGTTCTAGAGTTAGCTGCCTGGTTTCAGTTTTAAATAGTATAATTCCTTCATGCTTCGTTACAATCAGGTAAGCAAAATAAGAATCTGTATGGTAAACAGTGGTTTAAATTATGTTGTAACTTTTTCTCTATAGAGGTTGGAAATTTCTGGGTGGAATGTGTTTGTTTAACTCTGCAGTGTAGATTTGTATATTGTTTTCCAGGAGAGGAATGGAACTGAACTATCTGATGTTCTTAACATTAATTCCATCAGTGACTACTGGTTCATAGTCTGGTGTTTCTGAAATAGTGTATCCATCAGGCATTTTGGTCATCATTTTCCTCTGTAAAGTGTGTATGTCAGAGATACATTTTTTTTTTCTGGATCCCAGTGATGAAATGAGTGTTTCTTGTTTCTTAATCAAAATTGTGACTGACTTAATGAAGAATTTTATGTGATTTTTTTTCTCAAGTTAATCAAGTTAATGTGTGTTTTCTAGTTAGGTCCTCTGGCTATTCTCCCAGAAAAGATATTGGCTAAAGATGGAGACACAGGTATAAATGAAAAAGTGCTTTACAGCATCAAATTAGGTAAGAGCCTTTGCTTTCTTCTAGACATTCAGAGAGTAATCTGACAGCTGTATTACTGAAGAGAATGATAAGGAAATGCAGTGTACAGTCTGACATCTTAACTGCATACATCTTTATACTACAGTGCCACTCCGCTAGCTAGATCAGCTTAAGTTTAGTCACTATAGCAGGGTCCAACTATTTTAAAAGTGTTTAAAAGTTTTAATCTTCCTCCAATAAGCAATTCCTGATTCAAAGTGGAAGTTGGTTTAGAGGCTTCCATTTGATCAAAGGATTTCCATTCAGGGCCATCTAGAGAGATCAGTTCCATCAGGAGCTTTTCCTCCTCCTGACAGAATTGCTGAAAGCTCATGAGGTGGCTCATTTGAGACCCTTGGTGTGTGAGTGAATTTCCTAATGATTGTTTTGAGGACAATGTGTTTAAAAAAAACCCTCACCTTTTATCTGGAATGTCTGTTCATTTTTGCTACAGCTGAGAAGGTAACAGTCGTAAAAAGGATAGATCAGACTTAGTGTTCTGGATCATTCTTAGTAACCCGTTGCAATTTGTTGCTTTTCAGTGAAACCCCCGGCCTGTAACAACACCTTTTCGATCAATGTGGATACTGGAGTGTTGGAAGCAAAGACTGCAGTTGACAGAGAGGAATGTCCATATCTTCTTGTGGGCATTCAGGTAGTGATTGTTTTAGAGTTCAGTGTGGGAATACTGAGTCTCAATTTTGTAAAATAATATGTGAAGCTGTGCTGCTGTTAATAGCATTTCTTACAGTAATGTTAAAGGGTTGGTGTCAAGGCTGAATCCTTCCATTTAAAATGCAAAATAAAGGAAAACTTCAGTCACTGAATATGTGCAGTCATGTCATGTCCTTGGGTTAAGCTGGAACAGCTCATTGTTATCAGGGTATGGAATTTACAGCTACAAACTCTATTTTCTAGGCAACTCAGCAAGACAATATTTTCAAAACAGCTGATGCAGTAGTTCTGGTTACTATTGAAGATGTGAATGACAATCATCCAGTATTGTCACAATCAAGTTACAATGTCTCAATTCTAGAAAATTTACCAAATGGAACGGAAATTCTTCAAGTAACAGCTACTGATAAAGATGAGGTAAAATGACAATGTTGTTATGGTTGCTACAAATACTGCGCTTCTGAAATACAGTATAAAAAGCATTTGCATTATACAGGTGTAGTGAATAGTGCCATAGATATACCTGAATATGCTTAAACAAAACTTAATTTCACTTCTTTAAGTGGTAGAGTACTGCAGCCAAAGAATAAATTTTGGCTGTCTCTGAAACTCCTGTGGTTTGTGTAAGGTCCCAAATGTGAAAGTGCAGAAGTACAAAATGGACACAAAGCTGCAAGTCGCCCTCAGTCTGCATGATATATTTCTTCCATGTTGTTTGCTCCCCTCCCTTTTTCTTGGATTAAACCCGATTAAACCTTCAATTAAACCAGAAAATCAAATGCTCTCCACTGGAAAACAAGGAGACATCGTAAGGGGTTAGCTCAGTGATTGTCCTATTTAATAACAAATATCATTACTGTTTGCAGGGAGGCTTCCAGGGGACATACTTTCTCACTCCAGCTGACAGTCCTTTCCAGATAAGTCACACTGGGATCCTAACTGTGAGGAACTCTGCACCGTTGGATAGGGAGAGAATACAGTCTATTCACCTACAGGTATTAAAAATAAGACTACTCCTTTCCAAAGCAACCCAAGCCAAACGGGTGTTACCTGATCTGTCCTGGCAAGAAGCTGACTCTGATAAAAATCAGCAGCTTATTTGAAGAATCAAATCCAGACTTTCACATTAGAGCTATATGGAGGACAAATAGCACTAGTGCTACAGTTGACTCAGCTTGTAACTGTTGTTCATCCTTCTTACTACTTACAGAACATGCATTTGAACAAACCAATAATTTTGCTCTGTCATTTTTAAAGGTCACTGCTAGAGATCATTTGTCACCTTTCTATGAGGTACACTCTACAATCAACATATTGTTGCTAGATGAAAATGACAACAGCCCAACCTTTAGAGGCGTGCCATATAAACAGGATATTTTTGTCAACATGACTGCAGGAATGTCCATTCTTCAGGTACTACAAGTACTAAGTAAAAGTGACATTGTAAAGAGTTAAATGTATGCATGAGTCCTTGCTTTAATGTGTAGTGGTCCTATTGAACAGGCAGTCTTTTTTGAACTCCTATGAGTTCAGAAACAATCCACCTTTCATTTAAGAGCTTACACCTGTTGATATTCCATAATCACAGTGTCCTGGATGCTCTAATTGTATCCCAGATCAGGGAGAAAATGATAATTGAATTTTATTCTTGATCTTAGATGCTGTGCACCATCCTGAATTCCACAAACAGAAAATAAGATTCTTGGATTTAGTTGTAAGGTGTTTAATGAAACCAGAATGTTATTAGAGTCTAGAAATTGAAACAATTGTATCATTTGTTGAAAGGCTGCTTTTGAATTTTGAATGCTGAAGCATTGTGGATAGTTCTTAGATACAGTATACTTTTTAAAAGATATTAAGCCAGGTAACCACATAAAACAGGAAACCAAGATAGAAATTGCTTCAGAAGCTGAGATATATAGGTAGTCACTATCAAAACTCATACCCAGGTGTAGTGATTTAATGGCTTCTGATATAATCTTTTGAACAATCTACCTCCAGCAACTTTGGAATTACTATGAAACAAACTTTCTGAGTTCCAAATTTGGTGTCATTCACATTAGTTCCATAGAGGCAGGCTTTTACTGTCAATGCTGGAATGATACTGTGTGTGCGTCAAAGAACAAACGTTCTTACAGAGGTTTAACCCAGGAATCATATAGGAAATAGACAGTCAGTCAAGAGTTATAACTGAATTTTACTGTGGCTATATTTATATATATAAAACTATCCAAACCTATTATTTGCTATAAATGAAAGGGAAAAAACCCACACAACTAATTCCTAATTATCTGCTATCTGAATGGTTTTCTCTGCAAACTGCACAAGAATAAGAAATTCTGTGTTACTTGATAAAAGCACAAGAAACTAGAGTAAAATTGGGGTTTTTTTTCTCCAGGTTGCTGCTGATGATCCAGATTATGGTATAAATGGAGAGATAAGCTTTATCTTAGCTGGTGGCAATGAAGATGAATACTTTGAATTGGATACATCCACAGGACTAATCAGTTTAAAAACAGTAATCCCATTAGGAATCAACCAGCTTAAGAACTTTGTCTTGTGGGTAACAGCTATTGATGGTAAGATAAGATTTTAGTACAGGTCAACACAGCTATTCCCAGTGATGGGGTTTGGGTTTGGTTTGGTTTGGGTTTTTTATTTGAAGGAATGCTGTCAAAATAGGTTCCCAGACTTTTTTTTTTTTAATGCCATGTATTTTTATCTGCTCTTGTTTGTTGAAGATAAGAAGACAGCTGTCTTATTCATCTGAAGAGTAATTGCTGCATTCATTGTAAAACTCCACTTCCTGCTGATGCTGTTACATCAAACATAAATTTTCTTTATTGCTGTGGGAAGAACGTGCCAAATAACACACATCTCACACCTTCCTTTAACTTAATTATTGACTGGTGTTGCACCACACAAAATACAGAGACTCAGACAAAAGCTAGGAATTTATAACTCGGTCATCAGTCAACAGGGAGTAAAATGAAAGTAAAATTTGATGAGTAACTTGGTCTTTGTTTGCACATCCTTGTGTGTGTTGAAAGACTAAAATGTAGATGCCAAAGCCATTTTTAGAATGACCAGCACAAATGTCATTTCATTAGCCATATTTATGGAGGGTTTCTTTGTTTTAAAAGAATAACAGAGAATTCAGTGAACGTTCATAATCTGAGTAAAGACAGTGATAAGTGTAACCTAGGAATGGTATCCCACACCTGGTACCATGAGCATATGAAGTGTTTTTCAGCTTCCTAGTTATCCCCTGATTTGATCAGTATGAGCTCTCTGTCTTCGGATTTATGGCTGCATGGATAAAATGGGTAATGGGGGGAATATGGTTACAAAAGAGATTCATCAATCCATCCTTTGTCTGCCTGTGCTAATATTGTTGAAGGTATTCAGGTTCATATATTGTAAATGTAACACCCAATCACATGAAACTGCAGTCTTGGTTAGGACCTCTCAGCAGTACCATAATAGCAGTAGTAAGAATTAAAAAAAAAAAAAAAAATCTGTACCAGTGGAAAAGTGTGTGTGTGTATATATATGTATATATATATTTTTTTAGGCAGAAAGTATTTTAGGCATCTGCTGGGAGATTGTTTTCTTTTGTTTGCAGGTGGGACAATTCCAAGAAGTTCATCTGTGCCAGTACAAATCTTTGCAGTTGGAGATTCCAGACCACAGTTTATTCAGAAAACATATAACGTGTCTGTGGAAGAACAGCTAGCCAGTCCTGTTGAAGTAGCAAGAGTAAGAACAACGTTATTCTATCATTTGTATAGGATGTGACAGCTGTAAGAGAATCTTGTAATACATGTGCTGTGAATGTCTATATCCCTCTGAGTTATGGATAGCTAGATGTTCTGTTTACTGTGTATCAAGCTTTACATACGTTACATACTGACTACATCCCTCAGTAAAGCCTATGATTCACGAAGCCTAAGCCTTCCATTGCAGACCTGTAAACAGCATCTGCTACCATTTAATGTTAAAAAAAAGCCCAAACAAAAACGAAAACCAACAAAAAGACCCCCATCCCCCAAACCAAACAAAATAAACCACAGAACTGCTTGAGAAAGTAAACTTTCGTGCTTAACCCTTTGTTGACTTCAGACATTCTTTGGAGAACATATTGGCCCAAAGGCTAGGATAGGCAATATTCAGTCATCTGTTGGTGATAAATCTAAAACCCTGTGACATGATATGGCTAGGAAATGGAGATCTCCCATCAGAGAACTGTCATAAAGGCATTTTCAGAGAGGGCTCTATAACTTTCTCCTCATTTTGATCAAAAAATGCTCAGACAAGCAAGCCACCAGAAGGCACTGTGGTATCTCCTGCCTAGATGCAGTTCTGGAGACAGATGGGAGGTCTGATACCAAAGCAGCAAGAAGATCATGTGTTTTAGTGGTTTAATTTATTAACTTCCTAAGTTAATTAATTATTCAATTTTTTTTTGTATAAAGAAAGGCAGAACAAAAATTTAAAGTGTGGTCTATTATCTTTATTATGTATTATACATATCCACATTTCTGTATTAGTGACATCCCATTATAAGGCAGTCCTCTCCAGCTGTATTGTTATGTATATTGTGGCTTGATTTTTACTACTTTTAACCAATACAATTAGTAAAGTTAGTTTCTACATAGTTAAAACCGTTATTCTTTTTTAGACAGTGGTTTTATTTGGTTTAATTCATGTATGGATAATATGTTGTTATCTTACACAGGTAGAGTATGAGTCCTTAAATCCCCATATACAAGTTAAGTTTCAAGTACTGACAGAATCTGCCACATTTGACATCGATATCAACGGAATCATCTCGACAAAAACCAAACTGGACTATGAATCCCAGAAGAACTACATACTAAATATTTCTTTGTCAGATGGAAATGCTACTGACTATGCGACAGTGTTTATCAAAGTTACAGATGTCAATGATAACAGTCCTGTGTTTGGTATAACCAGCACTACCATTAATGTTCCGGAGAACAAGCCAGCTGGATCTAGGATTACCAGTGTGTTAGCTACAGATGTGGATGAGGGCTTTAATGGATTAGTGGTTTATACTCTGAAAGGTGGAGAAGGAAGAATGGATATTGACACCTCAGGATCAATTTTGCTGGAAAAGGAACTGGACAGAGAAAAACAAGGCTTCTATAACTTAACAGTGATTGCCAGTGACCAAGGCCAACCCGTGCTGTCTGCAGCTCTTAATTTGACAGTCATCATTGACGATGTGAATGACAACCCTCCGGTCTTCTCATCAAGTAGATATGAAGTCAGTGTCCCTGAAGACGAAGTGCTTGGAATGCCCCTGCTGACAGTCTCTGCTACTGATTTGGATGCTGGGGCCAATGCCCTCGTGAATTACAGAATTGTTAGTCAGCAACCTCCAACCTCCTTGCCAGTCTTTCTTGTCGGTTTGAGCACGGGCCAGCTCAGCCTGAGCCAGCAGCTGGATTATGAAAACATAAAGCAATTTGAAGTAGAAGTGGAGGCATATGATGGAGGGCAGCCAAGTCTCAGCGCTAAAACACTTGTTGTTGTGCACGTATTAGATGTCAATGATAACCCACCAGAATTTAATCAGGCAGCTTATGATGTATTTGTGTTTGAAAACCTACAAAAGGGTAGTCCTATCTACACGTTCAATGTTACTGACAAGGATGAGGTAGGTACCGAATTAATCTCATCTTGATAAATCAAAATGACATGGTTTTCTCCATCAATCTTCAAAAAAGCATGGTAGTAGAGGGGTGAAGGGAGAGTCCTTAAATGGTTGGCAATAAGTACATTTTGGGTCACAAACACTTCATCTTGCTTTCTACAGAGCCAGTGCTAATACTTCCTTCACCAAGGAAGTTAAGACCTTGTACAAAATAGTTTACTGGCTATATCAGCAAAGCTAGGGAGAGCTTCTCTCCCTATACATATGTAGTCCAGGACAGAAAATGTTGTTCTTTTCTGTGCATGTGCATATGAGATGAGTGCATGTATATTACACCAGATAAAAAACAGATACATTTTTTTTAAGTTCTATGTTATTGCTTATTATGTCAAAATAATCAGTTCTTGTTTAATATTGCTTGGTAACTTGCTTCTATCTGAGAATATTTGTTAGTGCATTTCTGTAATGCAGTCAACCTGCCCTTAGTATCAGCTTAGTCAGGGAGAAAAGCAGTTTGTAAAGCTGATGTAGGTTCCACTTTAATAGGGAATCACACAATTTCACTCTGCTTTATAAAAAGCTGTTTCTTTCTCCCCTTGTTAGATTAACACAATTCATACGTAGCTGTGGCACTGTGAGCTGGCTTGCAGGAAGAGATTTCTGATTTGCTATAATATTCTTGCTCATGTCCATTTTAAAGAAGCATAAATACTTCTCTCCAAGTTCAGACTGCTGAACGGTGTGTTGCTGCTCCTTGCATCATGAGGATTGGTCTTAGAGAGCTCTAGGGAGGGAATGTATAGGACCCAAATAGTTAAGCCTACACAGGGGCTTCCACCTACCCCAGTTTCTGTTTGCCAAAGAAGTTTCATTATTCCCATAGCTCAGGGAGCAAGATTTCATTTATTAAATCTTGCAAAGCATTTGCACTTCTGTAAGAAGTCCTATAGAAATGTCAGGTATTAATATTAATAAGATTAATTTTTTAAACTTAAATATTCATCATTTTAATCTTAAATGAACTACATTTTCTTTTTAGGCTGGCTTTTCTCACGGACACTTTACTCATAACAGTACTTTGTTTACTGTGACTATCCCTGGAATACTTTCATTAAGGAATGACACAGAACTGGACAGGGAGACTACATCTGGATTCACTTTACAAGTAAATTTGGGGATAGACTCTGCAGCTTTGGCTCATTTCTGCTTCATTCCCTTGAATCCCTTTTTCTATCTTCATCAGATGGTTAAAATGGTAATACATTCAACTAAAATTTCATTTTTGTTTCATACTTTGGCAGGTATGGGCAGTTGATGCCGAAGTGGATGGGCTTAATTCAAGTGCCTTGTTCCACATCACTGTTCTGGATGTCAATGATAATAACCCTGAGTTTCAGATGCAGCCATACAGTTTTGCAATTCTGGAAGGAGATTACATGTTGGGTGCTCCAGCTAGAGTTGGACATGTGACTGTTACTGATTTGGATGAGGGAGAGAATGCACGAATTACTTATTACTTATCAGCTGAGGATGGGGATAATCCATGTAACATCCAACAGGTGAGGGTTTGGATATGCTGAAAACAATATTTAGATACTGCTTTTCATGAAGTTACCTGACAGAGTAAGATACATCAGGTAAAAAGTAGGCAGTAACCATTCCAGTACACACCAAAACCCACATGCGCTCTGTAGTTTGGAAATAAGTAAGTCTGTGTTGAGAAACTAGGACATACTGGTCAGATGTTGCTGGGGAATCTGAACTATATTTGTCCAAAGGAGAAAACAGAAGATTTCCATCCCTCATCTCTTTTGAGAACTTGGTGTATGAGAGTTATCAAAATGATCTGTGCATTCAACAATCTTATCTTCTCTAGGATGGAACCATTATGGTTAATGGCTTTGTAGACCGAGAAGCTAAAGAGAAGTATGAGTTGCTGTTGGTGGCAGCTGATAACGGAGTACCTCAAAGGCAGGTAATGGAGAGGAACACATTATTCTTTATTTGCAACTTCCTTTTATTCATAAATTTAAGTGTCTGCATTTTCTGAATCGTGGCTTTCTCCTATTACATGCCAGAATTTCACACATATCAGCATTCAAGTATTAGATGTGAATGATAACCCTCCTCGGTTTACAAAAGCACAATACTCGGCCAGCGTACATGTAGCAACAGCAAAAGAAGGACTCTCTGTACTATTCGTGTCTGCTACTGACCTTGACACTGGGAACAATTCTGTTATTTCATACAGGTAAGTATCTGTGAGGTTAACAAGTATCTTTTGTTAAAGAAACAGCAGGGTATACTCACAAAGTATTTTTATTAGTCATAAGAAGATAAGGCCTGTTCATAGATATTTTACAAGTGCTATAACCAGTAATGATTTTTAGACTTAGGAAGAAGACAGTCATTACTCTGTGTTTCAGAGTTTATCAAATCACGATTGCCCCATAAGAAAGAGAATGCAATCAGATTATAAGCTTAGCAGCAAGAACCAAAAGCCAAGATTTGTTTGAATTTCTGAAAGTTTGAATAATATGTTGGAACTTCTGAGTAGGAAGTAAATGAATCTCAGAGAATTACTGTCTTTTCACACATCTTCTGTTTGCTAGGAGGAGGAGGTCAAGAAATACTTTCATTATGCACTATGTGTAAAAAAAATTGAGAAAAGTTTTTGTATGATCTTGGAAAATACTGGGATACTTTGACATGGAAAATATAGATTGAGAAGGACAGATGAATGAGTCAGTAACCTGTGGGTGTTTAAAACTAGTGTCTTGAAAGAGAATATTTTTAACTACGAAATGGCATTCTGCTCACCAGAAAAAGTAATGTGTTTAAGGTAATCCAGTTATCTGTGAGAGTTTGCAGAACGCTGGGAATTAGCAGGTCTGCAGCCTTCAGATGAATGTCACCTGGATTTCTTATATTGCTGAATATGCAGTTGAACGTGCAGTATCTGCCTTCTGTTCATGGGAAGATCAAAGGCTTTGGGGTATAATGGGAACTGAGGGCATGAATGCTGTCTTTTTTCATGATGGGAGACGTACTGGGAAATAAAAAGGCCAATATATTTAGGCTAATGACAGCAATTAAAACATGTTGCTTAGCCATTCTTCATAAGTAGGCAAATACTGTCTGCTGAGTACTTGTTACAGAAGTGACAGTAAATAGATGGTACTTCCAAGGTCATTAATACAAATATTATACTGATTTCTCTTTAATCAGCCTCATGCAACATTCTGATGATTTCCGTATAAATACCGGCACTGGAGAAATCATCCTCACCAATAACTTGGACCACATCACAGTTGACACAGTTGTTACACTGATAGTTGTTGCTACAGATCATGGAGTTCCTCAGCTTACATCAAATGGTAAATAATGTCTTTCTACCTTACTTTTTATTCCCCCTTCCAACATGAACGAAACATTTGCAAACATTGAAATTTGAAATTAATCCTGTCACTGTCAAGTCAAAGTTAATTAGGTAGAGCTAGAATCCGTGTTACATTTCAGCAGTGATGAATATTTGGTCTTCACCCTATGATTTCCTCCCAGCTGATCATATTAACAGAAAGTTTGGTTTAGTAATCCTGGTTAGAAATAAATTTATTTTTTTTTTATTTATTGCGGTGGTGCTTCTGGTAGAAAAACAGGTCTTCATAATAGTAGCCACTCTAAAAAGATGTATTAAAATAATATCGATAATCTGTGCTTCTCTTTCAGTTTTCCTTTGTTTTATTAGGATTAGAAACATTTAAACAAATTAGAAACTGGCAGACAACCCCCTCAAACAAGCTTCTGCTCTTTCAAAAAATATTCAGTCATGCGGTATTTTCTGTAACTTTTTCACGTATTTTTAGGGACTACATTTGATTTATCATGAAGAAGAAAAACAACTGATTTTCTTAAAATGGGATGAGTGACCACGACAGAATTTGTGCTCATATGGTTTTATGTATATCCCTTCTCTTTTGTTACAAAGCAATTTAGTGTAAGATATGCAAGGAATGGAAAACACCTGCATATTCCATTAACTCCAAATTGGTGATCCTTGCTCTCATATCCTATTGAAGCAAACTGCTGTGATCAGTGAGGTGGGATTATTCTGGAACATGTTAGGTATAAAAAACATAATATTTTGTGTGTTACATGTTAATCCTTACTACTGTTATTTTTTTGTCTTCTCATTCCTCTTTCCTACATGCTGGTTTCTGTCATTTTCTATTAGTTCCTCAAAAATTTAGGAAAATAGAGCACAGATCATGATGATTTTAGCAGCAACTTCACTATTTTAATTTGTTTTCTCTCACTAGCCTCTGTTTCTCTCTACTTGCTGGTAAATGACACTGGCTTTGGACTGACTTTCGATAAGTCCAGCTACGAGTTCAGCATTGACGAAGATGAGCCGCCAGGGACAGCTGTTGGCGCTGTGAAGGCGCTGTCAGGAAGCATAGCTGTACAAGTAGCGTACGCTCTGAAATCTCACAGTGACAAGTTCTCTGTTAGTGACCAAGGAGACATTGTAGCTCTTGACAGGCTGGATCGAGAAAGCAACGACCTATACAACATCATTGTAGAAGCTGTTGATTCTGCGCTGCCACCCAATACAGCAGCTGTTTTGGTACGGTATACTGCATTTTAAAATGTGTTTTAAAGAGGAGTAGAAAATAGTATTAGAATATAATATTAGAAATCAAGCAATATGCAGATAAATGTCATCTCTTATGCAAGCATGAGGATTTTGAGAGCCCTTTATGTAGTTTCTCTTTTTTTTCCTAAGGAGATATTACCATCTTGAAATATTGTCAACTTCACAAATTGCATCACTTCCTGAGAGTTCCTTTGTGAACAGCCCATAACCAGAGAAACTGATTAATACTGAAACCAGTTCTGTCAAATGCATGAGGTAGATGAACCGAAAAGCCCCAGATTATTAATCCTGCTCATCTCTTCCAGTTAGAGTATACATTACCTCATTTGTAGCAGTTAAAAATAAAAAAATTAAAATGCCAAGATGCTGAAGTTGGGAAAATGCTCAAATGCTGAAAAATGCTGACGTTGTTATGTATCCCTTTGGGTCTGGGGCTTGGTTGATTGGTTGGGGTTTTTTTTATAGGCTTCCATAGACTCAAATGAATCAAAATTCTTCCTTGGATACTGTTTTTACATCTGAAATGTGTCTCTTCCCCCCCCTACCCCCCCCCCCCCTTTTATTTTTTTTTTAATACAGGTAACTGTGAGAGTTAACGACATCAATGACAATCCTCCAGTTTTCTCAACATTGATTCAAACTAAACTATCAGCTCCTGAAAATAACGCAGCTAGTCTAAATTTGGGCATATTTTCTGCTACTGATCTGGATATAGGAGTTAATGCACTTATAAGCTATTCTCTTCAAGACGATTTTGCTGGAATGTTCCATATTAACAACTCTACTGGCGAACTGATGACAAAAAAATCATTAGACAGAGAGACAGTGGACAGTTACGAATTGAGAATAATAGTAAGTTGACAAATCTGATGCAAGTTCACAAAAAAATTCTCAACATAAAAAAGAGAAAATACCAAATCTTCACAAGAAAAACACTTAATCTTAGTGAATTCCATTACTATTCATTAATGAATTTTGACTGTTTTGTTTTACACCCAGAGCTTTGTTTTCTGCTGTGTAAATTGGTGTTAGTGAATAAATGACTCAGAAACATCAGATCTTAAAGGTCATGGTCACATGATAGCTTCTTATGAAATCTGCAGAGTCTTCCCATGTCCATTTTAGTCCATGCAACTGCCATACTGCTGTATTGCTTTTACTGCTTTGCCAATCCATATTTTGTCCTTTATTTTTTTCACTTTTCAAAATGTATGCATTTAGACCTTTTTAAAATGCCTGAAATATAAATTTCCAAGTTAAAAAAAAATCAAAATTGAAAGCATAAAGTTTCATCCAACATTCATGTGAGTATTTATTCTAGCTGATTTCATTGATTTTTACTGCTGTTAATCAGATAAATTATTGTGTATACAGAGGAGTGTTCCAGCACTGGCCATCATGTATGAATATATTTTAAGATCTTTACTGCTGACAAATAATTTAACTGGTCAAGTAACTTGTAGAATGTATTCAGGACAGCAAGGAAACATACTAAAAATTAAACAGTGTCTTCTGAAAATTTTAGGATCAATAAAAGTGGACACTTCTTAAGACTAATTGACAATTGTGTATACATACCTAGGGATTAGAACTTTCCTATGGTGGATGTTCGTGCAATGTAAAACTGACTGTGAATGCCATGTTCTAGCTACTCTTCACAGCTTGCTTTGTAGACAGTTCAAACCCTCAAAATGCAAGGGATTTCCTTATTCTTTTAAGTGCCACATCACAGATATGCATCTGTATACTGTGGGTTTATGTTGATTAGTGCCACGTCTGATCATGTGACAAATTTGATCTGGGTCCAGGCTTGAGCTTTTGATTAATTGTTCATGAAATGAGGCAGAGCATATGATACGGTGAGGACACCAGCTAGAGGAAGACATGTGACACCTAATCAAGTACAGGGCTAGAGCAGTGCCATTGGTGATAACTGGCCCAGCAGAAAGCCTTCCGAGACAGTTTCACGATTTTTGGAACAAAACTGAACGTGTAAAATAAGTTTGTATCGATGTAGTGCTTCATTTAATGACAGGTTGTTTCTTTGCAGGCCACTGATTCTGGCAAACCCTCACAATCTGCAAGCTTAGTTCTAAGCATCACTGTGGAAGATGTGAATGACAATCCACCAGTGTTCCCCCAGAAATCATACTCTGTGACTGTAAAAGAGAATGAGCCTCCACACGTGGTACGTGGCATTAAGAATAAATAGGCTGTTCTGCAGTTGTTTTCTTTACCTAAACTTGGAAGTGGTAGTAATCTATGATGACTGTGCTGTGGCAAACATATTTTTTTTACTTTGTGCAGTCTGTAAAATCACACAGTGTGTTTGTTTTATATGACAGTGCAGCATCCATCCCACTGACTATTCTAAAGCTCTTTGTGCCACTCCCCCTTTCCCTCCTGTCCCCAGCAGTGATGCCACACCGCGTGGATCTAGTTTTCAGAGGACCTATGGGCAACATGTTTTAAAGATGCTGTAGGTGTTAGGCATATATCCAGCATCCCTTTGTTCTTAAGGTTTTCTGTCTTCTCCCAGTGTATTAATTTCTGGCTCCATATCTGCCTTGCAGATGTGAACTAACGGTTTACAGGAATCAAGGGAAGAGGTGCCACCTGAGAATCTGTAACGCCTCTCACCAGCCCTGCTATATGCTGTGTCAGTATTCTAGCAATGCAGTTATGGCATATGAGTAATTCAGTCAGTAAACACTATATAAATAAGTACCAGTCTTATGTGTAGTTTTGCCACTCTCTTTTTTCTGCTCCAAGCCTGGTGGATTTGTTTGGGTTTTTTTCATTTTGTTTTGCTTTTCTCATTTAGATTTTGAGTGCAGCAGCCACAGATGAAGATACAGGGTACAATGCCATGATTCATTATACCGTAATTGGAGAGACTTCTTCATTTCATGTTGGAGAACTTTCTGGAAATATTACAACTCTTCAACCTCTGGACTATGAAAGTCATTCACAGTATACATTTATTCTGAAAGCTTTCAATCCTGGAGTGCCTTATCTCCAGGACACAGCAAACATTACAGGTAGCTCTTGTTTACCACAGAAAATTTATCTTAATTTCCCTTAGGGAATATTTCAGCATATGTAATTATGAGGCATAAAGATTTTTTATAAAGTAAATTATTGGAAACGATTATGTTGCCTTTTCACTACCAGCTAGATTAAATTTTCTCAAAAAATGTTTGGCTTGTCAAAAATGAAGATTTTTCAAACAAGATTACTTCAATGAATTTACAGATTTTTCTATGGCATTGTTTGAGTACCTATTGATATTTTTACTGAAAAGGTTGCCAAAAACGTAACTTGGTTCTTTTTCTGCTTTTCTAGAGAAAGCCTGCTTCTAGGGTGGTAAAAAAATGTTGACAATGATTGTTAGTGTTGTTAAAATAACAGTTCTTGATTGCTGTTGGTTTTTCCCTTAATATACATAAAATGTAAAAAATACATAGGTATAATATACATAAAAATAAAAATAATGATCTTTTTTTTCCCAGCACAACATAAAAAGATTTCTGTGAAGCTGGTATCCTAGATTTTGGCTAGCCCTACTTTTGATCAGTATGACTGGAAGTATTGGTTTCTTTATTACTTCTGGTTCTGTGTTATTCTCTGTTAGTTGTGTTACCGTGCAGCCAGCTTCACTAATTGGGGACCATGACCCTGTTGTGCCAGGTCATGTACAAATATAAAGCTAAGCAATCCTGTCTCACAATGCTTGCAATCTAAGCCAAAGACTAGAGATACCAGATGAATACAGACACAGAAGGGAGCCCAAAGAAACAGTAAGATGATACTGTTCATGAGGAGAGTAGTGACAGCGTGCTAGCCAGTTGTGGTTTAACCCTGGCCAGCAACTAAGTACCATGCAGCTGCTCGCTCGCTCCCCCTCCCAGAGGGACGGGGAGGAGATTCAGGAAAAGGGTAAAACTCATGGGTTGAGATAAGAACAATTTAATAATTAAAATAACAACAGTAATAATTGTAAAGAAAAGGAGGGAGAGGGAAAGAGGAATAAAACCCAAAAGGGAAAAAACCCAAGTGATGCACAGTACAATTACTCGCCCCCTGCTGACTGATGCCCAGCCAGTCCCTCAGCAGAAATTGTCCCCCCAGCCCAGCTCCCCTGAGTTTCTACACTGAGCATGACATTCTATGGTATGGAATATCCCTTTGAATAGCTCCGGTCCAGCTGTCCTGGCTGTATCCCCTCGCAGTTTCCCATGCCCCTCCAGCCTTCTCACTGGCAGGGCCTGAGAAGCTGAAAAGACCTTAATATAAACATCACTTAGCTACAACTAAAACCGTCAGTGTGTTATCAACATTTTTTTATACTAATTACAAAACACAGCACTGAACCAGCTACTAAGAAGAAAATTAACTATCCCAGCCTAAACCTGGACACCAGAAGTGCAGCCACTGTGGGAAACTATTGCTTTAGCAATAAATAATTTAATCCACAAAGGCAAGCATTTTGAAGTACAGAAAACAAGGTTGCCATCTGGTTTAAATTGAAAGATCTCCAACTCAATTCAGAGGAGCTGTACTGGTTTATATTAACTGAAGAAATTGCTTGCAGCCATTTAGGTGAAACTCAGGTTTGCATTCAGATATGCACCTTCTTTTCTTAGTTACCGTGGAAGATATTAATGAAGAAGGACCTGTATTTGACAAGCCCTCATATTACCAGATCCTTCTAGACAATTCTACAACTGGCACACTAGTAGTAGATATCAATGCAAGAGATGAAAGCAAGGGTTATGATGAAGGCATTTTCTACAATATTTCAGGTATGTTAATAAAAAATCTTGTGGGTGGTTATTACTGGGCTACTTGCATACTGCTAAACTAAACTGTGTGACACGAGAATGAGAGAAAAGGGTCATAAATTGAAATAACAGGTTCTGACTGGATGTAAAAGGAAAAAAGTCCTTAAAAAAGAGCATAACTAAGTACTAGAACAGGTTGCCCAGAGAGGCTGTCCTTGCAGGTTTTCAGCACCTTATGAATCAAAGCCTTGAGCAACCTGCTCTGAATTTGTTCATGACTGCTTTGAGCCAAGAGATTAGACTAGAGTCCTCACAAGGGCACTTCCAGCCCAAATGGTTCTGCGACACAGATGCAGAATCAAGAGAGACCAGGTGTCTTGCTCCAAGTCACATATACAGATCAGGATTTCAACCAGTCTGCCGTATATCCTGGGCATATAATTCAGTCATTTGTCTCTGCTGACTCCATTGAACATCTCCAATACTTGTTTTTCTGCCTTCAGGTGGAAACTCAGAAGGCCTTTTTAGTCTTTCCAGCAGCACAGGAGTACTCACATTAACAAGAGACTTATCCAAACAGACTGTTCCCCTGTATTACTCCTTGATGGTCACTGGTACGGATTTGGGTCTGCCACCTCTTTCAACTTCTGTAAAGGTACTAACATTTTTACTTTAGTGTCTACTTGCACAGTTTATTCTCCAGATTGTTTATTCTAAAGTGAGAGTCACTACACCAGGAAATGGGTATTAGTGAGACAAAACTAATGCACAATGGGTATCAGAATGTCAGAGTCCCGCTTTTGTTTCCAGAACAGGATAGAAGATGAGGAGTTACAAAGTTATAGTGATACAGCAATTGCTGACACATCACCCATCACAGCTGTGATCATTCCATTGTAGCAAAGAAAGACAGAAGCTCTAGACTGTGAGGGATGAACATCAGAGGAGTGGACACTTCTGTGCAAGGTCAACAAGTGGGGCAGTCAGAGGGGACGTAATGGAAGTATGCGACAGAATAAACAGGAGACATCAAACAAAGCCTTCCTATTTGTTTTCGTGTAATACAAGAAAAAATAAGTTCTAACCTGAAGACTGAGAAATGTAAAAGAAGTATCTTCTTACACAATGCTCATAACTTTTGCCACTAAATATCACAGCTTAGCAGAATTCAAAAAAAAAAGGACCAGAAATGTATGTGGATAAAAACATGTAGAAAGTTATATTCAACCTTAAAAAGTAGGCTTATGAGCCATCATTCTTCAGAGCATTGGACAGCAGCTGTCTAGTATAATTTAGAAATAAGTAAATTATTTTTGTGAAGCAGAAGGCATTATTTATTGCCTGTCACCTTTTTTTCACATATAAACTCAGTTATAATAATTTTAAAATAATGTACTTACAAGTTCCTGCTCTGGTCACACATTCTCCAGTGGAAGAATTTGTTGCAAATATAGATTAGTATGTCTGAGAGCTGTTTAGCTAGACAAGTAATTTGAAATGTGCTGTATGCAATAAAATGGAATCCCTCTATTAAATAGAGAGAGAGAAAGTCCAGTTGGATTTGGTGATCTTAAAGGTCTTTTCCAACCTAAATGATTCTATGATTCTATGATTTGGGAAAGCATACAGGTGAACCTAAACTGATGAAGTTGCTGGCATTTTTTCACTAACCTTCGCTGCCTTCAAGGCACTGATGTGTCAGACTTGGCATGCAGCGATCGCAAGCTTGTTTTTAATGGTAAAGTTATGGACTTCTGCTGTTGCGTACCTCAATGGAAAAGCCTGCTAAACCTGAAAACATAACTGCTGTGGTCATCTCCTTTTCTCCGCAGGTGTCAATAACGATAGCTCCCATCACCATTTCATTCCCGGTGTTCTCTGAAGCAGTCTATCAGCCTGCCCCTCTGAGTGAGAAGACGCTGCCAGATACGTTTGTGGAACATATCCGTGTGCTGTATAAGTTCCCTGTGATATTCACTATTGTATCTGGAGATGGAAAAGGTAAGCTCTTTATGTGAAATAACAAGGAAGAGGGTGTGTTAAACAACTAGCGCTGCAGAGCGCTTAGCTTTTGGATTATTTCTTCTCTCTCTCTTTTTGCTTTTATCTCAGTTCTACAGCCATTAATACTGGATGTGTATCAACCAGATGTACCAACTTGATATGGGGCACATGATTGAATTTCTGTCAGAGTAGCTAGAGCCACATGATACAGAGCTGAGTGCAACAACTATATAGTTTTTTTATGTGTGCTACAGGAAGATCAGGTGGTACCTGGTCAGGCATAAAGTTACAGTGACTGGAGAAAGAATACCTCATTGAGCATAAAGACTGCTGGTAGAAAAACTGACTCGGCAACCTTTTCTTAATGAATGTGAATGCATAGAGTAAGTTTACATGGGATCAAGCAGATCCCATGTAACGTGTCTGTTTTTTACTAAACATAGAGCCGAATTTTACTGTATCATCAAACACATCCACATTGTATTTCTTTTTTGTAAAGTGTTTTGTATTAAGTTGTGGTCTCCTTGAAGTTATTTGCAGAATTCCTCATCTGCAGTAAGAATGGGACTTCATAGGAAACAAAATAATTTCTGCCTGAAACAGCGGCAAATAATCTTTGACTGTTTCAAAGGAAGTGAAGACCTTCAGACTGGAGAGTGGTGGAGTAAACTTCTCCCCTTTGCTTCCTTTCTGACCTTCTGAATTATTTGTTTATGTTGCTGCCCTGGATATACCTGACATTATTGTAAATACATGTTGAATTTTATTTGCTCTTTGAAGAATACTGTAGCATATAATATTCATATACATAATGTATATTTTGCATTGAAGGGTTCATATATTCAGTTTTAACTAACAAAATCCTAACCAGAATAATTTCTGGTTTTTTTTAAACAGGGTATTTCAATATTGATGCATCCACTGGTATCATAAGAACGACAAAGAATTTTAAACTGGAAGATTTTCCAGTCATTTTCAAGGTGCGAGCAACAGATTTGACTAATGCTGGCATTTTTAATGAAGTTAATGTGAATGTGGAAGTTATTGATGAAAATGATTTCCCTCCAGTTTTCCCATTCTCTCTACTAGAAGCAACACTGAAAGAGGTAAGAAAATGTAATCCAAACCAAATCACAAAAATAAATCCTAAAAATAATAAAAAAATATTTTGGTAAGTAAACATTCTGGAACTAGACAGGCTTACCATTCTGTTCTGCCATACGATATTTTAAAGGTTATTTCAAGCTGAAAATCCAAATGTACAAAGAGAATGGTCTAGATGTGTGGCCATATTGAAGAAAAAGTGAATCCTTTATTAATAAAAGGGGCTTCATAAAGGAAAACCAGCCACCCCATTTTGCACATTTGCACACAGAGAATGTTCCTGTGCATTCAAAATCTAGTGGATGTGCTGGGCACCTCATAGGCTCTCACTCAGCCTTTTGTAAGGGAGCTTCACACAGAGGAGCAGCAGGCAAAAGTCTCTAATTTAGCAACATTTCTCCGCTTGCTCATGTACAGTTTGTTGTGATTCTTCCTGACTCAAGGTAATGAGTGGCGGAAAGCAAGCCACGTGTCTGTGGCTGTTACCTTACGACAGCCTACCAAAGAAGCCACAGCATTTAATAATGCAAAAGCATCCAGTTCAACATTTAACTCTTCAATTTTCAAAAAACGCTTTTCACACTTTAATCTGCTAGCTACATTTTTTAAAAGAAGCACGTTAATTGTGTTTGCTTTATATAGCACATACCTTGCCTTTGATCTTCCCAGCTGATTCACAAACGTTCTCTTTAACAGCCACAACTGATTTAAGATCTAGCCCATTTCTAACATTGAGCTAAATATAATTTTAATTATTACGCCTATTTTTAATGTTCCCAGTTAGCTTAATGAAGAAGAATTAGAATCACTTTTCCCAACCTTAAAAATTGATTTCCATGTGAAATGTTTACACAGTAGGAATTGCTGGATGCCATGTTGGATCAAATAACTTCAGATCAGGTCTCAAATGGCCACGGAAGTGAAACACTGACATTTACTGTCAATCTTGATGCTAGTAACATTTTTAAAAAGGAAGAAATAGATTTTTTTTTTTGAAAAGAGTAATTATTAGCCAGATAGTGTTCAAAAAGAAACATGATTTTGAAGATGAGAACATCCATTGAGTTTCATAGGAGTAGAGGCTGTTAACCATAACATCTGGTCTCTTTGAAATCATGATTCTGCTTCCTGAAGATAACTACTGTAGGTAGAGATGTGGGGGCAGAAATAGTTTTCTTCCATAAATTAGTGACAAGAGATTCTCTTACTGTGCTGAACAAGCTGTATAATTTTGATTTTAAAATGTCTATACTAAGTGTATGCAGTACCTGTTACTTCCCCCCTTTTGTGTAATTCAAGAAATTGCAGCTAACCATCTCTGATAGCCTCAATCTGTTCTTCATCCACAGAATTTACTCGCTACTCAGATCGTCCGCTTGAAAGCTCAGGATAAGGATACAGGTAGAAATGGTTTCCTAACGTATGGCATTCTTAGTGGAGACAGACTAAAATTCAGGATAGATGAAGCAACTGGAATTCTTTATTCCACTGACTCCTTTGATTATGAAGAGGAACCAACAGAGTATCAGGTTTGCTTTAGATTTCTTCCGTTTTTGTTATTCAGAACTCTTTTTTTTTTTTTTTTTTTTTTTTTTTTCTTTTTCTTACACACACCCCTCCTGGGTAACAGGTGATGCTTTTGTGTTTTTGTTTAGCTTGGGATTGCTTGAACATTTTATGCATTGTTTCACAATAAATCACATCTTGAGATGTGATGCATTATTAAAGCAAGACACCGCCTTTAGACCAGGGGTCATCAAACTTTTTACACAGGGGGCTGGCACATGGATGAAGTGGCAGACAGCCATCTTCAGCTGCTTGGTTTCCCCCCCCCCAACCCCAGGCAGGGGTGGGGCGGGGGGGGTCTGTAAATACCGGGGGCCGGATTGAGGACCCTGGGGGGCCATATCCAGCCCACGGGCCGTAGTTTGAGGACCCCTAATATAGACTATAATGAAATTCAAGAAAGGCTCATTGTTCAGCTGTCCCTACAAACTCTCAAATGCTTCTGCATGTGAATAACTCACTTCACAATGGCAGCTCATGTATTCAGTGCTATTTGCTTGAATCTGTACTGGACTGAGACCTTGGCAGATGATAAAATTCTCAGTTAATCTTTATTGTTGCTGCCACTGCTGGATATTTTTAATGATATTATTTGGCTTCAAGCTAAAATATTGGTGAATTTGTTGGTTCTATATAGAAAGACCTTTTTTATTGACCAGATACCCCTTTTCAACAATAATTTTGAGGTGAATTCAGAATTTGACTTTACATTTCTCAAAAATACTTCAAAACTTAAAATTCACTGAGATTTTTTTAATCCTTACTCAGGTATCTATTTGTATGATTTCTCATTACCAATAATTGTGTAACTTGCAGATTGTGATATATGCTGAAGATGATGGAATCCCTGAGAAGAAAAGAGGTTACTGCACAGTTGTCATAAAGATCATTGATGTTAATGACTGGCCACCTGTTTTTGATCCAGTGACTGAATTCAGTGTAAATGAAAATGCACCCATGGGATCCATAGTTGGAAAAATCACAGCAACGGACAGAGACACAGGAGACAATGCTTTTGTTCTATATAGCCTTACAGGTAACAAGGAATTCTCTTACTGCACTGGAACAACTGTCACTTTGTTGTCTATACTGTTACGAGCATAAATAGCATTATGTGTTTCCTCTCCTAACCCCTTTCCACCCTTTTCCCACCCTTTCCAAGAAGGTTCACCTTCACCTGGTTTGGTATTTTACTAATTTATGCTCATACAGCTTTCAAACTGAGTAGGAACTTCTTTTGCAGAAATTACAAATTGTTGTGCTTTTAAACATACTCTTAATTCTGTTAAAAAAATGAGCTTTTAAGACAATCTTTAGCTACTCAACTGCCACAGCTGCAATCAGCAGGTGTAATTTTGATGAATAAAATGCCCACAGCTTTATTGAATGAGGAATAAGGGTCTAGGGCCTAATTGGTCCCTGCCCTGTAGAACCCGTAATGCCTGTGCCAGGTATTAAATGCTGCTAAATTAAGCCTCTCCTCAGCCTGTGGACTCTGAACATTTCAAAAGCTACTAGGAGCAGATGTAAATGGTATCACAAGTGTGTCAGGGACCTGATTCACTACCAAGGGCTGCTGGAGGGCTGTCATCTTCACCCTTGTGCTGGATGCCTTTACCTCTGCAGCAGGGGAGCCGCAACAGACAGCAGGTCACATACTCTGCTGCCGCAGATCTCTGCCGAGGCTATTAATAAAAACTGCCTTCAATTTCATTTTTCATTAATGTGCCAGCTGGTGAACTGCAGTGGCTGAGGGCTCTGATTTGTGCTTCCAGTCACGTTTAGCTGGGGTAGCTGATGGAGTTACAGTTGAGAAGAGTGCACCTTTTGCCACTGCCCCTAAATCTGACAGATTTAGACTCTGCATCTGGAGATTTAGACTCCTCTGGACCAAAGCCTGCAGGAGTCGGGTTTTTGTTGTATAGGCCATCAAGAGCTATGTGTATCCAGTTTATATGCTTTTAGAGTCTTTTATTTCCAATATGTATACAGACTTTGAGGTGGTTTTGGACAAGGGCGGCCAAACCCAGTAAAAGTCACTGCTAGGTCTTCTGGAAAACTGATTTCTTTTGAGATCCTGTGTGTCACTCAGCCCACCTCCATCAGAGACAGAATAAATTCAGTCACATCTTCTCGTAGAGATCTTGGCAGGAACATTGTCCTGTCACAGCATTTCATGACTGCAACCAGCAAACATGAGACTGAATATACAGAAGGTCAGAGGACTGTAAAAATGTCTGAGAACACCTCTAATCTCCTCTAATTATTGCACACACTTGGAGGAACTTGCTTCCAGAGATTCACCCCAGAACTCCAATGTGCTGTCCATCATCATTTACATGCCTCAAGCACTATTACTTTCTGAGTGTGACAGACGTGCCTGCATAACTTGTTAAACCATTCTATTGGCTCACGTTTCAAATGCTCATCCACTCAAAGTATTTTCTGGTTTTCTTCTACATTATCTATATGATATCTAAAAAACTGTTATAATAAACTCAGGACACAAGTAAACATATAATTTAAGAGTGTAGTTAATTATGTGCTTCTAAGATGCATTCATTGATAATGCTTCTTTAAATGTGTTTCAGAAGGTGGAGGAAATGTGTTTGAAATAGATGAATTGCATGGTTACATTAAGATAAAGAACTCTCCAGACTACGAAACCATGAATAAATACACCCTTACAGTGAATGCAGTCAACAATAAATCTGGCCCTTTCCATCAGGTAAAAGATCATTGTTGTAATAAACAGTGACTCTTGCATTCAGAGTGGATTTTGAACTAGTAGGAGGGAGATCTGTCAAAGACATTTATTGTGCAGAATAAGTCAGACACCTAATCATGTTTAGGGTCAGACTTTTGTGACCTTTGTCCATGCTGTTCATATTATAATCCATAATTAGTTGAAATACTTCAAAATCATGCAAGGCAGAATTTGACCCTGAATGGCTTGCAGACTAACCTGTGCTGAGGAGCTGGAATTCCTGCCTGCTGCTGTTAGTACTTTAAATGCCATGATAATTTTTAAGGGGAAAAAAAAGTAATTTTCAGAAAATTATTCTGCTTTTGTCTGCTGTATTTCTTTTATTTGAAAAGTTATTACATGTTTCTTTAACAGAACTTGAACATGTCTGGTTCCTTTAACTGCATCTAGCAGCAGCAGTAGGACATGTTGGCCTTCTAAACACATCCTGTTCTTACTCATTAAGACACCTTTCAAGAAGCAGAATTCTACTGCGACATTGAATGCCTGCCTCTCTCGTATTAAAATCCTGTAGTGAGCTCTGATGTTGAGTTCACAAAATTAAAACTAACACAATGTTTTACTACAGCACTTTCGAAGTCTAATTTATGCTTTCTGTTGCATATGCAGTTAATGACAAAAAATATCGCTGAATACGACATTCTAAAATGCATGAAACCATTTTGTTTTCTAGGCAACTACTCATGTCACTGTTCTAGTGATTGATGTGAATGATAATGCTCCAGTATTTGCTCAGAATTCCTATTCTGCTTCCATAAACATGATTAATCCTGTAGGTGCTCATGTCATAACTGTGAGCGCTACTGACAAAGATCAGGTAACTACTCCTGTTGGTTTTGACACTGCTTTAAACTGCAGCTCAAATATATTTTTCTCTGTTCTGTAGGCATGAAATGCCAAATGTAGCAGAAATTAAATCCTGATTGACTAACAGCACTGGGAATTGGAAGTTAGGACTTTTGATGTTTCTGCCTTGACACTGATGTATTCCCTGTCTTTGGGCATGCTTCTTCAGCTATTTTTGCCTTAATTTTTCCCCTTATTATATTGAGTTGTACTGGTCTTTCAGAAGTATGCAAGGACTGAAGCAATTTAGTGTCTGTGGAGTTATTTGAACTTCTGAAGTAGAAGAACCTGTAAAAGCTAGACATTGTGTAGCTGGCTTGAACATGGAAATGTCTGCTTACCGAATGCCTCTGAAGTGTGGTACCCCAGCTAATTATGTCCCCATTTTGTAAAGTAATTTTATTTAATGTATCCGTACTGCACCCATCAAGTAGTATCCAGGCACTGGCAGAGATATCCAGTAGTCATCCAGATCACCATGACAACATCACTACTGATTACATTATTTAAGACATGAAACATCTAGAAGTGACAACAAAATAGGTGTAGGAGGTGCCTTCCTATTTCTTCACACATAATTTTGGTTAAAGTAGCTGCAGCTGTGGTATATTGCTGCAAATAATCTAATGGTCTGGTTTTTTATCATTCTTCTTAATGAATTTATATAAAAAGTGAAATTGCTTATGAAAGTTGCTGGACTCTGTGAGATCTGCATTATGACCCTAATGAAACTTATCCTTCAGATAATATGTCTGGTCCTCTGCCACGCAGGGTGGCTCTCATCGTCCCTGTGCCACGCTTTCAGGATTCTGGGACACAGTCCAGCACTGAATTTATTAGACTTTGTCTGTATTCCTCCCTGTTCCTGATATAATTATAAATCCACAGATTACTTAGTGATAACAGGTATTCATGGTAGAGTTTGATCCTGCTGCTGCAGAGCCATGGAAGAACAGAATAAGATGCATTTCCAAAATACAGAGCAAAGTGCAATACGACACACCCTAAGGGTTGGTCAAAATGACTTGTCTCGGGAAAGAAGTGATGTGCACAGAGTAAACAGGTTCCATCCAGCTCTCCCACGGCAGGCAGGAATAGGGCTTACCCTCACAGCAGTGGGGAGGCTGTGCTTTTCCTCGAGGTGTGAAAAGGATCCAAGGGACTTTGGCTTATTTGCATTGACATCACACCTTTAGATGACTCTCTTTCACAGTTCTGACTGTCAACCTCTGCATGTGCCCTTAATTTTTTTTTTAGACTTTTTTTTTTGTCACATTTTTACTGTGAACTGGCCTACTGCTTGTGAATTTTCTTCTGCTTTGTGTTTTTATCATCTCCCATCCTACCACAGATAACCCCAGGTTATCATTCTTGAAATAAATTCACTAGAGGTATTTAGACATGTCAAATCCCTTGTTTCAGTATTTGCCCTACCCTTCAAAATGTAGTCCCAGTGCATGTAGTTTTCTTTAGTATTGCTATGGGGTTGGGGTTTGGTATTTTTGGTTTTTTAATCTTGGAACTTCAAAATTATTTTGGGGTGGTGGAGGGCTTTGCCCATTGGCGCTTTCCCCTGCTGCTGCTTTTGTGTTACAGCTTCACCATGAAATAGCTCTGAGCCTGGTTCTCTCTAATTATTTAAAATACCTATGGAACCCTGTCCATTTAAGCATGGAAATAGGGAGATTCCAGTGAGTCTGTACTAGGGGACTTGGGGCACTTGCAAGCAATAGTTGTGTGAAGTTGTGTTCCTTCCACGGCAGGGGCAAAATGGACTTATTGAGTACTACATCCTCCCTGACCAAAACTTCAGCCCATTCTTCCTGATAGAAGACATGAGTGAGGGGAAAATAATTACAACTGGAAACCTGTCTAGACCTGGAGAGATCCATTTAACAGTGATGGCTAAGGACAAAGGCTCTCCACCTTTAAATGGCACTGCAGTGATCACTCTTAATGTGTTTGACAACCATCCTTTTGTTCCTCGGTTTAACGAGAGCAGAATCAGGTGAGGCTTTCATATTAACTTATATAACTGGTTTGTATTCTCCTGGTAGTGGAAAACATAGTAAAGCTGAAGCTCATTTTTGTATTCATCTACACAGAAGGAAGGACATCCCAGGTGTTTTTTTAAATAAAACATCCAGGAAATTCTGCTGTGCTGATGCTGATGGTTCTGTGAATGTGATTTGAGGCATTCATTGCCTTTTATTTCTTTATCGTGCAGCTTGCATAAGCCAGACTCTTCGTCCCTTTCCTCTTGCACACTAATAAAACATTCTTCTTTAGCCTTTACTCAAGGATAAACAAATGTCTAGCTAGAGAAGTAGGGTTTGCACTGCGCTCTGAAACCCAGTGAGCTCTAACAAACAACTAGTGGGGAGGGGGCAGGATTTTCCACAAAGAACTCACTCTTAAGGAGTTAAATTTCAAAGCCTGCCAGTGCAGCAGCTGCTGGGCAATTTAACATTATGATTTATCTTTTATTTTCTATGTTAGCATTTCCGTTTTGGAAAACACAGGAGTGGATTATTTCATTTACGCTTTTACTGTGGTCGAAACTTTAGGAAAACTGATTGATTATACAATTGTATCTGGCAATGAAAAAGGTGAGTGTTGTTTCCCTTATGAGTTAAAATAGCTAAGATAACAGAATAACCTGTCTTCTGTGTGGCAGATGTTGCTGTATGTAAATGAGGAGATGGAGACCAAGGATAAGAATCTGTGTCATTAAAAAAAAAAAAGAAAGTACACAAAGAATTTCTTTCAGACCTTCTTCAGCATGGACTTCATTAATCTTCTTTGGCCTAAAGAGGGGGTAGTAACTTGCTAGAAAATGAGTTTCTGTAGCATTATGTTAGGATAATTTGCAAGCTGACAGAGCCAAAATGGAAGTTGTTGTTAGCAAGCAGCTTCCTCCCTGACAGTCACTTTTAGTCTATCATTTCCTTGCACTTGCAACTATGTTAGGGCATCTGCCCTTCTTCAGCTTTTGCAGCTATGCTGCAGCTCCACATGGCACACAAAAAAGGGAGTAATTGGAAACTGAGAGGAAACTTGGAAATCAGTGAAAAAGGAGTTGTGCAACAAGAAGCTGCAATTCTGTTTTCCAAGTATGTTGCTCCTTTACGTGTTTAAGGCCTGTCTGGTCACCCCTGCTGTGATACCTTTGCTGCACAGCTAGTGGAAGTGTTGCATTTCACTTTCTGAAGAGCAGAGGACCCCTAGAAACATCCTAAGAACAACAAAGACATGAGAGGTAGAAGGGTTACAAGTGAAATAGTAGCTATAATAATGAAGGTGCATGTTTTTCCTTTCAGGTCATTTTAGATTGGATCCAAAAAGTGGTCAGCTGAGAACAGCGATTAATTTGAACTATGAGGAAGTTTCTCAGTATGTGATTTTAATTGAAGCAAATGAAAATCTCTTATCTGCCACAGAAGTCCAGCGTTCAGGTAACTTTTTGCTTTGAAGGACATTCCAACTTAAATCTGGGGCAATGAACACGTCTTCTGCGTTTACAACCCAATATAGGAATCATGATTCTCTTTAACTGAAAAGTCTGATGTGAAAGATGAAAAGCTGAAGTTCAAGGTTGTACAGAGGAAAGCCAGCAGCCTTCCCCCAAGGGTGCAAACCCTCACAGGGCCCTACCATGGTCTCAGAGAAGAGTATAATAGCTGGGCATTGGACAACTTGGCAGGAGCTGGAGGAACCTGCCTGTCCCTTCCCTGGTGCAGCATAGCCAGCTGCTGTCACCTCTTGTCTTGAACTGCCTGCTCTCACTGAAGCCCCTGAAGGAGTGAGATATTGCTCCTCTGGGCACATCCCTGCTGCGTTCCCTTTCTTCTCCCTCTTCCTCCCATGCAGCAGAGATACTGCTGCAAAGCCACAGCCTGACCTAGCCTTTGAAAGCTGTGCTTTGCCAGTGTTCGTTGTTGCAGTTAACTTGTGGTTTTTTAATAGGCCTGCTTGCTCAAAATGTGGCAATGCTGACAATCTCAGTGCAGGATGTAAATGAAGAGCCGGCATTTTTGAATGATGCCTACTCTGCTCGGATACCGAACTCTGTGCCGTACAAGTACCCGGTTATTACAGTTCAGGTAGAGTAGCTTTCTGTGTTCTTCGTGAGAATAGAAATCTCTTCCAAGATTTGGATTTCTTCCACAGTTAAACTGGGCTAAAGGAGCTGTTCAGTCTGCTCTTGAAAGCTTGATGCAGATTCTGCCCATCAACCAGGTTTAACAAATCACTGGTGAAGGATGGGATGTTTAGGGAACTGGTCCATACCTGTCCTACTAGTGGGTCTGTCAGAAGAGCTATACAGTCTGTTCCGACTCATGCTGCTGTTATGGATTATGTACCGCACAGGCTACCGTTCTCTCTTCGGCACCATTAATCACTTTGTTATCTGTCAGACCCCAAAGGGAATTTGATTTCAAAATGGAACCGTTCTCATCTTGTTCTAAGTCTGGTGTTACCTCTCCGTTCCAGTCTGCTCCTTTTATGCTTGCAGCGTAATCCTCCAGACTTCATAGTAAATTTATTTCCCCTTTTATACCCTTGGTCTGATTCTGATAGTTTGTGCCCCACTTTTAGTGCTAAGAAAGAAATACGACAGCATATTCTAGAATACTCCAGTCTTACAAATAGAAACTGCAGAGTTTAATGATTGAAGGGCAATGGTGCAGCCCAAAAGCCACAAGCTGAGTTACACAAATCACCTTTTTTAAATCCAGGCCACAGATCCAGATTCAGGAGACAACGGACTTCTGCTGTACAGCTTAGTGAATACTCAAACAAATGAATTCGACATTGATGAAAATACAGGGCAGATTTTCACAGTTTCTGTAGCAGGAAAGGCTGGAACATTTTACCTGGAAGTCCGAGCTGCAGACCAAGGCACAAGGAGACTTACAGCCCGGACTACAGTCAATGTAAGGAAAATTGCTATTTATAGTCCTGATTTGCTTCCTTGACAAAACTCGGTATACAAGAAGGGCTAGGTTTGGTAATAACAACAAAAAACCCTACTTAACACCATACAGTGAGACTGTCAGATACACTGGTATTTACTACACACTTTCAGGCCAGAATTATGAGGTTGCCATTTCTAGTAACATATGAAAATATGTTGGCATGAAGATTGATTTTTAGAGGACGATTATTTTATATCACAGGGTTTTTTTTGTGGTGGGACCTTTTTTTGGTGTGTTTGTTTGTTTTTTTAATCAATCTGAGAGAGATACATATGCTTCAGCAAACCTTACATGTAATTTGTTTCTTTCTTAGGTAACCCTTGATTCCAGTTTCTCTAACAACATTGTGGTAGTGGTGCTTAATCAGAAGATCAATGCTGTTGAAAGAAACATTGTTGAAGTAAAAAGGTATTTTTGAAACAGTGAATTATTCTGAGACAATATCTAATGACAAATTTATAGTCCCTTTGAGATAGGTGGCTGAGAGCCTATAGGCGAGACAATACCCTAGCCACTGCCTGTGAAAAGCTAGGCCTTAACTTGACGTAGTTCAGAATACTTTGTGGGAATTCACAGGAATCCACCAGTTTTTACCTGGTAAGGCTTTGGCCTGAGCTGATGAATGTGAAAGAGATCATTGGACTAGTCGATTTTGAGAGGTCTCTTCCTATCTCAATGTTTCTGTGATTTTAAACAGCCTGGAATAAAGTCCTTCATGGATAGTAGGCCCAAGATAGAAATGTGGAGACAGATAGGATAGCAGCCACGAACCAAACCCACCTCGGCTACAGGTGAAAAAATCCCCCACGTAGCACTGCAGCAGAGCTGCTCAAGAAGGTCTCGGCCCCACGGTGCTAGGGGGTGAGTTGGTGTTGTATGGATGGCCACACAACAATTAAAAACATATTTTGGCCTTTTGGGCTTGGTAATGAAGATACAAGATCTTTTGTTTGATTACACATAAGCATATATTTCCATTGGTAATATTGAGTCATGTGTTTTTGAGGGGAAATCACTCTCAAGGTTGGAAAAATGAGTTTGTGATGCTGACGCTGTTATGGCACCCGTTTTTTGTTGGTAAAAATCAAATGGAAACCCTAGAGCTGCTCTGCTGCTTTCCTCAAAGCAGCTGGTACTGACTGCTGTCAGAATGATGGATTAACTGGGCCGCTGGTGCAATCCAGTGTGAAAATCTCTGTGGAAAAGGAGAAGAAAGCAATGAGGATAATGGGACTGAATTTCACTCCTTCCCACCTTTACTCTTTATAGTACTCTATAGGTATCACTGCCTGTATTTACAAAAAATAACGTCAAGCATGAAATGAGCCGTATGTCACTTTGAAAAGCATGCTGTATTATATACTATGCAATATTGGTTATGAAAGCTAGGTATAAGGTTTTGTTAACCCTTCCTTTCTCTAAGTAATTGTTCAGTTATGTTAATGGCACCTATCTGAGAATTTTCAAGCTATGCACAAAAGTTATGTACTGTCTACTAATGAAAAGTATCTTCGCTTACCAGAGACAAGGACTGGATTTTTTTTATTTCCCTCTGCTACTCAATCACTCAACGATATTGGTCAAATAGCTTAATTGCTTTGCTGATGATAATCTGGCATTTTTACATGCTTCTCTTAAAATACTAAATACCTGAAAGTGTTGTATTAGATACTACTTTTTCATCATCTCTAATTTCCAGAGTAGAAGAATTTGTCATTGCCCAGTTAATTTAAATTGTTTTCTTAACATGATGGCAGGGTCCTGAGAGATAAACTTGCATGGAACGTATACATCATTGACGTTTATTCAAATGAGTTTGAAAGAAAAGCAAGAAGCAGCACTGATGTAACCTATGTAAAAATTACTGCTTTTGATGAGGCAAACCAGGAATTACCTGCAGAAGATGTAAAAAGGTCTGTATGGCACAGTCTGTCTTCTGGGTATCAGAGCTATGCAGCTGGGCTTTGTTTCACTTAGAATCATTAATGTCTGAACAGGTTTAGATGAAATAACAGTTTAGCTGAAATTTACCTCGAGGCTTATTTTAGTATTTTTAGAATTCAGAAAGCTTTCGTTATTTATCGAAAGGTGATTTTCAGAGTTGGACAAAAACATGAATAAGGCTGTTTAATTGTGCAAAATATATTTAAAAGTTAGTTTTAAAGAAAACAGAAGCAATATCATTAAAATGGATATTGACTTCACTTCAGAACTGCAGAGTGTTGATTAAAAACTTACATTTCAGGTGTATTTTACATTTGTTTCATAACATGTCAGTGGTATGCATGCATATTCATATAAACATTCTCTGAGGGGCAGCTGCTATTTAAACACACAATTTCTAGACTCAACACATCTCTCAAACAAGCACTTGTTTGTGGCCGATATTGCTGATGGAGCCTGTGATCACAGGAACCTTTTTCTCTGAGGGAAAGCGCTATTAGTAACTGTAAGGCTACATGCAGCTGCCTTAATGTGGATTTAGAGGATACTGACCTCTCAGATTCAATTTTCCAAGCTTTTGCATCATTTTAGTTCATAAGCACCAGGGCTGGTAGCAAGAAAACAAGAGTGTTTTTGGAATGAAAGACATGATAAATCTGAATCTTTGGAAAAGGTCTTGGTGGATGAGGGATTGGTATTCTGTTATTTTCTTTGCCACTATTCAAGCCAAAATGAAGGTCTGATATGTCATCAGCATTTTACTCTTCTATCTTCAGGAAACTTAGGGAGCAGAAGAGTAACATTGAGGTAGAACTGGAGAAAATATTTTCAATTCCTGTTACTGCTGCCATAGAAGAGGGTCATGCTGAACCAGCAACGCCTGAACTCATTGCAACAATTGTGCTTAGCGTTCTGCTAGTCTGCACCCTCGTAGCCTTCCTGGTATACGTCCTTTTTACTATAAAAAGGAAAAGGTACAACTACTTTTACTTTAACAATGTAATTTAGACTTGCAACTATAAGTTTACTTTGAATGTCAACCTGAAAAGTACTTATCTGATAAATTACTGATATTTGCATGGAGTGTCACCTAAGATTTGCTATAAATCAAAATGCCTGGTGTTGTACCATAGATATTAGACATGCTACACATAACTGGAAGTTGGTTTATTCTTGCTTGTCACACAGCAACAGCAGAAGCAAATACTTTTAAAAACAGAGAAATGTGGAGAGCAGAAATTTTAACTGTGAAGGCGGACACAAGCAGCTGTGATATACCCGCATAAGTCTCCTCTAACCCCATGAATGCTGAAATCAAGGGAGGTTTTGCAGCTAACTTCAGTGGCAGCAGGACCAGTGGGTGGAGAAAAACAAATGCATTTCCAAGAGGGCAGCGGGTGTCTACCCTGCTACCGTTACAGAAATGTAGGAAATACTCCAAACCAATCCCCAGAATCATACTGAAAATAAATGCTGTGCGTTAAGCTTAGGATACAAACGCATCATATTCTGCTTTTAAAGCAACTGTAAAGTCCATCTTCAAAAATAATTTTATTTTAATGTATTTATCGTTTTCAAAAGGTACGAGCAACAGTATCTGGTTAAGAAGCAAGCTGAAATGAAGAAGGGTATTGATAATCTGTGTGCAGCTGATGGAAAAGGAAGTCTGAAAAGCTTAGAGAAACTAGAGCACATGAATAATGTGTAAGTAGAATGCTGATAACACAAATTTATTTAAAAATAGCATGTCAAAAGATGTTGTTCTAGTTTATTCTGGTAACATAGCATTTTCCTTGTATCTTTCACTAGAGTATATAGGCTGATTTTTTAAGAACCCTTACAATTTTAAGTTAAAAACTCTCTACACTCAAAGGAAGCTGATACCTTTTAATCTTGTATCAAAAATTACAAGGGCAAGTTCCTACTTTCTCTTTAGCAAATTGTTAAGCCATATGCAGGAAAAACACTTTTCAGGATACAAGAAGCTACTTCATGTTTCCCAGGGTAAAATCCCAGTGATTTTGAGATCAGTCTACGTGCTGCTCTCAGGTTTAGAGAGGCCAAGATTTTTGTCTCTTGACTATTTGCAAGCTCGAGGTGTTATGAATTCTAACTCTCTTTCAGGGAAACTGACGTAATAGCATTTAGCAACATGGAAGACACCAAAAGAGGTGATGCTGACAAAGACGTAAATAAGGCTGATGAAAAATGCGCTTACCTTGAGACACTACTCTTAGATTGCGATGAAGAACATGAAGGAAAGGTAGCATCTGAAAAGGCTGCTGAACCTAGATATGTAGATGCCCAGCCCACTGCAAAAAGCACAACAGATCAGGTAATTACCTTTTCAATTGCCAGGAATGGAGTGAAAGATACTTTATCACTGTATGTCAAATAACTGAAACAATTATTGAAAGTGGTAAACCTGTGATAGCACTAAAAACCCACCAACTTGTGTGAAGTAACAAAAAATCTTTGGGGAGGGGCTGTTTGTCCCTGCTGAGGAGGAGGAGGACTTTGTGACCCAGGAATGGTGACTGACATGTGTACAGTAAAGGGCTGTGTTGCATGCCGCCCCTAAAACTTGCAGGCTTGAAAAGAATGCTTTCTTTGCAAGCGCTGGGGACAGAAATATGTGTGTATGTGTAAGTTAGAGGACTCGCACTGCTTAGGACATGCCGGCCCGGCCCGTAGCCCGGCCTGACGTGCCGCGTTTTCCCGCAGGGCTGCGCTGGGACCGCCGCAAACCCGGGGCCAGCGCCCGCCCCCGAGCTGAAGGGAATCAAGTTTTCAGAAGTGGCAATCATTTTGCACGCGAACCCCGAAGATGAGCCCGATGATGACGACGATGTAGTTTTCCGTCAGTAAGAATGCTGGATGAAGAAAGCCCCGGCGGGATCCGCGGCAGGGGGAGCGAGCGGCGGGGAGGGGGAGCGCCGCCCCGTTCTGCGGAGGGGCCGGGGGCGGCGGGGCTGGCAGCAGCGCTGCCTTACACCGCATCTCGTCGCTCGGGCCGTGGGTAGAACGGGCGGACAATAAAACCGATTCCACAAGTGACGGCGGGTCGTTGTTCCGGGCGAGGACACCCCGCTTCGCCTCAGGCGGGGGCGCTCCCCGGGGCGGCGGCAGCGCGGCCGCGGCCACCCAGAGGCCCGGGCGGCGGCTCCCCGCCTCCCTCCCCGCCCCGGCTGCGAGGGGAGGAAGGGCGGCGCGGCTTCTCCTTCCTCCTCCTCCTCCTCCGGCGGGGAGCGAGGGACGGGGGCGGGGAAGTTTCTGGCACCTTCTGGCCGGGCCGGCGGGCGGCAGCGGGGCCGCGGCAGCGCCATGGCCAAGTGGGGGCAGGGGGACCCGCGCTGGATCGTGGAGGAGCGCGCGGACGCCACCAACGTCAACAACTGGCACTGGTGAGGGGCGGCGGGAGGGGAGGGGGCGGCGGGCCCGCGGCGGGGGGGGGGGCTGCCGCGCCTGACGGCCCCGCTCCCCGGCCAGGACCGAGCGGGACGCGACCAGCTGGTCGAAGAGCAAGCTGGAGGAGGTGCTGGTGGGGCTGGTGGTGGAGGGCGAGGCCGGGCGCTGCGAGATCAGCGACCTGAAGCACGTGGAAGGCGAAGCGTCCTGCAACAGCCGCAAAGGGAAACTCATCTTCTTCTACGAGTGGAACCTGCGCCTCAGCTGGAAAGGTACCGGGGGGCGGCCCTGAGGGGAATGGTGACCCTGAGGGGTCGAGCGGCTCTGAGGGGCGGCCCTGAGGTGAGGGGAGGGGACGGGCGGCTCTGAGGGGCGGCCCTGAGGGGAACGGCACGACGGGGGCACCCGGCTGCGCTGGGCTGCGGGGACGGTCGCTGAGGCGATGCCTCGCCCGTACTCCTCGGGGGCGTCTGTGAGGGGCCAGCGGCCCCCCGGGGGTGATTGCGAGGGGCTAGCGGTGCCCCTCTGGTTCAGCCAGCGCTGGCGGGGCAGGGACCCCCGGGCTCGCCTTGCCTTGCCGGGCGCGGGGAGCGCGGCGGCCGGAGGCCCGGCAGGTGCCCACGCGTGGCCCAGCCGCGGGGAGATGGGCACCGGCGGGGCAGCCTTGCGGCTTGGCGTGGTGCCTGCGGAGCGGGCTCTGCCGATCCGCTCTGCGGGATCAGGAGGGGTCACTGTGGAGAGTAAAATTGTCTCCCTTGGGCTGGAGAAACAGGAACACCTCAGTGAGCTGCAGCGAATCAGAACCGTACGGAGACTGCAGGAGACACGTGGGCCTGAACTGTCATAAATGCTTATTTTTAAATAATCTTGAAACCCTAGCTTGTCTTTTCCTCCCCTTCACCCAATTTTTTTTGTACCACGCACGTTTCTTAGCATTGTTTTACCGGCGTATCAGCACAGTTTTACTCATTTTGCTTTGTGAGAAGTAAATACTTCAGTTGTGACGAGATACGTATGGCTTACGACAGTGTGCTCGAATTGTTGTAGTTTCCTCGGTGTGCGCAGATTACAGTGTGCTTAATGCGTGTGAGAGCGGGAAGTGGGAGAGCCTAAGAAGTGTGACAGTGCAGTTGTTCCCAAAAGTTTAATGTAGTTATGTTGAGAATAATGAAGTACGTGAGGAAAAAACTGCTCAGTGGGAATAAGGCAACTAGAAATAGTTCCTGATTATTTGGGGTAACAGGGATTGTGCCCATGCATTTTTGTTTTGCTGCACCCGCTTGCAGCCCCAGACAGTGGAGGTTCATCCTCCACTGTGCTTGTCCCGTGGCAAGCTCTTTATTTGCAGACCAAGCCAATAATGTATCTTTGGGTAATATTGAGGAATTCTTTCCAGTTACCAGATGCCTAAAACTTGATGGTAAATTGTGGGCCGTCTCTTGCATTGGAGTAAGAAGCAGGAAGGGCTGGTAAAAAGTGCCTGCATGGGACATCGCACCTGGATATTGTAATGCCAAATGACAGGCTGTTCCTCCCCCAAATACTGTACTTATTTCTTAGGCCACAGTTGTTACTATAGGAGGTGGGAATACCAAAGGCCGTGCTTAATTTCCCCTTCTTAATGCCTGTACCCCAAAACAGGGTTGCAGTTCCTGGATCAGTGTTTCAGATGATGCTGTTTTGCTGCTCCAGCGGCTGCCTGCCTTCCGTGCTTCTTGTTTTCACAGTGCCCTTTCCAGGGCAGCTTTCTGGGGCTGTTTTTCTTGGTTTGGCTGGCTGGAGCATTTATTTTTTTGATGCTGAGACCCGTGCGCCTATTTGAACAATTTGAAATTGAGGTCTGCTTCTACAATAATAGGGGACATAAAGAAGTACTGTTACTTATTTTTGTTTGCACTGATAGGCAACTAAGTTTTAAATGTTACAAGCGTGTTATAAACTAAGGGTGTACTTACAATTGTGATCTCAGTGTTAACAAAGAGCAAGGCAAACGTAATACTCTGTCGTGCGGTTTATATCAGTGCAGTTCAAGTAATTATCAGCTTTTTGATGTTTTGGCTTTGTTTTTTAAGATAAGCTAAAATCATCTAAGTTTTAAACACTAGCTAGTTTGGTTTTGTTGGGTTTATTACAGTGTATAAAGCTTAGAAGTAGGGAGATGCAGTGTTGTATTTCTGTACAAATGCTTTCTAAATTCTTTTTCCTCTGCTAGGTCTTTATGCTTTTTCAGTGTTTAACTACAGACAACTAATTCGCATTAGGTACTTAGCTCAGCTCTGTGTTGTGTTTAGTGGATAATGTCTTTGAGAGCATAGTTTTAAAGGAGTTTGCTATTACACAGTGGAATTTAAAAGAGGCAGGGGATGATGTTTTATGGTGTTTTTTTTCTTAATTTGATAGCCATCATGATGTGTGTTTTCTGTGAGCTCTGAATTAGAAATGAGAGTTGGGGCTGAACTGCTTGAAACACTAATTGCTGTAATTAGTTCCTTCTACAAGTCTTCTAGGATAACTAGGAGCTCAAGCTATGATTAAAACGTGTTTACGTAAGGACAAGATGTTATACACCCTGAAATTTGCAGCCTGTTTGAAAAGTGCGGTGTTGGAAAAACATTGCCCTTAGCAATTTAGATTACAGAGCAACAAAAAAGGGGGAACTGAGGGTACTTAATGGCACTAAAATTGAGCAAAATGGCTGTTCTATCATTTGTTAGAAAATGTAATGAGGATTTCAATGGATTATTCTACATTGTGGTGGAAGCTTTATGAAAACATACATGTCCTTTTAAAACTTCTCAGCCGTGGGTTTATAGGTAGGTCTTTCTGAGACATGCTTTCACTATCAATTTCCTAAAACACTGGATTGACAGGAAACAAACAAATTTATTCTTAGGTCTGTTAATGGAGTCTCATGAGATTCAAACAAATAATTAATTAGTTTGATAAAACGTTGATCGTTTTGCTCACTTTACAGTTACACTAAAAATACAAAGTGTTCTGCCTACATAATTTTCAACAACCAGCTCAGTTTGTTAACTGGTTGGACCTTGCTGTTCAGTGCATATACCATCTGGATTAATCCCTTGAGCAAGCAATTTTTTGAGGGGGGGGGGAAAATACCTGTTTACTGGTTTTATGAATTTAAATTTGTTGTCTGGCCTGCGTTAGTTGTGAGTCTTTAAGAGTTGTGAAAATTGTTAATAAAATTAGCTGAATCGATAGAAGTCAGGTTTCTGTTTTGCTCCTAAAAATGTCTTCCTACCTGCTTGCATTTCCTTTTTGGGTAGAGTAGATGAAAATAAGATTTGCTCTACTGTCTGCAAAGACAAACTTGTGTGGTTTTGCTTGTACTTATCCTGTTGCCAGAAGAAAGCAAATAGAGATGGCTGCGTGCGATGTGTGTTGGGCCCAGAAGTGTTTTAGTGGTGTAATTAAGTAGTTCACATGGCTTCATACTTGAGCCAGTGGGTTCTCCTGGGAGGCTCTGAGGAGCCCAGGAGAGGTCTTTTTAGTTGAGCCTTTCCTGTGTGGAGGTGGCTGTCTACCTCTGGATTAACAGACTTTGCATCTTGCGCTGTGCTCCACTGACTTAGGTCCTGGCCAGGAAGGGATCTTTGCCCTGTACTCCACCCTTGTGTTACTGGCAGTCATTCACACTCTATTGCTAAGAAACCTCCGAGCATTTGTTTGTGTACTTCACTGTGATCTTGACCCGCAGCACGCTGGGTTCTGTCCGTGCATGGTTGTCCCCCTTTAGCATGGCAGGCCTTTCAGGGCAATATTTAAAAACAGTGAAAGGAGGGTGATGTTCAGTAGTAGCTGGATCTAGCTAGCTCCTTGGAAGGTGAGAGAATCCAAAGAAATATTACATCTAGCTTTGTGATAATTCCCCTTTTGCAGTCAGGCTTAACACTAGGTCATTTGAGAGTTTTGCTGATAGACTGATAAATCTGTTGTGTTCTCTATGTTTTGACGCCTAAGCTGATAAAACTGTATGGAGATAACTGGGTTTGGGGTAGAAGTGCGTGTTTCTGTTACTGCTTTCTAAAGAGATTCTAACATGATCTAAATAGTAAATTGATTTAAATAACTAAATGCTTTCGCAGGGCAAGGGGGAAGAATCTTCAGTGTAATTAAAAAAAAAAAAAGTGTCAAACCTTAAATTCAGTCTTTTCACTGTAAGGTCTGAGGCAAAGCAGCACACTGCTGGGTTCCTATCCCGAATGTGTTTATAGAGCCGTGTAGGTAAGTGATGGTGGGCCTGTGCCCAGAAGGGTGCCAAAGCAGAGTGTGATTTCTGTTCTTCCGGGTGTACAGTGAATAGTAGCAGTTCACAGTGAGGATATAAAGAGTAAGAATGAGTATTCTAAAAAAAATTTGCATGTGGTTTCCTGGTTTTAAAAAAATTTGGTTGTATACTTGTCCATTATATATATATATATATATATATATATACACCTATGTTTTACGGTTACATCGCTGTATGTTGGAAGCTTTTCAGATATTCAAGAAGGAATAGGTAGCATTATAGAGAGCTTCTGCATGAAGGGCAGACAAGTTATGGGGAAGAGGAGGTTATTTTTCCCCTACCCCCTTTTAGATTAACACTGTGTTGGTAGACAGAAGTTGTTGTAAGCAGAGAGTGCATCAGAACAGCTGGCAGTTGAAGGTGAGAGCAGTGGCGGAACGGTCGTGCAAAATGTGCTGAGAAGACATACCTGTGTGCGTATCGCAATACATCTCTACAGGAAAATAAAGTTCTGAGAATAGTTTGCTGTGAAAGTACTGTGACACGTTTTGAGACTCGGTTGCTATTTGGTTCCTTTCAATTCAGATTCTAGACAACTTGCTTCAAGTAACACTTTTTGACAATTATATCCAAGCATAAAACTCTTGCTATGTGGGAAATAGTTTTTAATAATGCATTTAAGAATTCGTTATGTTAATACAGGTACAGTGAAAGAGTCTGGTGAGAAACATAAGGGATCAGTTGAAATTCCTAACCTGTCAGAAGAAAATGAGGTAGATGATACAGAGGTAGGTGTGAAATACTGATATGGCTGTATAGGCTCAAATAAAGTGTTAATCAACATATAGGCATTGTATTTTGATTTATCCTGTGATTAAGGGAATAATTACACTTGGATAGCTTATTTAATGTTTTTGAGTTTTTATACTTGGAATAATGACTTATTTCTGTTCTCAAATTTACCTACTACGAATGTGCACAATTGTCTTTGCTAATTACTCTTTGTGATGATATATTAACTACAAACTTGAGAAGAACTCTGCTTGTTGTAGTCTTAAAAAACCCCAAACCCCAACAAACCTTGTACCTAAAACGTAAGAACTTAAGGAATGTCCTCGTTAGTTGCGTAGCAGTTGCTAGCGTGGCTTCCACAGGTTCCTCAACTCTGCTGGATACTAGGCAACTCTGTTGATACTTGATGTACTTGACTAAGCTACTGTCGAGATAAGACTGCATTTATTAAGTCAGAACCCAAAAGAGCTTATTTTTAGCGAAGGTAGGATAAACTGAGAAGATAATGAAATTGCAGCTGTCCTCTGAACATAGTAAACAAAGCCAAAATACTTTCTTTGTTGCCAGAACTCAAAAGCCTCATGTTTAGGTGCCTCTTAGATTTTATAATTGTTCTGTTTCTAGATAAACATTAGCAAAAAGAAAGGGGAAGGTGATGTTCTGAAGGACCTTATGAGAACCGAAGGAACCACGAAAGTCAGACAGGCCCTGAGAGATTATCTGAAAGCACTTAAAACAGGTAAATTAAACCAGTATGTTAGGTATGTATTTTATTCAGTCGCCTTTCTTGAGTAGATTGGTAACGTATTGACAAGTCCTTGGTTTTGTACTGTTTTTATTGAAGTAAGTTAGTCCTACCAGTCAAAATCTTCATTGCTATCAAACATGGCAGCGTCCAGAAGTTTCTGTAGCGACCCAGGCAGTGTTGTGTTACATGAATTGACCACAGAAATGACACAGTCAGACCGGCAGGCTGCTGGCTGGCAAAGCAGTGCCCAACCTCAGCCTGCTGTTCCTCTGCTGCTCAGAAGATCACGGAGATGGCCCATTCCTTAGCGGGCAGATAGTGTTGATTTGGGGTCAGGTAACTCTGAAAAGCCTGTGTTTTTAAGGGAAATTGCTGTTAGGCTCTGTTGCTGATAAAAAAACAGGGCTAAAGTGGGGAAACGGGGTTAGAGTTGCATGCCCCGTTCTGTGCTCCCATTCTGCCCAGTTTTACCCACTCTCTGCAGTTTTAGCCAGCAATTTTCATTACATATCTGAATGTCAGGGTGCTTGTTCAGCTCCGTTTCATACTGAAAAGTGCTTTTCTTCATTCCAGAATTTACCTTGGGAATGATTCTGCCAACAAAAGCTGCTGCTGGTCAGGAGGTGGCCACTGAGCAAAAACTAAGTGGGAATGCCATGCAAGTATGTTGGCTTTAAATGTTACATGGACTTAACTTTACTGTATGTAGCCCCTACAGATTTTGCTACGGTGAAGATTGCATTTTCCTGCGATCACCTGCAAAAGTGAAAGGCTTTGGGGCAGAACTGCCTCCTTGCTGCTGTGATCAGGGCCTGTAGTACGGAAGTGACCCGTCACAGACCCTGGGCCTGGCGCTGCCCAGGGAGGAGGATGGCCGCGTTTGCGTACCTCTGAAGGCTTCCTGCTGCAAGGTGAAGCTCAAGTTCACTTGCACAGGTCACCTCCCCCCGGTCAAAAGTTCATTTTAGGTGTCTTTGGAGCAAATCACACACTCAGTGGTTTTTTTAATTAATTCAGTGAATCCTGATGAATACCACTTTTAAATAAATGTGGAAGTACATTGCAAAATTAGCGTATATTTATAACACAGTGTATTTAAGAATGCATGGGTAACAATGATTCTGCCACTCCAGAACTGTTGTCTGATTCGCATTCACAGAAATATTTTTTGCTTTGCAGGACTCTGTCTTACCACAGTCCTTGGATATAGTTGGTGTAAAAATTCCAACAGTGAAGATATTTATGAGAGAAATCTTCAACTCTTCAGCAGATGAACTTTATAGCATCTTCACAACTAAGGAAGTAAGTGATATTTCCACTAGGCAACATAACAATGTAATGCTTTTGTATCTGAATAGTTGTGTTAGTAATGAATGTGTCACGTTCATAGTGTCAAGTACAGATAATGCTCCGTACGTACGTTAAATGGAGAGATGTGATTGTCCAGCAACTGAAGGCTTCATGAGCTACCCTTTTCTGGTAACTTCACTGTTCAATTCTGATTGCTGTCATTTGCTCTTCAAAAGTTTTGCTGAATAGCTTCACCTTTCAAGCCACCGAGGAATTTCAGTGGTGAAAAAGCAGAAGCTGACAGCTGCTGAAGCCATGTGTCACTTTGGTCTCCTACCAAGGAACAAAGGCTAGGCAGCTGGCCTCGCTGACAAGTTTCAAGTTCTTGTGATAGCAATCAGAGAGCACTAGAAGGCCGCAGCAGGATCATTCGGCTTTTACCTTTTTAATGAGAGTTTATTAGGGTGGCTTAGACCTTTTTTTTGCAAGTTGTTCCCTTAACAGGAAGAAAAGGCAACTAAACAAAGTGAAGGTGCATGTTCATGTAGTTCGTGTGCAGCTCAGTCACGCTGCCCTGTGCTAGTTAGAAAAAGCTTGGCTTTGGGATGTAGGCATTTCTCATTCAGCAGCTTGCAGCACTGGGCAGTGGCACTGTTGTTACCCACAGCTTACCGCTTAATTGATAGTGGATGCGATGATACTGTTGCCTATAGGGTGCAAAATACAAAATCACTGATTCTGGGTTCGCGTCCTTCAAAAGAGCCAGGGCTGCTACCAGAGAACTTTAAATTACAATCCCAGCGCTACCAATGGGAAACAGTAATGGTGCTCAGCAGCAATTCTGCACCTTCCTAGAGCTGCTGCTCCGTTCACGCCCCTTGCAGGGGGCTGGAGTCCTTACCAGTCTTTGCATTTACCACTAGGTTTCTCAGCATTTCTGTTCTCATTCTGTCACCTCCCTGGAGCCTGCTGCTAGCACAGAGCTCAGGGGAGCACTGTATAAAATGAAAAGCCTGATCAGTGCTTAAAGACTCTTACATACATTGCAGTTAATCTCTTCAGCGACCCTCCCTTGTCTCATGATACGGCGCGTTATCTATCAGTATGGATTTGTAGTTAACTGACGTGTGCTGTTCTTTTTTTGCTAGTTGGTGCAGAAGTTTTCTAAATGTCCTGCTGTGATTGAAGCTGAGAAAGGAGGCAAGCTTCAGATGTTTGATGGCCGTGTCAGTGGTGAATATGCGGAACTGGTAAAATGCTCCTGTTTTGCACTTTAAAAATGGGGGGTGGTGGGCTATTAGCTGTTTCTCCGAGCTAAAAAGTAGTGTTGAGTTTCTGACAGAGCAGCTTCTCTAGTGCATACTGGGTTCCTCTGTTTCAAAGTAAAAAACCTGCTATTATGTTGTGTGATTTTTTTCCCAATCAAAACAGCAGCCACTGACTACACCCAGTGACCTGCAGAGTGAGGGGACATTCTCAGCACTCTCCTTTTTTTACTAGGAGGAGGAGCAAGAAAGCAGGTTTAAAGTTTATTTTCCAAATCCACATCAATTCTTCTTGTCACTGGAGAAGTGATCGCCGTTCCATTCAGGGCAAATGTTACGCTCTCCCCAGCTTAACGCTTTTGCAAATAAAAGGGAAAGATAATTAGAGCTCAGCTCCATTTTTGAAACCTGAAAAACCATTTTCAGTCGCTGAGCTTCAGATTTGGTATCTTACATCCATCCAGATGACAGGCAGTAAGTATCACTGACACCTGGACAATTCTTAAAAAAGCAAAGCCTTGGAAAATGAGATTGTTACTTTAACTCTAACTCAATAAAATTTGTTGATGACATCGGAAAGGGCTCAGTCTGGAAAGACAGATGCTGCAGAGCTGAACATCCCCTGATGGAAGCTGAGAGAAGTCAGTTATAGTCATCAGCCTTTGCAACTGCATGAGGAACTGTTTAGGTGAAACAGTCCAAAACAGGAACTTAATGGCCTAGTGAGAACAGCGAGCCTGATCTAGGCAAAACTGCAGCCGACATACTGCATACGCTTGTGCTGAGGTGACGCCTCCCCTGCGCTGGCGGCAGGCTGTAAGGCATTTTTACACAGTACTGCTGAACCTGTACACCCAAGCAGGCTGGACTGCTTAACGGAGAATCACAGGCATGCTCTGTCATGCTTACACATCTCAGAGGTGAAAACATGACTCTTAGCAGTGCCCATTTCAAGGTCTGCAAGAAAACCAGCGTTTTAAGTTTAGTAACGAATGGGCCTGACCGCCTCCCATAGAGAAAACAAAACAGTGGAATGGAGCATGCCAGGAGCTTCATGAAAATACTTTATTTAAAAAACCCAAATCCCAACCTTTGTATCGTTTACATGCATGTGCCTGCTGTTACATAACACTCCTCCCCTTGTTTTTCAGGAGAGAATTAGCGTTGCATAGTTGTGATGTGAATTGTCTCAGGGGTGTTCTTGTCTTCTCACAGGTCCCAAGCCAAAGAATCGTCCTGAAGTGGAGGTGTGGGAGCTGGCCTGAGGGTGAGTCTTTCTGAGGCCCTCTAATGGGGGCCAGGCTGCAGGGAGAAGGGACAAACGGGACAGTTGGCAGCCCTGCTAACTGGAAGCTCCCGCAGTCTGCGGTCTCTGGAGAGCAGCCTGATGTCCACAGCAGGTGGGATCTGTGAAAAGAGCCTTCACCCGGACACAGGCAAAAGCAGATACAAAATCAGCAACAACAACTGTAATCCCCTAAAATCCACTTTTACTGAAATGTCGTGTTTTCTTCCTTCAGAACATTACGCAACGGTTGCCTTGATTTTCAAGGCTATGGCTGCTCAAACAGAACTGCAGTTAGAGTGCAAAGGAGTTCCCGTCTCCAACGAAGACAGCACAAGACAGTGTTGGAAGAAGCAGTATTTTGAAGAAATACATATTTTACTGCAGCAGGCCAAAGACGACATGGAATGATAACAGCACTGTAGTTTTGTTAGGGCATTACTTTTTATACTTTGTTAACAATTGGGTTTTTTTTAAAAAAAGTAATTTATTTGTGGGAAGAATAAAGACCCACTTCTATGATACTGTATATAATTTAAGCATTATTTATGGATTTTTAGTGAACGGGGTGGTGAGTAAGTCAGACTATGTAAATCAGCAGGTTCATTTGAGGAAAGCCATCTCCGTTCTGCTTGCCTGCAACGTCAGAGAGTAATAATGATTCAGCTGCAGTGAAGTGCTACCAGCATCGGTGGGTCGGCTGCGCGGAGCAGTAGGAAACATTTGCAGTTCTTTGATACTCAGTATATCAAGTGGCAAAACTACATCCCTCCAGGAGATGGCATTCCCATCAGCAGTGAACAAAGGGATTATAAAACTGTTGAAACGGCGGGGCTAGAGTAGTTTACAGCCTCCTTCAATACTTCCTAAGATTGCTTTAACTGCAGACTGAATTTGTTTCTAACATTGTAGACAGTTTTAAGGAAAGATTAATTAATGTCCTGTAATTCTGGTTGGCATGACGGTTACCACTATTAAGTCTGCATGCACTGTACCCCCTTACTCGACCTCAGTGTGAAATTTTTTTGCAAAAAACAAGCGGTAATAATGCTTTCCTTTTGCAGTTCTGTAAACCTTCCACTGAAATGATTGATGGCCCTCTGCAATTCCGTAGCTCAAATTAAAGTGAGCAACTGTTAGAGAAATTAAGACAGGAGCGTAGCTGGGATATTGAAAGTAAAGAATTTTTACTCTTAATCAAACCACACTGAGGTCAGTAAGAGTAACTTAATTCTCAAATGCTTTAATAAAACTGTATTAATTTAATATGCAATTTGAAACATACTGACCAAAAAAGGGCAGGCTGCCTTTGGAAAACATGGTTGGCTCAATAAACGATGTAATTTTACATGCAGTTTATTTTCTCCATTAACTGATGCTGCCAAACTAAACGAGTCTGTACGGAAGGTAAGTCCTATATAGTTTATTTTCACAGGATGCCAGCGTAAGGCAGCCTTACCACACATAAACTTACCTCAGCCAGAAGATAAAGACGTGTTGTGCTTTTCTACAGGCAAGGCTTTCCCTGAAAAGGTTGCTGTCAGTTACCCCTTCCAGCTTAGGTGAGGCTTGCTGTAGTAACAAGAACAAACGCCCGGCACAGGCAGGTTCCCGAGTGTTGCAGTGCTTGTTTTTCAGGGGACCGGAGAGGGTGGAGAACAGCCTCGTGAGCAGGGTCGTGTTTTAGTATCTTCCTTTGAACGCTCAAAAGGTTGTTCCTTTTTTTTGATAAATAGACAAAGAGCCTAACATTTGGAATACAAAACTTAAGAGTATTGGTTGATGAAGGGGCAACGTTTAAGTAAACGGAAAAATCTAGATTTGTGTGTAAAGAGATTTTGTGACAGTTTAGTACCTGAGAGTAGGCCGCTGCATGGAACTACAAGTTTCTTCAGCCAGCGTGTCCTACAGCCCTAATACTCCTCCGGGCAGTATGCTCACCCGTTTCCCCTCCCACCTTGGGGCACAAGTGCCCGCGACCTGCACGTCCCCCTGGCCTGAATTTTCTTGTCTCCCTGCAGGAGCGCCAGCTGGGCCAGCCACCAATCGGCAGTGCCACGGAAGGGACTGACTGGTGTTTCCAGTGTTGCGGCACTCGCCTCCCAGTGTGGGACTGCCAGACCCCCCAGAACAGCAGCGGTCTTGTTCCCTCAGGCCTGCGCAGCTGTAAGTCTGGTAACACGCACGAGCTTTCTGAAGCTAAAACCACACCATGCCTACCTTCTCACCCTGGCTGTAGGCGATGGGCCGGCAGCTTGCACACCCCCGCACAGCTCCTCGCTGACTGTCCTGGCAGGCAAAAAAAAGAGGATGTTTCTTCTTTTTGCTTCACCAACATCCCCGCACTCTTCCTGTCTTCACTGCACGTGCTGGAACTTTGCTGACAGCACTGTATTGCTGACCTGAAAGTTCAATTTCTGCAAACAGCTGTTTTGGAATTGAGAGAAATCAAAGATTAAGTTCATTTTACTTGTAGCAGGTCGCTTTCGGGAGGATTTCCAGCACTACCGTGCAGTCAGCATCGCAGGGAGGCAAAACAATTTACTCTTGAGTGCTAAAATTTCTCATAGACTCTCCAACAGTTCCATAAAACCAAAGAACGTTCAACTGCTTGTTACCCTCAGCCCTTGAGCTGGAGGGAGCAGAGTTAGGAATTACACATTGTTTAGTAACAGCATGATGCTAATGGTACAATAGTATCATAAATGTACTTTGCTTTCTAAGTAAGTCCCTGTGAAGAGTTCCCAATCCTAAATTTTTCCCAATATAACACAAGAGAAAACAGCAGGAGCAGAGATATGTAGGGAGTTTGGGGGAAATATGCCCAAATTTGTTGGATTTCATGTGTTTTTTTAAAGAGAGTAATGAGCACAGAAGCCATTCCAGGGAGAGCAGGCTGTATGAAAGAAGTAAGAAAGCAGGAACAGGAGAAGACACTTCTGCTTGTAACGCAGTGCTGCCATAACGTGGTAAGGTTCTGGGCAACCACCTGGCCTCTGAGAAAGCCAAAAGGAAAAATAACTAAATGTGAAAGATAAGATTTGTAATACAGCCTTTGAAGGGGTTAAATGGGCGGTGGGAATGCCAGGAGGAAATACATAACAGTTAAATGAGAGGTGGGATGAGCCATGGAAGAGATTAAAAGCTGTTAAGAGCCTGAGGAAGCCTGTCAATACGGGGTTGTCAAAGAAAGGGATAAAATATTCTTGAAGGCAAAGAAATACAGACCCCAAAACTGATACAAAGCAAAAGGGGAATGCTATGGGAGACAGTGACCTACAGAACATGTAAAGTGAGGGACACAAAGGAAGAGAAAGACAGGTGCAAACAAGGATTAGGGAAGAGGGGACAAGTTGTAGGTGCTGCTTTTGTTTAAAAACCTGAATACTGGGAAAAAATTCCCAGTAAAAATTGCAGCAATACTCAAGGGGAAGGTGAAAGGTAATGTAAGGGAAGAGCAGTACAAATCACTATACTTCTGGTAACCTTGTCAGAGTTTTTCAGCAAAATAACAGAAAAGCTGGTATTAAATGTGGTCAGTTTAGAACTACAGAACCACCCTTTAATTAAAGCTGACCACCACGGGTTGCAGCATCTTGTCAGACCTGCGCTAGCTTTTTGAAGAGGTTGCAGAGGGACCTGCTGGCCTAGCATAGCTTGTATGTACGATGCCTGACTTACCGTTGGAGAGCTGCACGGAACTGAATCTTCCGAGAGTCCTTGCTAATGGGGGGCGGTTGCGGACAGACTTCTGCAGGGGTTCTAAATGGCCAGTTACCTCTTTGTGAGAAAATAAAATCCAAAATTACCACCAAGAGTATTTGGAAATTGCATACGCAGGTCGGTAGGGGAAAACATCCTAAAAACAACTGGAAGGACCTAGTCAGTGACCAGGCAAACACAGAAGGGCTGATGCCCATCTGGGAGCGCAGAGGAGGAAGGAAGGGTGTGTTCCTTGCATATCGTTTATGAAATAATTACTAAATACCATTTATACTTGGCATACTTCACTACGCGTTTTGAAACAATGACAAAAACATCAGACAGCGTACCAAAAAGCAGGTGCACATTTTCAGTAAGAGTAATTAACTGAGAGTACTCACTGCAGGGTTAGAGCGGCTGCTTCGGCTGCTGAAGATTTTCAGTTCGATGAGTATCTTCCCAAAGACATCTTAACCCAACCACAAACCGCAGGCTTGGGAGAAGACTTGCTAGATGAATTCTGACACTCATGAGGTAGAAGTTGTGACTAGAAGCTGTTGATCTCTCTGAAGTTACAATCTCTGGAGAAGTTGATCAGAAAGGGTAACAAAATTATTCCTAAAGAAAGCAAAAACAATTACTGCATGTCTGAATAATGAGACCAACTTAAGCACTCACCAGCATCCGTACAGTGTCTGTAAATGCAGGAATAGATGTGCTAATGAAGAGGAACATAAAGTGTAAATTTCAAAGCTAAATTATTAATTACAAAAGGTTAAAAAAAAATTAAAGTAGATTCAGAGAGTAAGGGGAGGCCTGAGAGCATCCCATAATAGAATTGTGGAGAAGCAAACGATGCTAAACTACATTCAATGGTAGACAGAATGAAGGAATTTGGAATAAAAAAAGACCAAGATAGATGTGTTATGAAGGCAACAGAAAAACAACTGAGTTAAGCCACTGGAAAATGAAGCTGAAAATGGGAGTTTAATCAGATATTAAAACCAGTATCATTGACAGTCCAAAAGATCACACAGGAAATGGATGTTGCTCGGAAATGCCTTGGGAACAGGAGGAAACGGGACAGGGAAGAACGGTAAAAAGTCACTGCAGCATTTCAGGGGGCGCAGCAGCCGTCAGGAAAGCGAGGGAGTGCGGCGCAGGGGAAGAAGGAAGCCAGTCTGCTAACGGTGCAGGAGGGAGACGCGACTAACATGGGTTAAGACCAGGGAAATGAAAAGTTCTGCTGGTTTCTTGTACCACTTCACCTTCCACCATCGGGGCGGGGGGAAAGTAACACACCACCGCTCCCTCTCAACCGTGCGACCCAACACTGATGCAAAGTAAACCAGAAAAGACCGAAATTTACACCAATCACATACATTTGATCATCGTTTCTCTCTGCAGCCGTTGCACTTTTGAAGTCGTCTTTGATGAGAAACCCAAAGACTGAATCAACATATTATAAACAAATGAAAAGTCATCACAATCAGTTTAATGAAGTGCACAGAATAGCAATTGATCATGTCAATAAAAATAAAACAATTAATTTTACATCAAGTGTGCTTTATTTCCTCCACAGGTATTCTGTTAAATAAAGCACCATATATATACTGCCAGGCCACAGCTAAAGAGGATTCTTTACAGAATCAAATTTCTTGTGGTTTTTTAGTATACAAGTAAACTTAATTTTGATAATAAGAACCACAGCGATCTGAGGCAATCTGCCTCTATTATAAGGTACAAAACTGGCACAGAGGACACCATATTATACACAGTAAAAATGCCGTAAGTTTAAATTACATCATACAGGGCAGGGAGGCCCTGTTCTCCCAGACAGCCATATTAAATGAAAGCCACTACAGTGAACTCTTAATTACATAAAACATATCCATTATCTGATTGCCCTTTAAGAAAGTGTACGGTAGATGCAAAAAAAAAAAAGGGGGGGCAGGGGGGGTGAAGGAATCTGAGTTCTGCCTGACCAAGAATTAAGCGTATAAATCTATCTTGCCATTCAAGCAGAGAGCACTGGACAAACTGAAGCACAAAACAAAAATAAGCAAAACTTATACAAACAGCGTTGGTGGGGGGAAGAAAAAAAAAAAAAAAAGACTTAAAAGCAGACATGCTCCATCTAATGTCAAGAAGCAGCTTGGTTTCCTTTTCCAGATATCCTTGTGACCACATGAATCGTAGACTCAATGGTCCTACACAGGATGTCTAAAATGTCATGCTGCTGCATGTGACTAAAAAGTCCTCTGGAATGGCCACAACTGATTGATAAACTAGTTTCAGGGTCCTGGGATGGTAAGGCTTGACCATCACAGCTTCGCAAATCTGCGAGGTCAGATAAAACTGCTGAAATCGATGTGGAAGGAAACTCCGAGTCCTCCTCAGCTCCCATGGAATCCTTGGAAGTCTGCAGGTCCTTAAATTCTTTGCATTCTTCAAATTTACCGTTTCCTGACTGCTCTTCTGTGTGCTGTGACCGTGTCGCTAACATTATGTCTTCTGAAAATGAAGATGGGACTTCCATTCTGTACTCTTTGACAGAACTGTTCTCGGGGGAAGGAGGATCTTGCTCAGTGCCTGGATCAATGATGGAAGAGTCCCGCGTCTCGTTATCCGAAGTGCTTGTTGGGGTCAGCGCCTCCCGGGGTTCAGTTTTTATATCACCAATACAGCTGTCTACGGTGTGCTCCTCATCACTGCTGACCCGCCTTCTCTTCACGGGGGTAGCTCCTTCGTCATCTGGAAGAAAAAGGGAAACTCGCTTAGGGAAAACGCACTTTTCATGCTGCACGCCCACGCCACAGGCCTTTCAGGTTTCTATCATTTTCCATATTAAACACAGCACTTTAATGAATACTTAATTCCTTACAGAGAATTCACATAATGGCCTAGAATTTCAGCTCCATAATATTAGTGCTTGTGCAGCGCTGGGGTTGAAGCCGATACACAGCCCACCCCACAGCAGTAAGCAAACTTTGTAAAAGTGCAAAACTTTAATTGCGTGACACCACTGTAAGAAGGCAAACCTTTAGTTTTTCTTTCTTTGGCTTCTTGCTCTTGTAACGAGTTCCTCTGTTGTTGACAAGCTCTACATTTGTTTAAAAGCTCTTGTAAAGTTGGAATCAGGGCTGAATTGAGCTGTTTGGGAGTGTGCACTGAAAGCAGCAAGGCAAGCGCTCGCAGGTCCTAAAAATACAGAAAGAAACAAGTTTAACTAGCCCTATTTCAAACTTGCATTTGATTCATCCTACACACCGATCTGTGTAATAAGCAGAGGCTTCAACATCATCTGAACATCCCAAAGACCGAGTTCTAAATATACCTGCACTGCTGAAGTGGCCCACCCCCTGCTAATTTGCTGACCTTAACACACATCTGTCCCAGGCAGACGACACTACCGCACCACGTGCTGTAAGACAGGATCTTTGCTGGGTTAGGACATTGCTACAATTAACTCTGCTGCACTTGGGGTTACTTTTTTCCTCTCCAACAAGCCACCCCCATCAGCCCCACAGCGCCCGCCATTGGCTTGGGGTGCGCACGGAGAAGGCGTGCCTGTGGGTAGAGAATTCCGGAGAGCTCGGATTGCCGCTCGGCACATCTGCGATCATCTTGTCCGTAGGGGTTATTAGAACCTGGCTCCTGCAGAAAATAAGCTGCCTCCTACACCATGCTGGCATTGGAACGGCTTAGAAAAGACTCACCCCGTTTAAAGTAGAGCTTGCTTTGGAAATTTCAACTCTCTGGTTGCTGAAGTCAGATTCTAGGCTTTGATATTGATTTATTAGATTTGTAATTAGAGTATTGATTAGGTTGGCACAGTTTGCTTCAGAAAACACCTGCCCTTGGACCTGTGAAAAGAACGTATGATTTTTAAAGCACAAAAAAATGGAACTGTGAAAAGGGCATCCCAAGCTGAAAAACAGCATATACGACTGTATTTGAAATGGAAATTATCACTAAAGGACCACGCACCTTTAGAAGAAAATGGGTCAGAAAGGTGTATACAATGTTGTTGTTAAGAAAGGTCCTTTCGTCCATCAGAATACATTTTATATATTCTGCAAAAACCGGGTCTTCACAGAGGAGCTTTACACAGTTCTTTGACATTGCGGACTGGTGGAGAGAGAGAGAAGAGCACACAGTCACCGCTGGACGCACAGCACTGCGCTCGCACACCATCTTAATTCATACTGCACTGTTCTTACTGATCAAAACATGTCAGGTCTATCAGGTATCGGGAAATTGTACCAATTAATTATTGTCAATTATTATTTCACGTTTTCCTTTTATGAAGTTTATTCCATGGGAGTGCCACTTTCTCACGATCGTACGTACGGGAAGGGCCGGTGTCTCCTGACCCAGAAGCCAGCTATGGGGCCCTCTCACAGAGGTGCAAAGGCCCCTCCCAGCCTCAGGCATCTCCCGGTTTTTATTCCATCGTACCAGCGCTGATGCTACATAAAAAGCTGGCAAGTGACAGAGGCAGGACGAAGCAGGTTTGTGCGCTGCAGACTGCCTCCAGCCAGCGTTACGTACTGCCTGAAACTGCCCAAGCGTTTGCAGGACCGAGGGTGTACCGGGAGCAAAGACGATTTGCCAGATTTTAATACTTGGGTTCTCAGGTTTTATCAGATGACAGGCAGTGTGAGCAGAGGTGTTTTGCATCCAAAATACTAGCTTTTTGGAAGAATGAATGATACCCACTAGTTACAATTTACGGGTTATCTGCGTGTCCCGTTCATCGCTGTATTTTGCCTGTATTTCATTCCGTTAGTTCTCAAACTCACTGACTCTTACCTGAGTCTGACAAAGCTCAGTCCAAAGTTTGGGGAATAGTGCAAGATGAAGCGGCAAACCTTCATATGCAACTAGGACACCTGAAATCGTATGAGAAAGTAAGTTACTGTGTGAGAAATTTGTTGGAGATACTTGCTTCCTGATGACAGTAGGACTGAGGTGCCGTATCATTTTATAAGACCAGACTCTTAGCACTTTCTGTAACCAGAAAGACCTATCGTCTGTGAAGCTTTTACAGTACATTTAATAAATACGTGAGTCCCGTCAGTATTTCTGTGAAAAGTAAAAAACCTAAAGAGCTGGCTTTGCTTCTGGGTTTATGATCAGGGTATTGTTATTGCTGTCTTACATTTTCAACTGGTCAGCTGCAGCACTTAAAGGTTTTAAATACCTTTTTTTTAAAAACAACAGCATAAAAATTTTAAAGGGTAATCTTCATTATTAAGCTGAGCACCATTGTTACCTAGACCACAAAAGCGTTAAGGGATACACTGAACCACAGCAAACCATACCCGTTCCGATCCACTTTGTAACTAACACGACCTAGGGTAAATACTCAGCATGCTAGAGGTACAACCAGAAGAGCGTGACAATGAGCAAATGGGTGATTCAGATCAAAAGAACATTATACGATCACCGCTCTTTGGACAAGATTAATTTTGAATAGTTTTATTTGTCTAGAAGTGGTCTGTAATCACAGCTAGCTAGCCGGCTCCTACAGACACAGAACCCGAGGAAACAAGTGGGTATTTTCAGAAGGGGTTCATTCTGCTCAAGGTATTAAAGAATCAGAAGATTACTTTCTCTTGGAAGGAATCTGTGTCTCTCCACCGACTACAGAGGAAACGGGCCATACATCTCACTTTTAGGCAGCCGAAAGGAGACGGCTCCCAATCCATGTGCCCACGTATGCGTGTGACGCTGAGGTTAGTGCATCTGCACCTACCACGCCGAGTAGCCTGGCTTGTCCTAGGCTCCATGGGGCGAGACAAAAATAAAACCTACAACGTGCCTTTGGAGTAGCATGGGGCAATTCCAGGCGGGATGGTCTGCACAGAGCCAGCCCAAGGGCTGAAGTGGTCACACAAAGCCATGAACGCCTTGTTCGCACACCAAAAAAAATGAATTTACATTTCAACAGGAAGAAACCCAGATACTGGTGGTACCTACTAGCAGAGCTGAAACAAGTATTGGGTACAAACTACATGACTGAATGGTTATAAACTTAATTAAATGTTGTGATGGCTCCAAGAACTACGGAGCAAAATCAGCCTAGGCTGGCAGTAATGGCAGCAGTGCCATCGAGATGGCAGTGCATGCTCCTGGGTGGGCTGCCAACTGCTGCCATTGGCAGTGATACTGAGGATTCAGCCTCCCCCTCCCCCCAGATGGTTCAGTATTAAACCCTGAATGTGCAAGGGGACAGAATTCTCTCTGTTGCCTCAGCTCCTTTCTGGACAGGCCTGAAAGCGCAGCAGTCACGTAGGTAAGACTGCACTACATTACACACATCGTACAGTTTTGTAGATAAAAATAACATCCAGAACAATTAATGCAGCAGGTCTCACAAGCTCTGTTTTTTCTTGAAAATTTTCAATATAAAACTTAGTAGAGAAGCACTCAGTTACCACAGAAAAAAAATTCCTTAGGCTGTTTAACCTTCATACTTACTCATTTTAACTAAAGTTTCAGTAAACTTTTCACAGTTGATTGCAACTCGACATAGTAGATGGATGAACTGATGATAAGAAAAGAAGTAGTCTAGCAGCATACGATCGTAAACATCATCTTTGCCCTGAAGATTTAAGAGAGCTTCATTTAAACTACATAAGCAACTGGATGGCAACCAGATTTCCTAAGCATCTCGCTTAACGGTGCTGCACTTGGTGCCCTACAACGTGTAGTCGTGTACTACAGGAAAACACGATGGGAACGTCCAGGTCTAACCCAGGCCAGCTGCGGCTCCCCACCGCGCCCTCGGCCAGCGCAACAGCGAGGTGGGAGGACGGATGGCAAACACAACTCCCCCACCAGGAAAAACTTTTATTGTAGGATTCTGAATCAACAGACTGAGAAGATGCAAAGCTGTGCGAATACCACATCTTGCAGATGACAAGAAAAGTACACAGCAATTTTAAATTGTATGCAGACACCTAAATATATATGCTACTGCTTTTTACAGTCACACTTTGTCAGTTATGATCTGTAGAAGTCAGAATTTTCTCAAGACTGAGCTTCACAAGCTTTCAAAGCAGCATCTTCACGAACGTCTCAAACCGAATGGCAAATAGATGCCAAGGGCTTTGTGTGCCAGTATTTTAATATATTTTGGATATATATGCTTAAAATGGCATCAGCTTCTGTAGACCAGATAGCCGAAAGGAAATCGCCAAACCTCAAGCAAACAAATGCAATCTTATACGAGACAAACGAATGAAAAGTAAGCATGCAAAACCCACAGGGAAACTGACAGTGGATGTGGTCTTAAAGGCTTAAAAATCTTCTGGTTCCTAATACGTACAAATTCATTATAAAGCGTAAAATACCGTGTCATACAATATGCTGACTTTTAAAGTTAAAATATTTATGTTATTCAGCGTCACATCCGTTACACCTCTGGATACACGATGGAAAAACCCACCACGGGTAATTTTTGGCACTCTACGTTTTTTAAAAAACTTTGGTTACACGGTAAATTTGATGGTGCACGAATATACACAGCATCATTCGGAAAGCTTTAAAAAAGAAGGGTTACTTACCCTACAGTAACCGTGCTTCTTCGAAATGTGTTGCCCACACAGATTCCCATCTACGTGCACATAGGCCCCATGTGCAGGAGATTGGATTCTTTCTGAATAGCAGTGTCCACTGGGGCTGTGCCTGCACCCAGTGTGTCCTTGCGACCACTGTACCTGAGGGCATAAGGGGTATGGCGGCTTCAACCACCACTCAATTCCTTCACCGATAAGAATCCCCTATGACAGGACTCGGAGTTAGCACAGGAGGAGGGACCACAGAATCTGTGTGGACAAAGCATCTTGAAGAACCACAGTTACTGTACAGCAAGTAACCAGTTCTCCTTCTTCAAATGATTGTCCATACATATTCCTTTTAGGGTGGGATTCACCTTACCTGACTTTAACTATCTAAAATCTAGTCACGTCAGTATTCCTTGCGGCCAGCGGGGAGGGAGAGAGGCTCCTCCGGAGGAAGAGTCGCCTCACCCGGACTCGGGTGCCTAGGACAGGAGGGAGGGTAGCTACTTCTCTCCTTCCACAGGGAACTATTGGTCGCCGTTAATCACGGACGGAGCTGGACGCCGACCTTTTAGATAGGCAAAGTTACGTGAGCTGAATCCCACCGCTGCTGCAACTGCCATAATGGGACGTGGCAAGTGACTACCGAGTAGCCCCACCAAAGCTGGCATCCCGTCAGGAAGCCCACAGCAGGGAAAATGGGAAGTGAAAGACTTAAAGCCCTACATGGTATTTCAGGCACTGGTATTTCACCCAAACAACTGGCAGATTATGCCTCAGTCCCGGCTGAACGGGCTCTAGTGAACCCTGAGGGATCGACAGCTTAGCTGTCTGGTCACAAATCTCAACACAGGTTGAAACCCAACTGACAGTCCCTGGGCAGTTCCTCAGTTTTCCTTATAACTGCCACAAACAGGCTGGAAGATTACCAAAACGTGTGCTACGGCTTTTTTCTGAACGCAAGGTTCACACCCTTATCATGTCTGGAGTATGAAGCTGTGTGTCACCAAGGGCAGGGAAATGGTGCTTCTGGAGTGCACATCTAGAATGGAGTATATGAGGACAACACATCTTGAAGAAGAATTATGCTTTGCTTACAAAGAAAACGTAAATGCATTATGCTACTGGATTCTTACAACACTTCTATAAAGACGGGAGAACGATAGAGAAACAGCTATTTATAAGACCATACGTTTACGTACCTTGCTGGCTTCCACCATGGTAGGCAAGAGGCACATATTAAGCTCAGGACGCGGAGGACGAATATTGCTTTTTCCCCCTATTAATTTCAAATTTTCACGACATGGAAAATAAGGTCCAAGAGACACTGTAGTATAAGTTAGGATAAAATGGGGATATATTAAAAAGGTCAATATTTGACAGCAGTAAGGAACACGATAAGAGTAATAATAGCGTAAGAGAACTTCAAAATACAATCGCTGAAATACCTACTTGGGATATTACTGTGGTGGTATGTACAATGATTGTGCTGTAGAAATGGAACCAGAGTATGTAGGAAATCATGAGGACTTAAAAGTACAAGCTCCTTGAGGACATCTACAAACAAAAAGTTGTTTTTGCCATTACATATTGTTATTTCTTAACAGCAAACAGTTTAACTTCAGGCTCATGCACTTGCAAACTCTCTTTCACATCACTTTTGCTGCACTTAGCGCGCACCGTGGAGGCAGACTCTACTGTGAGCGACCGGAAAGTGAACACCCCTCAATCGGTCAAGAATCCCTTCACCTCTGCCACGGGGAGAAAACCTGCTCAGTGGTAGCTCAACCACCAGTGAGAGGGGTGCCAGCTTGTAGGAAGTAGAAGCTCAATAAAATTACCCTCTGTCCTTCTTCTTACACATATCAGGTTTGATGCCTGGAAAACGTCAACCAGCAGCAGTCAGGAGGACAATGAGAAAGGCACTCGAAATACGGGGAAAATGCATGCAAATCACACCAAAAAGCAATGTGGACACAGGTTTAGGTCTTCATCAGCCATGCACAGAGATGCAGATGATATCCATTAAATAACAGTAAAAAAGCCTAAGCTAGAAAAAACCTAGGCCTTTTTGAAATAGGTCTTCTCATGCAAAAGGGACACTTACATATAATGTTTACATCTACAATTTCAAAAAGCAAATCCATCCCATTTAAAGGCTCTTTAAGCTCTACTCCTATTATTACACCTTCCTGTAATGGATCATAACCACGAACACTACAGGCTGTTATTCAGACTAACCTGGCCACCATGCACCCTTCCGAGTGGAGCGTTAGTTAATATTTGAATTTTAACGTAAGATTCAGGATTTGAATCTAAACTCACGGACACCTGAATTCAGGAGTTAGTCCTTAATCATTAAACCTTGTAAGGTAGCAAATTGGCCTCTCAAAACAAAGGCTGACTCTTTGTGCACACAGCCTGCGTGCCTGGGGAAGCAGGAATATGAATTTTAACCTGACAAACCCAGAATTACTTATAATTGGAACAAGGGCAGTATCGGTGTATTGACAATATTAATATAACCAAGCCCATTGTAGGAGGATCTAGTAAGCACCCACACTTGCAAAAACGGAATTTAAATGTCAAAGCAGGTAACTGTGTAGAACAGATCCTTCCTGACCGCAGTTCCACCGTCACCACTTACCAATACAAGCGTTTCTAAGCTCTGGAGGACTATAGGAATTTAGCAGAGTTAAGAGCTTATGGGCAAATTCAATTCGCTCCTGCCACTGAATGAGAGCTTGCTTCACATCTGCAAATGCAAAAGCCACAGAAATACATTTAGTTGATTTCTTAAAAGCTCAATAAATAAAGCACAGAATTTTACTGAAGAATCTCTTTTTCCTCTAGCATGATTTTAATCCATCTAGAAATCTGTTAAATCTCACTGGTCTAACTGCTATTAAATTTACTTAATCTAGTTCCATATTATGCCAATAAATAATTTCATAAATAACAATTTAATGACTGTTAATAAATCTTATCTCCTATTGTGCGGGGAGTTTTTAAATACAGGTAATAAGGAAGATAAAATACCAGGGTTTGGGTCATAAAAATGAACAGACAACAGGCGTAATCCTTTGAAGAGTTATATCAAACCTTTTCTTTGAAGATATGGACGTGTTGACTTAAGAACCGAAAGGAAAATAGACAAAAGTTCTACCAGGTCTCCAGTCACATGGCAAGCTGTGGCCTCATGGTACATCATGTGCAACGTATTAAAGGACTAGAAAGAAAGAAACACCAAAACTTTATGTTGCCAAATTAATGTACTTGTTACCGTTTCTATTTCTGTTCCAAACACCACTTTTACATTTATTTTTGTGCTCAAACAAGACATATCAAAATATACAGTGCTAGACATAATCACAAAATTACATCAAAGATAACGGCATTTAAAAGGAGAACAAACCTGTATACAAAATCAGTATATTTACTAAAAGATTCTTAGAAGAAAATAAAAAGGGGACATGGGGGAAAGGGATAGAAAGAGAGAAGGAAAGGGAGAGAAGAGATGAATGTCCAGGTATCTTCTGTAACAGCCAAACGGAATTGTTGACCTGGACATCTGGTTTTGCGAATAATGAACAACGGGTGGGCTTGTTTGGGGGTTAAACTGAAACTCACGCTTGGCCAAAAGGCTGATTTTTATTCTTCTCATCTAACCCCAAAAACTTAGAGCCATATTAAATTTTTATCATGAGCATGCCGGAGGCAAACCGAATTGGTAAAATTTGGTGTAACTTTAACCCCTCTACAAGCAGCTACCACCCATCTCAGCTCCAGAAATGAGTATTTGTGTGAGCACATCCAATACCACTTACAGAGACAGATGTTTAAGAACAGCCTTGATTTGTTCTCAAGGTAAAAGCTTTATATTAGTGGCTCAAAATAATTACAATGTCTTCACATGTTTATCCAAAACCCAATAACCCAAGCATAATTAGGGACGTGGTGGTTTTATATACCTGTAATCCCAATCTTTCTGTGCCAGCATACACAGGGATATCAGAGATGCATAGAGACAGACATGGGTATGTGAATTTGGGAAAAACCTTAGGATTAATGTAGACGCTAGTCATTTTTCAAAATGCTGCTTGAGGTCATACACCGTAAGATTGTACATCAGATTAATTACTTCTCCTTTTATAACTAAAATACCTTCTGGGCATTTATGATTTCTAGAAATACTGGGATGGAAAAGCAACTCATTTCCAAACGGCAAAAATTCTAGCACAAGATGTAAGAAAAGATACTTGATCTGTGGGGATATATTAAAGATAAAGAAACAGCAATCGCATTCCCCATAATGCAAAATCTTTTTCTATTACAGTGAAGATAAAAGCTACAGAGCCAGCCCTGCTAAGGGGAAAACTTTTCTGGATGTGCTAACTCCCTGATGTGGTATTTTTTACCACACAAAACGCTTCCAGTGAGCAAGTGAAAATGTGAGGGATGGTAATTTCAAGCTGTATAGCAACGTCAGTGTTATCTAATTTCTAGCGATGTTTTATGCAGGATAAGTTGCATCTTACACTACGCATTGTTTACAAAATGAGTTATCTGTTGTTAGCATGGATCAGGGTTAACTGAGCTGTTCAACAAGTTCTCTTTATACGTATGTACGTATGGATCTTAGTCTACTTACACATTTCACATATGAATAAAGTTATAGCTCAGTTCCTAACTTTTTAGCCCGTTTACTGAATGTAATTATTATTTAATAAACACACATTCTTGTCCATCAACTCAATAATGCAAGTGTTGAACAGAATCCAAGGCCCATCTTAAGAAGGACAAAGGGAAAAAAAAAAAAAAAAAAAAGGTTAAACGCTGCCTGTGCCCTTTTTCAGTCTTCTCACTTATCTTTAAGTAGCCACTGACAGTTCAGAGCTTTTTCAGCAATGCCTTTTAGGCTCTTCCTACATTACTGCAGGACAGTATGGGTGGATCTGTAGAGCAAAGCCGTTGGTGGGCAGGGGCCTGATACACAAGCTGTACCCACTGCAGGACTGCATTATTTATTCTTTTTTTTCCTCTCCATTTTGGACTAACTCTGGTCTGGTCTCATGGACCAAAAATCCATTTACAACTGGATTACACCGTATGTGCTCCAGAAATGCATTTCAGGTGTAGTTTCACTGCAAAGAAATCTAGTTTGTGTGTTCTTACACTGCTCTGTCCTGCAAACAAATGCACAGGAGGTAGGAAAGAGAGGGACAATTGCCTCAAAGAAGCGTTCACAAATACTAATCACAATTGCATTCGAGTATCCTTTAAGTTATTTCTGTATTTTAACCTGTTGCCTTCTTAACTAGTAATAATTGTGTGACTGTGCTCTGCCATTCAGTCACAGTTCACCTGTAATAAAGAGAATGACACCAAAAAACCCATAAATTCAGTCCTCTCAACATGATCTGCTCGAGGCTTTCTCTCTGTCTTGAGAAGCAGGCAAACATTTCCCCGATCACCTTTCCACTACCACAGAAATCTCATTACAGACAAGGGAAGTACCTATGCGAAGAAAGCCAAGACTGATTTCTTACTACTCATACTCATGACATCTCCTTCTGGTTGCAAGTTTTTCAGTTGACTGAATTTACTACCCATTATGAACCTCCAAGCGCTTGTATCTATCCTTGATATAGGAGATGACCTATTATCCCTTGATTTCTTGTGCATTTTTCCTGTTTAAGCGACATCCTTTTATAGTTATCCTACCAGATCACTGTTATCAACTAACCTGTTCTCTTTATCCTGCATTAAGGTTTGTATTGCCTCAAGTTTACTCGCGTAACCTCTTAGTGTTTAGACATACAAAATGCCCAGTCCATCTTTTTTGTCCTTCCTATGATCCTTAAGATGTCAAGGTTTATGCCTATGCCAGGTTTTAATCAATCTATTTCATGTATTTCATATTATACCATATTAAATCAATTTAAAACAAACACACTGTCAGAAAGGGATGACTTGATGAGAAAGCAAGAAATTTATTGTAATTAAACAACAAAGTACTTACCTCAGTCATCAGAATCAATCCTCTATTAAACACAACAAGAAGTCTGTCCTCGTCAGATTCTAATAATATTCTGAAGGCACTAGGAAAAAAATCCAAACATTGAGAACACTGAAAATTACATATCATCTTCTCATAAATCATACAAACGCTTAAAACTGTTACGCTCAAGCTATATTTTGCAAAATATCACAAAACAAAGAAACCCCAAAAGAACATATTTCTTCTCTTCACACACCCCTGACTTTTTAATTTAAAAATGCCTTCCTTTATGTCAACTTGATGTTATTTAAAGTATTTTATAAACAACCTTTACAGAAATATTTCCCAAGTTACATCTGCAAAAATACTAAAACCCAAGGAAAATAATGTACTTCAAAAGACAGAAGTTTATGCTTGTCAAATGATACATTTAAATAGGTTCAGTTAAGTATGTTTGGACTTACAAATGTATAAAACCATTTATATCAGAATATTTTATGCTTACAGCAGAACAGAAAATAAAGGATTATGCTAATGAATGGTTCGTCTCAACCTAACAATTCTTCCAGAGCATTTGGGAAAATCTAGCTGCGCTGTGACAGATGACTGTAATCCCTTCAGGTAACACAGGCCATTCTCCCTTTTCACAAGAGTGTTGCAACGCATCAACAGCTGCATTTAAAACCTCAATAACCAGACCGACACACACAGGCACTTTGTATTTATACTGAAAATACCCAAGCAACAACTTCCAATGTACTACTAAGACTAGAAATGAAAAACTGTTTGAAGATATGATACAATAAAACTCTGTCCCACAGGCACAATTTCCAAAAAACCCATTTCTGCCCCAAAATAAGAAATGTCAACAACAGCGGCTGAAGTTACCGCTTTGCCCATCTAGGCTAATCATGGCAGGCTGAGAATGGAATTTCAGCTTAAAGGCTGAATTAGAACATCGATTGATTTGGTTTTAGGTTGCTTTTTTTCAAGGGCCTCACTGAAGCAATTTTGTCATAGTGTTTCTTTTTGAACCCTAACAATATACATCTTGGTTTATACCCGTTTATTGTAAACTATTTGGTTAGTTTCTGAATTTTCAGCTGACAAAATATTAACAAACAATGGATTTGGGGCAGGGGGAAATTATAACTTTCCGTTTGCTTATTTCTGAATAAAAGTATCCCCAAAACTTTTTAAAAAAGAGTATCAAAATATCAACACTGATTTTTTTTTTTGTACTTCACATTTGGTAAAATATGGTTCCTCTTCAAACAGATTATTACACCACTTCACTACTAACGTACCTTATTAACGTAGTCCAACAAGACCGTCCATCCAAGCAGCGCAAGTAACAGCTTATGGTTGTTTTCTTAAATTGCTTTATGTCTTCTATCTCTTCCTCTCTCATGTCTGGTCTCTGAGCTACAAACAGTTGCATGAGGTTAAACAGCTCTTCTACTGCCTAAAACACACAAAGAATATTAGGTTAGAGTAATCACTCTCAGTATGTTATGGTTTAAGTCTTATTTGTATTACTTACTGTCTATTTCTTCTACTAACAAACACATGTAAGCAAATATAGATGGGAGCACATTTTTAAGCGTTACAACGAAGTTATAAAATCAGCAGACAGCATTTTAACCTTAAATAATTAAAACTAAAAATCTGACATAGAAATTGTGGGTATTTTTTTATCTGTCTCGAATGTAGTTTGCTTTTAGCCTTTGCTATTTACTGTGTGGATTAGGACGTGTATTTGAGATAACCCTTCTGAACCTTAAATGGGTCTTTTGATGCTTCCTAATAGCACAGCTCATTGGCACATACATATACGTATATGAAAAAGAATCTGAAATCCTGATCTACGTGACCAAACTTCCCAGATTTCCTTAAGGAATGTAGGGTGTCGCCTACACGGTGCACGTGCATTCTCTGATGGTCAGCGTATATTCCAAGTAACAGAATTCAGAAAGCTGCTTATGCTAAAACTCGCTGGAGTCCCGCATGCACGAGGAACACTAAACGCAGTGGGGTAACTGAAGTCGCTTGCATCACAAACTGAGACTTCTGAGGGGAACAATGAAAGCAGCAGGAGTGCTCCCAGCACTGTGAAGAGCATAAATGTGCTCTGTGAGCTGAACTAGACAGAAGTTCAACACAGACGGTTCCACGCATCCTCCTCTATGTAGTGAAGGACATCTTTGTATTCTTTCTGCCCTTGCACATCCATAAAGGATCCCAAAGCAGTACTTGCTGACTAAGTATTCAAACCCACGTACTCGCTCTCTTAAAAACCTGGTAAGCCTGTTCTCTCACCATTACACACGGACTATTTTAACTAGCATCTGCTCTCTGCTGCAAATGTCATAATGTTGCAGAGTCAGGGCAACCCCCAGTGTACTAATGTCTTGCAAAAGGTACGCCAGTGCTCCCAAGGTGAACCCCAGGCCATCCTCCATCTGAATGCCACACGCTAAATCCTGGCCCTATTCCAGAAACTGAAAGCAAAGAAGAAACTCACTGGGAATTCCTCCAACTTAGCGCGTGACAACGCAACACGCTTTCTTGAGACCACCGTGAAGGGCTATTCCTTGTTTCTTACAACTGCACTGGCATACAGAATATTGAAGGGCAGTGGAAACACCAATGTCTGCTTCCAGAAAAACACATCTGCTCTCCAGCTGCTACACAGCAAAGAAGAAAATCCAAAAGAATCCCCCCACAAAGTACAGTAATTGGATCTAAACACATTATTAATTACTTATACCAGGAAATCAAAATATATTACTTTTACCACTGGATACATGAAATAAGTCTTTCCCTTAAAAGAGATGTTCAGTAAGAGGGAAAACACTAACAATGAAATCGTATTTTTTGGTATCAGTCTACTTACTCCTGGGTACTGACTGGCATGCGGTGTGAGATTCTTGAAGGCCCACTGGATATTCTGGTGAGAAGCCAACTGCCTCGTGAATGCAGGGGACTGCTCGCAGCAGAGGCGCAGGATGCCATAGTAGGCAGGCAGCATCCCACGGTTAAACAGCACCACATCCTGATCGTCATGGTCTGCGAGGATGTAATTGAAGGCAATGTTCTTTGTCACCACGGGATTCTGTACAATAAGGCGTACGTTCTCCGGACAGTCAACACACACGTTATACCAAAAAGACAGCAAAGCCTGTTTGTTGTGGTTGGTGGCTATAGCCGGCTCAGAAAGTTTAGGCTGGAAAAGGTTCCATAAGTCCATGAAGTAAGTAGAAAACATGAGTTTCTCAGTTTTTGAGATCAAACAGTATGTCATGAAACTGAAGTAGGGCACAAGTTTTGTAGTGCCATGAACAGCAGCATCAACGTATAGCTTAGCTCTTGAAAGAAGGCCGAGAAGCACATTGTAGACTTGATGAAGAACTACTGTAGTATCTGGACTGAGAGGCAGATCACGTGTGGGGATGTGTAAAGAGCGGGTCGATCGGAACATCTGACGGAAGGAATTGCTTGGAATAAGCGACACCAAGAGATAGGCTGCAGCTTCAAATAAAAACAAATTTGTTACACCTTTGAAAATTACATAAGTGCTTAACAGCCATTTAAACAGAAGTTAAGTTACATTGGACGTTCCATTTACAGATTTCAAAGCATTTTGCAGAATCTGGTATTACTATATTCACAATAGACATGAAAAAAAAAAATCAGAGTGGGCAAGACCAGCACAAAGCATGTTGAAAGCGGTGCTCAGATTTGCTTTCATGCCTCTTCACCCTATATTCCTGCCTGCTGCTCCGTTCTAACTGTTCTAACATAATGCATCCCATCACAGATACTCAAAGCCAGATGTTTTCTATGACTAAACTGTTTACTGCTTGATCAAGACATCATTACCTCTTCAGAGCTGTCTACAACTGGCGTCTGCTGCAAAGCTGTACCTCCAGTTCCCACATCTCCCTCAACCCCAGAAAATGTATTAAAAGTTCAGTGTGGCCTGTTACTGTGGAATCTCCTTGATAAAAAAATTCAGACACAGGAAAGGCTGAAAATGTGATTTGGCAATCTGACTGCGTGATTCCTGGCAGCACAAATGAGAGATCCAGAACACCATTGTAGCTGGGAAGAAGCACAGGCTTCTCCTCCGTGATCCACACGTTCAAAGGACTCAACTGAAGATTACTCTGCGAGGGGTGAAAGAAGAACACAGACTACTCCTATCTACAGTACAACTATGTGATGGACACTACGGAGAACCTCTTGGATTAGCTCTTTTTCTTCTTCGGGCTTTCCTGGATCTCAGAGATCCTCCACATCAACCTACTAACGTAATGCTCAAGATACGACATCAAAACATAGCCTTCATCAAAACCAGGCATGTCTTGATGAGGCACCACAGCTGTACTAGTATTTTAAAATACAGTAATCATAAAACAATTGGAAAAGGAAGAAAAGACAAGCACAAGAGCATGTATTTCATTTGTGACAAGAACACCCCATGTGTAGTAACTTGCTACAACAGAAGAGTAATTTTCTCCAATATAAATCAACTTACAGGTTCTCACTCTAGGATAGTTGTGTGCCAGAAGAAAACGTTCAACCCAATTTTCCATATTTTGCAGCACCCAGCTGTGAGCTAGTTTATTTCGAGGTGTTTGCACAGCCAGCCAATCCAGGCACTGAGATGGGTTGTATTCAATGACCTGAAAGAAGAGTGGAAAAATCAAAAACAATACATTAACCTTGATACTATGTACTAATTGTATTAAAACCTGCTAAAAATAACTACTAAGGTTTTCAAAATCACTTGGGGTTATCAAAGCACCTACAAGACTGAGGTGCTCTGGCAGACAAAGAAAACCCTTACTAAATTTCACCTGTTTGTGCTTCTGAATCTTGTTCAGAGTTTTTGAATGTTCAATCTAAGACCAGAAGGTTACTCTTTTGAGCATTTGCCTGTTTTGAGATATTTAGGAGTTGAAATGTTTAGCACTTAGAAAAATGAATAATCTTGTCTTTATAAACAAATCCATCTTTTTTTTAAAAATAACTAACACAAACCCTTAACACTGAATCAGTGTTTTTATAGAAGTTTTCTCAACAGAACATAAATGGTATGCAAATACATTCATACAGCTTCATGCTGAGGGTAACTATTATGGTTGTTACGAATATGCAATTTCAAGGAAGGAATTAATCTAGCACTTTTCAAAGGTAATGAAAAGCCAGTGGAGTGCTCTTGTACAGCTACCAAAGCCTCGCAGATAATAATGAGAAAATGTAGCTCCTGTTGCTTTTCTGGGTCTGTGTAGTTGAAAATTTGTTGACATTAGGCCAGTAAATGTAGTTTGTTTATTTGCTAGTTTTTATAAACTGTTTTCTTTTTGTCTTGAGGCCCAGGTGCCCAGGTAACAAAAAAAAAAGGAACTCTAATCTGTCTAAGAAACCACAGGCAGGAACTGGATTGTTGAAGCTCCCAGCTACTCTAATCCACCTAAGAATATGAGCAGCTGACATGACCAAAACTCTGCTTATAAAATTTTAATCTCAATTTAAAAATAAACACATTAAGAACAATCTCCTCCCTTTTTTTAGAAATGACAAATTGATCTGCCAAGTTTCCTTTGTAATAGCTGGAGGGTATCTCCAACCAAGACACTATCATTGTTCACTGTCTTCATAGCTCAATCACTTTTTAATGACTTCTACAAACTGCAGTGGCTGGAAAAGTAGGTTCTGTACCCGAAATCCGTCTGTCTCTGTATTAACTACTGGGCCTCTCATTCCTGCCTACACCATTTCTATCTCTAGCCCTGTGTCAGCAAGGTAAGGATAATAATGCTGGCAACACCAGAGACTGAACCAATGGCTTCTATGCTAAAAGCTTGACCTTCCAACAGAAACCTGCCATTGACTTGCTTTTTCTGTAGGTTCTGTTTGCATAGCAAGAATAGAGAAGGAAATAAAAAAGAGGATTGCTTAAAAAATTACATACCTAAACTTTGTGGCTGACCCAAGCAAGAAGCACAGGTACTTACTTAATGCCACTGCTTGCGTATTGTCATAGGAAGTTTAATTACAAAAACTCTCTTGAAAAGGTTTCCTTATTGCTGAGAGAAATTCATAACCTACTGCTTCCCTGTACCCAGAAAGCAGCCAGATGTCATTCTTGACCTTGAGCTCTGTTGTTTGAACTCTCTTTACCTAAGGTAGCGCAGTTACAGCTAATCCATATTCAGATCAGACACCTAGCAAACACTTGGTATATGCTTTCCCAGATGACCTCGTGGTTCCTGTCCTGTAACTGCTCCTAACCAGGAGTAAAATACATTTGAACAGCAATCCACGTTCTATCCTACAGTGCTTCTGTGGGTAAGCTACATTTTACTAGAGGTGGTCTCAATTCTGCACAGTAATAAACTTTTACAAACCCCAGCGCCACTTTTTAGAGTATTAAATGGAATGAACATTCAACAGGGTGTCCTCAGAAGTCTTCAGGCTGGACACACTGTTCTCAGACAGTAATGAAGACAGTGAATTGTACTGGGAACTGAAAGAGCAGTTAGCTGAAGTGAAAGCTTTAATTCCTTATCATTGCTCAGATCAAGGAATTTATCTCAGTGCCAACTTGGTTAGAAAGTCTCTTTCTCACTTTAGAAATGCGAGAAAGAATGGTCCTGCACCACAGCAATTATCTACTAGATTCAATTTAGCACAATTCTGTGTGTTAAAAATGTTAATGAGTATTTTACTGAGAACAAAATATGTCACACAAATATTCAAAGAATCAGTACATAATGGATGAGAACCCCCTAAACAACGATGGGCCTTGAAACCTCTTACAGTTCTTGCAAAAAGATAACTGAGAAAAATAAGTGGAATTTGCCTAGAAGCAGCATTCTAGATCCTTATTATGAATCAATTAATTTCTCAATTAACTGAAATTTAAAATTAAACTGAAATACAAGTTAACCAGAATGTTGTTAATACAACAGCAAAAGTTACAGCAGAACTTTTTCATGTCTATGGGCTGTTGCTGTTTATTTGGAAGAGAAACGGTCATAAAACCCCCCATGAACTGATGCAGCAAGGATGGCAATGAAATGTAAAACCTTTCCATACACCTAAAAGAATCAACAAGAGAAAGACAGTTTAGCTTCTGTTTTCTTTTACATGTTGTACCTCCCATATCCTCTGCAGGATGTAAGAAGCAAAGGGTGGCATTCCTGGAGGTCCACCAGCAAATTCCATGAGCATGGTCAGCAATTTGAAAAAAGGATTGGCTGCCTGTAATGCATAAAAAGACAAATATCCATTTTGACCTATTTCATTTAATCCACTGATTTTTCTTTAGTGTCTTTTTAAAAAAAACCAAACGTTCACATCAAAATAGATTTCTCTGAACTTTAGACATGAACATTTGTATTACTTTTAAGCCCTTATTATTTAATCTGTAAATAATTCATACATATCGATATCCACACATGGATACAGTAGAATTAAGCCACTGGTTATAGCTACTGCAAGTGAGCCCAATCATACTAGACAGCACCAGCCTGGTAACAGTACATAGTTACAAGGAAATAAGTGCACATTTTAAGTCAGACATCATTCTGAACAAAGGGGGACAGGGGAAATCAAGCTGTACAGTGTTGAAGAATTCACCAGTTTCTCATGGTTTACATCTCTCTCTCTCTCTCTCTCGGATTTCATTCTCTCAGAGTAGCTATTATTTTCATGTATTTGCGTAACATGCTACATGGACCCTGAAAAGTTTATCCAAAAGCATCACGTTTTGAGGGTTTACATGGATCATTACCATTGGCATACTGTTTTCCTCTGAAACTGCCAACATTTCTACTCTTAGCATACTAGCTCTAATATGAATTTGTGGGGGGTTTTTTGTTTGCTAAGACTCACCCAGCTTTTCGCAATGCTTCAATGAAATAGTTACTACTATTATATTTTGCACCTCACCAAAACCATCTCTGGTGCATGTGTATATGTGCAAAGCAAAAAAGCATAAAAATGCAGCAAGTGTTAGCATGACAGGAAGGAAGTAGACTGTCATCTGATAGTGCCCATTCTATCACACAAAGCAAAGCTGTCATGAGAATGATTTAGTACCTGCTTCTTTTCCAACCATGATCATGTCTCCTCTGCTTGACATGCCCTCAATTTTTCCTGATTCTTTTTTCTTTTCTGACAGCACTATGCAAGAATGTCCTTGTGTGAGCATACACTTCTCCACTCTGTATATATTTTTCATGTGGAATCCGTTTGGAACTCTCAGTATTTTTGTTATTACCAGGGCAGGAATTTATTCTGACTGAGAAATGTGTTTGCATGCACAGAACTGTAAAATAGTGCCCCAAAACTTGAAAAACCAGACGATAATTACATATCTCCACTTACTCTAGCACACATGTTTTATTGTTACCAATTTTTTTTTTTTACATTCATATAGGTGGAGAATCTAGAAATATGTTATTTGGCTTTGAATAAAACTTTCATCTTAAACTGCATACCATATTTCTGCTTTAGCAAACTTAATATACAGTGCAGTTAGACTTCATTTAATGTCACAAAAACTTCCATGGATCATCCTCCATGCAAGACTTTTGATTAGCAAAGGATTATTTAAGTAATTTAAAACAGAAAAATATTAATACAGATTATTTAATATACAGGTAGTATGTTTACATACCTCAGGAGTCAACTTTGCTATAGATGTGAAAAGCATGGACACAATCTTAAAAACAAAACAAACAAAACTCACTTAGACTTGTGCTGATTCAGTTAAAGTAATAAAAATTACCCCAAAACACTTTTTAGATAAGGTTATCAACAAATAGCTATAGTTTCTGATACTTACATGTTCTGCAAGTCGATTATTGTACCGACACAAACTGAAAATGAGATTGCAAGTTTGCCTGATGTTGATACCATCACGGATATGTTGAAACAAAAAAGGAAAACCCTGCAACAAATAATAAGATACTAGTACACTGTCTACAATTACATATGTGCCGGGGGTTTTGAGGCTTATACGGTCATATGTTAAATTAATTACCTTTCCTCCTGTTAATGCTGCCATGTCATTCTGTGACAAAGTCAAATGTCTAAAATACAAAAAAAACCCCACCTTTATCTTTTACTTCAGCAATTATTAAGTAAGGTTAAGGACAAATACAGGGCTGAGTGTTAGTTTATATTCTTCAGTATCACAATACGCAAGAGAAAACAGAGGTATTTACATAAACCTGAACAAAAATAAAAAATATTTTGTACTTTGACCAAAGAAAAAAAAGAAACCCAAATGTGGGCAACTGAATGTGTTCAAGGATTTAGCCTCAGTCTTTTATGTGGTCAACAATGACAAAACGCTTCTATTTTAACCATTTAAAAGATGACGAGCACATATACAAGCTCATTTATGCTGCTAAAAAAGCCCCCACAAAAAAAACCCACCCAACAAAACAACCGACCCACAAAATCCTTTCTGAACTAGCTTGGATTAGAATTTACTCTGGTTTTTCAGCTCTTGCTGAAAAAAGCTCTTGCCTTTCTGAGCGAGACTGTTCAACTAGAAGAGCAATCAGGGCAATCATCTTTTCAAGTGCAGCAGGCCTGTATTTTTCTTCTGCTAAAGAAAGTATGTCTTCCTCTTCCTCCTCTTCCTCCCCTTCTTCCTCAGAAAGTACTTCAACCTGTGGCTGAAGGGGAAAAAAAAGATAACTTAAATGTGGACACTTTTGAGCCTTAATTTCTAAGAACCTGTACACGGTTTTGCATACATTCTGTCCTTTTATTCAAACCAACTTCAGAAACTTGCATGAATCAAACCAGGTAAATAGCTAATCGCTTGATTTTCATGTTGAAGCATTCATTTTGCATAAGCTAAACTGTATTTACAAATGCAAAAGGGAGGTTTGTCAAAGTCACTGCCTAGCCTGATATGGTGGTCTATTTGATAAAAAAAAGCAAGTAAATTTAAAAGCTCAACTCCTACAATAGGAGTAAGCAATCAACTGTTACCATTAATAGCATGGTAAGGGCAACTTTAATTGCTTCTGTTTAATACCTGTTTCTATACTAACTAGAAAGAGCCAATTCAACATCTTTTTAAAAATACTATGTTCACTTAAATATTGAAAAAATTTGCATTAGTGAAGCAATTTTTATTTAACAGCTGAAAGATGGTTCAGGAGACACAGCACTAATGATCACGTAAGGAAAATATGGAAGACTAGTTCTCGTTACACAAGATCTACAAACTTACATTTTCAGGACCTTTAGTTCCCATGTAGAAATGGACCATTGTAGATATGGCTTGCAGTGAAAGCAAGAACTGGCTCTGAAATATGCAGATATTGAATTACTTGAAAATAAGTACAGGCAAATACATACCTAATTCCCAAAACTACAAGGCTATACTCACTTCCTCTTCTCCCATTTTGGCAAATTCGTAAAGAAAGGCAAAGTATTCCGTGAGATGTTTACTGTGAGGCTTGACACCATGCTCCATAATTGACAAGAGTGTCTTCACAAAGCGCGTTACACAAGAGCGACTGCCAATGTCTTCCACAGGACCATCCATGTCATCCGAACTGAAAACAAAAACCAGTTCAGGTATTTCACACAATACAAGGAGCAGCAAATCATCTTGAAGCAGCCAAAAAAAGTATTTCAGAAGAACTTTCAGTTTTCTTCTCTGTCCTACTATCACATGCAGATCTCTTAATGCTTTCTCTTATGCCCAGTATAGCTGAGGTAACACCACAGCTTAATGTATGGCGGCATCCATCACTCAAAATGTTGAAAGGTTGAAAAAATTTGTATTCTGAATCAAGACTCTAGTCAGGAAAAGAATTCTTAGAAAAACAGTATTAGGGGATCTCCTACTGAAAATCATCTTCTTGATTTGCATGTCAGATTTCCTGAGCTTCAAGACAGAATGCTGTTAAAGCTAATTACAGTGGAACTAAGGCAAGGCAGCCTCCTAAACATACACACGGGATCCTGACAAGGCAGAAAACATGCACTTTCAACCTTATTCATCTACTGAAAGCTGGATCTTATCACTGAACAAAACAGATGACAGTGTCTTTTAAAGTAAGGCTTACAGTGAAAATTAATTTCTATTTTCTGCCATGAAAACTCTATCTTCATGTCCTGAATTTTGTTATGGCACAGCATAGCTATTACAAACTCTGCCATTTTTGCTCTGATAATACAGCATCACAAGCTTAACCCAAGAGATGAAAGAAAAAACACTTTCTTGTTCTTTTCATTATGTATCGTAATTAGAGACAGTGACAGTTTTCTTGATAGTTAGCTAAACAAAATAGAATCCAGTATGGTTTATTCTACTTTTTGACAAAAACTGTGATTTAGTTATATGATACAGGACTTGACTCTCATTTCCAACCTATTTTACTGGACGTACAAATTAAAATTTGCACCTATCTGCCTCTGGATCCAATTCACAATTGGATTCTCATGTATAATTAGTGGGATTTACGCTTCATGCAGCGTTATCACTGGCAATGAAAAGACAGACTGTCCTGAAAACCTAGTCTAAGGGAACAAACGTTTCAAACAACGTATCTTTACACACTAGATTTTGCAACCATAGTATTTTTAAAATAAATCAGAGCATTTTGGGTAGAATAATAAAGAACAATTAAAACAGTGTGATTTTGGGTTCACAAGACCATTCTGAATAATCCATTAAACAAAATCAGTTGTAGTAATGCCCATAATAAATAGAAGTTTTCAAGTATTTTACCAGTCCTCCATCCCTGGTTGGAGATAAAGATGCGCATGCACTGGCCTCAGTCTCTGTATCACATGAATACACAAACGCTGGAACATCTGCAAACGGATAAGTAAATGAACTCCACATGTTCATTCCTATTTTGTAAGCAAAGAATATTCTGTCTCCAAGTACCACTTCCGGCTCTATACGATTCAAAGTTAAAGTGGAGATTAAGACACCCACGTTCCATTTCTTTCAGTACTGATACATCACGTTTTAACAGAATAGTCAAACTTGTTTTTTATAAACAGATCCGATGAAGGAATCCTAAAAAAAGGTTTTAATAAGAGTGTGCACACTGTATAATACTGAAATGCAACTTAAGACTCAAATCTTGTTTTTCCTCTATCTCTATTTTCTGAAATGTTTAGGTATTTTTGGCAAGATGGTTTTTTTTTATTATTATTTTGCCTCTGGCTGTAAGAATCTATATTAAAATTTTAAGGCAATTCCTTTCAGTAATTTTTAATTTATAAAGTATTCATCAGGATTAGAGCTTTGCCTAAGAACTTGCATAGAGTTTTCCCATGGAATATATTCCTTTAATGGTAAGTTGCATACAGGAACTACGTATGGTTCTATATGGAAATATTACTTTAATAATCAGAAACCCAACTGAAGGATTCAAGCGAGATAAAGTAATTTTTAAAGCTTTTACCTAAACATCTTGCAAAGAAAGCATACTTTTAAGTCAAACCATTCATAATAATTGCATTTGTGAGTATCCAAATGCTACTAACACAGGGGTTTTATTTCCAGAAGAAAGTATTAACAAAACTTTGTGGCATAATACTATTAAATCTACCCACAAAACCCCAATGTTTAAGTTTAGAACTGAAGCTTTGCTGAGTACTGAATACACATGATTTATTCTTTTTTATTTTCTGAATGTGTAACTTGACCATTACTGTTGAACTAAATCAGAAAGAAACATTTTTTCATGTAAAGAGTTCACATTTCTAGAGATCATGAGGGAGTTTAGAAACCCTAACTTGCATCTATTGTGACATTTTGTGATCCTAAGTGTACAAATACGGCACTGTACTAATAGTGATTTTGTTTTGAACAACAATGCTCCCAATGTATTCTCTAAATCATACACAATAATGGAAAAAAGAGTAAGACAATTACAGGTATTAATAAAACCTTTCTGAATTAATGTATATGTCATAATAATTTCTGTTCATAGGACAAGCAGTCACCTGACTTATTAAGGAACTTTTTTTTCTTACCTGTCTCACAATCTGATTGGGACACTTTATTAGAATCTGCATTGGCCACCAATCATCATCAGCCATACGATCCAAAAACCACTGCAGAAGATACATACTTGGTTAGTTTTGTTCCAAACTTGTTCTAGTCCAATCTTCTTTTTGCATGACATTAAAGTCTGAAGAGAAATCGATGTTACTATTATTAAGGAATAAGCAAGTTCTAATCCAAGGGACATCTAAATGTTTTCTGCGTGTGAGAAGAAAGGAATCAACAGCAGTAAACATCAGTATCAATTTATATCCAGTATCTTCTTATCCCTGCGTTCTGCAGGCCACTATTCAGTTACCTGGAAGAACATGCTTAGCCTGAAAAGTGACGTCAACAAAATAAAACACAATGCTTACAATGAAGCATAAGCTGAAGAATCTCGTAGAATAGGGATAGGCTTAAACAAGAATGTAGTTCCTGAATTAGATCCCTTTTGCATTTTAACATGTGGAAAAGCCTTCCTACCTCCAGAGACAGAGAAGGTATAAAAATAACAGAATGATCCATTCAAAGTTAAGGCTCAGCAAATAGTACAACTGAGTATTCTGACTCCCAGAATTTTGTTTTAGTCACAAGGAAAGATGGTTTAAAAGAAAGAATCCAAGTTGTTCCTCCTTCTATTTCAATTGTACCTCAGTATTCGTTACTAGGTGGAATGTCTTCAATCCTTTTAAGTATCTGAGGACCACACCAGACTAACGGAATTGTATCACCCAACTACTGAATATTACATAACAATGTAACAACCTAGAATGAATTTGTAAAAGAACAATGATTTTAATTACTTTCTACTGAATAAGGTCTAATGCAGCATACAGTATGTGTTGGGGTCCTTGTACATTTAAATTATCACAGAAAGTCTATCACAAACTTTTCTTCAGTATCTCAAAATCGCGTTCGCCAACGCCATGGTGAATTCTTTTGTCTGTGGTTTCTCAGTCCCTCTCCACTTTGTCCCAGACTCCCTTCAGGCCGTGGCCTGACAAATTTTGTACAGAAACATTCCTCCATTTTTTTTTTCTCCTTCTTCTAGGAGTTTTCACCCTTTCTACACACTGGGTTCAAGACGCACACCTTCTCAAGCAAGGTGCTGTATGAATTTGTTTTCAGCCAAGTCTGACACGAGCTGTCCTTGTTCCCCAGGTGCTCCATTACACGCAGCCTGTTACCTCGCGGCCCTCTTCCCTGCGATTCAGCTCCACTCCCTGCCATTCTAGCCCTTAAACCTCAGCCTGTCTTTCTGTTTCTCGTGTGACTCCATTTAAGCACCTCTTAATTACACAAATCAGTATGAAATAATCGATCAAATAAGAGGTCGTGCCACTGTCTCTTTTATTCCAGTGACAAAATTATTTTGGCCTGTGGTCTCACCATGGGTTTCTGAAAGTAAAAGTCATTTCCCAGAATCTGCAGTAGTCAGAGAGGATGAATTTCATCTCATAGCGCACAAATACACCAAATACAGTAGTTCATAGTCCAAAATATTCCAGGGATACGAACCTCCAGGAAAGTTAAACAATATATAGAAAGTTGGTTTGTACTTTGCTGAGTTCCTAAGTCACTTACTTCACAAGCTGCCTGACTGTTATTAAACTGTTTTGTTAACAGTTCAATCCACTGAAGCATTGTAGGCTGTAAAAAGAAATACAGAAAAAACTGAAACTTAAAATAATAAATTGTGACTTAATCTTTAAACGTTTCTAAACGGTCAGTCAAAACACTGAATCTTAAGACTACAGTTATAAACAATATAGGCTTTATAAACCAGTAACACATTGCACCTACACAAAAATAACAAGCACACACACTGAAGCTAATGCAAGCCGCACGATGTGTGCGGTAGCTACCCATTGTAATTCTGTCCAGCTGGAATTGCAATCATATTCGTACTACTCCCAGGCAATCTAGAATTAGTTAGCATTAGGTCACCACACATGAGAGGGAAGTAAAATCTGACTGAGAATAAAGATGGTTCACACGGACTAGAACTTTCTTATGTTCACGCTAGTATTTATAATTTAAAAATTCATGGGCACAACTGTAGCTCAATGCTGAACATTCCCCTCTACATCAGACTTTCACAAAGTGCTTGTTAAGATCCAAAGCATCCCGGAATTTTCAAATGAAAAGAACACAAGATCTGTTGCTCCTGAAGCTTTGCTAAGGCACAGTAACCTAAACCCAGAACCCACATTTTTTTCTGTTGTGCCACACTTACTATAAAGGTGTTACACCACACTCTTGTAAACATTAATTTTCTATCATCTATGGTACTTACTACATCTCAAAATCACACTTTTAAAATTAAAAAGTACCGACATACTTTTCACTATATTCATGCAGCTACTCAAATGAGAATTTACAAGTAAATAGAATACCTTTTCCTTTGAATGAATAAATGTCTCTAGTACAAAGGAAGTGCTTAACTGGAAAAAAAAATATTTGCATTATTAATTACAGAATGCCTGAATTAACGTGTAAACAAATTAAAATTTAAAATAAGCATGAGATACTTTTGAAGTCCTTACCTTTGCTGTCATCAGGGAAACCGCTTTTGGATCTGGTAGTGTGCTTGGGATGCTACTACACAACTGCCACATAAACCTAGAGTCAGTAATTTTATTTGTTAATTAAAATAAATAATGAAAATCTGCAAGAAGAAAAGAAGCATTAATATTACATTTTTAAAGAAAAACTTACCCAAAATATGTATGTTCAAAAATGTTCTTGTCTTGAAGAAACTGCATGTTATCATGCCATATCCACTGAAGAAAAAATGCTAACATCAGATACAAGAAAGCTGTTTATTTCACTAGATAAGCATGATTTTAAGAATATTTAAATGTTTGCCGTGGCTAAGAAAAAAAAATTTCTTGTGAAAAACTATTTCTGGAAACATTTTATTATTTGGAAGGATTGGCTCCAAGTTCTTTTAGTCATACTATAGCAAGTGTTAGTTCTGCCTGTCCCATGACTGCAGAACAGAGCTCAGAACCTTCTCCTCTTCCTGTAATCTCATTTTTACAACTTATGCACTCACTTTCTTTGGCTGAAATTTTGAGAACTGGTCCAACACATTAAAAAAGAACCATGTAAGTGTAAGTGTAAGACCATATTTTAATGTCTGCGATAGTGTAATAAGTTAAAAAAACCCAAAAACTCTCTACATACATAGTTTCATTACTTGATAGAAGTTAGAATTTCCAGCAGCCTAGTGAGGTATGTCTAAAGGTTGAAGTTCTGACCCAAAGCCTAATGAGCTCTGTGATCTTTTGGTAAATTCTTAGAGTAAGGTTTGGCTCTCCAACATTAACCAGAAAAGGATTTCATGCCAGGTCCCCCCATCCCTCTCTCCAAAATGATATTTTTGACCAAATCTGTTTGTAGTGTTTTTCACATTAAAATAGTTATAAAGTTTAATTCTGATAAAATCTGAAGCAATACTTGTGGCCAAAGGAAGCAGAGAAAGTGGCTTTTCAGGTGATAAAAAGGGAGAATGTCTTACAAATCCGATATTGGGGATGTATCTAGCACAATGAGAACCCTAGTGAAATACTCTGCTCCTGTGCACTGCCTTTCCCAATTCCTCAGACCATACATAGCTTTAAAAGTATCTTTATATAAATAGCCAGGTATCCTAAGAGCAGCCCTCATCACTGAGGGGAACAGGGAGATGCAGTTGTTGGTATTTTTGTTTCCCCTACCCCTTTTACCAACATCTGGGCTACTCTGTGACTATGAGAGGGAAGGGATCCTTTTCTGACTGATGCTCTTCCATTATAGGCACAAATAGTCACTACCTTATATCGCTTTCACTCGGAATTTCACAACCTGTACCAAAAGTGCAAACAAACAGCTGGAACTATTGTCTTATCCTGTCCCCCCACAAAGCAGTAAGTTGCTGAGGAAACTGAAGGATGAAAAGGACAGTGGTTAATGAGAATACTTCCCGTAATATTGCAACTGATCAGAAAATGCTGATAAACGCTGACAAAAACCAGTGTTCTACAATTTTTTAAACATATGAAGCAGAATGATTCATATATCTGAATTAAAAAATTCAGGACAGAATGAGAAAAAGTCTAAAATTTACATACAGAAGAAATCTTAATTTACTTCCTATCAAATGATGTTCTCCTAAGGAAGACAGCTAAATGCAAGGTTTGTCATCTTATTGATTTAAATTATATTCACTTTTCACATTCCTGATTTGTTTAGGATTTCCTACAGTATTTTAAAATTATGTTAAAACAAATCAACTTGTACCTCCAGCAATTCTGATGAAACATCAAATTTGTAGTCTTTGCCATTTTCCTCCTCTGGTTCCATCCGTTTATAAAACAACATGTAAGCGCTGTGCGTCTTTAAGAAAAAAAAATCTGTATAATTTTTGCTTTGAGAGATAAATCATGAAAGTAGAAATATCATCATATAATAAAGTGTTTGGAAGAGAAATACCTTTTCAAAGGAGAAGTCCATAAATTTATCAGTAACAGAATCATAAGTTTTTGTCTGTCAAGAAGAAAGTAAAACCATTAATTGCAAGGGTTTTTTTAATGGTCTGGTTATTGACAGTTTGAGATAAGCGTGCAAGCAAACTCTTTCATGACATTTGCAGAGAGGCTGCTGAAAATTTATTTCTTGCTCAAAGTAGTCTTCTTTCTTTTCTTCTACAAATCTATTCTGATTTTCCAAAGTTGCTATGCTACATTGTGACCTGTATCTCATGCAATTTCATGTCTCATCCATCTCATTGACACATCTTCTTTTTAGGCACCTAAAGACGTTTTATCCGTTTGCCAAACAAAATATTTTTTTCTTTTATTTCTGCGTACTGTCTTTATCAGACAGTTGTATATAAGCGTTTTCTTATGGCCAGGACTGTTTTAGTAAGTTACTGCATTATTCATAATGTGGTTTATATAATGATATATAATAATAAAAATTGATCAATTCAAGTATAACCTGAGAATGTTTGAGTGTCGCTCAATAGTTAACTGTATTAGTAATGTGTAAAAATACTCAGACGATGTCACAGGGCAGTGGGCTGACCCAAAAGACAAAGCTGACACTGTATTAAAAAACCTTGCACTACTGAAAGCAAGCAAACATCAACTTAAGAAATTTTATCTTCTTACAATAAAAGGAACAAGCACACCTATTTAAGCCTGTAGATCCATTAGCCTGAAAATCACTTACTAATATCAGAGCTCAAACTTTCCTGCTGAACAACAGCATAGGTATTACACGGATCTGGCAGGTTTTTAGCTCAGTTCTGTCACCAGTGAAAAAGGATCTGACCGTAAGAGGAAATTACTGACACAAGATATAGACAAAGATCAAAAATTCCCATTTTTTCCAGAATAGGCATAAGCTTGAGGTATTTATTCCTTCAGTTAACAGTCTGAGCAAAGCAGCCATCCAAGTGAAGGATTCCTAAATTGGCTGCACACTCACTTTTTAATAAGTATACAAATAATATGATGATATAGTGAAGAAATAGCCCTTCTTTGGAGACTCTTCACTAATTTATTTTGATTCATTAGTAATATCTATGCTAGAATTCTGACACCTGTCTTTTAAAACAACATAAAAATACTTGGACTCATATTCACAAATAAACTATTTGATAGTTGGCACATGAGAAATTAAGACCCTTCTCCTTTATTGTCTTAACTTCTGTTCCACAGAAAGCATAAAAAACCCTAGGAAGCTTGCACCACCAGCTTGCAAACAGTCTCACTTTGTCAAGTCTTTCCCGCCTAAAGGAGGGGGAGAGCCTTTGAAAGGATCAATAGTGGAAGAACAGCTATCTACGTGAACGTAAGAAAAAGTATTACCTGCATAATAAAGATGTCAAACGTTTAATAAACCCCAGCTAACACTTCTGTTTCACATACATTGACAACAGATGGCAGACCAAAGAGGAACACTATGGAATTCTTAATGAAAGTCTTCAGAAGAGCTATGTAACGGTTGAACATGACAAAAATGAAAGGCAGAACTTACAGTCATTTCTCCACCAAAACATTCTGAAGCAAGCTGGGCAGAATCAAACGGTTTTACTTCAGCATCATTGAAAAGATACCTGTAAAACAGTAAGCGTTTAAAGCAACTGCTGTTTGTCTAAGGGCAAATAAAGAATGACAAACATTTAAAATGATTCTTCAGATTTAAGTATTCCTATTAATTTCTCATGTTGTTTGAATTGCAGCAAACTAAAAACTGATCCCACAAGTGACTTCTTTGCAATAACATCAGGAAGTTAGCATTTCAACAGTTCTTCATTTTTCTTTTTATTTTTCTTTTTAAGAGAGACATTATTTTCCTTGTTTTTCCAGCCTGGCTCTTGTACAGACAGGGTTTTAATGCAGCCAGAAAGATTTGCCTTTTCCTTTTCAACCTGAGTGAAATGGAAACCAAAATTAGGTAAGAGGAAAATCATTCCATATAACAGTAGAACTCAAACTGGAAGGAGGCAGAGAAGATGGGTACACTGTTACGGATTCCCTTTGGAGCAGGGATTGGGTGACAAGTTGGAATTGTTTACAAAGTGCTCCAACTAGCTATTCCAGAGAACAGAAATGGAGGAAATCTTGTCTCCTATTACAGGGCCTCAGCTGAGAATCTGAGATATGACATCCAGAAATGACAGGCAGAGTGTTCCCTGCTTTCTTATGTCAGCTAGCAAGAATGTCCTCCTTTCCATGCCCATGTCTCATCCCTTTCCCAGGCTACTTCTCCCAGCTTCTTCTTTCTCTTCACAACCATGACATGCCCAATGCATGCAGAAGTTTCCAAATTAGAAGTGAGACAACATAGTTAAAAAACCCCAACAAACTAAAAAAAAAAAATTATTTAAGAAATGGTGCATAGCATTTATTCACCTATCTATCGCTTACTGTGCACGAAGATCCTGTCTTTTTTTAATCTTTGAAAAGAAGGGATAGAAAAACAAATGCTGTCAAATATTCCAGCATGTCACTGTAAATTGCATCTAGGAGGAGCTGGCCAATAGAAAAAGATCACCAGGTAAACTTAAAAATCAAATGTGAAAACAATTCCACATATAAAAAGCACAGTAAGAACAGATTTAGATAACCTAGGTACTGTAACATTGTTTCTGCCACACAGGATGCAGTGAGTTCAAAGTGAAGAAAAATTCAAATTGTTGTTTCACTGAAAATGAACAAAAACGGAAAGGACCAAATTCCACAATCATAGAAGTAGCCATATGTTCATCAAAGTCAACCAGATTTTATGAAGGACAATCTATTTTATCTTACTATTAATTTGTACCGAAATTGATTAAAATATAGTAATTGACAGTCCCATCGAGAAACAAGCATTGTCTGCAATGCGAGGCTTGCATGACGTTCTCCTGCTACCCCTGTGTCCAAGGCATTCAACAACTTATTACAGCTACAGCACACAAAATCTGTATGCTAATAAATTACTATACTTACACCTACCAAATTCCAACATCTTGTGCTTTTGAGAGGAACCTATAGCACATATCTCCTATACAACTGCATCTGACAAGGTCAACAATGTTTAGTTACTTTAAAACAAGAAATCATAGGCTCTTGTTTTGTGTAACTCACCATTTGTTGTTTTTGTAAGCGTGGGGATTGACTATGTCTCTGATAAAACTGTAGTAGTGTCCACCATCTGCTGTTCCTGTATGAACCGTTACGCCTATCAGATCATATTCGTAACTTTCAGTTTCTTTCAAATAGTCACCGTCTTCCTTAAACCCTGAAATAATTTAATACAGTATTTAACCAGTTATTTCCTAAACACCTTTACTTCAACTTTTCCTGTAGTTTCACTCAGGTTTTTTTTTCTTTTCAGCACTGCATGACAATGACAGCCAGAAACTCCACACCCAGAACAAGCAGCATAGATCCCAACTCATGTGTAACAGTAACAGCTTTTTTTTGCAAAACATTGCTACTGAAGAGATCAGGACTAACAACTAAGTTACACCGAGTTAGCACATCTTACTTACGATGGCAGTTAGCCATTTGCTGAAGTTCAAATGTAACTCTGCAAAACCAAACCAGGCCACCAACAAACTGTACGTAACTATTTGTAATTTCTCTCATACTTTAAAAACAAATTAAGACTAATTCAAATTGAACAGTATGTATGAAAACAAAAATATTTGGCCAGTTTTCTCATAGTAAACAGATTGTGTGACTTTGGAGGAGGTTGATCAAAACTACTTTGATTTCATTTGCTTAAAAAGAAAATCACTAACTGCTTATGTTACACACACAGAAAGTGGTGCACAGATGAAAGAGACAAAGCCTGTGGAATGTGTTTTATGAGGCATACCTTCCTTTCTGTCATTTTTTCCCATCAGGAAATCTTCAGTGTAAGGTGTCATATCCAGGCGTAAAGGGAATGAAAAATGTGTATTGACTTTCTCCTTCATCATGGTTACCATATTAAATGTGTATCTCATAGTGTTGAAGCTTAAGATACGAGGTAGTTTCTTAAAACATGCCCTGAAGGATTAGAAATAATCATGATTTACAAAAGCTTAGTAGGCTGAACTGTATTTTCGCACAGATCTTAAACACATTTATTTCAAACATAAGACTGCAGCTCTGTTGCCCAGCCACACAACTCAGCTATCACAATGCCCTAGAGCAGGGCAGTCTAACCGGCAGCAGAAAGGTCACATTTAGCCTACTGAACAATTCTGTTCAGCCTCTCACTGCGCCTTGCAAGAAACAGCAAATTTACTCGTATGGCATGAACAACAGTTTTCTAAAATGGTATTGTAAAATGAGTCATGAATTAATTTAACAATGCAAATCCCCTCATCAGACGGGAGTCACTATCTCCTAACCGACAAGTTTCAGTGCACAATGTATCTTGTAGTAAATCTCATAAACTTCACAATAATGATTTTGAAGTAGGTTACTCTTTCACCCATGTCATTTTAACAGCTACAAAAACAACTATGAGGGTTTTCATATCTAAAAATGAAATTTGTTAGCTGCAATATAAAAATTTTATTTAGCTTTCCCTTTATTTGCAGACTTTCTAAAATACCAAAACATTTCTAAAATGACCATTTTTAATTAAGAAATTCAGGGTTATGTATGAAACCAAGCCATTACCACCCTGCATGATGACTAATGCAAGTACTGAGCAACCTCTGAAAGAATTTGATCTTTTAAGAACAGGAGAAGTAACAGATTAAAAAGAAATTTGTAGAAATTAGTAATTTGTAATTACATTAAAAAAAGGTCATGAATGTTCTACTGTCTAGGTGATCTTTTGCGAAGATACCTTATATTCTTTGTTTTGGAAATTTGATTTCCTAGTTACGTGCTCATTTGCACAAGGCCCACATCCTCACAGGCATACACAGTAGCACACTGAATGAAACCACAGTCCTGTTTCATCTAAAGGATTACTCCTATTCCAATAGTAATTTCAGTACTTTACTAAAAAGAAACATTAGGAATATTTAATTCTTCTTAATCATACCTTTTTTCAGCCCGCACTTTCTTCCCACAATGAGAACATGTATACATGTTGTCACCTTCCAAGGTATCCTTAATAGTTACTTCATCAAGAGATTCCTGCATATAATAAACAACAACAAAACCAAGCTTACGTTTATCCTAGATATTTATATCTTCTGCTTGCGTGACATGCTTTACAAACTACTCCCTTTCAATCTTACAGTAAGTTTAATTAACATTTCCCCAAGTTATGAAAGTAAATGTGATCAAAGGCACCAAAATGTTTGCACGAAGAGAACGCACCCAAACTAAGAGAAGAGTTTGACAGGAAAACCTAAACCAAACCACAAAATTAAGGAAACAATTCCAAAAAATGGTACTCAATATTCCAAGCTGCCGCAAAGAATTCAAGTACTTTAAATTCAGATTTCAAGTGTGGGGATTAATAGCTGTTTAAAAAAAATTTGTAAACCTGAAATTATGATTAAGTTTTAAATTAATAAGCAATAGTACATGTGTATGTAAAAAAATGCACCAGCTGACAGCATGCTGCATTGAAAAGGTGTAACAATTCAACCAAATTACCTAGTAATACCAACCTAGAAAGACACCAAAACTAGAGTACAGATACAGAAAGCATCAATACGTTCAACAGTGTATGGTACAGTCTTTATACTTGACTGCACCCATTTATAACTGTGATCTATGCTACACATCTCAGCCCGGCATTACTTACATAAATATTCTTCATATCTGCCACCTGGCACCTTACTGTATAGAACTCTTCAGCAGTCTGACTTACATGCTCACAGTCCTAAATCATAGCAATGACAGAGAAAAGCAATGAAACAACTGTTTTGAGAAGTTAAAGAAAAATCTTTAAAAGATAAAGATAGGTAGGGAAAGAATACTTACCAAGGAAACAACATTGTTAGTGATAACACCTCCAAACAAGCTTTTCACTGTATTTTTCTGTGAATGAATTAATAAATTCTGTCAAGGAAATTTGAGCAAATCCGTAGGTTTTCAAGCTCCCTTTTTCTCCCTCTTAATAACTCACCAGTTCTGGAGACATTTCTTCTATTTTTGTTATCAGGTCAGTGAAGAATTCAGTCATATCTTTCTGCTCTCCAGTGTTCAGTGGCTGCTTATCCATGGTATAGGTTTTACAGAAAGGCCTTGGGTTGTATGCCTTACATTCACTTTCCTTTAGGTAAAAATCACCAAGCAAAACAAATCAACACACATCCTTACATTTTCAACTTATACAGATATATCAAACATATATATCAATGTCTATTTAAAAAAGGACATACTTTTACATACAGTATCTCCCTACGTGTATTAGGCAACACAGTTAAGTGCTTAAATATTTCTGATGAAAAGTAAATCGGTTTTTAACTGATTCTTCTAATATCACTTGTTAAAATATCATTAGTAAAATATTACTAAAAATATTTAATAAATACTTAATTTAACAAATCCTTAAAATAAAAGAACTTGGCTGAAGATGTGACACATCCAGATTCTGTGTACCTGTTCAGATACAAAATATCAGGAACATCAGCCTGTATTTACGTGTTTCTGGGCATTACGGATTTAAATCTTGACAAGTGCTTCATTGGCATTCAGGCTTCTCTGTGGTATAAACATGCACCATCTAGTTCTGAACTGCACGTGTTTAGTCAGAGAAAAGAATACGCAGCGTAAAACAATTCTTTAGCACACATGCCCCATTCCACTGCCTTGCACACTGGGAAAGCAGAACGAACTTACAGCAGAAGGAACTTTCTTCTTGTAAACAACCATATACATACGGTTTTGGTCTAGGGATGTGTGGCAAGACAATGCTTCCTGTAAATACTACCTTTTTTTGGAGTAAAGCCTTTCCTTGAGATTTTAATAATGGTAAATATTCATATGATTTTACATGCCCATACTATTTTATGCTTATGTAAATACCTAGATGCATTTTTTTTCTATGATTCATAGCAGGCACTACATGCCTGAACTCTTTTCCTCTATTTGTCTTCAAAGCGGTCATCAATTTCTTTCACAAAAGCCAGTGCCAAGAACAAAAATACTCAGCTCTCCTCAGGGTTTTTTTTGTTACTTCAGAAATATTTCACTATTTTAACAACAGTGCACACCTGTGACCACCTCAGTTTTGTTTCATTCTGGAATTTCGAAATGTTGAGTTGCTTTTTAAAGCTTTATTTCAACAGATTAACCTTCAAAATACTGGAGCAATGAAAAATAGTTTATTTTACTTTATCACCAAGGAAAGTGGGGCAAACAAACTGTTTCATGATTAAATGAAGAATCAAGCTCAAAACCCTTTACTTCAAGGTCCATGTGAAACAAGATGAATGACAATGGTGCTGGACAGACACTCATGCCTGAGTGTTTGTTAAAAAGAAAAAATAGTTTATTGGGATCTTGTCATGGTGCTCACATATGGAATCAAAACATCCTAACGGGACAGCCAGTCTGTGTTTGGTGGTGATGGAAGTCTGTTGGTTGGGTCCTTGCAGTGGTTAACTTCAGCTAGACCTGGAGGAGACTCCTCAAATCATTATTTTGCTAATTATAACCCAGCTGGCAAGAGTCCTGTGTGACCTCCCCAGCATCTGTGTAATTCATTACTATTGATTCACCTTAACAACATACAAAGTATCTCTTAAATATCTTAAATCCATACAAAAGACTGTACTATGCAGTCACTTCTGCAGGAACAGTTTCTATTGACAATTTACAAAAGCCAGTTTGGAAACTGGACACGAACTGCAGAAACCACAGTAGAACTGGCCCAAATTCCTAGCTGCAGGGCTCCTGTAACAATCAGTCTTCATTGTAACTTCATTGGGAATGTACAGTTAATCACCCAAACCGGTGGGTTGCCTCAAGCCCCTCCATTATTGCACCCAAGGAGATACCTGGCCAGGGAGCTCCTGCACCACTCAGAGATTTAGCACCCTAAGTGCACAGGTGTCCATACAGGGCACAGCCCCGATACCCAGCCGCACCGTGACTGGAACTAAAAAGCAGACTTGTTTTTTCACACTTTCACTTGTAAATGGAGTTCCACAACTATGGTAAATAGCCTGTACTCACCTGAGCACTAATGTGTTAGGTGAAAAAGGTTTAAATAAATGAAGGATGCTCAGACTGTGGCACCTGAGCCTGACGTTCCCACATATTCACTTCGCATTTTTTTAAGAACACAGTTCTTAAAATCACTAACATTTAACAGCTGATGCTTGCTCATTATAGTTGGTGTCCAATGTTAATCCCTATTTTAGATTAGGATTTACACTGCCTCTTCATGAAAACTATCATGCCAATGTTTGCTTAACGGATTTGCTGAATAAGTGGGTAAAAAATATTTCAGTTAAGACAATTATCCACAAAACTTAGGCACAATGGACTTAAGCTGCTAAGAATTTACATACAGAACGGTAACTACATTTTTCTGGCTTTTTTCCGCTGCCCCGCCCTGCCTCCCAAATAGGATACTTTATAAAATATCTTCTTTTGCACCTACCATTAAGTATGTAAACATTTTCTGGAGTTCTAGTAGAGTGGTCTTGTGTTTCATATCTTCTGAATACTAAAAGAAGTTCATAAAAGAAGACTTTATCTTTTTGCTTACAACCTTGCAAAAGCAGCCTTTAAAAAGATGAAATACTCATCTTTTTAAATAAAAAAACCCCAACCACTTTATTATGGACAATTGAGAAAAAAGATTGTGTACAAGAACACACAGTACGCTATTTTACACTTTCATATAAAGCACTACCTACTGATTTTTTGGTATGCCAAAATTAAACATAAGTAAAAAAATACATCTATTTTCTAAAAAATTACTGCAGCTAGGAGCTTTTGGAAAGGTATTACAAAAGACTGTAGTAATTTTCAAGTAATTTTTTTCAATTCATAGATGTGGGAGTTCTGATTAACCTTATTTTTCAGTTATAAATGCCTAACTCTAGATGAATGAAATTAAGTAACAAGTACCAGTAACTTAAAACAATGATGATGTCACTGCCAATTAGTGTGTTTCACACATTATATATGCTCTGTTGATGTCAGGGACAAAAATTAAGCTTTCTCTTTTACAATGAATAACTAGATGTACTAATATTGTATTTTTGGAAGTTAACCAAAGTGTAATAATTTAGAAGACTTGCTGTACACTTCTGGTGGCATTATACACATGCTCCAGGACTTTATAACCATTCAAGAAGAACAACATTTATTGTAACAAAATGACCGATTCAGAGTTAAGAAGTAACAGGCAATTCACATAAAATCAAACTTGAATAAATCTAGTTGATAGCAATAGAAATACAAGTTTGAGAATGTTTTATTACAAAACCACCTTAAGAACCTACAGCATTACAAATACATTTTAAAAACCCCAACCTCTTCACTTTAGACATCAGCAAAAGAATCAAACTGAACAAAAAGCAAACTAAACCCTTAAGAAATATTCTTTATCCAGAAATAACTCTTAAAAGGAAGTCTATACTTTATCAGCATTTGCACCGATTTTAAATTTAAACTTCTAACAAAATCCACACAGGGAACGCAAGACCCCAGAGCATACCTTTGCAGTAAAAATTGCTTGTCTGGCCTCTGGTATCATGTACAGTTGCTGAATAGTGGATGCCAAGTAACACGTTGCTCCAAGATTAGTTAGACCCACAAATCTACATTCAGCACGAACATCATCATGTGGCCAATAATCCCACTTGTAAGGTGCATGGGAAGCTGTAAAAAGTATGAATCACACGTGCAGAAAAAAATAAATAAATTCAAAGTACAATTTACAAAAACATGAATACGATTAAAAGCTTTATATGCCTACATTAATAAAACACACCCTGTTCATGCATTCTACATCTACAGACATGAGCCAGACTGTACCTGCTCTTTTAGAAAATGCGCTATAGGGTACATCAGGGAAATGGGTTGATATGCAGTGAGCCTTTCTAGATAGCACACTGCTTTAGGCTGCAATTGACTTGCTGTGCTCTCCAAAGCATTACTCATGGCAAGTATCAGCTCTTAACAGTTGTTCTAGTGGTAGTATTACACATAGTAACAGTCTTCCAGCCTCTACCTTCAAACAAAAAATTTGGTAAAACCACATGACGTTTGGATCATCAAGAGCATCCATAAACACTGGCTGCTATACGTAGTTTGTTCATACTACAAGCCAACCATAGCGCTCTCAATATCCACACTACCTAAACCACTGAGAATATATCTTTACCTGGTAACATACAACACTTACAAGCTCACAAAGGTACACCAGTCATCTCCTCAACACAAAAATTACTCGTAATTTCTACTACCCATTCCAATGCACCTCTTCATCACACTGCAAGAAAGCAAAGCAGAGCCTTTGCACCCAGAGACTCAAGTCAGAGAGCCTTCCCTTCACATAACAAAAGACGGATTTGGTATCAGAGAGAACCACACATGAAGCGAGACCTTTCTTTTCAGAAGAGAAGCTGATTTCAGAATGACATTACTACAGAAGATGCAAAGTTAGCAAAAGATCTTTTTGACCAGTATAAAAAATAGATAGAGGCTTATCAGAGATAAGACACAAAAGTGCAGTGAAATGAAGTGGTTGGCTATACGCAGGCTTGAATAAACTTGGGAACGTTTTTTATAGGAAGAGAAGGGATGTTTTTAACTGCATTTCAAAGCCATACATACCAAAGAAATCTGCAATCTACAAGGAAAATAGAGGTAAGCAAGAAGTAAATTTCCTAGAGAATCAAATTGAAAAGACCTCCCCCCACCCCACATAAGTTCTCTATTCCTCTGTATTTCATAGCAGATGTAGCAATCTATTTCTTACACACATGGCACTAGACAAGTTAGGCAAGCCTGACAGACTCTTCTTAATAAGCCTTGTTCTGATATAGCTGCCAAGAAATCAGAAGAATGGGAAAGTTCTCATCTGCCAGTCAAGAAGATGGTAACCAGACTAGACAAACCATTTGTAAGTGATTAGTACTGCTTCTAGACACTGACAGGCTTCTCTTTCTAGCATCCCACGCAGGAGAATAGAATGGGGAATTAATCATCTGAGCTGCAGAGGCAACTAGACACAAGTGCTAACTAATTACAGAGGAACTAATCCAGTGTCCAAAGAAATTCATTGCAGCCCATCCTTCCTTTGACACAAAAACTTGCAGTGCATCTAGTTTTGCTATTCATTCCCAAGGATATCATACTCCTAAAAGGCACAGTGTCCTACAAATAATTCAGCACGTCTATTGAAGTACATGTTCAGAGATACAGGGGAAAAAAAAGGCAAAAAAGTAGCCTGCATTTATTTTACAATCCACCTAAGTTATGTGGGTTCAAGATCTATATTTTAAATCCTTAATTATTTTGTTAAAGATTAAAGGCTCACTAAGAATTCTTCCCAATTCATATTACCAGCTATAAATTCAGGAAACTATTTGGCATCCTCCAAACAGATCCTCACATCTTCAGAGACCAGACCCAGAAGACGTTCTGTTGCACAACAAGTAATTGTTGTAATCTCCATTTTGGCATTGGCATCAAAACAACTATTCGCCCTGCAGCTTCAAGTAGGGAAGGAAAGCGTTTAAATTCTCTTGTTTCAACAAATCAGTAGCGTGACCTCATGTTACCTGGTTACATTGGGCTGATCGACCAGTTGAAACTAAGCTCTCCTCCACATTTAATCTCCTAAAGACAGTAATTAGCACTGCCGAACACCACAAAATTCCCTCCCTTAACTGAAATCCTTAAATTGCAACATCTTAATTCACCCTTTCTGAGGTAAGGGCTCAGCATCTATCACTCTGCTTACTTATCAAGTTATAATTAGAAAGAAATCAGATGACTTCTTTATACTTCATGAGAACAGTTGGGAGTATCTTTGTCCTACTTCAATCTGACAAAGGGTTTTCAGAAATTTGACAAGGAATTTCTCAGGAAGATTCTGTTTTCTCCACCCTGGGATTTTTAAGTGACTGTCTTCATTTTCATAATAAAAACTTTTCTCCTTCACATTGATCTTAACTAGAAAGGTAAATTTGAGCCTCATTTATGTCTATCTTCTTTATTTCTCAACATCTCGTTATAGAAATCAGCCTTTTCTCAGGAAGAGATACAGAAACTTGTAACTGAACTTGCAATATTCACATTCAATTTTAAGCAAAATAAAACCGAATTTCTTCCTCTTCAAATGACCACGTATTTCTCTATATTCCACTTTCTGATCACGCTTCTGCTCCAGACACAACATCAGGCACTATCTTAAACTTCCCAGAAAGCAAAGCAGCTGGTCCCGTTTCACTGTTTTGAACTGGATGTTCTTAGCCTTGGTCTTTAAAGAAAGCAAAACTCCAAAACTCTGCAAGAAATGTTATGAACAACAGAGGGTATCTAAATCCCCTCCTTCAGTAATATCAGAGCTGCATTAATTGTTAGCTCTCCCTGTTGAGAAAAGCAAGGAAAAAAGTCAGCTGACATCAGCTACTTAGCAGTTCATTTCCAACAGTACCACTTCCACAACAGGCATGAAGGCATCCCCTCTGCCTTCAGGTAAAGACACTGTATCTGTGAAGTAGAAAAAAAGCAGGCAAATCATTCTCTTCTTCCATCCATTAATGACGGGAGTTACATTAGTGGGAATGTCAAAGAAAATGCTGCTGCAATTAAAACTTTACTACAACTACTTTACATTATTCATACTAGTATAAGTCTGAAGAACAGTATACAGTTGTACATTTTAATATGACTGCCAGAATAAAGTCTTAGCAACATCCTTTTTTTTTACCTCAAGGAAAAAATATACTAGATATTCTTTAATAAGGTTTTCTTTCTGAAAATTTTATTTTACTTCATTAAATTAAAACTGTCTTTTAAGAGCATGCTGGCTTCATTCAGTTAGGAGTGTGAGAAAAAATGGTTGAATAGCAGAGATGGCAATTGGTGAGACCAGGGGACAACAACCGCACAAGCCGCGCGACCGAAAATTTCTCCAATGAACCACAAAACTAAAACATCAAAACCAAAGACAGGATAGAAGTTTATAATATTTTCCTTAATGTTTCTAAGAAGAAGGAGAGACAGGCCTAAGACTAAGATTTTTAAAGACTAATAAGATTACAGAGATAAGCAAAGTGGAAAAGCCCAGTTTTAAGAATCTCTGGGTCACACCAATGGAATAACAAGACTTGATCCAAACAAGGTATTGGAAGTCCTGTGTCAGCTGCACATCAGAAAGAGACAATGGCACTCTGCCACTTGTAATAAAATTAACATTCACGAAACTGAGATACACTGAATATGGAGCAGGAGCACAGACCAGATGGCTCTGGAGAACTCAGGAAAGAACAAACAATCTAGACAAGAGTATTTGGAAGAAAGTAACAACTGTGGTAAATGTCACAGAAAACTTCAGCACCTACGAATTACTGGGATTTGGAGCCAGGAAAATGCTAACTGTAAAAAATGAATGATTGCACCTAGAGAGATACAAGACAACCTCAGCAGCAGATGACGTACTTGCAGCAAACAGAAATATCCGATATTTTCATAAAATATATTCCTCTTCATAATATCTTCCATGAACAGAGGAGACTTTGGAGGCTTTTCAGAAGGCCCCAGGCATACGAGTACAGAACACAAAACGTTATTACGACCAGATTTCTCTTTTGCTTCCTGAATTGTAAGGCACTAAATCAATTCCATAGATTATAATAAATTACAGATCCTCAGGTTACAGGAATTTAAACCGGGCATGCGAAAGGAAATCTATCAAGCTAAAAATGCATAATGAGAATTTGCAAATGAAAGATTAAAATATTAACTAACTTCAAATTTTGGTAATTTACATATTATGCACAGCAACTGTGTTTCCAAAACACGGGGAGCATGAAAGCCAAGAGGCGTAACAAAATTGTATTAGCGCTGTATGCAGACATCTGGGTACAGACTGAAGTCAGCTACAAAGATATCAGAGACACTGCAAACATGACAACGCTGTTAACAGCCAACGCATCTACAGTACCCTGGTGTGGTTTATATACTTTGGTTTACGTATAAACATACCATGTTTCTTCATGTTAGAAAGGGAGAACGGAAATTAAAATGCAGCACAAGCTGATGAAACACATAAGATCCACTCTAACAATGTTATCTATGTGTCAGTGTCATTTAACAGGACCACATAATTTAAATAACCCATATTTAAGAACAGATGATCTGAAAATTGTACATGGGATTAAATCCACTCATCTGCTAGGTGAGCAAAAGCTGCCCACATCTGCTCTGTGATGCTACCATAAGTGATGGTGGATATGTAGTAGAGCTACAAAGTGGAATTTTAAGAGCAGTGATAGCAGCAACAACATGTTACTTCATTACTACTTTTGGAAAGTATGACTACTCAGTTTAAGTCTAAAAATGCTCTCCGTCACCTCTGCATTTCCCAGTTTCTACCTACACATTCTTAACAGACTGTTATTTGTAGAAAGTCAAGAAATGCAGACACTTCTGGTGTATTTCAGGAGGAAATGGAAACTCCGTGATCGCAGTACTGTTCACAATGGTGGCTAGCTGTCCCCATCATAAACGTGCAGTCTCGAGAACGGCAGTCCATATTACACGTACATTCTTACGCTCTCTACTGAACTTTTATAAATCCAAGAATTCAAAACAAAAGCAAAATGAACAGAAAACTAAAATCTACCAGTTTTCCACAAACTACTCAAAAGCTACATACACCAATAAAGGTTCTTACACTGCATATGCTGTGCCATGACCCAGTTGTGGAGCAGCCTGTAGTTCTCCACGGACCCCTTTACCATTTCCACCAACAAGTCATAAGCAGCAGCCCTTGAAGAATGTGACTTGCATTTTGGCTGCTGTCTATCTTTCAAACTTGGCAGCAAGAACAGAAGATTGAAGATGTCTCTCAGGAACTCCTGTAAAACAGTTCAATCGGCATATATAGCAGTTTGAACACATTCTTAAAAGAAAACAGTCATGTATTAACAATCTTCTAGAAACTTCTATAGACTTTCTAGACCTCTGTCATTTACAAAGCTTGCTGATTTGCATACAAGTTCTGAATTACAAATTTCAACAGATTTGTTGAATTACTTTATACTACATAAAGTGCACTGTAACCATATTACAGCCTAAAAAGAAACATGTCCACTGAAAAAATAACAACAAATTATGCTCGATTCATGATTGATAATTTGACAAACACATGTATTTTTAGTAACTTTAAGACTAGTTTCTCCTAGTGAAAGATGAAAGACAGCACATAACCTTAATCACTCTACTCGTTTTATGAATCACGACCTTAAAACATGCATTATGTTATGTACTATGCATACTGTAAACATGTTTCTGTATTGTTTCATGTTTGGAATATTTGTGGAACTGTAAGAGGCACAAAGCATAGCTGTACTAAGTCAGGTTGCCTTTGGATGGTAAATGACAGTATGTAATACATATTTATTTTTACTATCCCAGATATCTACACTAAAAAAAAATGGATGGATCTTTCATTTCAGTACCTTCCTTCTATGTAGCCAATTTGATTTAATAAACTTAAACCAGAAGTAAAATATTAAAAGGATAACAAAAAAAAGGTCTGTATAGGTCTGTAAGAACAGGTGGTCACACTCTTCCACAACTACATCTTCAAAGTGCAGAATGGTGAAAAGGCTTTCCTCCACCTTTCAGCTATGAAGTGAACATTACTTGTTAGTCATTTAAGTGGTATAATGAGAGACCATGACAGAAGAAATTGAACAGAATTCATAAAGCAGTATTTCAACAAATTTCCTTACACAACCACCAATTCATGTGCACACTTTATGTCTAAGGTTGATGATAGCCTACACATCATCGCTTCTGTAAAGTGCCTGCAATCTTAACAAACTGTATTTAATCATTAAGTCGTATCAGTAGTGTATCATTTCAGTTGTCTACATAATCAGACACTAAACCCTCTACCTCTTCAGGATTTTGATTGCTTTTTTCCCCCCAGTGATACCTTCTCAAATTATTTTTTTAGGGACAGAATTCTTACCCCATTTGTAGAGCACAGGCTACCAATCCAGCTACCATACTTCATTCTACATTTTCTACACTATAATTAAAAAAATTACCTTCCTGAACCTCCCCATTCAGGTATGCTCAGTTAAGAAGCCTTTTAATATTTCAAAGCAGGCTCTGCTGTAAAAATCTAACTAAATTCTAAAGATTTCAGAAAATGGCCTTCTGCAGAGTACAGAGCAAAATTGCCATAAAAAGTGTTATTGCAGTGCACGAGGAGATTCCTATAGTCCTAATATAAAAATCTTACAACCTGGGTCTTATGTTTATAGCCAAATTATACAGAGGGGTCTTCTCCTGGCTAGTATAGTTAAAGTTCTTCCAGATTTCTCCACACTTTGAAGAAAAAAAATGCATAAAATTAAAAATAGGTAGATACCTAGTTTCTTGGTGGTTAGCCTGTATCAGGAGTGCTTGCAGGGTAGCAGTCCGATTCCTTTTCATTCCTAAGCTAATTGGCAGGCATAGATGATGGCAGCTCATCAGCAGACCAGGCACATCTACTAAGTGGAGTTTTAGACTGTGCTTTCAGCTGCAGCCTAGCACTGTGCAGCAGGCTTTTTTCCAACAGGTGTTTTAACACACAAGCCACCTTAAGGTGTCCCAGACTAGAAAAGCAGCAACTTCAGAGAGATCCGAATTTATCTTTTCCTGATTAACATTCTCAACTTTTTATTTCTGCTGACTGAATTCTGATACATTGGACCAGGGAAGACAAAGAATGCTATAGATGATTTTACTCAGAGGGTAAATGCAAACCCTCAAACTTGTTAAAAGTATGTATCTCTACAATCAAAATGGCCTTAAGATACACCTTTCTAATGAAGATGTGCTAGCCAGTATAAGTTAAAAAAATGTATTTTTGTCTACCTAGTGTAGAATAAGGTAGGCAGTGATTATCTATAAAAGACATCAGAGAAGGTACACCAAATAGTCATTGCTGTCAAAAGATGTGAGCTTTAAAAGTTTGACAATATTTGCTGAACAACAGTTTTGTTTACTTAGTAAGAGAAGGAATCTGTAGGGAAAAAAAGGCACAGCAGAGCTTCAGAATCCTCTGGGAAAGTCTAAACTATCTTCAGTATTTGCCAGTGTATTTTCCTGGATATTTTTTCATCAGCCTTTGCTCAGAGGGAAGCACGTGGTTTCACAATCCTGTTCTATTGCATTGAACACAACACAAAACTCTTCACTACTGCACTTCATAATATGCAGTTAATAAGCATTCTTAATTGTCCATAGAATTAAAAAAATTAATACTAGATCATGACTTAGTCTCAGAAAATGTACCAAGTCCCTGTCTCTTAGCAAAGCCGAATTATTTTTGAGAAGTTTGTTGTGGATACTGCTCTGTTCACATTCATCCACTTTTCAAATCAAATTTCTGGCATCCCTGTGATACATGCAATGTACTTTAGGATTCTGTATAGTATCACTCCTCTCTATTTAAGCTTCCCTTTCATTTTCTTCTTACACTTCTTATATCTAAGCTACACAAATCTGTTATTTGCACACCTTTGTATACCCCATACTGTACTCTGCAAACTGAATTCTTGCTCTAATTTCACCTGCAAGCTCTCCATACTTAAAAACCACTTATTTCAGGAGAATTACATAGCAGTAGTCTTTCAAAATGCTGTCAGCAATGTAACTATGTTGGGTAGTGCACAGTGTGAACTCAATTAAAACTTGTGGACAGTGTAATTATCTTCAGGGCCACTTTATGATAACAGAGACACTAAACAGACAGGATATATACAACATCATTGGATACAGGGGGACTATTTTCCTGGTGAAACCTCACTAAAGATCCAATCATAAGCTTAGTAAAGTCTACAGGAAAAAAAACATCAGCTGAAATCAGCTTTTACACAATGAAGTTTTGTATATTTTTAGACAATGTGGCCCCGAAACACAAAGTAGAAATTTTTTAGCAACTTCCTCTGCCTAGCCACTCTCCCATCTCACAAGCATAGGTGGAACGTAATATTCTTCTAAAAGGTATCATCCCCTGCGCAGATCTGGAGCTTAAAAGCTACTTTGAAATCACAACTGTCCCACGATATGATCAAAAAGCAGCTGTTGTTAATGACTTAAACCAATCAATGCTGATCAATATTAAAAACTTTTAAATAACAATAATAATAAATGAAATGAAGAACAAAATAAATGAAAACAAATAAAATTTCTAGGAAGTAAGGCCTAAGGCTAGAAATATGATGTATTGAGCCCTGCAATCAAAATGGGGGAAAAAAGGTGAAATGAAGAAATTGTAGTGACAAGAGATGACACTATTTTGATCTCTTCGTGGTCCTGTGTCCTTTTCTTACCTGGCCTTCGCGAGAAAATTTAAAGGGTGGTTTGTGCTTAATAACGCTTGTTGCAAGACGAAGTAGTCCTGTGAGTCCATCATCTTCTATATTACCATCCTGATGGTCAAGGATTTCTCTGCTATATATACACATATATACAAAAGAAGTATTAAAATTCTGTCCCACTAGCAACAAATACAATGCAACTTACAAGTAAAATTACTGCCAGCAAACCTTACCTCCGAATGCAGTCAGCAAGATGTCTTGCTAGTGCATCTAAATCAAGCAGTGTCGTCTGATTAAAATTAAAGAAAATGGAATATAAATAGAAAATAATTATGTACTTCATGAATTACCACTTATAAGCCTGGTCTGAAACTATGGTTATGCTTTTGGGTGGAATTTTGTTATAGCACATAGAAAAACAGACAATTAAAACTCATCTTTCATATATGTTTGCAACAATGTCTTAATACGTTTTTATAAGTGGGATGAAACTTTGCTGCACCATTAAAATGAAGTAATTTATTCTTTCGCTTCTAGATCCCACAAATACACTCTTCCATACTGAAAAAAGCAGAATAGTACTATTTTAAAGAGAAATGTTTGTTATTTCTCACAAGAATGCACACTTTGTCATCAGAAGATTGACAAGTCCCATTAGCATCTCTTGGTTGAGCAACATGCAGAAGATGTAGGCAGAACTGTAGCCTAGCTAAGAGATTCAATTATAAACCAGAAATGGAAGGAAACTGAGCAGAGGAATAGGAGGGGGAAGCAACATTTTTGCCTCTCCTGGGAACATCCAGAGTCAGGAGAGGACAAGACTCTTCCATTCTGGAGAAACCAGGATTCAGGCTTTATCTTCCTTTCCCTCCCACACTCCTGCCACAACACTGAGAATGAACTAGACAGATTATGCACGTAGGGCCACCAGCCAGCACAAGCAGTTTGTACAAAAGGTACCTTTTGTGAGGAAGTCGTGAATAAGTTTCCTAACCTGCACTAGGTGCCTGTTAACGGAAATATTTTCCTCTTTCAGCTTTAGTCAAATACTTGATTACCTCCTCCTTAGACTGCATTGAAATTATCAAAGGTGAATCTCACGAGACAGTTACAGTATTCCCAATGTCTGTTACCATCACCTATGTTCACACTCTTTGTGTATGATACCCACTCCCCTTCTTGACTCTACAGGTTCAGTATCTGAAGCTTCCTTTAGCCAAGAGCTACTGAATACACATGAGAGTAGGGAAAGCTAGGATCTAGGAAAGATCCAAGAGCTGTTCACATCAGTGCACCATCTCTTAAGTAAAAATGTCTCATACTAAAGTAAAAATGGCCTGAATACCCAAATTCAAAAAAGGAAATATGCATATGAATGCAAAGCAAAACCTACCTGACTTGCATCTTTGACATGTATGTTATCAATCAGTTTGCACAGCAGCCAAAAATATTCCTTACAACCTGGTCGCAGCACTGTTTCTTCTTCGTAATCCTCTATCTGTGAAAAGAAATTGCTTTTGTTCTGAAGTACATCAGACAAAACAACAGTGTATTACAAAAACATAGTAAACACAGTAACTGTTACAAGACTATTACTTTCTTCAAGTCCCTATTTAAGATAATCCAAGACAAGAACAGTCTATTTTACAACAGTAACAGTGCATGTTCTATTTTCCTTCTGCACTATTTATTAATGTTCTTGAAAGATTGTCAAGGTGATCTGCCAGACCCTTAAAAAAGAAATTACAATAGTATTGACTCCATCCTACCCACTGCAATTTGCAAAATGTTCAGTATTAGACCAGACAAAACTTGAGAAACTTTGGCTGAACACAACTTCGGTTGTGTGTGTGTATATACATATGTATGTGTATATATATATTAACTTTGGTTAATACAACTAAACTCTTCTGAAAATGAGTAAATGCAAAATCTTCTGTAGATTGTTTAAACTTTTTTTAAAAATATCAGCAGTCTGAAACGAAAGCAGACTTAAACTGAATGAACCACTCTCACCTGAATTCAAATGCCACGCAGGGTCAAAAGAATAATTGCCTGACAGACTCAAAATCTGGGTTCACACTTTGCTGCCATACAAGTCCATACAAGTGCTCTCCTTCGGATCTAGCCACATCAGCTGAACTCAGCACAGCCTCCCCCGCTATGCATTGCTACGTCTACAATTCCCAATTTGCTTTAGGCAAAATCATCCACGTTAGTTCAAACCAGCTCTATTAACCTGCACACATTAACAGTGAGAACCTCTCCTGACACAGCTTTGACAGCATCCACAGAATCTCTTCTGTTTAGTAGAGCTGCGAGGACAATAACACTCCAATAGAAAACCAGCAGCAATTGACTGGGGCACAATGACATTCAGCCACAACAAAGGGTACCCCTGCACACATAAAACAATGTACTGATTTATTTATGAACTTAACTACATTTTAAAAGGAAATCAAGGCATATATTGAAAACACAACCATTATTCCCTAACAGTGTGTTATGTGGACACTAAAACTCCAGAACAAGAGGACTTCCTAAATGCTATTCTGCATTTCTCCAAGCACAGGCAAGCTGTAAATTACTGTAGTGTCACAACTTTAACTATTTTTGTGAAGTTTCTGGAAGCATGTAAGCCAGAAATCTTAGTATCTCAGTGTAACAGAAACTGTATGTCAGACATAAAGATAACATGCTATCATTTTACCTTTTAAATTAAGAAAAGTAAGTTTAAATAGAACTTTGATAAAGTCTTGTAATTTCTTAAATTCTTACCCGGATCGGTTTCAGAGCTTGAGCATCAGGGAGAAATTTTAATAATGTTGATGCAGCCAGCAGCAGAAAGGATCGATTAATTGAGTCTCCCCCATCCAGACCAGAAAGAGATAATTTGTATAAACCATTGCAAGACTCATGGCGAACAGCAGTCTTCATGAAAAATAAAGGAATTAAATTATTACATACAATATCTAGAAGACTTTTTTCATTTGTTGACTTTTCTTTCATACATACATAGTAAATTCCTCTCATAATATCTACCATGTTATCAAGGTAGAAAATGTTTTTCTAAAAACATGTATTAGAAATAACACACATTTAAATTACTTACAGAAAAATGCAAAAGATACCATGCTAACAAAAAAGCTGTTTTTTCTGCGCCCCTTTAGTAAAAATTACTAAACTAGCCAGTTACTAAAAGAGAAAATATCACATCTGGGCAAATTAGGGAAATCTGTGTTATGCTGGAACTTACACTGACTTGTTCCTAAGTATACGGTTAATTTCTTGAATTTCACTAGAAGAATTATTTTCTTCTTTCTTTTATTCTTAAGAAAAACATCCACAGACTATCTCTAAAGCAGCCTTGGAAGTTTGTGCTCTTTCTTTTCCAAGTTTTTTAGATGGAGTCAGCCCATAAACTTTTTGTGTGCTTGAGTAATAAAGCAGCAGAAAATAATTACCACATCATGTCCATATCGCACCTTTAAGCAATAACCAGTAAATACAAAACTTTTCTGCTACGGATGTATTTATGCAATTTTCAAGTTTTTCTTACATCAGGAAAAATTACTTAAAGCTAAGCAAAGATTCAGTAATAAAACTTTTATATCAACTCCCATTCACCTCATTTTGAAAAATTACAAAAAGCATGATGGGAGAAGTACATTTAGACTAATCCATGTTAGACAGCATCACCCAGAAACTTCAACAGTCTACAATAAATAACTACCTTCAAACAAAAGCCAACAACAAAGACAAGAGTTTATAAACTGGCCTGCAATCAACCACAAATGTGCCTTCTTACAAGGTATTTTAATTACAACTGATTATTTCTTAAACAGGATTGCAAGTAATTGAGTCAGATCCTGCCTACTTTTAGCAGAAATAACATGTTTTGAATTTAATGGCAGCTTGAAACCAAAGTTAATCTTGTTCCATATCATGCACTAATTAGTAACGCAATAACCTCTCCTTTAACATACCTCTGGAATAAGAAGGGTAAGTTTCTTTAGCCAGTCTTGCAAATGATCACTGTCCGCCAGACTGGATTTCACCAAGGAACAGCAGTGAGCCCAACTCACCAAGAGCCACATTGAATAATGAGTGACTGAAAAATGATTAAATAAATCACACCGTAACTAACAGAGTAGGCTTTTTAGGTTGAAGAGTCACGCAGTTCTAGCACATATACATTTATGTCAGTTATACTAACATACAAGACTAAATCCTTACTGGCACATAAGATATAACCTAAACTCAGAATTTTACCAATACCCTTACTAAATACCGACTGTTGCACTAGTGATGACACTTAAATTAGATTACTCTAAGTACTACCAATCTGGGGCACAATCCTTTCCTGCATCTCTACTTCTTAAGCAGCGAGCTGGTACTTTGCTAATGGGTTGCATCATGTCTTAACATGAACATTTCCCTGGACTAACTAGTGTATCTGTTCCTTTCTTCTTAACAGCTAAAAGTAAGACTTCAGTAGGTGATACGTAGAGTTAACTGAGAATTCAAGTTCATAGACATTAATATCCAAAAGGCAACAAAAAGTGGCAAATCTGAAGACAATGTATAAGCCCAGGAGGACATACCTATATTTATGCATGCCTATGCTGTACTTTTGACAATTACTTTGATATAGCCTTAATCTGACACAGGTCATTTAGACTTTTTGTAAGAAGCCTCCACAGGAGGGATAGACGGGGGAGCTCCAAGGAATGCTGGACCCAGCATGATTTCTGTAAACCAGAATAAAGGTCCTTGTTGCTGACTCTATTATGGTGTTACAGATGCTGCTCTTTGGAAGATAAGAATTACAGCTGGTTTTCCAATCGAAACCAGCTCTTCTGGAGATGAAGGCTGCTACAGTACAACATTTCATTTCACATAAAACCATTTCCATAGAAGGAGAGCCAGGCAAGTCATCTGGGACCTCTCTGTGTATTCCAACCTAGGTTATAACAGCCCTCACACTACCAAGGAACACAATTTTACAGCGTTCTAATGGTGGAATAAATCAAACATGTAAGTTGTTACATTCAGTATGTTTTCACTACTATTAGTTCACGACATAAAGCTGTTTTGCAGCACTAACCTTCATGTCTTGATCTGTGATCAGATTGAGCTTTCAACACCCTGAACAGGAAGAAGATAAAGCCGTTTGCACTTTATCACAGAACATAACAGATTATCACTTAGAAATACAAGTACACACAAATAACAACACAGTTACTCTTAAATACCCACTAAGAAAGCTAAAATTTTAATCTTAAAAGGATTCAGTTCTTGCAGGATTCAAAATTAGCAACAATAATAAAACTATGGAAATCTTCAAGTCACCACCTTAAAGCTGTACTGACTACAAGACAAAAAGTCAACAAAAAAACACCCACAACCTCTTTATTTCATATAAAAAAGAGGATGTAAAACAGAACTAAGAACTGGCCCATACAGAAGAAAGCTAGTGTTCTTCATAAAGAACCGCACTTCAAACAAACATTTGCAAACTTTATAAACAAATTTTTAATGTTTGTATTTATTTACTTAGATTTTTATAAATTGGAATAAAAGGTTATGAGACCAAAAACCTACTGTATATTTTTAAAAATATGCCTGCAACTCCACTAGAGGTTAAAGTCAGGCACATTTGCAGACTTCACTGGAAATGCTCTGAACGTCCTTACCAAACTTTTTAAAATATGGTAAAACACACCATCCATTACTTGGAATCCAGTGATTCTACAACACCAAATGTAACAAAAACCCTTGACCTCCCCACCATTAGTCCAACTGTCACGATGCAGTCTCAAACAGAATTGCTTTTCTCAGGACAAAAGGCAAAAAGGATGAAAATCTCTTAAGAGCCCATTTCTGAAGGTAAAATTTTGCCTTCAGTACATGTACACTCGCTAAAACAGCAAGGGTAATTTCAGCAGTAATAAGCTAACGTTATTAGGATGGAGAAAAAGTAAGTCAAAACTGGCAAACGGCTAAACAATTTAAAAGTCTATTTATCCTTTATGTTGCCTTGAAATTGAGACTGCTAATGGCTACAGAAAGAACAAAGTAGTTTTGGCATGAGAATTTATGACAGCATACCCTACATTGTTTGTTGCTCTATGCCGTATACCCTGACCATTGAAAGGTCTGGCCACTCTCCTCCCTCTCACTCCTGCTATAAGGACAGGATAACTGCCAGAAGAGGTGACTAAGAAAAGCAAGTCTAATGCCTACAGACCTAAATTTCTGACATGAGTGTTAACAGGGACTACAACTGAAAGAGCTAGCTATTTAGAGAAGCGATGCAAACGTGTACACTTGATAAGCTTTATTACAAAAATAAAAAGATATTGTACCTAGGTGCCAAGTTGTCATATGTATAAGCAACTGACATAAGTCGCTGAATCAAACTGGTTCCCTGGACAAGTACAAGAAACACCTTTAAAAATTGAAGTCAAAAGAAAAAAAAAAACAACAGTTAATATAACAACAAGCTTTTTGATCTGCTTTTAAATTATACACACTGTGTGAATCTAAAACAAACCCACCTGTGTAGAGGGAGGAAGAAAACACAAATCACAGCACCTCCATCGTTAAAACTTGTATTGTTTTTTATTAAAGCAGATTGAAAATCCTATGTTTCACTGACCAAGTCTAGATGCTAAAAATTCATTCTATTTCTCTAAGACAATTTCACTGAATAGAAAAATCAACTCTTTATTCAATCCTTTTAGTAAAAACACAGTATTCTTTGTTAAAGCATAGACTATTCACTTCCTTTTAAAAATCTTAGCCTTGAGGAGACAGGGTTGAGGATAAGCTTGAATATGTAAATCTTGCCCATCTCCCTGATTAACACATTTTATTGACTATACACTCACTTAAATTATTCATCTTTAGCAAACCTGACAAGCTACACAGAATTTTAGAATTAAAGTCTGAAGAAAGTCTTTTAAAATATTTAGACAGCAAATCCACTGCAATCAGAAATACTGATCAATTGACAATTAAAAATTTAAAACCCGTTATAGAAACTGGTTGCAGCATTTACACACAGCCAATGTTAAAAATGTAATGCATTTGATAATTTCCCTGTATCATAGTAGCTTTGGCAATTTAGGGATCTTTTCTGTCAAAAATACCTAATACTTATGGAATAGTTAAGGTTTTCCCATGTGTAGCAATGACAAATGGAAAGTTCAGCTTCACCTCACAGTTCAGATCTACACTTTGTGGCAACCACAGCTGGTCCTGAGCCCAAGAGCAATCAATTTACAGTGAATGCATCTCTGATGCCAAAATACTGTATTTGCTTAGTAGGAAGGTTTACAGGTTTAGTTTACATAAACAAAGTTTACTTTTACCGTACACTCACTCAGACATCCTTAGTACAGTAAGTTATTTTAGTGTTTACTAAAGGAATATAAAATGGATTTAGTGAGGATGGGGACAGCCCATATAACAGGTTATCACAAAAAAAAGGGAGTCATTAATTTAGAAAACAAAATCTAAGAAAGAGGGATAAAGCACTGGAATTCTGAATTCCCAATTCACGTGCTCATCACACACAAAAACTTTTAGTTCCGCCTTTTAAAACTGCCCGGTTTAAAGCAACTAAAATTCTTTTTACATCAGAATAACATGTGGGACGTAGATTAGTATCAGTAACTTTTCCAGTATATTATTTTATTACCAAAATAAAGGCTTCACACAACAAAGGAGTAATTTTTCCAAAGTTCACAAAATGGACACAGTTTATCTCTTACCTCTGTTAAACGAGGTATATGAAGGCCCTTTGCATGGTCACTTGCAGTCTTCCTTGATTTGCCTGGCCATGTTCTTTTTCTGTGACTCTCTGCTATACCAGACCAGGCAAAGACATCATGGTAAGCTAAATCCAGATCTGAAGGATCAACTGCAAACTGGCATATCAGCTTCAGCAAGCAAGCGAGACAGTCGAGCTGCCACTGTGAATAACAAGAAAATGAAATTGCATTTTTTCAGGGATTTATTTTACAAACTATTCTACACCTACTACAGAATTTGAAATGAAAAAGCTTAAGTAAGGTATACAGGATAAACAGCTAGAACTAACCGGCAAAACCTCACCAGAACAGACACTAAAGAGGAAGGGTTTTAAAAATCCTTATTTATAACAAAAATATTTTCATGAACTAGCCCTATTAACAGGGGCATTCAAGACATTCTATTATTCAGTGCAGGAAATAACACAAAGGAAATTGTACAGGAGTTAAGCTCAACAGTTAAGCCCCTGTCCTTCATTGTATTCAACTATAGCACAGGGTATAAAGTATGGTTTAAAGAAGTGCTTTCAGGTTGAATATATTTAACCACACAGAGACAATAAATACTAGTTAAAAAATAACATTTTGTATTGTAACGTCTCTTGTTTGATGAAAACTACTGATACATTTAGTAAATCTTGATTTAATAATCAATTTCATGGCTTCCAGCTCTGTGGCTATGACCATTATGACAGTAAATTAACAAAACTAGAGCACCATGTCACAGCAACACATGAAGTCAGCTGTCTAGCACCCAATACATGCATAAGTCAGGACTCTAAGACTCTTGGTTGCAGAATCTGTCACTATTTTCACCATGTTGTGAACACTTTCTGGGCAGACCAATAAAAGCAAACAAACTTACTTTTGTTCATGTACTGAATAGACAGAATGGGCATTTCTTTCTAATACTGAAACAATTTTAGAACAAATACCTCAAAATCAGTTAAAAAGCTATCAAATTTTTAATAAAAAGTATACCTGGCTTCTATTCAGCATTTCAGGAACTGTCACCAGTTTCATACATACATGTGTATGCTTGTTCACGTATATCTTTTTATGTACATATGACTCAGAGCTTGAGATATTTCATTTTTTTTAATTAAATGCCACAGAATTGAAAATAAAAGGGAAAAATTGCTAATAAAAACTTTTCATTACAGTATGACTTCAGCTCAAACTAATAACAGAACTGTGACGACAAAAACATTATATAAGAACGATTAATAATAACATTCATTATTGAAAAGTGTCTTTAATAACACAGCAGCCACAATGCTACCACTTTTGTCTCAGTGCTAACAAGGGTAAATGGTATTTCTTGGCCTCTTCAGAGGGAAAGACAATTAACAGATTACTGATTTAAAACAGACTATAATGAAAGTTTCCTAATAGCAACCTTCCCTAAAATAAGTCCAAAAAAGCAAAAAATAAAGTACACCCTTCTTGTTTGGCAAATTTTGACTTTTTTAAGGAAGCGTGATATGCAATAGTTATATCAATGCAGTTGCAATCATCGCTAAAGATGAAGCCCAGGTTTTTTTCTCTGAGGTGCTCCCATGATCTACAAATTTACATTCCAGGACATAGGATTTTTTAAGACTGGACAAAAAATTAAACCAAAAATACATAGAAAAATACAAAGGCTGGTTTTAAAATACAAAAAAAGCAGAAGTGTGAAGACTTTTTCAAAAAGAAAATAAATTCTTCTAGGAATATAAAATATTCAAGAAAAAGATGCTATTGCACAGACTCTGGTGGCTTCAACTACAGAATTCATTTATTTAATTTACTGCAGAAAAGTAACTATAACAAAGGTGGAAAGTAATGAAAGTCTTTACAAATGAGAGTTATGCTATTCTGGAGAAAAGGAGTGAATCAACACCTACCACAGTCCATGATTCCCGTTCTTTAGGCTCTAAGATTCCAGAATTGAAAATTTCTAGCAACTGTTGGAGCCCTCCAGCAGCAACAAACTGTAAGTATATTATGGTACCAATGTGAAAATAAAAACCCAAATACAGAAATATCACTAAGTTCAGTTAGATACCAATCTAAGCTTCATACATAAATAAATAATGAGAAACTATTCATCTGACTATTTTATGAAAACCAAAATAAATAGTTGTACACAACTATAACAAATTTACAGGCCTGCTAACAGAAAAACCTTAAAACATTATACCTAAATTTGAGATCAAAACCTCTTACTATCCATTTCGTTTTTTTAAAAAACTATGTAAGGTATCACAGAATACTGTAGGAAAATCAAACCTTGCAGCTCCATGTGTTTTTACTGTTTTCTATTTGATCTTCACTCGAATCATCTGAGTCTGGGTAAAGATCACTGTAACTTCCCTGAAGATAAACAAGACCAATTCATTGTAAAAACAGGTGAAGAATTAAAATGCTATTACTCATCAATATGTACTTTGGTTCAGAGAGAAAAACATCTATATCTGCGCAATTACCGTAGATTCACGTCTTATTCTCCTGTTGGGCTTTCCCAAAGCTTCAATAATTTCCAGGGCATACAAAAGTTTATGGGCACTTTTTATTCGCAGAAGATCCTTCCAGCTAAAGCCATCATTACCCTTAAAAGATGATAAAGACACAAAATAATTAACACACTTACATGTAATGCTGATCTATCCAAAAAATGCACGGAGACGTAGGAGAGGATTTTTAAAGCGACACAGACTGTTTGGTTTTCAATTTTATGTTATTTTAAATCAGACAATTTCAAGCATATTTCTATACATGATTAACAATCTGAATAACGTGTATTCACTGATGGAATTTGAGTAAACCTCCAATATTATCATAAACTAAGGTATGCACAAGTACAGGAAGCCAAATGCTATACTCTAAATTATAACTTCCATGAAAATTTTGATGCATGTGTCCATAAAGATCTGTAATATCTAAAAACTGTTAATATGTAATTTCAACAATTTTAAAAGAGGCAAAGTTTTCATCTATAGGGCAAGAAAACAGCTAGGTAAGTACCCACGTTTTGAACTTATAGAAGACAGTACAGAAGGATTATACTATCACAACTCCCATAATGTTGAAGCAAAGCTGCAGATGAAGAAACTGCTGTTTCAATTCAAACCAGAAGATTGTGACAATCAGTATTGACTACTCATTTATTGAATCATTTCTTAAAAGGAATCATAAAAACAAACTTCAGGAACTAGGCTGACATCTCTGTTTAGTTTAATTTCAAAAGAATCACCTAAGGTTTGTTTATTAGGTTTACTTGTGTCTCAGCACACTTAACATACTTACCATTAAACATTCCTATTTGAGGAAAATTCAACTAAAACAGCAGACCCTAAAACATCCGCGTGTAAAAAAGATAAACATGTAAAACAAACATCTTTTGCTCACCTGCTCATCTGAAATATTCTGGAATGCCTGCAACATATTAGGGCACGTTGGCAGAAGCATTAGCAGTTCCCAGACACGTCTGGATAAATTTTCTGCATGGAGATGGAGTTCTTCACACCTTGCACTCTGACAAACCATAGAACACCATTCTTATTGTGAACTTAATTGTGAAAATAAGATTTCAAACACCACAAATATATTTATTTTTAATTAAGAAGCTGTTTCCATCTAATGTAAATCCATAAATAGAACATGATAGTTGAAGTCTCACTGAAACTAAGTTATATACAAGAAACTAAGTTATATTATCTCTAGAGCTTAAGTTATATTATCTTTAGAGCTTATCACATATTTTGAAATGTGAGCGTAAATAAAACTTAAAAATAAACAATGGTTTGAATATACTAGTGGTTATTTCGTTTCCCACAAGCTAATGATGCCATAACACAAAGATTGAGTTTTTGCAATACAACCTTTACAAAACCTTTCTTCAAGCCAATTCCCATTATTAGTCACGACATCTATTCAACTAATCAAGATTCTTTCTTAATTACTGTTTTGTAGCTTCTACAATATTTAGAACATTTAAAACATATCAGAACAATGTTGTTAAGAAAATCAGAAAAACCATGATAATGATTTCACCCTAAATGAGATATGAATATACAGACAATAAGCATATCTAGCAATTGGACAGAGTACAAAGGAAGTAAGCTAGACAGGAAAAATAGATCCAATTAAATAAGAATTCAATTTAACTGCTCTAATAAAATTACTCTAAATTACCTCACGATCTTCCATAGCCACTTCTCCAGAAGGAGGCTTGAAAGAGGCAAGCATCTCTAACAAATCAAAAAGGGTGGTAAGATGAGGTTCTTGCAGAAGTAAAAGCATTGGAATGTTGTCCTTCTGAGGAGGAGGTAGGCAGGATGCTGGAAGCTGAACACCTTCACCTTTACGTTCTCTCCTTGGTGCACCCAGGGATACAAACACCATCTAGAAACAGAAAGAGACAACAAGGAGGAGAGACGCAATTTTTAAAATGCGTATGATAAACTCTGAAATGTTTTCAACAGGATCATAATTAAGAACTTAAAGATACATCGGTGTCTTTGTTGTCAAATCTTTACTGAGCAGTATTTTGAGCAACTGCCATAATTAAAGCTTGGTTGTTGCTTTCACTTAAGGCATTCATGGTGCAGCTGCATACAGTGTTTGCTGTTGTTACCGTAGACAGGTACTGTTTCCTTGTCCCTCATTCTTTATTTTGCAATTCAGGCCTGGGAGACACTGGTACTCGTCTGATTCCTCAGTGTATTAATGAAATGGCAGAAAAAGTAATCCAGAGGAAAAATGAGATAAACTGGACCAGAATAAAGCTAGCAAGGGCACAGCAATACAAATAGCAGTGTGGCTGGCAAAGCATATATTTGTTACACTGGCATAATCACGATGTGGAAAGCCTTTCTCAGATGAACTGTTCCTGCTGACTAGTTATCACCTCCATATATTGAACACACCCTGCCATTCAAACTGAATGCTACTGCTCCTCCAGGTCCTGAAAACATTAAGAATTCATCTGATTGCACCCTAGTCCAATTCTGCAAAATTATCTATGTTAGTAAGAAAAACTTGTTTTAAAAACTGGTTTTGTTTTTGCATTAATCCAATTCATTTAGCAAAAGGAACTAATGAACAATCAAAGACGTAGTCCAATAGAATGTCCAATTTGTAACCGCAAGAGTCAAGACAGATTAACTGCTACTATTGCTAACAGTCAGCTAAGGCACATGTAAGCACATGAGCCAGCAACAATCCTTCTAAAAGGATGTTAGCAGATCCCTGAAAGTGTACAGTATGAGTTTAGTTTTCCTTTAGATAGAAACAATGTATGTGATGATCTGCTGGTAAGTTTTGTTACAGTCCTAACTCCCTAAAATAGTCATGATGTCATTCACAGTTCTACAAATCGAATCAGGCTTTTCCATACTGTTGATTTTAGCAAACTTACAAGTAGACCACTCTAACAGGAACTCTGAATTGAGATAAAAAATTACAGATGAGCATTAAAAAAAGCTTCAGATCTAACCTGTGAAAGGAGTCACTGCTACTTTGGAATGTTATGACTATGTGTTCAACAACTCAGACAAAAAGTGAATATTTGATTCTGTTTTCACTGTTCCCTTGTTTTCCTTGATGGATGAAAAAAAATTAGTTTTTTCTTTTATTCCTTGAGTTTTCACATCTGCTAACATAACTACAAATAGACTTTTAAAATTATTAAAGACTGACACCAGCAAGACCAACAGCGTTAGTCGGAGCTTACAGGAGGCACATATTGGATAGCATGAAGCAACTGGTTACAGAAAGCCATAGGATGCTCCCAAAGAAAAGTATACCTTCCACCACCATCATCTACATCAGCTGCACAAGACAAAAGCAACGCATCAACCAATCTTTTTCAGTGACCGTTATCTGTATGCTGGTAATACCTGCATATCCTTAAAACCCAATTCATGAAGTGTTTTTTCATCATAATCAGTTGTCAGTTCATGCCCTGATGAAATCATTCTCACAGGTCCCATGAGGCCACCTAGGATAAAAACGTATTTCAATAAATTTCTAGACTTGTAGTTTCATTTTCTAACAGAAGTGCTAAGACTTATGATTTTTAATAGTACGCTCTTCAGTAGCAATTAAAATGAGGCAAAAACTTAATGTAATTTCCTTAAGAAAACTGGTTACCATGTTAAACTAAATTTACTTGCATGTATTCAGAAATAACCTTTTCAATAACAGTTCACCCAATCTTGTAGCGAAAAGTTTTTAGAATTCAGATTAAACATGCCTTCTGTATTTTGTAGTAAATTATGCTACACCAGAAAAGGATAATGGAAAATGATTATGGTCATCAACAAAATCCCTCGGTATCACACACCTGTGATAAAGTCAGCAAAGACTAAGCAGCAATGATTAATCTTACTTGCATGTAAGTTGGAACTGGGTATGTCATACACTTCAGAAAGGAAAAACTGAGAACACCCTTCAAAGAATTCCCAACACTGAACAAGAAATTTGAACAAGTAGAGGATTAAGAATTTCACTTGATTTGGCGCAATCAAGCAGTAACCAAGAACTACAATGCACAATAACCTCATACCTCAGAGTACTCGTACAGCTCTAACCACCAATTGTGGCACACAAAGATCTTTATCATGGACTGAAATCTGCTACGCTGTTCAGCCACTGTTCTTACATGTACACTTTTCCCAACATGAGGCCCTGGTCCTCCACACCAGTCCAGCTTCACGCTGCCACTATACTTCAACATTGGGATTTCAACAGACTTCTTCACAGAAGCCAGTATTTTTGAACCTCTTGCAGAAATCTTGGGAAAGTACTCAAGAGTTCTGTAACCCGAAAATGCTTCAAAACAGCCCATTACCTAGCTATAGGAACACAGTATTCAAAGACATGCGTTAAAATAAAAAACCCCAAACCTCTACGTATACGCAGCTAACAAACTTCACTCTTTCACTGCCATAAAGATATGTACGGTGTAGTGTACACGCAGTCAGCCTTCTTCAGGTAATTATCGGAAGCCCATCATCTGCAGCCTGCAGCCACGGAGCCTCTGCTGATGTATGCACACAACTCTAAGTGATGCTTCCCAAAACCAGCCAAGATACACACACGAGTGCTGACATTTCCAAACCAGAGCAGTCCAGTAAGATGTATGCACAGTAACTTTTACGGAACGGCCAGATAAACGGAGGTATCAGGCAAATACATATGATCCTCAAACCCTGCCCAAACGAAATTGCTGGGACATCAGTTAACAATAAAACCATGAAGGTTTTATACAGAATTGGGACAAACCTCACATATCTATTACTGTTCCCATCCTCACCAGCTGGGTGTTCTGAAACTTATCAATGCAGTCAGACAAAATAATTTCCAACAGATAAAGGCAGGAAAACACATCATCCACAAAAATAATATGGAAATCTACCATCCTACTAGCAAACTAGTAATATTTCAGAAGAAAGACTACAATGGGCAATCTGAGTGAGAAGTGAACACAATCTCACATTTCTCTGAGCAATGCAAATTTCAACTGAGCAAGAGACATTACAAAAGGTATATCAGGACCTTAAAAGAATTATGTGGTAAATGTCTGGTAAATAGAAAAAAAAATAACAACTATGATTATTGTAGTGAAAGAGAATTAAAAAGTACATTCAATAAATGTGAATGCATCTACTACTTTCAGATACACTCCCAGAGTTTTGGCTAGTGGGTATTGGTTATTTCCTTGACAGCAGTATGATGGCAGAAAACATCAGAAATGTATCTATAACTAATAAATGCTTAAGTTTCTTTTAACCTGCCTCAGAACCTGCAGCTTCATTTGCCAAAATAATAGTTGCCTCGCTTCTCTAACAATCTGTTTAACATTAATTTTCACTGTCTTCATCTTCTCAAAATAAATTTCCTTTTGAACACAACATGTGTTAGATGTGACTGCTATCATTTCAGACATATCATTTTGTTCATGGATTCCAAGAGCAGGAAAATGAAAACAACACTGTGCAAAGATGCTGGAAATGAAATTGCTATCTAGACGGTGGTGAAAAGGCAGGCTAACAAGAGTGCTAAAGCAGGCCACTCACAGTTAACAACAGCTGAAACAAATAAAAAGAACTAAAAATAAAAGTGCAAGTCTAGAATTCCAGGAGCCAAAAGCTGATATAAAAATTCTGTTATCTTTGTCTATTTTGTGAAATTGAAAGCCCACCTGAGAAAACTAAAAAGCAACTAAGGACATTGAGATTTAGCTCTGTAAGGACAAGACAAGAGAAAAAATTGTACGCTGACATCACAAGCCTTTAATTTTTACTGGAATTTGATAAACTCTGCTCAGATTTCTACCTAAGTTGATAAAATAATCACCATTTCAGGTTTCTAATCAAGAACTGTTTGTAGGTTAACTAATCCAGGTAAATTAAAATGGACATAGTGGAGGTCGCTGAGACGGAAGTATGCACTATGCACCTTACAGTAAACGTCTCCTGTGATGCAGTGACCCAAGTCTTTAAGTTTAAACTGTCAGTACACTGAACCATCATTCACAGAGCTCTCTGTGACAATGTTATTAGAAAGTAATTTATTTTTTTTAATCTATACAAATAGTCCCCAAAATAGGGTACATAAGTAAAACTGCAGGTTTTAACCGCAAGTCTCAGTTTCAACCCTATCTTCTTCAAAATTAGTTGAAAAGTAAAAATCACATGATGAGATTATTCCAAACACACAGCAGCACACAGAGAACAATGCAGAGGCACTTCTTCAGGAGTTTGGTTAATAAGAGATTTAGCCTCTTACAGGATTTTATGCATCCATCAGCCAACACAGATATCAATTGCAAGACAAAGCACTTAGAGTCATTAACACAGGTTTTAAACCTAGCAAAGGACACTGGGTTTATGAATCGACAGATACAAATTCTATAGTTCTCCAGTTTCCCATAGTTATGGTATGTTAATAATTAGTGTAATGAACATAGAAAAAATAAAACAACTTCCACAAAAACGAGTACAAATTATGGGTATCAGCACAGACACAAAAGACACTGTACATACGTAACACGACTGAAATGCAGCTGCTGTAGGACTACAACTCCGAATTTTCTGAATTGTGTGTTTCTACGATACAGCCAAAACAAAAATAAAAATTTCTGCTACCTGGCTATATTTGGTGGAAAACAAGATCGTTTCTTCACTAGAACAGATTCTGACAAGTGGCTGGAAAAGGATTTCACAAAGGTCATCAAGATGTCTAAATTTCTGGTTTCCTGACAGTGTGTCTCATTAAAACATTTTTTAAAAATATTTTAAAAACTATGAGAAGAAAGTCAGATTTATGTTTACACATATGCTAATGGTCAGTAGTGTCAGAAAAACACATTCATGGACAGAATTTGTTCCGATAATACACATTACATGCTAATGCTCATAAAGAAAGGAAACAAGAAAACACTGTAAAGACAGTGAACAACAACAGGATGCATATTCATCACACTGTAAGCAAGCAACGATGGTCTCAGGAGAAAGGTGATTCCAAATTAAGAGCGTCAGAAGAGGATGGATGACCATTTTTGCTACAGGATGATCATAAATTAAACATCAGTTGCAGGAGTGAGGACAATCTTACACCTGACTGGAATACATGTATGTAGGGTATATAAATATGAATTTGAATTATGACTTCAAATTCTGAACCAATGCAAGAGCCAGGAACCTTCATTTCACAAAACACTGAATAAGTTTCTATGTAACAGAATCTCCAAATTACAGAAAACAACATAATGAAAACCATGAGAAGAAAAAATACTGTGCGGGAAAGTGTATTGGAACTTGGAGCTTGGCTGGATCTGAGGACTTCTGGCAGATCCACATTTTCTTTGCTATTTCAAATAAATGCTAGTGCTTAAGAAATAATGCTATTAACTAAAAGCGAGGGTGATGCTAACTATAATTAGAATATACTAAAATAACTAAATATATATAATTTATATAAATTTATATAAATTTATTATATATATATATATATAAAATAACTAAAATAACAGCTAGAAGAAAATAAATCATAACACTTGCTTATTTAGGATATCTGAGGAAGAAACTGACCCTAACCTTCTAAGCTCTAAAGGGATGAACCCTTGTAAGGGAAAAAAATACAGGTACAAGTGCTATAGCTTACCAGGGAAATCCCCCTTGCGGCTGCTTTGGCCAAACTCCTGAAGCTGTGCTTGTTGATTTATCTGCTCCTTCTGCAAATTTTCATACCAATGGGTAACTTCTGCCCGTAGATCAGCCACCTGATCACTAGGATACATTTCTATAGTCATCTGAAATAAAAAAATTGTTTTATTATTCAAAGCCCACAGTGGACTTACTGAAATTTAACAGTGAAGGATGGCCTTGTAAAAGGGCTTTTAACTGACCTTGTCAGGAAGCCCAGCTGGCTGACACACAATTCGCAGTGGCAGTGACTGTTTGTCACTCAGAGCCTTCAAGTGACTGCTGATACCAGTGCCTTCAATCTGCCACTGTCTCAGATGATATGCAAACCTTAAGGAGGAGGTAAAAAGATGGAAAAAATATTTTTGTCAAAACCTATTTAACACAAATGTTTGATAAACAATGACAGGAAAGACAAAACTTGCACCTTTATTCACTGTTCTGGGTTGGGGTTTTTGTTTGGGTTTGTGTGGCTTTTTTTCAAGAGAAGAGGAAGGTATTGATATCCTCACTATTTTTCAAATTAAAGTTAACTTTGAAGAAGTTTCTTTGGCGAGGGATGGGGAAACATGAACTGTATATATTTATACAAGGACAAGGGCCAACCCTGGTAACTGTTTAGACCTTTTATATTAAAAGTTTCAGAATCATCTACTCCTGTCTTTTCTTTACACAAAGAAAACCAAAGAAACTATTACTTGAATGAATAATAACTCATAAGTCATTCATCATTACGATAAGAGGAATGGAAATACATTCCGCATCCCAATATATCAATAAAGCTATTTACCTTCTCCTAAAAGCCTCCAGGTGTGTCTTCAGCATTAGGAGTCCTCTTTCAATAATGGTCAGACTTGAGTGAGAGTCTTGCTCAAGGTTACTAGAAGCTATCATCAGACTCTCCATACACTTGCTAATAAATTCTTGTTCTTTTTCCAGACCAGTTTTACCTGTAATATGAGTTAAACTAAATTATATACGCACAACTTCAGGACTATGCATTTTTATACTAAGAATAAAAGGGGATAACACTAGATATTCTTTACATTTTAAACAGAGAAAAAAAATAAAAATTCATACCGTTGATATAGTAGGAGTTGATATACTGGATAGCTGCTCGACTGACGTCACCAGACTGTGCTCTTAAAGCAATACCCCAGAATTGGTCCATGCCACACAACTGTTTTGACAAAAGAAAAACAAACACAGAAAAAAAAAACATTGCCTCATTGTTATACTGGGAGTGATGCTTTTCTGACTTGAGACATTATATTTGCCTTGTGATGCAGTTACTAAAGATACCTTCATTTTTCCTCTGCTTGGGTTCTCATCACTGCACTCATGAATTACTATAAAATTCTAAGTTTCACAGAAACATTTTCATACTTTGAAGCATGAGAAGAACTGGTTAAAATTCAAAAGAATGACCTCATTTCTGACAAACAGGAATACTTCTAAATGAAGCCTTAAAACTGCAATTATAATCAGTATTCATTGCAAGAATAGCATTTTAATAAAAATTTGCCTTAATTCACAGAAAAATCATTTTATTTCTGAGATAGTTTCTCTGCACAAAAAACTACAGAAGAAAAACTTCTAAAGCACTTCACACGTACACTGAGACACATTTTATAAGAGATTTCTAGTCAGAATTAAATATGCCTAATAGAATGTCATCTGAATCTTCTTATTTAGGAAAGTAAATGTTACAAACCCATTCTTTAAACACAATTAATACAGTAATGCTAAGAATATGATAAACTGCACAAAGATATTCAGGCAACAGGTATCACTTTCTTTGTGGTTTCCTATCTCTACCTCTAGAGACAAGAGCCACACGTGCTCAAAGTCATGAGGGAAACTCGGGATCATTGGCCTCTTATTTCCATTTCACTGTCTCACATTTGGAACTTCAGAGTCCTGAGTTCCCAGGGACCTACTCAAGGCAGCAATCTGTGCAGACCCCACCACTGTGGGCTGTGGCATTCCTATCTCAAACCAGTAAATATTCAAGTCAGTAAGTTCTCAAGAGAGATGCTGCTGCAGATGAGTAATTTAATTCTCCCCTTCCCTCAGAAAGAAATAAAACATAAGCACAGAATCTAGGCTTACCTCTGAGTTTGAGCCACCATCATATGCACTAGTAGCCAATCGAGCCAAATTACACAAATGCTGGAAAAGGTTTAGGCCAGTCATACTAATAGTTTCAGGTTTTAGTTGTGGCATCTAAATAAAATGAATGCACTTTAGTATGGAAAATAAAATTCAGTAATGGAACAGATAGCAATTACAGAGTATTTATTTCATTAGCACAGAACAATGTTACTGTTACTACCAATCATATTCAAATGCAGTAGATCAACTAAAATTTATTCTTGCAAAAGATCACACTCTCTGAATTTTATATACAATACAAAAAAATCGACCATAATTGGCTTCAACAAACCTCTTTTCTCTACCACCAATTTGGACTGTAACAGTGCAGACAGAACAAAAATTACTGTAACATTACCTGCTTAACTTATCAACAGCAGGGCAATTTATTAGCATACACGATGTTTCTGTTCAAAAAAACTCATAAGTTTACAAAACCAGACAAAAAACTGCATAGCCTTAAAAAAGAACTAGACTACATTAATTATACAAAATGGATAGATTTGAAAATTTCATTTGTTGGAATGGATGGGATGCCTTGCAAAAAGCTCTGATGCTGCATGTTCATATTTTCAGTGGATGTATTAATGCGATTCATATGCCCCTCCCAAAAAGAAGAAAAGTCTTTTTTTTAATCAGGTAAGCTATACATCATAAAGGAAAGAGTAGTTCTGGGTGGCTTTTTTTTTTTTCCACATTGAAGTGCTATATAGCTTCAGATACAACACAGAAGCTACCTGCAAAGAAACACTCAAGTAAATAACTAGTGTGAAAAGAATTCATACCAATTCGTTCCTCTCTTCCCTCCAAGCAGAGAAAAATCATTTCATGACAAGTGGGGCCCTCCAAGACTACTGAAGATGTTTTTTTCATAGACACAATTTTAAATATGTTAAATAGTGCTGATATGGAAAAGAAACACTTTTACTAGGATTGTAAGGTTGCAATTAACTCTCTACATACCTTTTCCAAGAAAAGATGCTTGTAAGTCTCCATACCCATAGCATGTTGATCTTTACTTCGTACTTGATTTAAGAACCAGTGTAGTGCATCATCGTAACATTCGGAATCTTCTACTAAGCAGTGCCACAGTATGTCCACTTGTTCTAAACTCAACCCTAAAATTAGGGAAGTATTTTTAACTAATCCTTTATAACATCAAATCTATAGTGACAGTCCACAAAACCCAAGAATACATGCATAGAATTCAGAATAGTCAGGACAAGAAGTTTTCAGAAACAACAAAAGAAATATTCACCACCTACCAATTAGGAATTAGACTTTTCCCCTTTTAGAGCTGGCAATCAGCTACAGGTTTTGGTCATTAGTGCTCTCAGTTGTTACTAACCCAATGAGTAGCGTGGGCTGACCTGAGCTCTCATACCAAACAGCAGGTTGCTTCTTAGTTCGTAAGTAGTTATTGGGCATAGAGTCCAGCTTTCAGCTGGGTATTGAGACTGTGGCTGAAAATAATATCTCTGTAACTATTTTATTGCTTCTCCTTTGAAGAGAACAGTAGGTTTATTTTCTTAGCTGGCACATAAACATTTGTGATATCACCAAATTTCTTTTAAAAGAATTGCAGCTATTCCATCAACAATAGCAAATATGGTGTTGCAAGTTTTTTCTCTTGGCTACAGATATTCTCATTCCTTCCTGTACTCTAATGACCAGTGATGAGCCATACACACACCATATGCCAACTTTGTCTATAACGAGACTACCCAAAGGACTCCTCACCTCAAGCATTTTAACAAATGACCTCAAGATACAATCAACTGAAAGTCTCTACAGAGCTGATGCTGAAAAAACACTGAAGGCTCCTAGTTCACAAGGGCTTGAGAGCAGCCAAAAGAATTAGTGGAAGGGAAAGCCACCAAGGGTTACTAAAACCACAGAAAATCATGTTCAATTTTTAATTCCATCAGCCACATCAAAAGACTTCTATTTTTAACCTTTAGAGTGAAAAGGATTAACCATCTGCACAGATCAACTGTCATACAGAATACTACTTTCGCAGAAGTGTGAACCAATTTCCAGTATTATTAAAATATGAAGAATTATTCCTTTTTGGTATCACAACATACAGCACACTCTAGTAGAAGATCTCTGAAAACATCATGGACATGAACCAAAACCCACAAATACAGACTATATTATCTTCATTTCAGTAATTACTACAATCCCAATATTTAGAAAAACTGAAGCACAGAAAACAGAAAAATTTGTTTCCACAGAACTGCAATAGAATCTAAACTCCAGTGTTGGTTGTGTGCTTCCATCAAAAAAATCTTCCTTCTTTTGAAACAATATCAGAGTTTATTTAAGATTGTATGTTTAAAATATCGTATTTATTTAAGCTAACATTGATTATTAAGAACTACGTGAGCCTTACTATGAGGTGCTTCTCTGATAAGGTAACCTCAAACACTTACTGAAATGATCTGGTGATCCTAGAGTTGAAAACACACATGTCAGGAATTGAAGACGAACCTGAACTTCTGCACTGTGGCTGTATCTAAAATTTAAATTTGTATAAAAACAGAAGTTTATTTAAGTGTTTATTGTCATAACTTTTTTTCCCACTTATACACGTGCCTCTTAAAACCATAAATGATTTTTTCTTTCAAGTTTCTTTCTGAACTGCTACAGAACCACACCAAACAAGTGGAATGACATACTAGTCATTACTAAAGTGCTTTTTTGAGGGGCGGGAGTGGAGGGTTTTTTGGCATACAATCCAGTTCCCACGAAGCATTTTGTCATTAGCACCTTGCAGGATCTGACCCTAGTTTTTTCCCTAACTTGTAAAATACTGATATTTCTACTCTGAATTGCTGATCTCTGCTGATATATATCCTTCACAAAAAGTACTTTTGCAACTTACATAATATATTTAACTTTATCTGTAGTTGTAAGATAGAAGCTTAAAGGTCAAAAGAGCTGAACAGCATTTCATTTTGCCGTAGTTTAAAGCAATTCATCTCACTTTCAAACAGCTTTTGAAGTAATTCCTCACTAGAACCATGTCCAATATAAAGGAGTATGATGAAGTAAAAATTTGACCCATAAATAGCAACATTTTTCAACTGTGGATGCCCATATTTACATACTGACTTTGACATCTGTCAAAATGTGAGTAGTTATTCCTCCAGGATTGGGAAGCTAGAAATTCTTTCTTGTGTATATACACCTATTTTTAACCATGCATATTGGAAAGTGCAGATGAATGTGTTAAATAGAAAAAAAAAAACCTACCGCAAAGGTTAATAACAAGATTTTAAAACTAAAACATTTGAATAGTTTTATGACATGAAATCACTTTAAATTGATTTGAATACATAAAATCTTTGTGTTTTATTTGTAAAGGAATACTCAACATAATGTCTAACAAAAGTGACATGAGAGTTGTTGCATGTTTTTCTAAGGAGGCTATTTAAAATGTTACTGTTTTCACAGACCTTTGTCTCCCTAAGCATGTATAATGTCCCTATAGAAAGTATGTACTTTTAAGAACACATCAGAAGCACCAGAAGAAAAGCAGAAAATAAACATTTTAAATGTAAAATATCAAACACTCAAAGTCAGTTGTGTACTTACAATGCGTGTTTATGTCGTCCTTCCCTGACTGCCTGAATGTAGTGTACCAAATTATCAAAGAAAAGTTTCATCATATTAAGTTCCTTTTCTGCCCACCTGTAACAATTTAAAGGGCAGAAAGTTATTATGGTTTGCTTAAAATGATCAGAAAAGCTACAGAAATTAGACAGCTATTATAGGAAAACTGCACACACATCAAATCAAAGCAAACATTCAATTTTTCCATCTACCATGAATTCAGGAGTATTTTCTAGTACAGTACTCTCTTCTTCCCTGTCATCCACAAAGCTCCACAGTGTTGTTATTTTCAGGAACGGGACTGACAGAACACTCCCTTCTGAGACCATGAAAAACGTCCCTAAAGGCCCTAATTCAGAAGAAGTCTAAGCCAAACCCCAGAACTGGTCATATATTTAAACATGTCATGTGTAAAAAGGCCAAGAAAAATTGCTGATAGTCACCGCAATCCTTGCCAGAAGTTCCAGTAGTCCATTCTCTGTAGTTAGCCCAGCTAGTTATATAGTCTGTTCTAGTAAGGCATGCTAGACTATGTATCTTCACATTTCAATGGTTTTCTTACAAACCAATTTTATTATTACTGAGAAGCATTCGATATAACATCAGAACAGAATGATGTAACATCAAGTTACTACAACATTTTACAATATACTACTAGTGGATGTCTAGTACTGTCTGCAAGTTTTTGGGGATTAAAGCAGGGAGGGTGGAGTGGGGTGGGTGTTCAAAAAAAATATTCAGTCTACAGCTCAGTTACAACAGTAGTGTGTATTATGAAGAAATCCAGGCCTAAGTGATTAGACAGGCTTATGTATCTAGACCAGACAACAGACAGATGATGACCATAGTCATTATTGGTCTGGACCACAGCGAAGGAGCAAGCCTTGCAGCAGCCCCCTAAACGTCATCAAGTCTCTTGGTTTAGGCTGCTGGGGACAGGGGGCTACTTACATTGTTATCCAATGTGTATCATAACTGCTCCCAAATTGCTGAAAAGTACCAAACAGCTTTGGAAGAAGACGAAGTGAAACTACTACTGATCTAAAGGAGAAAGAGAGAAATGATGACAGTATATATATGATTGTTACAAAATTAAAATTGTCAATTTCAAAATTACTTTGAGAAGCTCAGGTTCAGTGAGCCAATAGGCTGATGGGGCTGTAAACACCTAAGTGCAATCGAATTTACCATGATGTCAGCCAATCAGTTTTCTGAATCTGAACTACACATACTTCAAATTCTTTACATGTAATACCTTGGTTGCACAGCTGCTGGACAAGTATAAAAATAAAACAGTATACATTCTTCTTATTTAAAAAATTTTAAATTTTAAAAGGTAAATTCTTATTTTTGAGTTTCATAAAATTTGTCTTGTGAAATTTCAGCAAAATGAGTACATTTTTTCTACAAACAGATGACAGCAGAAATCTGCCTCAAACTCACTGTAGACACAAGTAGGTGTGTATTGTATGACAACTATCTAGGCAAACTCAAGAAGTGCATAAATGCCACATAACGGAAATTTCTTATCAGTGATAAGTATCTTCACATTTCTATAATTAATTATTGTCTCAGTATACTTGTAACATCTCACAAATACAATTCTTAGCAAAAAGGTAACACTGCAGGCAATGTCCACCAGTTGATTAGTTCTATCAACAAAATAAATTCCACTTTTGCCAGTCTTGAAACTGTACAATCTCACAGCTCTGGCTGGTATTGAAACAAGTTATCTGAGGTCAAGGTATTACTTCTACCTCCAGCTGCTTCTCCACAGAATCCAGACCCCACAACAGACCTGGTGGAAAAGAACTCATCTGTTCCTCAGCCACTTGCACATAAATTCTAAATATTTAGTTCAAAATGCTTATGCTAAGGTCCTTTGACCTTGCACTCAACTGGCCAAGGTGTGGACCCGATTTTACCAAATGTTAGGAAGGCAGTAACCTCTGGCAGAAGGGAGAACAGACAAATCAGCAAGATGAGAAATTCACGACACTGATAGAATAGAAAAATCAAGTATCAGATACATCCATAACACCTTGAAAACTATTCTTATACTTCTGTTTTTGTCTAGTTTAACTTGTGTTCCTGTAAAATGAAACAACCATTATAGTCAACCTGGATTTCCTTTATGTTCCAAAAACAGATACATATAAAAAGAGATGACTTATGATTTAAGTTACCTGTTGTTTGCTAAATTTTCTAAGCAGCCTTCAATAAATCTCATTCGAATCTGTCTGTCAGTGAACCAGCATACTAAAGAACAGAGCAGCTTCTCTGCTTCATTTATTAACCCTTCAGAGAGATGAATCTACAGCAAGTAGAAAGAAAGGTCACTGAATAGTATGTATTTATTTTCTTTAAAAAAATATTCTTTTCTGGTATTCAACTTACTGCATCTTCATCCTGGACCAGATCCCACAAAAGGGTATTTCCTTTCTTACAAACATTATCCAAATTAATGTCCGTCACCGCATTGCTATTATATTGGTGTTTATGAACTGCTGGTCCTGAACAAAATATAAAGACCGTTATTGAATAAATAGAAGGAACTACCTAATCTGAACATTATTTCCTAAGTGCACAGACAACAAGAGGCTTTATTTGTAAACCTGGCTATTGTAAAGTGCAAACAACAACACTGTAATTGCAGCCTTTTTCCACATATGGGTTCTTAAAAGAAGACAAACTATTATGACCATACAAGAAGTCAACAGGGCAGTTAAGCCAATATTTATACTGGTTTTGGCTAATGACAATGCACAATAAAAACTTTACTTAAGAACTGCAGGTGCAGGTGCAATTGCTTTTTCATTTAATTAGATTTAATTCATAGTATAATTAAAATATTTCTTAAGTCTTTCTGTGGTGCTGTGGTCCGAAGGGAAGTATCTTTGCAACTACCATGGTTGGAAAGCAAGAAAGAAGCACATTGCAATAAATTCCCCTCACAGTGCATGATCTCCTTTATCTAACTAAAAGTCAGGAAAAACAAACACCATTTTTTATATACAGTAAAGAGTATCAAAATGCATGACTTTAGAAACTCATCATGTTTTCATAAACACTGATAGACATTTTCCTTCTTTCCACAGCTGGTACCATTCATTTATCTACTACTGGATACTATTAAGAGCAAAGTCAAGTAGAAAATTTAGACTGCATGCAGAACACTGTAATTATTTGCATGTGCAAACTAGGGGTGTCAAAAATAATCTGCATTGAAGGCCTCATGCTCAAACAATAATTTGGATCTTCGGTAAGATGTGCAATATCTATGGAAAATACTGAAAAAATATGCTGATTTATAGCATGTTTTAACTACAAAGTTTTAGTAGTTTACTCAACTCCATAGTGTACAAAAAAGATCCTTCCAGATTTTCAATGTCAGACTGAAATTATAATTCAGTTAAGCCTAAAGAAAAAAAGACTTCTTACTCAACTGTGTTTCAGGAAAAGAAATAAACAGTAATGGTTTTACCATCTGCTGGAAGATAGCAAACTTGGTTCTGCCAGACCAGTGAAGAAAAATGTCAAACCTTCACCAACCATATCCTCCCTTATATTTAAAAGGGGGATAAAACAAAAACGAAGCTGCTACAATAGCACATGGAAAGGTGACATAATTCTTGAGAAGTGTTCTAGTAGTATCTTAAACTGGACCCTGAAGTAAACTAGAAGATTTGGTAGCGTAAGACGAAATAGCAAAAAATGCTCTTTAAGGCAAGCTCCCTAAGTTATCAAGTTATACTTTAACTCATTTTTCCAAAATTATCCTCTGTACAGCCCACTGTGGTTAATTCATTTAATATGACAAATGTACAGAATCACAGTAAGATGCACCCACCAGAAGAAAATCGCATAAGGTTTCAGAGAGAAAAAAAAAATAATCTCACATTTCAGTATCACCTTTCTTTTTACTTTAATAACTTACTAGAAAAAAACATTTGCTAGGCTCTTTAGTGCCTTTATTTGTTTTAACTTGCCTTACAAGCTTCAGTAGAAATGGGGGGTGTACCTGAAATTTAAAAAAGGTAAATACAGCTAAACTTAAGTGATATAAAAATGAATCTCTTGGAGAAACGGTAGAATGTCAGCAGTCGCTGTGGTTTCTTTGGGCAAATACACATATATGGTTAATATAATTTGATTACTTTAGTTATCGGATACTAATTCAAAATTACGTAAAACCAAGTCAGAAGTACAATGTTTTTCTGATTTCTTTTTATCACTCTTACCTTGACTAAGATGTTCATGATAGATAGAGGCAAGGTTAGGAAGGTGCTGCTGGAGATGAGATGTTAGCTCAGCATGTGAATTAATCTGTACAAGCTCTTCTTCACAGCCAGACTCCTCCCCATCAAAATCAGCCATATTTTTCTCTGATTTTGCACTGACTTGGGAACTACTGCAACTGACATCATCTGCACTTAGCATATCATCGACCATATGCCTGTAAAAGAAGAATATTAGAATGGACAGTATCAAAGAGAAAGCTGTTTATAGCAGACTATAAGTGAGCAGACATCTCCCTAAAGCTAAAGTCAGGATGAATCATCTGTCTGAACAGAGCAGATCTTCACATGAATTTGAAAAACAATTACAGATAAATTGAAGGTCTCACTATCATGACAACTGTGTTGACTTCTTTAATGTTAACTAAATACACCATTTTCCAAACTAATTTTAACATTTTATTAAATGTTGTCTTATTTATTCAACACAAAACCTTAACAAAAAACTTTAATCAAATGTTAACAAAACAGATGACTGTGCAACTATCTGCTGTAACTATCATGTCTGCTAGACAAAATTATCCTAAATATAGCAAAATGTCCATAAAAATTTCTGCCCAAATGGAATATTTTGCTACCACTTTTATTTCTGAAGAAACATCTAGCCACCTACCCATCATGGTGGTGGTGATGGTGGTGGTGATGGTGATGATGCTGTGGCCCAATGAACTGTCGACAGTTAAATAATTCATTTCCAATAGTTTCCCCAAGGAAGTCCCCTGTATGAGTTATACAAGAATCTTGAGACCCTTGTGAAATGTGAGCAGCGCTCATTTCCCCTGTCATATCATGCTCTGCATCCTCAGTGTGAGAACAAGCATCTAGCATTCTAATTCGGTTATCCACCGGTGTCACAGAGTCACTGTTAAAAACATGGTCCTTTCCTGCCCCATTATTTGCACCACTCCTCTCCGATGCCCCTTGTGAATCTCCCAGACAAATGCCTGCTTGTGATTCCAGTTTTCTGCTTCGCAGATCTGTGCTCCTACTGCTCTTCTGGGGATTATGACTCCTATCTTCTTCCTCTTCATCCTCCTCCTCTTTGAGAGCTTCAATATCTGCAATGTCTTCAGACTGCACCTCGCTGCCAGGGCTTCCAGCAGACTGGCTTGCATGACTGGAGTTGGCTTCATTGCTAGATCCATCACTGTGGCCACTGCTACTACCGGGACCACTACTGCCATCCTCACCACTGTTGGCTGTCTCATCAGAGCTTCCTTGCATGGATTCCTGTAATAATAATTATTATTTTTTTAAGATTGGTGGAAAAATAAAACACCACTGAAAATACATGATCAATTTCATCATTCAAACACCATTCTCAAACATGCCAAATCTACCAGTTTTCATTCGTTCTTTCTCAATTTGGGTGCCAATGACAAAATGCTCTGAGAAAGATTCAGATTTAAGAATTAATTTTTGAATTATCTTATTCGTAAGAAGGTTTATCTTCAGGGTTTGCACCTACACAGAGTCACAGTGTGACACGTGAACAGTATGTCATGCAATCCCTTACTAAGGATTAATCTAACTGAAATACAATTTAAATGCCACAAGCCGTTTGTTTGAGGTGTTTTTTTGTAGCGCACTTGTTCACAGGCAAGGTACAATATATTCTACGTGAACTGCACAGAATATAAGTAAAGATTCCAGCTATCCACTATCTTGCTGCAGGTAAACATACCTGCTATGCACCTGTTCAGGTCTTGAAACAATTATGGAAAAAAATTATTTCCATTGTTAGTAATAGGGAACTCAGTAACAACATTCACAGACTAAGATTTACACTCTTACCTCTGTATCTGAAAGACGCTGCTGTACATGTTTTGTTCTGTTAATAAGCTGTTCCTCCATTTCAATATCACTGCCTCCACTCTGATGGGTGTCACTGTTGTCACTACTTTGAGGGCTTGCTGCTGGTGACCCTAGTTCAAAACCACATTTCCCAGTTACTTTGTGATATGTGTTAATTGGAATATAACAGCATCACATAAATCTGCCTCAAATGTTGAACTCAACAGCATTCTTCCTGCAAACAGCTGAACAAGGGATGTAACTCAATCTGTGTACCTAAACACTAAAAATTATTTTTAAAGCACTGAGCATTTAACTACAAAATTTGTATTCTTATGTCTCTTCTTGCCATATATAGCACGCCTACTTGAATTTCCTAGGTGCTACATGAAATATTATTTTCATTTGACTTCTCATAAAAATGTAATTTCAAACTTTTACTAGTTCTTCTATTCAAATTCAATAGCTGTAGAAAAAAACACTGTAGTATCAAACATTATCAGCCTGTGGTGTACTTATAAAAGTGTACTTACAAGGTGAAGGGGCTGCTCTTCTGAGCTCCTCTTCTTCTGGAGGAAAAAAGCAGGATGGAAAAATAAGTGACTAAGAATCTTTTTGTCAGCATATAGTTTTTATCCACGATTCATAAAAATCAAGAGTAGGAAAAGAAAGGGAAACTACAGCAGAATGGCTTGGTAGCACCTTTAGTAATGAGTGTGGGGAAATATACAGTCAAGTAAAAACAAAAAAAAACCCCACCACAACAAAAAATCCCACCAACCCAGAAATAGCATGTAATGTCAGAAACTAGGTAAAAAAATAAGGTAAGCTCTTGTAAGATTTTATGTAGCTATGTAAGTTACAGATGTTCAGCAGAACTAGAATAGTTAAGTGATGAGTTATGGACCATCCTCTGAATTTAAAAAAACAAAACAACAAAAAAACCCACAAAAAACCTCCACATACTATTTAGATACACAAACAGAACTGATCTGAAAAAGCTTTCCAAAGGCACTCACAAAGTTGTAATGCTTTTGTCTTTACCCTCAACTTGTGCTTGAAAAATATGCCAGCATGACACTTTTTAAAAATACTTCCAAGTAAAAAGTTCTATACATCCTTTTTGTCCAAAGTCAACAAGGAGACTACGAAAATTAAAAATGTAACTACCTGATCTATTGGAAAACCACATACCTTTTTTGTTTCCCATGGGTAGATTGGTACTCAGTAAAGATGCAAAAGAGCTTTGTTTTGACAGCTGAGCCTTAGCTGCTAGTGCATTATTCCACAGTGCTTTTATAAGCATTGATGCCAAATACAAGGTCTAGAAACAAAACCAGGTAACAGTGCCATTAAGAAGCAGTAGGTTTTGTATGCAAAGATCGACTGTTAACCCTTCTATAGGCCAATACTATACTTCACCAAAATAAACTAACCAAAATAAATGAATGCACAAAGTAATGTTGTGTGAAACACTTTTTAACTTCAGACATGAAGTTAAAATCTTCTATCAGTGGTTATGTAGTCCTCAAAAATCTCTGAAAAAGATTATAATTCAAAAGCCAGAAAAGGCCTACTTGAAGAAATATTACAACTTTACTCACATAATGTCCTCTTCATGCATTACTGAATATTATTTTTACATGCATTCCTTTAGAAAAACAAAGACAAATCCATAATGCTTGATTAATATACTAACATAATTTCTTTTCTCATTACAGTGATTTTGTTTGGCTCCTCTTTACCTGTTCGGTGTGAGCACTTGGATGAAGAGTTGAGACTAGGTTAAGAAGATGTCTAAGTGGGACAGGGTCCAGGTTTTTGATCAAAGAAGGAAACAAGTCATGTATGTAACGACTGCAATGCTTTAGCTACAAAGTAGAAATAAACGGAGAAGGTAACAGCAAAATAAATTTCTAAAAAAAATGTCAAAAATTGATAAAATTTGAGCAATTAAACACCACCTTTGCACAAATTCTCATAAACACTTGTCCAGTAATTCCAAATTACATCAGACTTGACATTTTGCCTTAACTTCATTTTCACACTGCGAAGTATATAAAGTTTAGTGAAATCAACTGTAACAACATCTTCCTTATTTCCAGTTCCAAGAGATTTGGTGAAAAGAACTGGAAGTTCATGTGGTATTTTAACTTAACTGTAACTTATAAAATATTAGTGTATATGCTAAATCCTGAGGGAAGTAATATTTGCAGTGATTACCTTATTAGGCAGTGGTAAATACAAATAAAGACATTACAGACTAATATGAGACTGAGAGAACAGACTGTGTGAACTGTGTGAGGATTACTTATAATTCTGTTTTCCTTCCAGTAATGGATGTCAAAAAATATGACAATGTATTTAGCTAACTACTCTATTTACACATTGAAGTTACAGTGCTCCTAGATGCTTACCTCTTAGGTTAAATGCTGCTTTTCATAGTCACTCAAAGGGTTTCATTACGTTTGTAAGGATGTTTATATTCAAAAAAATAAAATAATGGTTACAGGAAGCTTCTAGAAAAAACATTCTTAATGTTGGTTGCCACACAGGCACCTCAAAAGGTGTTTTTTTTCATTATTTATTTTATTTTGCCTTCTTGGCATATAAAATATCTGTGTCAGCAGTTTATGAGGTACAGGCCATCCTTCACAGGATTTAAATGTAATGATGCGGGTTCTATAGAGGGATGCATTTAAACATGTTGAGATATCTGCCTCTACTCAGAGAAGATAAATTTTTGTCAAAAAGTTTAAAAAGTGGAAGATGGATTCTTTAAGGCCTTCTCTTCTTACAGTCTAAATGTGTCAGCCTTTTAAATAACATTAGAGGTTTAAACCTTTTACAGGAAGTAATCAGGACATACAATCGAACACGTATATTCTGAAAATATCGGGGTGTCAAAATGAACATGTGAACTGTGGAAGACTTATCACATTTGGGTAATATATTAAGTTCTTAAAATACTATAAAAGATAATTAAAATCCAGAGGTGTAACGCTAGTGTTAGTTACTATGTGTGTGCAATCAAGAGAGCTAAAATATTGCTTTAAAAAGGTATGTGAAGTAAGTAATCATTAATTACTCTGATACAGAAATTTGTTGGAGCCTAGTAGAGTGAATGCTGTTATAATGAGCATTTACTACATAGCAGCTGCGTGTTATAATGACAATGGACTACAGAGGTTTCAGAATGTATACACAGCATTATTTGAAACAAATTACAGAGAAATACTGAACACAAAAAACCCCAACCCTTCAAATTCTAACTTGCATAAAAGTATGTTCCTGTCAAAAAGATCAATTTTATTTCTGACCTTCATTTTGAGTGTATTTTTTAGAAAAATTGACACTGAAATCTTGAGGGGGTTTTCTGGTGCTTGGTTTTTGTTTGTTTGTTTGTTTAACAAAAGCAGACTGAAACCATGGAAAAACAGTTTCCACAACAGGAAATCATGGTGTCTACTGTATTCAAATCCCCTAAATAATAAATTTCACAACCTAAAATAAAAAGCCTAGCAATCCATTAAAATTAGCAAACAAATATATCTTTCCAAAGGAAAAAAACCTATCAGAGTTTCCACGTTTACCAAGCAAAAAATAAAATCTCAGTGCCTTCTATAGACTGTAACACCAGCACCATGGCACAGCTGTGAACTTCATTGTCACAATTTTCACCTGATTGTTCCCACCAGGAGTACCAGAAATGGAAGCTACAATACATCGCAGCAAGGCAATTTAGCACGACAGTAAAAGTATTATATCTACCCTACAATCTTCATCACCATTCTTAGTGAAAACACTATATCCTTGCTATACAACTTCAGGTTTTCCTTGTATGAAAGTAGCATAGGTGAATTTTTGCATCTAATAAAAACCAGTAACTGTGGCAATTACCTAACTTGAAATTTTGGTCAGCAAAACACTCAGACAGACAGAAAAAGTAAAAAACTTAACTTTAAGAATGTAAAACAAAATCAACTTGCCATTTTCTATTTTGTGGGGTTTTAATCACTCCTGCAATTATAAAATTGTTATATATACCTGTGCTGCAGCCCAAATACAGTCTATATGTTGAGTACTAAGTCTCCCTTCAGCTGCAAGAAAATTCAGAATCACTTGGCACTGTTTGATGATCTGTAAAATGAGAACATATTGAGGAAAGATTTACTAGAAGTTACACCCCCATGTTTATACTAAAAATAGTAATTTCATACAAACCTCAATATGTAAATTTGGTCCAAAAATGTGCTCAACTACATTGTTGCTGATAAGCCAGTCTGCAAGCTCTTTTGCAATTGATCTAGAGATGAAAAAAAGAGTGGACATATGTAAAATTATCGGTCTATAATGTATATGCTGTGCTCTTCCCTAGCACAGCATGTTTTTTCAAAATAAGATCTGTAATTGTAGTAAGCACACGAAAACTTTTTTGAACGCAAAGCATACTCAACATTTGTTCATTCAGGTAGGAAGCAAAAGATTTCCGCATTTTTTCTGTAGCTGGAAGGCTAATGCCAAATACCAACATTTCCCACTCACCCCTCTGGTTCATTAGCAAACCTGTAGCCAACAACTCTACCTATTTTATTAGTTAATAGAGCTCAACAGACCACCTGCAGACCACTTTTGAAGACCTCACAGGTAAGATTTTGATAAACAGTGCTATTTAACCTGAATTCATCGTGAAATTCCAGAACTATTTTTTAAAGAAAGTAACATAAGTATTTTTAGATTCTCTTGCATAAATAGCAACTCACATAGCTTTAAAAACCCTATGTTTTACACAGTCAAACTCACACATATGCAGCATACAGATACTTCAAAATTCTCATTTTCTTTCACCCATAAGAATGGGGAACTCTACCCACTGCCAGTCCATAAGCAAACATTCAAACAGGAGAGCACAAGGAAACTGAATTTTCCAAAACAAAAGTTGAACTTCCAGAAAGGACTGCCCTGTCTGGAAACTAGTGCATAAGCTCCTTTTTATTCCTTCCTTTCAAGTAAATGTTTGTTTATCCAGATTTTGGCACCAGAAGCAATTAGAGGACATCACAGTATTTAAAGAACAGCCTGTAGTTTTAAATGGCCCTGGAATAAAAGCCCTCTGTTTCACAAGCAGGAGTGGATGGGAGGGAGGGGACGTCTTAGAGGACTACAGGAAGAATTATTTTTACCAGTACTGTATGTGTCATGTTTATGGTCACTATTAAAATTCCAGGATTGCCAACCTTTATCATCCGCTGTAAGAAAAGAAGATTCTTTAAGTACAAAGAGACTGCCTTTGTAGGTCTTCCAAACAGGATTCGCTTTTCCAGGGCACATTGCCAGTTCATCAATTGTTTTGAATTGCCTGATCCCTATGGATGAACTCAAGGAGCAAAATTCCTGTTACTCAACACCATTCCTATACTGACCTCTTCCATTCTAATTCCAGGACATGGGGAATCAAATGTTCTTATATTGCTCAAAAAAGATAACGTCCCCAACATTTAAGTAATAACTAGATTGTGAGGTAAAATTTACCAATAGTATCACTTACAGCCTATTGATAAATTAGTTCTTATACCCTGTCAAATTGACTTTGCAGTATCTGCTCATAGAGGGATGAAAAAGGTAAGCCAGACCTCTTCCATGAAATCAAGATCTACTTAACTTCCTACAGCCTCATTTCAAAACAAAACCAAAATCCAACCACCACCCCCAACCCACCAAAGATGCCCACCCCAACCCAAACTTGGAGCATGCGCATTACAGACCCACTGAGGGCTTGCATTTCTGTCAAACAAAATCTAAAACAAGACCTTTTGACATGCGAGCTGTGATTTTGCAGATTTTACAGCTAAGGGACCTTATTATTCATTTGAATATATGCTAACGGTCTCCTTTTAGCAACACACACAGCTCTAAAAAACGCTCTTATCCACCTGCCTCCATGCTGACAAGCACAAGTGACCACAGTGGTATTGCCCATACAGCTCTGGTACCTTCCATTTTGTCAGACAGCTGGCAGACCCAATACTACACATTGATCTTAAATCGTAAGTGCCCAACCCACACTGTGAAAACCGAATGCAGCCTGCAAAAAAGTGCCATGAACCTACAACCTGTTTGCCCCCACCTCCTTCTTACGGCTTTACATTGCTTCCCCTTGCTGCGGGCCGAAGTGCTCCTGCTACGTGACCAAAGTATAAGCAGGAAGCCTCATAGTTTGCATTTTGCACCTATAAAAGGTAGGCAGACCTGGTCACACGAGTGAACATACATCCACTAGATGCAGGAGACCTAAATGGATGCATTTCTAGATACAAACTGTAAAAAAAAAATCACTGCATATAGTCCTCCATAAGGTGCAAAAGCCTTAACACATGAGCCATAAGTCAATGGAGGCAATTTTGTTCCACGACCACTTAATTTCTTCTTGGGACTGAATTTTTAAACCTGTTGCTTTCAGAATGAATCCCAGATAAACACTGCCAGGCAATGTTAGCATGAAAGGACTTAATCTTCAGTGTGTCTCTCTAAACCAAACACTTCTGCTAGTGCCACAAAGTCCATTAGACATTGTATCCAGTCATTGCTTGCATTTTAGCTACTCCACAGGAAAGAACAAAAACTCTCTTAGTGAGTTCCTTCACATTTTATTAAATAAGTATGGCAGTTCTCTATCTCTAATTGGCAACATTTTTCTTCTGAGAAATAATGGATTATTCTTTTCATGGAATGCCTTTTTTTAATAGATGTACTCTCAGCAGTAAAAAACTCTTTATCATACTGTTGAGCTCAACCGTGATAAAATGACATCTCAGATTTCTGAAGGTAAACATTCATTTGATATGGATTTGTTGAGGATGACAAAAAACAAGAGGATCCTTGTGAAAGGTAGAATGCAGCCTTTGTGTTTCCCAGCGAGAACTGTTCCTCCCAGAATGTTTTGCTGAGGGCACACCAATCACTAAATATACTGCCTTTTAAAATGACAAAGTTATTACCAGCACCAAGTATTTTGTTCTTTCATACACTAAGAAATACATTTGGGATAGTAGATTCAAGGATTCACCAAAGAAAACTAATTTCAGTGTAAATGAAGGATGCCCGACTTATTTCCTCAACACTTCAGTTTCAGGAAAGTTTTTTTTCATCCAGTGGTTTTCCAGCTCCTTGGTAAGTTTTCTCACCTTCAAATAGAGCTAACATCTTAACTCACAAGCAATTCCAGAACTTCATATAAATAAAAAAACCTTGCCAGCCTATGGATAAATCAACCTATGATTTAAGTCTGTGTATTGTCATTTACCCCATTTTAATTTAATAATTATCAGAAGCCCTATAACCTTGAGAAATTTCAGATACACTCAAATTCATAAAAATTCATTGAGTTCCAAGTTGTCCCAAATCACCACGGCAACCTGGACATTTTACTAGAGGATTTAAAGTATAATTTTCAATATTTTTTAATGTGGCTTCCTTTCAGTTTCTAGCTATGTTAAAATTTCTTCCATATAGATTTCAATTTCAAATCATCTGTATTTTTCGTAATTCAAAAGTATCTTTTCATAAAGCAATTTGCAAATTATTGTATAACTATTACTAGACAATAAAACTACAATTCAGGCAACTCATCAATAACTCAATTTTCAGTAAAGGTATGCTCAAATTTTCTTGTAAAAGAAGTTCTTCAAAAGGTTGTAGAAAAATTTTCCTCTTCATCCTGAAGCAAACAGTGAGAGTGAAAAACATGCATTATGATCTAAGTATAGGTATGCTTACTCTAACATGGAAGTAGCAGTACAAAAATGGTTTTACAAATTAGGTATCTAAGTCATACAGGCCTTCACAGTAAGAACACTCATCTTGCTAATAACATGTATTAGCTGTTTTTCCGCAGATTTAGTAATTGGGATAGCAAAAGCCATTTAAAGAACTTGATATTCTCTACAAGTCTGTGTTGGGTGAGGGAGGACAAGAAAAGAATGAAAAAGTAAAGGGAGGAGCTAGTCTAATTTAATAGCCTCTAAATCTTTCTCACACTGGAAATCTGCAAAATATATTGGGCTTGATGATCTCTAGATTCCATCACCTTCTCCCTAGACTTTTCATTTAAATTCACTGACAATCTGTATCTCTCAAAAAAAAAAAAAAAAACCAACTTTCAGGAAATGAAATTCAAGCACTTTTGACATTAGTTTCCACAGGCATTCCATGAGACTGCAGGGAAGAGAGCGGAAGCTATGCCATTTGTGATATAACTTGATGTTTATGAACTGCACTTAGGAAAGGCAAGTACTAAGCTTGCGCTTTGTTCATTATTGTAAATAAAACTATACAGAGGAAAACTACAGTTTATGTGTTTTCCAAGTAGGTCACAGAATGCCTGTCTATAAGAGGACCGGGTAAAGTCCTAGAAGCATTTTAATCTAAGGCTGTGGTGCAATACTTGGTAGCCACACGATGACCCAGATCCAGGAACAAATGCCACAACAAAATACCCCCCCAGAGAAAGCCTTATTTATCCAGCCAGTCAATTCCCAACGCAATTCACCACGCATCTACAAAAACACACCAGCTCGGTACTGGATGAAATACACCAGCAAGTCAGCAACGTCACTGAAAAATATGTAAAAGCTTACAAGATAAAATGCAGCAATATAATGAGCAACTTGCAAAGGATGAGCACTAACATTTCTTGACAAAATCACGGAAATAGTTCTTCAACACAACAACAGATGCAATACACTGATCTCAACTATTTAGGACCAGAAATGTAAAGAGGATATAGCAGGCACCTTCTCAACACACATTCAAGCACATGGTTTTGTTTACGAGCACACATTTTCCTATTTGATGCTCTGCAGGCTCCAAAACCACCACTCCGACATCATCTCGAATATTTAGTAAACTACTATGTATGCCACTAGAAAGGCATATACCACCAGAAAGAAACATTGATGAGTGGAGTAAAAAGCTTTACTACTGGTTGGTTGTTTTTTTGTTCAGAGAAAATGTGAAAAAATCCCTGGAATGTGGAATGGAGAGAGGGGAAGAAAAGTTTAAATGATGCTGCCATAAATCCAGCTAGTGAGCTGGATTTCTCAATTTCAAAAATTGAGAAAGCAAGAGTTAATAGGAGCTAAGAGAACAGTGGTGAAGGGAAAAAGCAATACAAAACTAGCAGTTTAATAGCGCAATAAATAAGGAAAAAGAGGGAAAAGAAAGGAAAAGAAATAGCCCAGATCTTTCTATTCACAGGTGAAAGGAATTTTGGACATCTGAAGTTACTCCATAAGAAGCTTTTTAAGCGAGAGTAGTCAAGTTTTTTAAATTAGATGGGAGGTTGCCTCAACATCAAGCTGAAACCCAAATTACTGGCTGCCTGCCAAGAGAAGAGCAAAACAAAATATCTCTTTACACATGTTATTTCCACAAGCTACCAGTGTCCTTAATAAAGAAAAACCAACACGTTTTCCTCCTGTGGTCCAAATAGCACAAAGGAAAAAAATCTTCCCCTCCCTGAAAGGCACGATCATTTTTCACTAACTGGTATCAGCAAAATAGTTTTACGAATCACTATGCAATGACTTGAAAACTCTTCTGCTCAGCCTCATTATTTTTAGCTTCAACAGATTTCATACTCTTCATTACCTCAGATTGCAAAGAATTTGATTCTATCTTAAGAGCCAGGGATAACTAAATTAAAAATATTTCTCTGAGGGTTACTATGAAGTTGAGTCACTGAGACATTGCAAGTATCTGGACAATACACATACTCAGTCACCACAAACCCTCAACCCTAGAGAAGACAGTCAAATACACTAAATCTAAAAAGACATACAAATACCTAGAGCTAGAAAACAGACTCCTGTGTCTCAGCTTTCTGCTGTTTTCAAGTGTAAATTGTGAAATCCAGTGTTTTGCTAGTCAGAAGATGCTTTAGCTTGTCTTACCATGAAAAAATTTGCAACCATGCAGATAAAGGTGGGAAGCTACTGTTGCAAAATAGTTGCTAAAAAATCCTGATGGTACTTCCCAACAAAAGGGAAAGAGCTAGGACTAACTGACAGCTCTTTTTTAAAAAAACAGATACCTCCCGCAAACCCACCTTATCAAGATACAGAAGGAGAAATCCCAAAGGTTGACAGTTCCAAATGCATCTGGAAAAGTCAAAACACATAATGGGGATGACCAGACATAAAGCAAAACATCCTCCTTTGATAATTCTGCAGAGGCTACAAAGGTACAAATAAATCTTAGACTTCCTTTTTCCACTAAAGAAAGAAAATAGGAATGAAAAGCTTTCCTTTTGCTGCTCATTCAATCACTGCCAACTCCGTAAGCGCCTTCTCATCCAAAAATTTCTCAGGAACACAGTCTGTAATGAGAGGGAAGCTTTGTACTGAACAAACTGTAGAAGTAAGACATTTTCCCCATCCTTCTGCACCAGCCTTTTCTGATTATTTGGATGGAAGAAACCAGTGATTCCAAAAGATATTTGAAGATGAGCAGCAATACTCGTTACTGCTTTGTACTCAACTTTTCAGGTAAAACACCAGACTGATTGGAATTCAGAATAGAATAAAAAAAAAAATCACATACTACAAAAGTGGAAAAGAAGGTCTTCTGTTCATGCTGCATTCCTTTCAAATGACAGGCTGTTTACAGATGCCCTTGCCAAGAAAGTAATATCCCAAATGAGAATTTGACAATTTCCTTCAGCTTTAAAATAACTCTGATGTTCTTGCATAGTACATCTGCTCTTCTGCAGGGAAATGTAAGCACCCTTCTCTTTTTTTCCCCCAGTTGATAACTTTCCTTTCTTATATTTGACACAGAAAATCAAACAGCTTATTAGATTTAACTGGCAGAATAACTTCTTGTTGATGTTAGTTACTACTAGTAAAAAACTATTTCATTCACAATGTGTTTCAGAAGATACACTAACCAAGAAACACGTCAGTTTCAGATTTTCAACATGAAGGAAGAAGAAATGGATAAAATTAAGGTTTGGCAGTCCCAGTGTAACAATACACCATAAACTCGCAGCACAATATTGAAGATACCCATCAACCAAGCCACCTCACATACTCAACGTGTTATGCTCCTGTAGTATTTACTTCTACTGCTATAGAACTAGAGGCTCTGGAAAAAACCCAACACCTCTCCCAGGGCACAAAATCTAGAAGTAACAATTACATACAAGGATATATTATGTTAATATTATAATAAAATAATACACGTGTGATTAACATTTATTACAAGAATGCAAATTTGTTGAAATGTACATGGACTTGATGACATTACATTCAGGTTTCATCAGGTCATAGTAAGATATCTGCATTATACTTGATGGGAATTCTTTAAATTTTTTCTGAGATTATGTATCAAAATTTCCTTTAAAATTAATGGATAGCATTGATTCATGTTCACTTATTGATTTAGTGAACAAATGACAAGAAAAAGTTGATCACAAGTGGTTACTTGTTTTGTATTCTCAGGGTATTTTCAGATCTTTATGGAAGCAAAACTGCCCCAGATTCTGATTCTTTATTTTAAATATCAGCCTATTACCATAAATTTAACTTCAAATATTCAAGGTGTTATTAACAAGAAATCTACAGTATTGTGGTCTTGACTGCTGCCAAGTTTCAATAAGCAAGTGTTAAAATAAAACCATCTATCATAAAACCACCCAGACAAAAAAGCAAGCCAACTGCTGCTGTAACAGTCTTCCCATTAATGACCAAAAGATACTGGAGAGCGTGTGTCTGTAATGAGACAGATATGCACATAGATGCAACACCCAAGATAAAGGGAAAGAGAGTATCACACCCCAAGATAAACATAAGGAGTATATCACAAGTAAAATCCTAGATTTCACACACTTTGCCTATTATTTCAAAAGAACAGTTATTTCAACTACCTGCAGACATACTTTTGTCTAAATTCTAGACAGTCCTAACATTAAGTTTAGAGTTACTACAAAAATCAATACATTTCCTCACTGGAATCCAATCCCACACATGAATCTCCTCAAAGATTTATGAGGGTCCCCTTTAGAACTGTTAAAACACACCTGAATTATACAAATAATGACTTTGAAGAGAAAAAACAAATAGCCTCACAGACTCAGCATAAAACTACTAACAAGGCTGGGAGCCAGCGATGGCAAGACAAGTCTTCGTTAACTAAATAATCAGGAGAAATGAGAAAACCACAAAAATACCACTAGGATGTGATCTAGCTGGCTTGTATGTATGTATCACAGTGGAGATAATGGCCAGTTACAGGTATTTATTATTTTACTCTCTACATTTTTCTAAAGGTTACCTTGACTCTACTTTTTAAGACAGTAAAAAAATCCAGAAACATTTAGAAATATTTTTAAAGTTACTATTTGAAACCATTTGTTAAACCCCTGATTAGAATATTACTAATAAATGCTTTGCATTATCACTGTTCCTTACTGCGTGCAATCCATAACAACAATACAGAAGAAATGCAATCATATAGCACACTTAAAGTATTCACAATAATGTTCCTACTTACGTTTCTGTGTCTGAAACTAATGACTCATTATTACACACATCATTGAAGGTATGAAGTTGGTTCTATAGTTAGAAAAAGGAAGGAAAAAAAATTAAAATTTTATCTGAATATCTGGTGAGGTAGTTTTCTTATATTTAAAAAATAGTATTCATGACAGTAAACAAATTTTTCTAGTAATTTCAATGTTTTGAAATAAAACCCTATGACAAAAATCTGAACAGGCATTCTTGTAGGCAAGGAGGACCCATTTTCTTTTTTATTCAACCTTTCTTTCACTAAAGCAATTAGGTGATGTTACAAAACTCCACCCACTCCAGAAATCAAAACAAGGTGTGTAGCAGCCACTTTGCCCATCAGTTTTCATGAGAAATGAAACACCTACTCTGGAAACTTTTAGGATGTTTCTCCATTATTGTAACATTTACTACAACAGTGAAGATTTCTTTTGTCAAATTATCAAGTGTTGAAAGGCTACAAAATTGGACAATGAAAATTACGTATTTCTATATGATACAAAGCTTTCAAAGGCATCTGAACTGATAAATTCAAGTCATCCGGGGGGGTGGGGGGTGGGGGGGGTGGGGGGGTGGGGGTGGAGGGGTGGGGGGGGTGGGGGTGGAGGGGTGGGGGGAGCCTGTTAAAGGTTTAAATCTCTTTTCCACCTTTTTCCTCAACATTGACATTCCAGATACAAAGATGGCTCTATATCCAATTCTTCACATGTCCATAATATTTTTTTTAAAAAAAAGTATTAATAAACAAAAACATTCTAATAAAAATAAAACTTATTTGTCATTTTGTTTTCGAAAAAATTAAAAACATGGTAACGTGAACTTTTGAAATTCAAATTAAACTTGTTGTAGAACTTTGTCAAAATATTTACTCTTTTCTTTCAGGTGACAGCCAATCTCCTGAAGTCTTTACACAAAGATTTATTTATGTCTAATCAACAATTTTCATGGGGAAATACGTTTTTGAAGAAACAAAATTGAAAATATGCATTAAAATTAGTGAGACACGACAGACTGATTACACAATTATTAACAGAAAAGTTATTAATAGATATTTCAAATGAAACATCTTTAGGAGTGGAAAAACATGTGAACAGAACTTCATGAAGAAATTATTATGACCAATTAGAATTGGGTCAAATAAAGAAGTGAAAGTTCACTGGCTTTTCTGAAGACTAGTGCCCCAACCAAAAATGTTTTGAAAGGGATCAAAGAGTGAAAGAGTATTGAACTGTAACTACCATCAATTTTTAAATCCATGCTCACATGTTGATCCAAATTTCTCACACAAAATCCTTATCAAACAACATTTTGACAAATGGTGTTTTCATCTTGGAATTTTCAAACAATTTTTACAGTAATTTCAACTAAATTCTTAGAATTCTGACACAACAGCGCAAAACAAAATACACACGGGATAGCACCTTCTCGCTAGCCTCCTAACATTTTTTGCACTTCACGTTGTGTTACCATGAAATGCCAGAGGGAATGAAATACTTCTACAATTTTTTACTATATATAAAACATTGTAAGAAACTAAAGACACCTGTGCCCAGACACTCAATTAATGTAACACAGAAGTGTTAGTTACAAAGCACTAACTAACAACGAATATATAAAGCCTTCAGTGAAGAAAGCTGAAAACAAGAAGGCATCTTCCTAGCAAGTCTTTTCTTGAGACCCAGGCACCAAAGGTAATTAAACTTTCTACATAGGAAACCAATGCAAGAAGAATAAATACGGACTGTTCAAGTTTTGCACTGAATTTGTTCTGGAAAAACCTAACTATGTCGCATTTGCATTCTCACTAATTCACAGAACCAAATAAAAAAAGAGTTGAAAAACTGTAAAAGGCAGGATGGCCAGATCAGTTATGAGGATTCATTTTCACATGCTTAAGTTCATCTGCAAGTGGAAGAACATGAAAACAAAGAGTCCTATTTGTGAGGGAAAAGGATATTTTGGAGCTCAACTACCGCAACAGATGACTGGGAGAGTAAATCAAAGGCAAACAAGGTAACAACAAAAATAAAGCTTCCTGTGATTTGAATGAGAAACAACAAATTCACTCAGTGTTACAGAGCAGTTTTAGAGACTAATCATACAAAAAGACTTACTAACTTATTAACAAACAACATTACATTTTTTTTACAAGTTGAAACCAATTTGCTTTAGTCTAAAAATACTGTAAATTTTTGCTTCTGGTAATACATGTCTGTTTACTAAAAATGTCACTTTTTGCAGTCATTTTTATCAATCGTAACAGATCAAAACATACAACTATTTGAAATAACACAATTTCACCCTCCCTTAAATGAACTGCATGCCTGAAAAAATAAACAAACTGATGCATTCTTATTTACAGACTTTCTTTTGGTAAGGATAAACAAAAAGACATACATTAGTAGTTGAACAAGGACAATTGTACTAAACCAGAGGGAAGTACCTACAGGAATAAAAACGTAACATAACTGGAACTACGCAATCATTGGAAATTTACTTCAAAAATCAATGGTACTGAAAACGACATTTTCCAAAACTGTGCAGAATTAAAAAAGTAGTAAGTTACTTTTATGCCCAGTTAATGGTTGTATTTTACAATTTATCTGCCAGATATTATGAGATAACTGTAACCGAATAAATAATAAAGCACACAGCAATGAAAAATCAAACAATGTTATATGTGCTATTTTCACCTACCTTCATCAACTCTCTGAAGTTTTCTTATCACACAAAAAAAACCCTAAACATTCACTTTACACTAATTAATTACGACAGAAAACTAGAATTCAGGCACTGAGCATATTATACCCAGCATTCATATGACATCATAAGGATTACTTGTCTATATAAATTATACTTACAGTAATGTCACTATTTCCTCCAGAAGTTAACTTTTTTTGTATCTTTATGCTTTAGCATCTTTACTGGATGAACTGCATTACATTTTCATTCATATAAATGCAAAACTGAATGGATAATGAATTCAAGTCCAATAAATGCAGTCACCCTTAGAATAGCATTTAATTAACACTGAGTGGATGTAGTTCACAGTTTTGGTTTGTGTTGGTTTTTTTTAACTTAGTAGGTTATAGAGCTATGTAAATTAAATACTTTGGTTAAAAAAATCCAATAATCTGTCTGGAAATACAGGTTACTTCCAATTGCCATTTATTAAAACAATTGTAAGTACTTTATATATAAATATAGTGAGAAGCAAATTCAAGTTTAAGTAAACTTGTCTTGAATTTACTGACAGTCAGTGGAGCAGAGAAGGCCAAACATGTTCAGAAAGTACTACAAAACTTAAGGACAACATGTTTGTTCATTCTAGTACAGTTTCTTCCTATTTATCACTTTGTGCATTAAGGCAAACATGACAGCATGAGCTATAAATTTTAAATACTGGAGTGTCAGAAGAAACACGAAATTGAAAAGGCTCAGATGAATAAAGAAAGTTTGCTTTTGACCTTCAGTACAACTGAACTCTATGGCTATAATACACACATAGGAAGCAACGACAGACAAAAGATATACAGTGTATCTTGACCAGAGCAATCCGGAGCATTTCCATGGGAAAGAGAAGGGTGGTGTTTTTTGTTTTCATCTATTTCTATTTGATGCTCTATATATTTACCTCTTCAATTCAGTCTTCTGCTAATTAATGCAGAAAACTGCTCTCTTGAGAAACAGACTATACTAAACCAACAGGAAAAAGAGGTGTGTACAACACAAAGATGCAACTAATTACAGCAGTCAAGATACTGTAAAGGTAAAAATGAAAACAGATCTAAAGCCTTTGTAAACAACAGATATAGCCATGTCAAGGGACTTAACTTCTACATAGCTGTCACAAATCACAGTTTTGAGAGTTTTGTTTAGCCTGGTAAACTGTTCAGGAAACGTGCTACAGGTCCATATGCTGCAGAACATAACCATAACTTGGACTTATCTCTTGGTGAACCTAACATTCACGATTACGACTTAATTTCCTAAGACTGCATATAAGAGGATTCTGCTGTTTTCACACATTAAAAAAGCCCCCAAACAAGTCCATAACTCATACAACACAAAAAGAAACATTTTTTCTAAATATTATTTGTATTTTTAAAAAATTCTTACTGTTATTTGACTCAGCCCAGCCAATCTCATTGTTAGAGTTGGAGACATGAAGTATTTAAACGCAAGATCAAGACTTTCTTTATCAAAACACAAGGCTGTATCCAATGGTTCTTTTACTGTGCTCCACATTAAATCTGCCATGTTCCGGGCTGCACTTTGTCGCAACTCCTGGTCTGACAGTTTACATAAATACCTAGAATAAATTACAAATGGAAGAAAAAGAAAAAGAAAAAAAAGGTTATGATTCAAACTCGAACATTCCTGGAACACCTTCTTCATTACAGCAAATACATATTTCTGATAGCTGTAAGAGTATTAAGCCTTAAAATATCACTATCAAAAGCCAGTAACTATAAAAAAACATCACGGAAAAACAGAATTATGCATACTATTTTAAAAAGTAAATAAATTTCTTATTTTAAACCTCTTCAGATTTCTTTCATTCCACAAAAAGACAGGAAACACACGGAGTTCTTCAGAAATGTAGGTTGGAAGCCTAAACCTCCTATCTGGTTCATGGGAAGGTGCCCTCTCCACATAGCTGTATCATGTTTATTTACTTTATTTAAAACTGAAGCATCACGATCCGCTTAACATATTAATATATTTTAAAGCTGAATTTCTGGAAACAGTGTCAGTGGACCACAAGCAGCTCTGACAGTGATAATACTCTGAAGATTAATATTTCCCTGTTTGTGGCCTCAGTGACAGAACAGAAAAAAATGTAATTGTGCAATCATTTTCTGATACAATTAGAATAAATGTGGTACACGAACATTTTTTCTGCCATAACCACATGCCATCTGTGCCTGTACATCAGTACTCCCTGTGCCACAGTACTGCTTTCGCAACAGGTGAGTACAGGAATGCAAGCCCAACTTGTTTCTTCTGTTGACAGTAATTACAACCTTTAAAGATGCACAAGAAGCATCACCAGGGATTCTAGGAATCTTACACAGAAACCAAAAATGCCAAAGAATTTGAAACAGCTCAATTCTTCCTACTGCAGACATCTTAGACAAGGAGGGGGGCATCATCTAAAAATGCACAACAAGCCACAATACAGACACTCTTTACAAATGGGAGGCAGAAGAAATAATCATTTATAAAAACTAACTTACAGAAGCTACCACAACCTTAGTCTTACCTAAGCGACTACAAGATCAACACATACCAAGAAAGTCTGTACTGAAATGCCTTCACATATAAAGCACTGACACAGTTAAGAATTTCTTCTAAACTGAATGCATAAAAGAAAAATGTTTAGAAACAAGTTTTCCTGAGCTTATTTTGAAGCAGTTAAAGATTGCACAGTGAAAGGTACGTGCATATAAGGTTAGCATAATTAATTTTTTCTGCTGTACTTCAGCATTTTGACGTTTCAACTACATCCAAACTAGATTTAACTACACAGAATGTGTTAAAAATCCATTTGTTTGACAGCCTAAGCCTGGATCTACCATTGGAGACTGGCCAAATATATGCATGACTCTCTTAAAAAACACAAGAGATAATACCCTGAACTAGATTTATGTGTCATTCCTTTGCATTTACATAATATAAACATCAGTACACTTTTTAAAAAGCAAAAATACAGGACCTGACTCTTATTTAGATTAAGGCCGTTTTTCACTGCTCTTGTGTAGAGGCCTTAAAATAAACACACTTAAATGATACTTAACATTGTCAAACACAGGAAAGTGACTTCAGTGCAAATAATCTCAGGGACTGTAGATCTATGCTAGAAATCACAGACAAGTAACAGCAGAACAAAAGAACGACCATTCAGGGCCAAGGCAATCAGATCTTTCACTGTTATTAATTGTGAAATCTGTCTTCTCATGTGGACCACTGGAAATCAGATCACAGCAAGAAAGTAATGCCTCTGTGCTATGATTTCTAAACAAAAGTAGCAACAATACTCATTTGAAAAGTCCAGCAGCAAACGAGACCCAGTGACCAATCTTTAACCTATGGACAGGTGAGGGGAGTTACACTGATGAAAAAATGCATTGGTCCATGTTGCAAAACCTAATAATCTCAATATGACTATCACCAACCTTGGACCAGTTTTTATATCCCCGTTTTGATATGCAAAGCACAATCAGCCCTGGTTCCCGAAGTGTTTCAATGTTCATAATGGACATCAAGTCATACTCAATTGTTTTGTGAAGGACTTCTAAAGATCTCAAACATGCATAAATAAACTACATGATTTTTTTTCATTTTACTTGGGACAGACAAAGAGTGCTTGTGTGCAACAGACAGGCGGGAGTGGACACATCTACATATACAGCACCAAGGGTGCTTTTGTGGCTTCACTACATCTCTTTATCAGGACCTTCACCTGAAATCTTCCTCACACTAGAAAGTTTGGTGAAGCAACTATACTAATCTAGTTTATACAACAAAACAATTTTTATTTTAATGCAATAGTATCAGTATAAACCTACTTTCATTCATAAAATTCATATTACAACAACATCATTACGGTTCTTTCAGCACGTTTACTGTATTTAGTCCAAGCCTGAATCAGACTTGTGTTATGTTTTCCATATTATAATATCATTAAGGGATAGCATTTAAAAAAAATCCCAACCGTGTAGGTACATTTTCACAGCTACAGAAGTACCTCAACAGGTACTACATAACAATCTGTTTTGCCAAGGCCCTGAAGTTACACAGGAAAGAGCACTTTTTACTTGTTAATCCACATCCTAGGGTTTTTTTTTTTAACACGACTGGGTTATTCTAACCAGGTACAGTATAAACATAGAAGATAGCATGCTTGTCTTTACAAGTATACCTGCATCTACACCAGAAAATTTATTGGCCCTACTACACCGGTCATAAATCAAATATGATCATATCTTTACTACCAAGATTAAAACTACAGAAACATGCAGAATAGGCCAAGCCTCATTTTCACTGTGGAAAGACACAGTGGCTTAAACCCATCTGTATCAGTAAACTGGGTCCATTTTATGCTTTTACTGGTAGAATGTTATTATTAACAAAAGAAACCTTTAGCTAACACTGGCAATGCACACACATCTTTCCTCACACTGACTGCAAATTTGCTGCATTGCCTTACATAAGAACAGTGATACTGAAGCAAGGCAAAAGGTCTATTTAGCCAAATATAGCCACTCTAAAAGCAGATGAAACATTTATCCCATATATAACAAAATGGATGCACCTATCTACTACTGTGAATTCATTTATCTCTTTCTATTTATCCTTGTGGCTTTCTTATTAACCTAGGCCACTTAGCTTCACAATTCTGTTCGCATGAAAAACAACCTCCTTTCCTGACATTTGTATGCATGTTCTCCATTTCTTGTTTTTTAAAACCTGTGAATTATCATTCCCTATTTACTGTCTTCGTATTACTCACGTAACAGCCATTTCCCTTGTCAAAAAAACTCCTAGACTACGTCTCTCCTCCTATCAATGTAACTTTTTATCTCCTACCTTCTTCATCACCCTTCCTATCACCTAGGTAGTTCTCTTATTATCTCTATGACATGGAACGATCAGAACTGTATATAGCATATAAATGTGAATATGTGACTGATTCATATAATGGCTTCATAATGGCTTTCATTCTGTCCTTCACTTTTTTTTAATTCCTAAATTTTTATCTTTTTGATTCTGATTAGCATTAAGTCTTAAAGGAATATATGAAAAATACTTCACAATCTCTGTAAACTAGTAAATCTGAAAATTTTGCCTAAATGAGACTTTTGGAAAGAAACATACCTCTTCTTATACATATACATATGGGATGGTCTATATATGTATAGGACCTGTCCTGCCAGACTGGCATACTTAAAATAATCAGTGAATATATATTATCTACATTTAAGCAACACATACACATATACATTAATTTTTAAAATATCAGTTTTAGTCTACTGAATCTATTTAAATTTTCTATATTTGGAGATAGAGAGAGTTCAGTTTTAAACATGCAGTTCCATGTTAATGTAACACTTGCAACCACATCTTATGCTTCAGGACTTCAGCTACTCAGCTGTGAAATAATCTTTTTTTCCCTTAATATGACTCCTTTGGACCACAGCTGCAAAAGGGATATCTAGCAGAATGAGTCAGCGCTCCTCAGTGATATGAAGCATTCACTTAAGTGCCTGGCTATTGTCTCCTGACTTGTCTATTCTTTGCACCTACAGCATAGATCTTCAGATTTTTGGAGCAGTTAAAATATTTTTTGCAATTGAAAACTTCAAGGCTTATTAGAAGAGTTTTTCAGGACATTTAGTAGCAAGAAGTCATCTTGGGCACTCCCGTAACACTTAAATTCTTCAGGAAAATATTTTTAAGCGGAAAAGTAATTTGAATTCTTTCAGCTGCATTCTCTCTTACTGTATTCCACAGGAAGCACTGTGGATCAACACTTCTGTTCGGAGCTTTCACTTCCTCTGCACACAGCAGTGCTATGCCTGTGCCCTGTGCCGAGACTAAGCGGCTACCACAGGAACAACTGTCACTTGCGATTTCCTCTCAATGTGCTTGAGCACAGAATGTTCTGTTTCTCCCTAACTGGGGCAGAGACATGAATCCTTCGTAAAAAAAAAAAATCTCTCAAGATCTGTCTTGAAGTGAGAGAGAGGAAAAAGTGAGGAGAGGAGAAAGGGTTAGAATTAAACATGGTATTGGTCAGTACTAACGCTACACACAGCACTCTGGTTTTGCCAGAGGAACATTAAGTAGGTAACACCGACTGGGATGTCAAAGAAAGCAGAATTTCAGGTCTTTTTCTTCATACTATGCAGCACATTCTGGTGGTTTATAGAGGCACTTACAATATCAGACATACAACTTTATCTCTTACTTCTCATAAAACTGGACTTCATTGCTAGTCATCTTCTTTCTAAAGGATAGAGCTATCCATGACACTTTCCATCAACAACTTTGCCACTGAAAAAAACACTGTCCTCAAAACACCGCTGTTTATAGCTACTGCTCTCTTCAGGCATTCAATAGCTGGAACCACGCAGAGCATCTCTCATCTTGAGGTAGGAGACAGATGGAACTCATGTCTTTTATAAGACACATCATCAACAACTTGCCCTCATTTATAATTGCAGTTACGTCACTTTGTCAAGAAGTCTCTTCTTTTTTTCATGAGAATTTTGCAATTTGAAATGTAGAATTCCAAGGTATTAGGATCAATAAAAGCTTCCTTCTGAGGTCAAAACCACTTTGCTTCCTTACTGTAAGTCCTTTATTTCTTTCCTAAACTGCATAAAAACATAGGCCCTTCATGGGCAAGATAAGAATGCTGGTGCTCCATTCCCCAGGCAGAACATAGCATTTAGTAGCCTTTTTTTAGTAGTAGCAATAATGACAGCATTGCGTCCATGATCTCTGCAAATTCCAGCAGTGGTCTCCTCTACACAAATGCACACTTTGCTGTCCGTTTCATCCACTCCCAGTACAAATAACCACAGAACAGGAATATAAAGGTTAACCTCATTTGATAAAAGATGCTGCTAAGATGCCAGTCAGGTGATCTCTCTTTCTGCTTATGCTGATCAGCACTCAAAAATGCAGTTCTTGCAAGGAATCTACATGAGTGGCAATTTGGACTAACAGCCAATTAGAGCCCCAAGAGCTCATTCTAGACAGACTAAAACCCTCCCCAAACCTTCTTAGTTTGCATAGCAGGAGAAGCTATTGCAGGATTTGTTTCAAAGGTGCTGTGCTGCTGTGCCCAGGATTATGTTTGCTTTTTTTTTACTACAGTAAAAAGCAGATGGAGGCCTAGAGACCCAAGCTGCTAAGACAAGATCCCTAAGCTTGACAACCACATGGGGTGAGCTGCATACATCAAGAAAGTCTTTTACCAAAGGCATCTGTGTTAATTTCCGTCCCACAGAAAGGCAGAACACTAGAGGTTATTTTTGTTATATGGCCTCCAAGTTTCATGTCCCAATCGCTTTGGATTTTGTAATGTTCAGAAATTCCAGATCTCCCATCAGGATTCAGCTGTGAAAAACAGAAACTGGAGGAACGTCCCCTTTCTTCTCTAAACTGCTAGTGTTTTCCAGAGATGTATCCTGTATCAATATTATCATTCTGATTGACATGAACGTATTGTAAATGCTAAGAACAGACATCAAGGGTATTATTTATGGCAAGAAACTGCTGACAAATCACATTTCAAATCAGATGCAAATATTCTATCAGTGAAGAGGAAGAGATGAGGAGAAAGCAGGAAAAAAAAACCTCTATTCATTCCAGTGACCCTAATTGCAACTACAGTTATAAAATAGAAAATGCTTGAAGAATTAGAGGATGACAAGCAATTGGAGACTAACAGCAAAGACTGCAGGCTATGTTATTGTGTCTCACAAGCTCCTTCTTATCAGCCTATCTCTAACTGTTGATCCTTCAGTGCTCTTTTTAATTTCCATACATAGTAAGAAGATAGGTAAGACTCATAAACCAAATTCCCAGGTACATGAACAGCCATTAATGGAATATGTACGGAGACAAGAACTTGAAGATCCTCTGCCTGTCCTTCCTAGACTGCTTCATGATTAGTAATTACCTTTATAAGGTTTCAAAGATAACACATCAGCATTAAAGGAGTGGACATGGCTAGACTGTAACTCAAGAGTGGTATGTTTTAATAAAAGATCAAAATACTCTCCTTGGCTGGTATCACTTTGGTAGAGACCATGCTATTGCAAGATGGATTGATAGCCAAACCAGTACTTAAATTTATAGTCAAAATTCTTTACAATTAAACCCAGAACATTTTTAAATATGAAACATAGTTCTGACTCTCATCATTCTGTGCACTTTTTCTTATCAATGTAATTGTTTTTGTGAACAGTATAATTTTCTACTGGTATAGTTAAGCAATATAATCTGTAAAGGCACGTTTTACTGCTATCAGGGAAGTAAGCTATGACCAGTGTAAACACATTTTCATTATTACAGTTATAGGAAATCCAGAGCCTTGAAGGAGCTGCGGGCTCATGCAAGAGCAGTGGCCTTTTAGGTTGTCTGCACCGGTAAAGCTTAATGTTGGGCCACTGGAAGAAGAATTAGCTGTGTCGCACCCCTACACCTCTGGGCAGATACATATACGCAAGATAATTTCATCAGCAACTCATGGGATTTGTTCTATTGACCTGAGAAACCCAATAAAAATAAATTGCTTGTATAATTAAATATCTTTATAAGTGCTTTCAATCTAAAGTGTTTTTCATGATAGGCAGCTTGATATAAAGAAAATCTTTGGGACTGGATATATTTAGATACATAAAAGTGTGAGTAGACTTTTGATAACACTTCAGCTCCTGCCAGCTGGAAACATAGAACATCAAAATGTGAAGCAGTGTTAAAACTCAGTGAAATTCTGTATATGAAATCTCAATGACTACATACTGCTCTTCTACCTACACCGCCTCACTGCACATTTTATGTAAAGTTTTATGAAGACACTGCAGTAAGTGAAACCGTATTACAACTGAACCTGACACAACATGTTGGAATGGGGCTGGACATCACACTAAAAAAGCTATTAACAAGATTGATCTGATTGATACAGAAATCAGACAGATGTAAGGAGCTGCCCAAACTAACTTGAAACATTACCTTCACTCTCCTTGTTGAAATGATATAGTCAGAGCAACAACTCAAACAATTAAAAGTGTATCAGCTGAAATTATAAATAGGTGATGTCAAAAAGTCCCACAATAAAATTTCTTAAATTAAAAATTTACCTGATAACGTAAGTCCTAAAGGGTATAATGTGCTGCATGACAGCAGGGATGTGTAGCCATATTCTGATCTATAATGCAAAAACATAAATAAATAAAAATTTCATTAATGACGTTTAATGAGAATGGTAAAAAATGAAATATTGCTGGTACATTTGCATGTGCAACCCCACTTTAAAAAAAAGCTTTGTTGTTTTTAATTCAGCTTCAACTCTTTCAACTACTTAAATTTCATTTTCAGAACTGTTATCTAAGGAATGTTTCTATGACCTACAGACAGGAGTTGCATCTTTTCTTCTAGTCACTTGGAAAATATAAACTTTCTGTAAACAGTATCATAAATCCCAGATGTCTCATTTTTGTATTTTCTGTAGTTTCTTCCATAGGAAAAACTGCTCAGTCCTGTGGGGTTTCTCGTTCCTTCTTCTTTTAAAGTCTACAAGAAAATAATTCCATTCTTTCTCTTCCTTGCAAATCTCTCCTAAGTCAAATCACTTTATTTCACTTGTGTTGATGGTTTGCTTCTTAGGGCTTATATATCCTATAAAATAAAATCATGCTTTATAACCAGTGATTAAGCATAGGTTTTTTACTATCATATTTGCATTCCCATATTTACCATTCTGCCTTTTACCATCTTTGCAAAACTATGCAGGAAGAAAATGTATGCAGAGAAGAAAACCCTGCAACAGCTAGTTAGCACCGCTGTGAGGAAGAGAGGACCAACCAAACTACTTACACAGGCAAACTCAGAAGTTCAATCTGCATTTCAAAAAGGAATGCTGAGCCTGTTAAACCTGTTACAGAAAGACAACTACATGCCAGGCAAGGGATCTAGCAGAGATGAAACATTAGCAGCTGTTACTACTACCCACATAATTTTAATCATGTGAGCACACAAATCTTGTGAATAGCTAACACCATCAGTCACTCAAAGCTGTCAGGTCAATTTACATCTCCATGTTTATTCTTCAAAGAATGTTTAATCTTTGCAACTAATGCAATAAATTCTAGCTGAGGACTAAATTCTCACCAGGATTTTGCGAAATTCTGTACGAAGAAAATCTAAACCCTCTTGCTGGGAGAGAAAAATACTAGGCTGTAGTAAAACTGTATCACCAACATTTATCTTAAACATTTCTGGAATTAGCCAAACAATTTTACGAGTTCATTCTGAAAAAAGTGTTTTCAGACTTATTTTTTACAATGCAACTAACACTACACAGTAACAATACTACCCTACTCTGCAAGACAAACCAGCCAATTCTTCACATTGCATGGAAGACCACATTTGGAATAAGCTTCTGATCCAACTGGCAGTCTCAAGAAGAAAAAAATGCTAACATCCCAAAGATAGAAAGTGTAACTAGAAGATGCTTGTTCTAGAAACAGGAATTAAATAACATTTTGACAAGGAATTGCAAGGATGACAAGATACTGTTGTATAATTTGATTTTTAACATGATACATGCTCTTTTTCATGAGCAGTTTGAAACAGAAAAGCGAATATGTTTCTTCATAAAAGTAGGAAATATGTTTATAATTTTTTTTAATAACTTTCATTGTTCATAGTAATTTTCACTCTGTATTAATTCAAACTTCTAATGCCATTTCATACATCTGTATAATTGCATTATATACAACCTTCATCCTCAGAATTTAGATCATGGATAATTTCATGTTAGAGATGAAAACTTGATTTTCATCATGAACTCAAATATAAACATACTATTTAAATAAAATTACATGAAATAGCATATATAAAATGACAAAAATGACATATATAAAGTTACATTAAAAATTCGTAACTTCCATCATACTTTTTTTTTTTGCTTCCACCTGCTTTTAAGACAATTTATTGCATTTGCTCTGTTCTCAAGCTTCAGAGGTTTTTGGTTTCTTTTTTTTATTTGTTCTTTTCATAGGTAATTCATTTCTAAAAGGCAGTGCATCTCTCAACAGTTTTTACTTCTGACAAGTTTTTGAAGTTTCACGCAGTACAATTAAACCAACATTTTGGAAACCATCAGCATTATTTCAACTAATTCATATCCGCTGAGGGAGCAGTTAATCATCCACAAAACTGAACTGGTACAGAATGAAGCAATTAACAGGCTTTCTCAGTAAGGTTTAAACCCTCTACAGAACAAGCTGTAGGTCAGTCGTTTCTCTGTCTGCTACTTTGGTATTTTTAGGAAGACCAACACATCAGGTAGTTAGACTGAGCAAATACCATGGAACATAAAATGTGGAAGAAAGGAGGAACCAAGTATCTAACTAAAAAAGACAGCAAAGAAACATCCTAAGAAGGAACAGTCAATCCTGCCACAATACAGGTTGCTAAGAAAGTATCTTACAGAACTGCGAGCTGGAGAAAAACAAGAGTGCAAACCAGCCAACTCCCTGTGTGAAGTAAATTGCATTGTACTACATTTGCTGGCTTCATCGTTACAAACATTAGCTTGCCTGGCAAAGCCATTTACTCAAATGAGATTTGACGGATACAAAAATTTAAGGAAACATCTTTTCAATAATTTTAATGACCTCTATATAAAGAAGACACCAGTAATCACACACAAGTAGCTCAATTCCCCACAGTCTTTACTAATTTGTGGTAATGGTCTTCTCTTACATGCACCTGTAGAGTGAACTTAATGAGCTATTCACCCTGCTTTGTGGAAGAAACAAAGCAAATATTTTCCACACGCCTCTGCAGCCTTGTCTACGAGAAGTTGAATGTTAGCAAATGATTCTTTGACTTCAGTTCACTATTTCCAACCTCACCTATTCTACTTCCTGGAGCTTACTACTAAGCCTGACTTTTTAATGACAAATCAATTGGTTCATCCACACCACAATCTTTCTGAACATATTTTTGAAACATTTATGGTAGTAGCTAAACAACTCATTCATCTCACAGGCTTTAAAATAAAATTCCAGCATGGATACTTCTAGGACTCTTTACAATAATGACTACTAAACTGCCATGCTCAAGAGTTAGTACAACTGTGAAAATGTATTTAAGAGTTGCTACATACTATGGTTCTGGCTTTACACACTGAGAACCAGTTAACAGTTGACACTGCAGAGCTGTTCACTGAGCTATTATTGACAGGGTCAGTCATAAATCTCACACTATGCATAAATCCCATAAACTCAAATGCATTGGGATAAAATCAAGTCAGATTAGCAGAGTTCATACTGAGATCACCAATTATTCCCCCCCCCCCCCCCCAAAAAAAAAAAATACAATTTTGTGAATGCTTCTTTTTGTTTTATTGGAGTTTATCATTTCACAGACAATCAGAAACATTTATTTAAAAAATTGTATTCACCTAAATTGATATATGATATAAAAAGAAACAGGGAAAAAGAAACATTTACATCAAAATTAGAAGCTTATGCACCATTACAGAGGTAGAGAAAAATAATGGGTTTATATATCAAAAAAATAAAGTGTATTTTGTCAAAAAAATTAGCAGTCTCATTCTGAACGAATAAACATTGCATTTGCAAGTCAGAAGCACTGTTAACAAGTACACTGAGTGACACCTAAATGCGGGAAGTGGATGAATAAAGCACATTACACATAAAACATGTTCTTATACTTTCTGTAGTGAACTGACAGATAAAATCTAAAGATAATGTTCTTTTAAAAACCATTTTCTTCTAAACTCACAGAGATCTACAAGCAAAGCCAGACAGAGTTCGAAAGAAAGATTCTAGTTGAATGGTAAAAGATACAATGCTGGAAGACGTTGAAGAAAAAGTACTTCAACTGGTTACGGTTTGGGTTGAATTTCATTTTATCTGGCAGGTTTAACCATAGCATTCATCTAAAATACCTGCAAGAGACAGCTAAATGTATTACCTAGAACAAAAGATAAATGCAAAGTTGCTAAGTGATTATCTGAAAGAAGAAACTTCACAGGGAAATACTTTGGGTTATGGCGCATCACCAAGAATAAAGAAAATAAACAATTTATGTAGAGAAAAATAAAGACTTCAGAAAAGGACAAAGAAGAAAGGCAGATACAGTTTATAAACATACACTGGTATAGGGTATCTAGGAAATGGGGTTTGCAGTCAGAATGCTTGTTGAAAAAAATGCCGGTGTGATAGGGAGCTGCCACTCGTGATTCAGAACCGTTTTGCCCATTCTCACAAATTAAAACAGAAATCAGACATGCAAAAATGTTTGGTTCCACGGCCAAAATTTACTTCTAAACCAGAATAACCTACAAGGCCACACATTTTCAGCAGATTGATGAAGACTGCAGGCTGCACTGACAACAGCTAGAGATGGAAAACTCATCTTACTGTTACCATCATTATTATCTTATCATTGGATTATCACTCAAAAGCTCATCAGTTCATGCAGAAAGGGCCAGAAGATGATCCTATCTCCATAATTTAACATACAGAAGCCCTGCAACAGTCCTCCTGTTCAAGCTTACAAGAACAGAGCATATCATAGCCTTACTCATTTGCTCTCTGACCTACAAGCTAAGAACCATTACACTAAAAGGATCAGGAGCAAGGGATGTATATCACCATCACTAGCTTTATTTCAGTCACTGGTTCCCTCTACGCAAATATATTCCAAAAGTTATTTATAACAGCATCCTGGCTGGTCAGTGACAGCAATAAGGAAGGAGGGAAGATGTGTGGAAGGACAGACCTGATTTTAAATATTTAAAATTGCAAAAAAAGTCAAAATTAAACTAACTTAATCCAAGGCATAACAAACTATTGGTTTTCCTTTTCGTCCATATGTAACACCCACAAGACAGGTCATGACTTCACATTCTCACATTACCCTAAGTCTTCCTGTGTCCTCCTTCAGAGACTGTGCGTTTTATTTCTATTGTGATTCTCCTTCAAATCTCCATTAGAATCAATTTCTGCTAGTGAAAAACTGCTATTATTTCAAGATGGAGCAATGATGAAGGATATGAATTCTACTCAGTGAAAAGAAAAGATAGTCACCTCTATGCTGCAAATGTATATAATGATATATAATCACAGGAAATTGAGAAGAAAGAAATCCATCGGCTTTTCCTTTGTGCCTCATAGGAAACAGGTAAAAAGTTAGTATACCCTGAGCTTAAAACATTTCCGTGACAAGTTCAAGGACAGAAATGACCTCTGACAACATTCTTATAAGTACTTTCTGGGACTCTTACAACTTCTGTGTCTAGGTACAAACTTGCAAAACTACTTGTGTGCTTACAAGAGATCTATAGAGTTTGGATGATGAAATACTCAGTGGACCAGCAAACCTCACATTCCTAACAAAGAAAATCTTATAGTGTTTTTTTCCCTCCCCAGTCCTACAAAATTCTTCCAGACTTCAGTCCTTTTACTTTTTGTGTTTAACATTAAACAATTCAAAGGCGATACTTACATTAGATACCACTGTGATAAACGCATGTGCTATAAGAAACGGCAGCGTCTCAGGGGTTCCGTATTCAAAACAATCCTTCATGAGGGAAAGGCCATTTTTTCCACAAAACAGACAAACATAACGAAGCAAGTGCAATGGTACTTCTACATCCTAGAAATATAAACAAACAAAAAGAATAATTTGAACAATCAATACTAGACCTATTCAGACACACAGAAAATTCGCAAGGTAGATTAGTGTAACACAAATCTATACAGGAGTGAACATGGCTATTTTAAGGTTCTAGGAAATATGCACCTTTTTAAAAATGGACAACTTACATTCATATCACAGAACGCCCCTAATATATTGCTTTCTTGAGCAGAAATATCCTGTTTAAAAAGAAAAAAAAAATTAACTGAAGCAACAGAAATACATTTATAGAACAAAAAACAACTGACTTTTAACAGATACTATAGTCAACTTCCAGAAAAAAATGAATCCCCAATTTACACAGAAGCTCTCAAGCTTTGCTGCACTTTTACACTGCAAAACATACTTTTCCAGGCCACCGTTTTACCTTTATTAATATGTATTTGTAAGTACACAAATATACTCTCAGGATAAAATGTCAGCAGTGGCTTTCAATGGCTGGATCAACAGATGATTCTTCACATCACCAATTTTTTCAACCAAATACTGCAAAGGGGATGGCTGCACCCCAGCCTGAGAACTACAGATCAGAACCAATCTAGGTGTTTCTGAATGCAATTTCTACATAAAGATGAGACATATATCCAAACATCTGAATTTAGATGAAATACAGGATGTTCTACAATCCTACATTTAATGACTTAAGGGGCTAAACTGTTGGATTATTCATTTCCATCAGAATATTAGAATTCTTTGCCTTCAACTACTATATTCTTTTACATAAAACAAATCACATCATATAAAATAAGTGTCTTATAGACTTTACAGGTTTAAGCTAACGAAAGAGGAGGAAGGAATTGTATCACCCTATCAATCTGTTACCTATTCACTGCAGCAATAAAATTATTTTCTAGATGTACTAAACTGAAAAGGGTCTGGAAAAATAGATTTTCTTTTTAACGTTCACAGCATCCACTCGTTGGGCAGTATAAAGCAGGAATTTTCTTTATTGGGGTTGTAACATATATTGTATGTATCTCGCATATGGCTGGGGGCAAAAGAGCACTGAAGATCACATAAAATGTGACTGTAAAACCACAACATTGCCATGGATACTTGCAGGTAGTTGCAGCACACATTCTTCTCCTTCCCATCCCTCCGTGCCAAACAACCAGTTCTCATAGTCACAAATCAAATGTGAGCTTAACATTAAGCTTTTAAATGAAGTTTCCTGAATATATTTCAAATAGCTGTGTAGGAGTAAGCTTCTTAAAACTGTATCAGAGGATACTAGAGGCAAGCAGTTTTGGATGGATTAAGTGTGATACAAACATTTTGAATTATTCAATATGCTCATATTATAGCTAAGCATTTATTTTCTTTTTTCTTCTGCTGAACTCGAAGTCATGCCTGAACTCGTGACACTCTAACAGTTATTTTTAAAACAGCTTTTGAAGCCAGTAGGTGGTTATGTTTTCAAGTAGCAAGAGAAGGTGTTTAGCACTCTGCTCATGAAAACTGCAGAAATTGTGTGAGAAATTTCATTAGTCTTCTTGAATAAAATAGAGACTTGTTGTAGAGTGAACTACAGTTCTTAGAACGCAGAAATCAAAAACTCATGGAGGTCTGTTGCACGAATCCTGCAAAGCTTACTAAAAGTGTTGCAGTTGAGAGACTGAATCTGGAAACGTGACTCCTGTTCTTGCAGACGTGAAACAGAACAGAGACTGAGAATCCCTTAAGATCAGGTTTATAAGGAAATAATAGAATTCCTCATGGGAATCTAATGTGGCATTAAAAAACACCATCACTTCAGGAGAGCTTATAGCAGCTGTGCAGTATCTAAAGGGAGCCTACAAGAAAGCTGAAGAAGGACTTTTGACAAGGGCATGTAGGGATAGGACAAGGGGGAACGGCTTTAGGTTGAGAGACAGTAGGTTTAGATTAGATATTAGGAAGAAATTCTTCACTGTGAGGGTGGTGAGACACTGGAACAGGTCACCCAGAGAAGCTGTAGCTGCCCCATCCCTGGAAGTGCTCAACACCAGGCTGGATGGGGCTTTCAGCAACCTGGTCCGGTGGAAGGTGTCCCTGCCCATGGCAGGGGAGTGGGAACTAGATAATCTTTAGGGTCCCTTTCAAACTAAACCATTCTGTGATTCTATGATGAAATGTACTAGTTGATGTCTGAGATGGACACAGTCTTGGTGGAGGGCACTTGATTAAGAGTGATCTTCCAAGAGAGAAGCAGAGATGGCAAGATTCCAAAGAATCAAGGACTACAGCTACAGAGACCTGAACAACTGAGGGGTTTTTTCCCTCTTTCATTTCATCCTCTGTCAAGAACTGCTAAATAGTTGGGTAACTTTTCAGATTCATTGCTCATTCTCAGACAGGGCAAAGTTCAGGAGCGCACTCTACATCGCTTCTTTCTCTACAGGATTTTAAGAGTCTCTATTTTCTAGATTTTTTTTTCCCCTGTGAAGTGTCCATTCTAGCTAGGTATTACACTTGCTGCACCAATAATGAAAAAAATAGTCTTAAACTACCCTGTATGCAAGATCTCTTAAAAAGATATCCCGTACATTAAAAAAAAATTAAAATTAACTAATTCCAAAGTATGAACACTTCTTAAAAAAAAACCCACCACAAACAACCACATTTATAAACATATTTTGAGTTAATTTTGTTTAGAATGAAAAATAGACACAAAGGCCCCTCTCTCTGGGCACCAAAAATATTGGCAGATTTCAACAGAAGGAGATGGTGTGTTTCCAGATGTTATCTTTCCAGATTTTGTTTCAATATTTATGTCCTGAAGTGGGCTGACCTCCAAGTGATTGCAACTGATTGTGCCGTTTTAGAAATCCTAACTTAGTAGAAAGACATTTTTCATGAGGCTTCTCATCAGTGTAAGGAAAGTTGAGACAAACATTCTGTCTATACAGACTCATATTCATTCTACACAAGTCAAGACTGTATACTTGATTTACTTCCACATGATGCAGTTCCACTGTCCTTGTATATAGCATATTTCTGTGACATTTCTGCCCTCTGCCAGGCCACTTGTTTAAGGTAGCTTCTGCTGTCAAGAGTACACAAGCCCTTTTGACTACCAGCCAGGCTTCCATGGTCTCTACTCCCTCACTTCAGAAATGCTGTAAGGGACAAGAGTAACTTTTTGCTGGTATCATTTAAGGAGAGAATCTATAGGATCATATAAAAGCAAGACACCCTTTTGACTACCAACAAATGTTGCTTTGCTGTTCATTTCCATCCAACTTCATGAACTTCTAAACCAGGGAAGACCTCTTTTGCATTATTAATGTTTTTCTTCTCCACTAGATGGTCAAGTGTAGAATGGCTTTGGCAAGCACCTGATAAGAGGATTAGACTTCAAGACTTGTCTGCTTCATTAAAAACAAAGATCTTGGAAGTGTATACAGAGCAAAGGTTAACACTAATAATGACTGCTCATCGTTACCAGAAGGTAATAATACCATGTGAAAGCCCTACATTGGTCATTTCTAGGCAAAGTGAAACCTTACTGGATGTGAGACTCAATGAAATTGTATAAATTCATCTCAAGAATCTGGAACAAGTAATTTCTGGAGTTAGTGTGTGGAAACTGTGAGTCTGTTTTGCATCAGAAAATTTCCCTTTTTTCCAGGGCAAAAGAAATGCTTAGAGGGAGAGGGAAAGTTACACCAGCTTCTTGCAACAAATTCTTGGCATATTTGGTCTGTTCAGGAATCTGTTTAGCTCAGACATACAGATGATACACTCAAAATGGGGATTTTCATTTTATGATCCCTTGAGGACTGAGTCCAAGACTCATTTAAAACAAAGTGCTCCCATTACTGGGACTAATAACTTGTCTTAATTCAACTAAGATGTATTCTAGACTGAAATCCAAAACTAAATTCTAAACCTCAGTAAATGAGTTAACTCATGGTAGAAGAAAGTTTTGACATGAAAATACCTAATATTACTACTGTAGAACAGCAGAACCCTAGTGCTTCCTAATTACAGAAAATCTCAGTTGGTAAAAAAATGATTGATGCTGGGACTTTTCAAATGCAAGCAAAAATCTCCCCCCGAAAAAGGAAATAAGCGCACAACAAATATGGCAGGCTGGCGTACCTCTGTAATCCATACCTAGAAACAGAAAGAGTCTAGCAGAAAAGTAAAAAACTCTGCCCTCGCTTGTCTGCACCTCAGGAAAAGTGTTTCACCATCTCAGATTCCCTTTAAGTTATGTTTTTAGGAGAGTCAACTAAAGTATTCAATAATTCAAATGATACATGCCAGCGTGATATATATCAGTACGTCTAGAGTGATAGCCAGTCACAGTACAGCAACCTCCATCATATCTGCGTCCAAATCACTTTATAGCTGCACATCAAGTGAAAAAGAAATCCCACCAAGCACTTTGAGATTTTCTTTTTATCATTTGGAAGTGAAATTGAAAGAGAAGAAAAAAAGAATACATAAAATTGTCATTTAAAAGAAGCAAGTGTGCTTACACATAGACAAGCTGTTACAGAATTGTTCATTGCATATTCCTAAGAAGCTAGTTTCAGTAGGCGTCCCACAGGAGTACAAAAGATAAATCACTTAAGTAGTCATTGATTTATTTTTTTTTAACTGACAAGATAGATCTACCCTCTACAGCTCCTACTTGCAGAGGCTGAACTACAGATTTATTTATGTATGGTGAAAGTTTAAAAGGCAGGCCAAAATGAATGATGGGGAACACGAAATCCAAAAATGCTAAATTTGCCTCATTTCTCTATACACACAGAGTTGTAAAACAACCTCTTAACTTATGCCCATATGTTTTGGAACAAGACAAGAAACCAAAATCCAGCCCACCCAAAAAACCCACTATGTTGCGGATTTTAACCAGATTTATTGTCAGATATGGCAGGATTCATTCAACAAGGATTGATTTTATCTTGTGATGACCCTAGCATATATAACCAAAATTATATATATAAATTGGTATCTTCTCATTTTGGACTTAAGTTTGCTTTATAAACTTAACCACTCAGAGCTCCAACAGAACTCCCAAAACTCTCTAAAGATAAAAACACTGGGTTAACTGCAATTTAATTCTCTGCTTTGACTTTCTCAAAGGTCGTTGGATAGAAGCTTTTTTTGTATAGCTAAATATAGACCTTCTTTGCATACAAATATTGTATAAGAACTGTTTATTTGTTATTAGACCACCACAAGTTAGATCACAATCCAACCTTTCCAAGAGCTGCATTGTTCCAACCAGGAAATGCTAACATCTTCATATTTATTTCAGAAACTGAATTAAACATTGCAGGACTTTTGAAAATTTTTGATTTATGTTTTCTTTAGAAAAAAGTATGGAAAATGTGAATGGTAGCCACAACAAATGTCACAGAGAAGAATCAGCACCGTTAAAACAAAGCTACTTGTGTAGAGCTCAGTTGTTATTCCAGTCAATTAAACAGTTGTTCTAACAAGTTTGGTCTCGCACAAATTTTAGTTTATGAAACTTTGCTTCTAGAGCCACAGATTGTAATGAAAAGAAATTAGGAAACTACTAATGGGTTACCTTCTGGAAGAAAGGCTTCGCTATAGTCCCCTTTTTGCCTTCCTGTTATTTAAACAGTACAATAATTCAGTGTACAGTTCCATCCAACACTTATCAATATATTACCTATAACGATTAAGCATATTTTAAAGAAAGTTTAAGAGTACGTGTCATTTAAAAAGTTTCTCTGAAAAGTTCTACTGAAGTTCAACAGGAGAGCTGAATTTGCCCACCCTGTGTGAAAGCAACTAGCACCAAACAAACACAGCCTACTCATTAATGAGAACAAATAACCTTTCACAAGATAAATAAATATAAAGATAAGGTATACCTCTATTGTGGGATGAGTGTTATGCTTATAAGCAGTGTACAGAGGAAACTGAATCTGAAAGATTTTTGCCACACACAGCAACAACTTTTCCTTCTCATCAGTGCTCCATAAGCTAAAAGCATCAGTGTTCTTTGCAGGCTCCTCCTCTGTCAGGATACAAGTTCTTGCAGAATCTAATTTTTTCTCTATAGATTTTTGTCGTTCTCCATTTTCCTCTTCATGAGATTCTCTTTCTACGTTCAGGGGCTCATCAGCATGATTACTCTGATCTTGCCATGTCGAATCTATATTAATAGTGCAATGCTTACAGAGCTGGTCCCGCAGAGCTTGAACTTGGGCAATCACTAAGTTAATAAGCGCACATACTACTTGGTTAAAGATCTCCAAATGTTTATACTCCTTGAAACAGCACAGACATTGTCTGTAAGAAAACAGAAAAAAATAAAAATAAAAATTCCTGAAGTAGCTAAAATCAGAACAGATAACTGCCCAAAAAACCTCTTCGCTTTAAAACATTCTAAACAAAATATTTGACAAACCTGTTACAAGTAAGGAAATACAAATGAAACAGACTACCCAGCAGCAAGTGAGAGTCATAAGGCCTTCCTTAAACTCTGTGAACATCCCATTACTTCCAAATGCTTTCCAAACCCATGAAGCCCCTGTTATTGTTTAGCAGCTGCCACTGTGAGTAAAATATACAAAAGAAATCTTAGGGGCAAGGTCACCATACTACTAAAGCAGCAATGTGCTTCAGTATGTTCCTGAATTCATTTCCTCGTCTGTTTTTTTCTGTCAATATTTACTGCAATAAACCACCTGACATGTTTGTCAGCTGTGTAAGAACTAATTATTTTTAAATCAACAGGGCTGCAAAATAATTTTATTTTCAACTGGTATTTAAGCTGACCTTCTTTTACCAGCATTTAGATAGAAACCCCATGCACATCAGTACCCTTTATCTGTATGGAGAAAAGTGGTATCAAGTATCTTCATTACTTTCTTCACTTTGTAGGCTCAGAGATTATTCCTCTGAATATCTACCAACATACTGTAGACTGAAAAGAACAAGGGGAAAACTATATACCGTCCCTTTATCAATATAATAAGAAAAATCAATCAAATCATAGTTAGAAAACTGTAATATAGCTCTAGTTGCTGGCAAGGATAACTATGTATGTCAAAGAGATTCTGGGTGCATAATCCCCCCAAGTCAGATACCCTAGAACCCACTGTCTAGGAACATTTGCTTCTCGCACACAAGCAAACTCCTCATTCTGAACAAAAGCTGGAAGGATCCCCTAGAAGTATCTAAATCCTGCAGAACATAGAGACACAAGCAAGGGTGCTTTGATGAAGACTTAACATTAAAGGCTACATGCTCCTAACAGAGTGTTTTGAGGCGGACTCAGCTCTTTCTCACTCAAAACTCTACTAAACAATGTAACTGCTATGTAAACTGGTAGCTGTCTTGCAGCAGAGACCTTTCTCCTGTTAGATGGAGAACAACGGACTCCAGTCCACGACTAGAGGTCTCAGATACTAAAATAATACAAAAAATTACACATACCATTTCTGAAAGAAATCAGCAGGCAAAAGATAGGGCAAGAATTCATTGACAAGAAATGCTTAAAAAATACTTTTGCAAAGCATAGCATTTAATCTAGAAACTGGCCTTAATAAACTATAATTTGTAAGAGACAGAGAATTCAGAACTATGACAGGTAGAGGGTGCTGCCTCTCTTGATGGAATACAAACATGCCCTTGAGCTACAGCTCTTAAAGCATATACATTCTGAATACAGGTATCTTTTTTCAGTGGGTTAGACAGAAAGATAACAATCAGCATTGCCTAATTCCAGCACAGATACAGCAATGGAAGCATCTAAAACCTTCTGTTCCATCTATGCAGGAAGTAAAATCCTTTTAATATTGTGTAAGTGGACTGAAAAAGAGATTCTTGTGATTTAGTTGTAAATGTATTTTCATATTAGCAAATGACAACAACTAATTGCAGGCAAAACCAAGTATATCCTCAAGCATTTATCCTTGGGGTAAAACTATGTAAAATAGGTCCATCACTCATGCCTACAAATTAATACCCCACTTGCCTGTAACAAATTATTTTCAATTTCAATAATAATGAAAACGAAGTCTGGGGAATACTTCTCACAGATCTCTATTCGAATGCCAATCTATATTGGATGTTTCTCCACTGGGCAAAGGCATGTTTTTCCTTCCAAATAAGAGGTATGTGCAAAACCTTTAAGTCTTCATGTATCTGAATGTGTTCACAGGAAGAAGAGCTCCACCAAAAATTAACGATCCACAAAAAAAAAAAGTCTGTGCTACAAGTATGAGGACTTTGAATGTAACAATTGCCAGTAGAAAACTGAAATGGAAACACTACATGCAGATGGAAGAAAAAGGTATTCTTCAGGCCGAGTTGTCCACCAATCTTCTGAAGGAAAGCAGAGATTTAGACTACAGGTAACAAAATCAGAAGTCATCCTTAAGGAAAGCCTCAAGCACAAAACAACAGGCAGAACTCTCCAAGCCCATAAGTAGAAACAGGACATGACACTAAATGCAAAGTAAAACTCCTTCCTGTGGTCTCTTTGCTAGACTGCTTTGAATAGGTTAAGGACTGTTTTCCATACTCTTCTATAGTATGCAACCATACATATGGATGGTAAAAAGAAACCAGAGAAAATAAAGAGTTAAACGTTATCCAATCCTTATTCTTCCTTCAGGTTGGATTTGCCAGGTATAGCTGTTGAACAGAACACTAAACTCGAAACAGCTGATGACCTGGAAAACAACTGGGTTGTAATTGTTCTCAGACAACTGGATCTAGGACTTGTCAAGAAATGACTGAATTTTGGCTTCTGTTGCTGCTGTTTATTTTGATTTAGAACTCCTTCTCTGGGTCTAACGGCATATTGCAGAAGATAATTTATTTCCTTTGAGTGCCTTCTTCGGGCAGAATGAGGAAGAAGAGGATTCTGCTTCTGCAGGTATCCAAAATGTGACATTCCTTTTTTTACTTCTGGAGTCTCCTAAATACCAGAATAATGTTTCCAATTTATTCTCTATGCTTTTCCCAGTACTTCCTACAATTCAGTTTGGTCTTGTAACCACTACCGAACACCAAATTCCAAACCTTCTTACAGCGGATTCTTTCTAAAAACTAATATCCATACAATTCTTTGCACTAGAAAAAAGTAAGTAGCTGTGAGGTAAGCAAAATAGCAGATATCATGACAACAACAGTAATTTAAATAATAAATCAACTACATTATTGCTTTTAATATAAGACAACCATGTGCAAAGGATTTTCTTTGTCAGTTTAGTGGCTATGGGCTGTCATCATTCATCACCTTGACTCAGAGTATTAGGACACAGAAAAATTTAATATGATGGTCCCATTCAGAGCGATCTTTTCTTAAATTCTTCTTACCCTACCCTGCCTCCACAGAAGGTAGTCAGAAAATGTCATGTTAAAGCAGCAATACACATTATTTGTTGTTGCAATATAGCTACTTGCTACACAATTATTACTGCATCCCCAATGCCAATCAGATTCAAAATATGCTTTGCTCGAAGCGCACTGGGTAACATGTTTAGTTTTATTGTATAAGTAGTAAAGTGTCCTTTACTCTCCAAGTATCACTTAACTATATATTAATAACCTGCCTATTTTAATTCACTCTATTGTAGTTTTTAAGGGGAAGCTACAGTTGAGATCAGCATCATCGACACTCAATCTCAATTCAAAATTACCTTTGTGTCCAGGAATTGATGTAAGCAAATATCTTGAGGGCATGTTCCTTTCTGAGCTGCAACCCATCAGCACCTTCAATGTCTGATACTAAAGGAAACAAAAACATAAACATATTAGCAGCAAAAAATGGCCTGTGCAACCACTTTATTTTGATTAGAAATTATCATTGACAGCATGCAAAATAAAAAATATATTTTGCAAATATATTTTCATATTGGAAACTGAAGTCATCAACAAAATCTACATACTTTTTGCTTGAGTAGAGGTAAGGTTTAGATGCAACTAACTTGAAAACAGAAACAGCACAGTATTCCTGAATACTGTTGTGAAATTAGCAATTGAGAACAGCCCCTTCTTCTAACCCTATTTTTATGAAATACTTTTTTATAAGCTTCACTGGGAACTACTGATCGAAGTGTGCTTTCAAATATGAACCTTCTTCAACAATTTGTGTGCTCATGTGCTCTTATCAATAAGAATTGATAGTATGTGCTCCAGAGCTTTATAGCCAGTCATTCCATGATCTACTAGTATCTCTCTCAACAGTGGCACTCAATCCTAGGCTCAGCTCCTTTGCCTCCTGTCTCCAGTGGCTGGTTCTTTCACCAGGCACTCACAAGCCAGCAATGTCAGAAACGTCTCTCCTAATAGACTCCTGAGCTCTCTGGGCTCAGCTGTCTTCTCCTTAAGTTTGCTCAAGTAAATTTTTCTTCTCAGTTTAAGCCTCTTAGACCTTCTTGCCCTCCAGTCTTTCCTTTTCCCTCTTACTTTACACACACACAAACACCTTTGCCCTGTGCTAGATCCAATTTCAAAATCAATATAACTCAGTTCAAGACCACACTTCTAACGGCATCTGTAGCCAATGCATTGCGACGACCATTAGTGCTCCTTGCAGGAACCCAGAGTGCCAGAGTGGGAGCTAAGCAAATCCAATTTAACAATCTAACCAAAAACTATCCATGTTTTTGTTGGCTTTGTAAGCCATTGAATACTCGGAGTAGCAGGCATGTAAGCAGAGGGGGGGCTGCAAAGGAAAGCATGAGGAGCATGAGGCTGAGAGAAGTAAACACCTTTGTAGTGACTACAGAAGTAAAATTGCCCTGTCCCATCTGGAGTAACTTCAGACTAGTGCTGCTCCCCTACAGGCGAAGAAACTGAAGATACGGTTACTATTAGAGTAGGAGAAAAAAAAAGAGGATGTTGAAGGCCTTAAACAGATCCATCCATGACAGAACTAGCCAGCAGAAAGAAGAAAGACTAGTATATAGGTAAATTCCAGCTAAACAGGTAGAAGATTAACTCTATCCCAACCAAAACCAGCATAATAATCAACAAATGCAATGTAGGAAATAGGGCCTTTCTGCATACTTGCAATCTCATTTCACTGGATCTTTACAGGACAGTTTACGGATCTTTTTGTCACAGTAACCCCATATATGAAAGAGCCAAGCTGCTTAACAAAATGAAAGTAACAATTAATTGCTTGATTTTTTTAGTATCTTCTAGTATTTAAGTTTGCAGATGTTCTTCAAAAAGCAGAAAAATAAGACAGACTTAGAATGTAATTGTATATTGAAGTAGCTGACAAGAAGCCAAAACACACTATGGTCAAAGTAAACATTTAAAACATTTCAGATAAAAGACTATTTCTTTGCTTTTTCACCAGTCTCCCATTTTACCTGGCTAGCTTTAAATGAAAACTTGGGTGATTTACCTAATCTTCCACAAAACGGTGATATGCTAAAAATGTATTATAGTACCAGAAACAACACTATCTCCCAAGCTACGGGAAAAAAAAAACAAACACAACCACCTACTAATAAGGCTACTAAACCAAGAAAATTACAGAAGATGAAAAAAATATAAATCAACTGCAAAAGGAGGCAATATAATTTCAACTGTGAACAAACAAAGCTCAGTCATAAGTGCATTTTTAGCAAGAACTTCGGAGCTAGAGGAACAGACTGTAATTAGACCTCAAGGACAACTATCATGCTAGACTTGTGAGGAATATCTTGTACCCAAAGGTCACTTATCACACTAAGCACAAAATCAAATGGCAAGTAAAAATAATAATTTCTAGAAGTATACTTTCTCTGCTTTCAGAAACATAATATAGTAAAAAGTAAGTACTAGAAAACTCTTTAATATATAATTTCTACATATTCAAAACTGTAACAAGGTAGAGTTGCATGGAGATTCTGCTCCCTCCCCCTCCTCCCCCAAGCCTCATCTGGTATCAGCTTCTCATGGGAAACACTAGATCACTTTCAAAATGGACATTATTCTCAGAAATTGTTCCCTGATACAGACTAAATAGAGGTAACAAGAGCCAAACACTAAACGAAATAGTATTAGGGACAGTAATACTAATCTGAGAAGAAATATATACATAATCTGTGTAAGTACCATTGTTCACACTATTTTTTTATGAAGTTTTTTTTGTTTCTGATCAATAGGAAGTAAGATGATAGCCAGAGTTTAGCATCTCCCATTCCCTTTCTACTTTCATCTATCAGAATTGCTCCTTTTTTATTATACAGAATTCATGATTGCCTTAGATTGATTCACCAGAGTTCTTCCATACATTTACAAAGCCATCTCTGACAAGTATCTAACAGGACAGCATCAACTTGAAGTTCAACAGCCAGAGTTCAAGTGTCCAAGCTCCCCTACAACTTACCAGTGAAGAAAAAAAGCGCCTTCTTTCCACTCCTCAGCCTCCATAAAACAAAAGCACCCCAAAACACTGACTAGATACACATAATCAAAGAGTGTTGAAACACTACTGTAGAATGTATTATCAAATGAAAAAGTTAAATCTTCAGTAATAGAAACTGGGTTCAAATGCCAGGTTAACATAGCAAAAAATCAGATCTGTACCCCAAAATACTGTTGTAATAACGTTCTATAATCGTATGGTTAAGGTGCTTCTGAGTGGTTTTATGCTACCCTTTATGATACCAAGTTGCCGATGCCCTCATCGTACCACTACAGTACAGCAGTACAGCATTATGGGTAACTATACCTGCTTCTATCCCACAACACACCTGAATTAATTTGAAGTCTAAATCAAAATCCAAATTTCTTGTATTATAAATATTCCAACTTGGTAAATTTACTGCTTTCCTGCAAGCTTTTGACTACAAGCATACAGATTAAAAAGCAAATATTACAGAGACAAACAACAGAATAGCTTAAAGACAGGTATTAGCAACCCTTTTAAACTCTCATTTCCTTAGAAAAATGAACCGTGATCACATTACTGGCTTCTGTCAGACACTTAAAAGCAGTTTCAACAAATCTGACAAAGGTTTGCAAGTCTAAACAATACTGTATACTTTCAAATGGAAACACAGAAAGTACTCAGAAGAGTAAGGAAAAAGCAGTTATAACTGGTTCCGCAGCTATCCCCAAAATCAGTCATCTGCTGGTTATTCAGCACCTGCATAATTTCTTATAGCCGCCGTGATATCTAAAGAGCCTGAAGAGTTTTGTATCAGTATTCCAATGCATAGCATAGTTACACAACTAGGAGTAGCACAAGCCTTGGTATGTTCGTCAGCTATACAGCACTTTTAAGATACAACTTCACCAGAACAGGGCACATCAGCTGATCTTAGGTAATTTCCACCTTTATATATCTCCCCATTTCCCTGCAAACACCCCCAAGTTCTTGCTCTTTGAATCTCTACATTTCCCCTTCCATCCTATCTCCATCACCCTCTCCAGTAAACACCTATTTTCCTTTTACTATAATATGCTAATGCAGTCCAGAGCAAAACAGCAGAAGCTGACTCTGAAATGCTGTATGAAATTTAAGAACCATCATCTTTCAAAAGTGATGCCATCCCAAAATTTTCAGCATGCTAGGTCATGATTGCTTTGGGTTAAAATGCCCCCTTTAGAATGGCCATAGACATCTACCTCAGCCAACAACTGTCCTTATTAAAAGCGTTTGATGACTTTCACCTTCCCAAAGAGAACATGCCACAGCAACTGCTTCCAAGGAGAACAGTTCCACATGAAATTATTTTAAATGTGGCCAAATCTCAATTATCAGTTCATAATTTACCCAGAACGCTGGAGTTGGTTCTACCCAGAACTACCCAGCTGAATTATAATCTAAATAAACTCTTAGACATACCGTCACAAACACAAAATACAACTGTGCTATTTCATTTACCAGTTCAGGTCCAGAAGCAAGACTGCAACTTTCAGACAAAGCAAAGCTTAAGTTATTATGCCATGTAAACTTTCACTGCTCCCAGTTAGCCAGAAGTTTCAATGTTTACAAATACTGAATCCATGCATACTATCTAGTGGCAGAAATTTGATCTGGACTAGGTGGGAATGTAAAATACACAATTCAGCTTGGGTTATGCCGACAGCAGAACAAGCAGCAGCATCACATCCAGCACAGCAGCATGGATACAGAGAAGCATAAGACTACCCAAGAAACATTTCAGGAGCAGAATGAGCTTCAATCGGTTAAATACTGTGTAACACAGGTATGCCTTTTTTGATCAAACACGTGTAGGAAATGGTGTAAGATCAGCTTGTGAATGGAATAAAACAGGCCAAACCGCATATTGCTCTGGCATTGCTGGCCCAAGAAGACCCAGCAGAAATCTCAGTATTGTCCTTTTCAACCTCCCAGCTTCTGAAAGGGCTTGCTGACCTTCGCACTGCACAAAGCCTGCTCAAGATCGGTATGATGTCCAGGCCATTGCATTGCCATGGAAGCCTGAGCAAAAGTACCGCCAGGCTGCTGCTCCACCACAGGTGAGCCTGGGTCCAGCAGGGTTTATCAGCTCAGTTCCAAAGTTACTCATGACTAACAGAAGGCATCTATGAAAAGATCTATGCCTTCTGCTAACTTGGCATTTTCAGCAGCAAAAATATTGCAGTCCTCCCTCTCCAGGGAAAGGCAAGTTACATATTACTAAGTAAAACCACCTATAATGCACTTTCAAAGCATTTGTGCCATTCGCTGGAGTTAAAATAAATAAAATAGTAGTAGTCTTATTTCAGAGTCCTATTTTAACTCAGTACTGTAAATCATCTTTGACTCCAAGATAAGACATCACAATTCTGGGAAGACTTTGTTTTCAACTTTTATATAAAGTTATTTTTCCTCTTTTAATTAAAAAAAAAAAAAAGGCTCAATTTAAGCAGTATTTCCATACAATCAAGTCTGCTTGACACCACCAAAACTTACACTAGATGCAGAGAGTCAGGCTGCCCATCATAATATTTTGACAACAGCCACTACAAGTTTCTTAAGGAATCAATTCAGGATTGGACAAGCACTGCATAAAACCAGAATTTCCTAGCACGCCTCTAATTACCCCAAGGTAAATTTAAAAGCTAGGGCTGACACTGTCAATGCCACAACTATTGCTCTGACAAAGGATTGCTTACCTTCAGTTTAAAATAAAGACTACTTGCATTCTTTCCTTGTAATAATGTATTACCTTCAAAAATAATCTATCACTGCTTGAATGACACTGATTTTGAAGGATTTTTCTTTAAATACTCTAGCTCTGAACTTTATTTTAAACTATTACTTTAAGGTGAAAACATAGAACTTAAAGTTTATCGAACGGTTTTGTAAGTAGAACAAAGATTTAATTGCATGAACAAGGATCCAAAAGCTAAAGAGGTGTTCTATTAGTCTTAATTAAAAGTAGCAAGGAATGCAAAAATTTAAATACGTACTCCAGGAAGCATTCTACTTTCAAGAGAGAACCTTGCAAATTAGTTCAGCTGTACTACTTGGCACATTATGAATCAGTTACAGAAAACAACAGCTTTACCCCCACAACCACAAAGAAAAGGTCCACGACTAAGCCACCACAGCCTGTAAGAAGCAACAGATTACCAGCAGATTTACAACAAAAGCACCTAATGACGGCTCCAGGTTTTAGGGACAAAATCCAAGAGAGGAAATATGATTAATTTATTTCTTACAAAGTATATTTGAGCGTGCTTAAACAAGGAGGTAAGATAGATGAATGGGCAATGGGTCATTATACTAAATGGAGCTCCAGTCAGTTTGTTAAAAGCCCAAGAAGAGCTTGCTGAGCATCTGAACTCCAAGACATTATTTGTTTTCATCAACACAGATGCAAGCAACCCTCATTCAAAAAGGAGAATAAAATATTGAGAAAGGATAGGCAAGCAGCAAAGTTGCACTCTCTCTCTACTTTCAAACATATGAAACAATCTGTATTTAATAATTCACTGAAAAATACGGTGTATTCAGTAACTTATTGGCCAAAGCATAATTTTTTTTTCCTCACAGCTAGCCAGCTGATAGAAATAAGGCATGGTTGAAAGCAATGTCTACGGTTTATAGAAGCATCTCCAAGACTGCATTAAAGTTTCACGATAAGCACACACACACATCAGAAAACATATTTACACATGTCGTTTTGATATAAACAAATATTTTGCAAGTCACACACAAGTGAATAGCTGTAACTATGGCTAAACAAAATGTACAAATCCAACTTATTTTGGAAAGATTCAAACTGGCACTGATGTTAAGACTTCATGAGTTACCAAGACAGTGCTGAAAACTGATCTCAAATCTGATCAAATTGATCACACTGTATCTACTTTAAATATTACATCAGCAGATAAAGCATTAAGACTTACAACCTGAAATACTTTGTGGTAAAATTTTAATTTCAAAGATTACGGAAAAAAAATAGCTCAGAGAAAAACCCAAACAAACCACTTAGTTCAAGCATAAGCAAACTACCAATAGTTATCCTTAACTGTGAAAGAAGTCAAAGAAGTCAGACATTGGCCAATGCAGCGAAGAATTTACTGCATTGACCATCCTTAAACCAAACAAAAGAACGTACTTTTGTCAAGTTTTTGAGCTCATGCTCCCCAGCGCTATCCTATACTAGTACCAAGAAGTAAGAAACAAAAGTTCAGACTCCTGTATCAACTGATGACTGTGAGCCTAGAGTGTAATTCCACAATACACCTCCTGTCTGAAACACCAGGTGACTGAAAAGAGTGACATAAGCTGTAGTACGCAAATCTCTCACAGAAAAACCATTTCCCAAATTCCCCAGTAGACTTTTATATTCTGGCCCTTCTACAGCTTTGCTGGAGTTGTCCTCCATTGCAAACATGCCACTGTCCATTGCCAGCACCGTTTGTAGCTTCTGTGAGCAGTAGTAGTACAGAAGTAAAAGCACTCTCTGTTTTGTTCAGAGAGTTTACAATGAAAACTGATGATGAGATTTGCAAAAAGCAGAGACTACTGGCAGAAAACAACTCTGAAAAATACTACGTTTCCAATTCACACATACTTTAAAAACTAATTTCACAACTGGTGAAAACAAAGGGAGTTGTATTGTAACTTATGAATAATTTAATAGTTACATATCACAAATGAATAAACAGGCAACTGACCACTTCCTGAAAATGAAATTAAGCTCTCATTAAAAATTATCAAATCCTCTCAAAATGACTTGAGAAACACAACAGAGATAAAGACAATGAGTGTTGCACAACACCCCTTAAAGCACACACACTAATATCATGCAATTTGTACACTTTTGTACCCATGATTTCTTACAGAAGACCATGTAAGAAGCCAACAGATGACCTTCTCAAGAAAAATCCCCTTGCAGCATAAAAAGCAGGACTTCTACTCTTCTAAGTGTAGAGAAATAAGTCATGTTTTCAGGGCACTAGTTTTGCACAAAATAAGAAATTAAAAATTAGGCACTTCTATAGCTGGAAGAAGGGGGGGTGGGGGGACAAGGGGCAGGGTGAACACAGATGGACAGGGACCACCCTATCTTTTCAAGGCTTGCAGAAAGCTCCAGTGCTTCAGTTAATCTTCATGAACCTGCCAAAAAGCAACTACAAGAAATTATCCTTGCCTGCTCATTAGCACAGCAGATATGGAAGTAGCACATTCTCAGCTATTAAGGAATCTATGCAGTACTTAAGAGCAGTACATATAGCCTTCCGGCTAGCATATTTAAGACCACAGTGCCTTGCTTTGCTTTAGTTTTCATCCTAAAGTTTTCCCTCTTTCTGTATACAGTTACATAGATTAAAAACTCTCAAGTGGCAGTCAGTTAATAAAATGGTGCAATGAACTGGAGACTTCCGCAGTCTAGCGTGAAAAAGAGGCAAAATAAGTTTTGCCATTCGCTTCCCAGATGGGAACTGATGAATTGCATGGATGCCGATCCAGATATTGCGCGTCCATTGTCACTTCTTTTTGAAGTCTTATTTACAGTACCTTCTACAAATTAGTTAAATAAAGGTCAACACCCAAAGGCGCCTTTTCCAGAAGGACTTCTTCTGACAAGTTTCAACTTATTCAACCAGTTGTTCCAGCACTAAATCTCCCAGAGGAATTCTATGCATATGCACATAGCTGTAATGCATTTCCACGAGACTTCCTCATGAAGTTCACCTATCACCATACATGTTTGATCTGGAAAATTCCAAAAGTAAAATTGTGTAAAACTACAAACGAGCTGGGTATTTTTACCAAGTGTTAAGGAAACCACAGAGATCCTCACTGTTGTATGTCCATGTTTAGCATCCAGACTGCAAACCAATTGCCATAAAAGAAAAGGAAGAAAGTGAGAATGGCTTCTCACCTCTTCACATATTAGATTCTAGAAATTGCTGATTTGCTACACAAAATGGAAAAAAATTTCCCCATCATATGCTTAAACAACAGAAATTAAATGGCCACAACTACGTTTAACTGCAGCATACAATAGTGTAAGCAGCACCAAGTAATCACGACAACCACTTGCTCCAAAAGATGGTAAGATGATTTTTCACATTGTCCCAGCATCATGATAACTTTAAAGGCATAGCTTCATCTGCAAAAAAATCCTTACTTATTAGCTACCTGAGCTGGTAAAACTAACAGAAGAGCTACATTTTAAAAAGGAATTTATTTTGGGTTTTTTTTTTTAAGTAGTACATCATAAAAGCCATTCTATACAGAAAACCTTCCTCTCACTAAGAAACTCTCTTCTGTACAGTGGGAGACTTAACAGGACTTGTTGAAAACACCAAGACACCAATGTAGCACTGCTATCATCCACAGGCAACTTCTGACTGCGGTATATTTCTCATCTTTTCTGAATCAGACCTGAAAGTCATCAAGAGAATACTGGAACAAAAAAAATCTATTATGGAAGCCTGTTAAAGGAAACAGCAATGTGAAGACACAGAGCTGTACATACAGCAACTCTGAAGAATTAAGCAGGGTGGAGAACAGAGGGAAAGAAAGAAAGCATTTGGGTAAGCAGAACGGAAACTGAGAAATGGAAAAAATCACGAGCACAGAAAAACAACTTTGAAAGCTAACAGAAGAGTTGCAAGAAAGATGAGGTACGGGATAAGAGTAAGAATATTATCAAGTATTTAGATGAAACTAAATACTCAAAGAAGAAAATACAAGAAATAAAAGGAACGAGGACGTAAACACTGCTTTCCTTTTCCAATCTCTAAAATGCCAAATTGCAGACGGCTCATCACTTGTCCACAGAACATGATTCCAGGAAGCAAGATCTGCTTTTCTGACTCAATGTTACTTGAACACAGGAAGACAGAAGCAAAATGCAGTAACATGGAGAAATCAAAGTAGCAAGGAACTAAAAGCCACAAAGTGAAAAGTTGATATTAACAATAAAGAAATATATTTTACTGTTTAACATGGAAGAAAAATAAGGAAAAAGGATTTCTACGAATTAAAAGAAAAGGTGAGGCTCACAATTCCCTGAAGCCATTCATGTCCCTCCATGGAAGACAAAACCATTAGTCCTCCAAAAGCCAAGTTATCGCCTCCAAGGCAGGTGGAGGAAAACAGGGCCAGCATCTGCTCTCCAAGGTACTGCCCCTTCAACTGCAGCATGAAATTTCTACCCAAGCATCCTCTTACCAACAATGCCCCAGTATGCTCCACATCACCTGAGCATCTAAGGACAGTTATAACGGCTAGTCTCTCCCAGGAACTGACACTGGTAACATCCAGGGTAGCCTAAAACACATCATCTTGGACATGTCTTTGCTATTACTTGGGGCTTCCGTAACTTGAAAACTACCCTTACAGAGCAAAAGCCATACAGCACCAAAAGGTATGGAGGGGAAGGGAAATCTAACAGCAAGTTTTCCTGCAGAGGAAATTAGATGACTTCAAGCTCTACACTAGTCAAATATATTTTTTTAAAAAAAGTCATATAGAGCAAGGGGTATTTTTCTTTCTTTCTTGATTTTCCTTGAAGTTTTTCACATAACTAAGCAGGAACGTAACTCTGGAGTCGCAGGCCCCTTACTAGGAAGGCGAGAGCAGCTTCAGCATAAAATCTGAGAATCTCTTCTACGAATAAAGGAACAACTTTTCTTAATATTCTTTACATATGGTAAGAAACATAAGGATGTTTGCCTCCATGGCTTTCTTAAACTTTAAGGATATTGTAACAAGTACTTATCCAACAGAATATCTCCCTGTATACAAAGGAAAAGATCTCAGTAAATACATGTTAATGGTCCATAACTTACAACAAAACTCAGCAGAATGGGATTTATGTAACTAATCTTCAGCATCAGTGATCAAGCAGCTTGAGCAATGAGAAAGAACCAGTCCTCAGCAGCCTGAACAGGAAAAGGTTCAGGACAAAATCATTTTTGATCACATCAAATAGCATGAACCAAAATCATTGTACAAAACAAAAGCCGAAATATCGTTCTAAAAATAGAAGCCTTTTAGCTATTAAAGTCACTGAATTTTTCCTTCAACTACTTTACAAACAACAGGTTAAAAACAACTTTATTATACTATCACCTGCCCTTTTACTTTATAGAAAGTTCACAATTAGAAATGTTACAAGTTCCCCCTTCCATTTTTTTAGAAGGAGGTTAGCACTTCACCACAGTCCATGATAACTGCAGTTTGGCAATACTGCTGTAAAGGAAAAGTTATTTTCATTTTCCTTTAAGTCCGGCAGCTCATCCCCTTAAAAAGGGTCAAAACCAAAAGTAAACTTGAAACAGTGGCTGCATCGAAATGTTATAAATAATTGAGCTTTTTTTCTTCAACAGGAGACAGTAAAGATTTAGATTAGTGTAATAAAGTTGGCCAGTTACCCCAATAACTCTACAGAGTCTCTGCAGAGGTTCTGAACATGGAAATATCAAGTAAATGGAAAGAAAATATGAATCTTTTAAAAACGCAAATAAAATAAATTAAAAAAAGTCATGCAACAGAGACAACTGCTTACTTTTGCACAAGAGGAACCATCAGTCAAATGAAACACTAGATCCACACAAAACTCTAGGGGTAGTGAAATAATCAATACTGAAGCTTACAGGCAACCATTGAAAAAGTGACAGCAGCTCTTGTAGACCAAGTGATGCTAGTTATGCAATATTTGTAATAAACCTATTATAACATATACTCAGTATCTAAAACAATACATGAACATTCACAGCATAAAATATTCAACCTCTCCAGCTCCCAAAGACCAAAACTTAATGCTGCAATGTTCTGGAATACTTCAATTTCTTACCTATCTCAAGGTAAACAGAGCCTCGCTCAACCTCCAGATCTACTCTCTTTGTACTTCCTAAATGCCAGAAAGCCAAGCCAAGCATCTTCAACATCCAAATTCAGGGCTATCCTGAAGCTATGCAAACAGTAAACCACTCCAGTATCTCAAGTGTTTTATGAACCTGATCATACTGGCAGCAGTTCTGTAGGCCAGCTGACAGTGATAATGGGCAGAAAAAGACAGTATTAGTCTACGTCCACCTCCTGTGCTTGAGTAAACGGCATGGATTTTGTTTTGGGATTGGGTTGGGGTTTTTTATGTTTTGCTAAAGGTTTATGAGAAAACATAACGAGAAAAATGGCCCACAAGTTTGTGTGATAGAATAATTCCTAGAAGTGTCTATTCACTAATGTGAACTGATTTTACCAGGTTTCAGAGCTGCTAGGGAAAAAAAAAAATGGACTAAAGAGGCAATCATTGAAGAAAGAGAAGCAGAATGCTCGGAAGAAAACAAACTTAGTTCCCAGAAACCAAGAGCTGGGAATAAACTTGGCCTACCAAAGCTACCTAAAATCATGATTGCCACTGTATAGTAAAATCTATTTCTCCATTTTAAATTTCTTTTAATTACTTTTACATAAACCAACCCAAACAACAAGAACAAAACAAACCTAAATAATCTACAGAGTTTTAAGTCAACACACATCAATACCCATTGCAGTCCCAAAGGGAAGTCGCTTAGGCAACCAAGCCCAGCCAGGCTCTCTGGGGCATGCCACAGCCAGGACTACAAGCACAGCTGACTCAGGACCAGTCTGAAAACTAGATTTCCACTTTAAGCTAAGCAGCAGCACTCCCAGGCACACAACAATCTCACACTCCCAACACTTCCATGGAGCATCAAGTATTTCACATTCAAGCGAAGCCAAGTGCCCAGTGATGGCACGATTCTACAGGTAGCTCAAACTATTACTATGACTTCAGGTGTGACACAGCAACCTTCAGAACTGTGGTGTAAGAGACTTGAGACATAAAAATCCATCTTTCATGTTACACTTCTGTATTTCCTGGCTTACTTTAGGGTTAAGACTATCTGGATTATCTGCACAGTGCCTAGCAAAACAGAACTGTCCTGATCAGGGCCTCTGGACAGCACAGCAATGTAAATATTACTAAAGAACAAATGAAATTCAATATAATCCCTCCTAGACTGACAAGAACTGGCATGCAAAGAAACCAAAGAACATACAGTGTGTTGATATCAGGGTTCATTTTGGGATACAGAATACTGTAAATTAACAGAAAAGCATATTATGTCCCCCATGCATATTTCCTGTAAAAAGCATGTACATTTAAATAAGCCCCTATAATTAACACCATGAGAATCTGTTCTTAAGTCTTTTGTAAATATGTGCCCTTATCTTAAAAAGTAAACAACTGTGTCTTCCTTTTTTTTTTTTTTTTTTCCCTTCTCTTTCTATTTAAGGCTACTAAAAATGTTTACATCGTGGAACACTAATTCAGCAATCAGACCAGACTTTTTATAGCCTTTACTCTTATTAAACCCCTGCCTGGAAAAATATAAGTGGTGCTAACGTACCTAGAGCACTCAATGAGAAATGAGACTGTTTAAGTGAACAACAGATTGTCTTGCAATGCAAAAACTGCTCTAAAGCCTGGGCACTTCATAGAGGAATTTGTGTTTTACTGAGTTCCTGGATGAAATCATAACTCGAACCTACTACTTCTTCTCAGGAAATAACTTCAAGATCGGGGAATTTACTAGGTTTCATACTTAAATCAAATGCTGACCATAAAGATGCTGCAAGACTACAGTTACCAACATTGCTGCTTCTGTCCACAAAACAGTGGCTCCTTCTCATTCTTAAGCACAGCAATGAAGCTTTGTGCTATATACATACACATGCACACACGTGTCCATACAAACCTTTGCCCAAAAAGTAAGTTTTTCAAACTACAGGTTTCCAGTCCCACAAGATCTCAGACAGCCCTTATGAGTGCCACAGAAGCAAGCCCACTGAGTACCTGTTACAGATCAGGCCTAAGGACCTGGGAGTCTTGTAGCAAGCTCTAGCAAGACATAATCCTGGGCCTACACAAAGGTCACTGCTAGAAAAAAGCTCCAGCTCTGCACATTGTTGTGGGATGCAGAATACTGTAGCAGTTTACAGTGGGACAAATATGCTTATAATAAAAATATGTCTGGCTGTTTGCAGAATTGTTACGTTCCATCCTTCTGTCATCCATAAATAGGTAACTTCTTCTGAAGAAAACCAGAGCTTCCCACGTGTTCTTTCCAAAGCAATACGGTAAGAGTTGTCACTCTTTGTTGCGTTCACTAAGTGACCTGTCATACAATTGATACCAAATAATTATTTTGTAAACATTACGGTAAATGAAGACAAAGGGCAATATGTGTTTCATGTAAAAATGTTTAGTTTAGCAGGAAATTTCTAAACCAAACTAGATTATATTTCCTGGACCCTTTTCAAAACACTGTTTCAGTAGTTTCAGTGAAGAGGCGATCCTAAATGCTCAGCGGGCAGAAAAGGAAACTGCTGGCAGTCTCTGGCTCACACATTTTGGGCATGACCTCATTCTTTACTACCACTTTTCATTTTTGCTGCACTGTTTTTAAAAACCAAGGCTTGATGTGATTTTTGTACATTACCTTTATTTATTACTTTAAAAATACAAAGAACACAACTTGATGTTATAAAAGAAAGTGTCCGTCCCTTACAACTCGTTCTCATACAGCGAGAAGGTAGGTGGCACACACAATGCACCATCAAATATGCCTTCGTATCCAAACACACACGCAGAATAGTTAGGTTTATTTGAAGTGTGCTTGTTTCTCTAAATGGAAGGCCAAAGCTAGTGTTACCTGACCAACATTTTTGGAAGTGAACTATGCAGCCATGGTAGTGCATAATTTTCCTAATAAACCTGACTTAAAAAGCCAAATTTCCTTTTCCTAAATAGCAGATTTCTACCTTAAGTTACATAGAACCATTAAATTATCCATACCCTAGTTATATATTAAAAAAAAAAAAAGCAATTTATAGCGATTTAAGATATTGCTTTATCTGTAAGGGAATATCTATCCACCTAAAACCCAATTACCTTAAAATGGTTCTAAAAATAAATTCATACTGGAATTCAAGAGATTTCTTGAAATAACAAATTTAACATTACAGCTTTTTTCTATCTGATCATATCTATCTTGATCAAGTTTAAACTATTATTTATCAATCCATCAAAAGAAAGTGAAGTTATCTCTTCCAACAAACAGTTGTCATCAGTATACCATTGAGTTTAGTCTTGTTTTGAGCCTACTGTTTAAATAAGCATTCAGTCTATAATACCAACATATTCCCAACCTCTCCCGTTGAGGCGGATAAGATATACATACTAAATCAAGTAAACATCACAATTGTTCGAAACAAGATATTGGAATTATAAGCTTAGCCAAACTTGGCAAACAATTTTAACAACCCAACAGTTCTCTGACGTTAACCTTTTAATCTGATTTATTCCAGCCTCAGACTGTCCTGAAAGTTATTTCTACACGCACACATTTTTACTTTTCAAATAAAATGCTGGCCATCACTGAATATCGTATTTCCCAGCAAGCAAGAGGCCAGCATTCAACTACTGTAGTATCTGCTCATGTATCTCGGGAAGGAACCACCACCACATACAACTGGGCCTCACAAGAGTTAAGAATAAGAAAACTCTGTATCCAAATCCTGTTCTAGGAAGCATTCTGTGCCTCACTTTAGTGGAACGCGATTTGCCTCTAAGCAGGCTGCAGTGAGCAACCAGGAAAAACGTTTAGGATTTGAGATAGCTAAACTTCCCGCTAATCACAAACTTCAGCTGATGAGCTCGTTAAATTCCCCAGATCTCTACAAATCATGGGTTTTTAGGCTTTGTTCCCGAAGCGGTGCAGGGAGACGAGCCTGCGAGGCTGGGAAGGTACCCTGCTTGCCGTGGAGAACGGAGAGCAGGTTCCGAGGGATACACGAGGCCTACCGCGGAGGGGAACAGGGGATTTCGAGCCCAAAATGAAGACCGATCTCCGCGGCACCGGGGAGCATACCTGCTCTATTAACCCTCCGACCCTCCCGGCTGTTTAGCTAACACTTGTAAAGAGGAAAAACTTCGGAAGCGAGCAAGAGACCACCCCCGAGCAGAAACACCCGGGAGCTCCTTCCCCCCCCCCCTCCGCCGGCAGCCCGGCCCTCGCAAAGCCGAGCCAGGCTCCTTTAGGCGCCGGTTCCCTCACAGCCAGGCACTCGCTTCGGAAATATAGGTACCCGAAAACCACCTCCACCGCGTCCCTTCCCCCCCCGCACCCCACACCGCGGACGGGCGAGGGGGGAGGGGGGAGGCAGGATCACTCCGAGTCGCCTTGTCTGCTGCTTAAAAGGGACCCAGCCCAGGCCCGGCCTCCAGCTGCTCAGCAGCCACCGGAGCAGCGCCCAGGCACCTCCTCAGCCGAGCGGGGAGCCTGCTAGGCCCCGCTGCGGCTTCCCGGGGATGCAGGGCGCCAAGCGGGCTCCTCATGCCAACGGCAGGGTCACGTCCCCGCCCGGCCCCACACGCAGACACCCGGGGGGCAGGCGGGAAAGGCCGGGGCCGAGGGGGGGGGAGCCCTGCGAAAGGCCCGGCGGGGACAGCCCCTCGGCGCACCCTCCCCAGGCCGCAAGTCGCCCGGCCCCGGCACGGAGAGGAGGGAAGGGGGGGGGAAGGAAGCCGCAGAGCGGGGCAGGCTCTCCCTCGATGGCCACCCCGCAGGCAGAGAGGTAACCCCGCGCCCAGGAGGCCCGAGCCAGGCGGCGAGCAGGGAGAGGCGAGGGGCGGGTGGGGGGGTAAGGAAGGCGACGAAGCGGGGTTATAACCCAGCCCGTGTAGAGGAGGGTACGTGGGGTCCCGGCCCGGGGCGAGGAGTGTTGGGGGGAGGGTAGCGGGGGAGGGCGGCCGCACTTACTCTCATTTAACACCTCCAGCAGCTCGGCGCAGCTCTCACACATTGTTCATTAACAGCAGCAGCCGCCGCCGCCGCCTCCTCCCGACCATTGATTGATCCACTCGGTGCTGCTGATTGATGATTGATGGGGGCCGGGGCGGGGGTCAGCCGGGGGGGGAGGGGAAGGAGGGGGCGGGAAGGAATGGGAAGAGAAGGTGGGGGGGGGAGAGGCAGGGGCCGGTCCGGGATCCGGGGGAGGGGGGGGATGGGGCGGTTGAGCAATGCAAATGAGCCTGTGGCGGCGGCGGTAGCGGCGGCGGCGGGGAGGAGAAGCCGAGTCACTCACTGGCTCCCAGTGACTCCACGCGCCGCCATTTTGCTGAGGGGGAAGGAGGAGGAGGGGACGGGAGCGAGGGGGGACAGGGCGCTCGGGCTCAGCTCGGCAGTTTCCGACCAGGCAGGAGGCGACGGTGGCCGAGTCCCTCCCCCCTTCCCTTTCGCCCCGCCTTCCCACCCCGGGCCGAGCGGCGGGCTGCCGAGCGGGGAGGAGGAGGAAGGGGGCGGGCCGGACGCCGGGGCCGGGAGGGTAAAATGGCGGCGGCGGCGGCTCGGCGCGCGCCCGGGGTAGGGCGGGAAGCGCGTTTCCCTGCCCTCTTCCCGCCTCCCGCCAGCAACGCGCACACGCCGCGGTGACAGGGACGGAGGAGCGGCCTCCCCCGCTTAAAGCGAGCGGCCGCCGCCGGAGGCCTACCCCGGCCCGCCCCCTCAGCTGCTCTGTGGCCGTGCGGCCCTCGCCTCTTCCCGGGCCGCCGGAGGACGCTTGCCGGGGCAGGCTCGGCCGGCTCTGCGCTGCGCGCTGCTCCCTCGTTATTATTTACTGTGACTGCAAACGCTGGCCGAGCGGGAACCGCGCTGCGAGAGGCGGGCGGGCGGCGGCGGCGGCCCTGTGGGCCCTCCCGCCTGCAGGGAGCGCCTGGCGGGCCGGGCACGCCGCGCAGCGAGGCAGCGCCCTGAGCCGGGGCGGGCGCTCAGGGCTCCGGCCGCCGGCCATCTCCTTCCCGCCCAGCGCCGGCTGCGGGGAGCGGCGGCCGGAGCCCAGGCACCTGCGCGGCCCGCCCTCGCCGAAGTACCGCGGGAGCGGTTTATGGCGATTTTTTTTTTAATCTCCTATACTTTTCGACCCTGTTCTTCTTTCCTCTTGGATAGCGATTTCTTCAGCATAATAAATGTCCAATGGCAAGCATGGCCTCTGTGAATAACTAGAAATGCCGCATTCTGTGGCTATGCGTCCAGGAGCCTACCTCTTCAAACATAAAAACTTTAAAGTTCCATAATTCATACTGATTGCAACTACCACTTCAGTTAACTCCGCGACGGGCGCAGTTGGAGCAGGGTCCCGGCCCCCCCGAGGACGAGCGTGCAGGCACACGGCAGATTGCCGCACAAGAAACCCCCTTTTTTCCCCACCTCTCCGCCCCGCACAGGGACACGCTCCCGCTCCCAGGATCACGGATCACACGCGGGAGCGGGGATGCTTTTACCCCCTGGAGTAGGCGCCTCTCTCCTACTGTGTTTTGTATTTCTGTAGTACCACCCAGTGGTAAACTCGTGTATTATTCTGAATGCCTCCAGTTTAGCGACTTGTACCTAGGATTAAGAAAACAAATCTATTAATGGCCGCAATGCAGATGCAATATAGTTTAGTAGAAAGTAAAATAAATCACAAAAGTTCCAGATTAAGGGGAAAAGAAAGGAAAGCTGTTTCAAGTTCTTCGGTGGCTGACTTAAGAGTTAAAAAAGCAACTGCATTTCTGCAATGACATCAGACCTATATTTTGTATTTTTCCATTTATGTGCGTATTTATACAGGCTGATGGTGGTTGTATACATAACCTCCCACTCAAGCACAGAGAATGCGCTCCTCCTAACAGTCCTCAAAGCATCCGTCTGATAAGCTAAGACAAAGAACTCCACTGCTGCTTAGAAGAAGAGACAAGTTACTATAAACAACAGACCTAGTCCCAGCTACAACTACTACTGTGGAAGCCAGGACTATACAAGAACAATCTTTCACCCAGACTTCTTGTCACTACTTGTTTTTGAAATACTTTCCAAGTTAGTGTTATCAACAAGAATAGCTTTTCTTAATAAAATTCTAAATATTCCCTGCTGAAATTTCCACTTATTAAACCAATACAGAAAATAAACTTTGAGAGTCTACACAAGACACAGGTTCCTTGTTGTCTGTCCCTTGAATTCACATTTTATGTCAATCCAAGTATCTTTCAAACAGGATTCCTGAGAATAAGAAAGAATACCAATACGAGAGACAGGAGGAAGACTGCCACTAAACTAAAAACTTCCCTGAAACTTTTTACTGATCTTTCTTGTTATATGTAACTTAATTCCTGACAGACATAGTCTTTTCTAAATAATCTTTCTATTGACAGACAGAAATCTAACCACTACTAACTAGTTGTTAAACTAGCTAGCTTAAGAACTAAGCCTCCACACTGCTGTGGTGGCTTAGTTATTAAACTGACACAGATGTACTGGATCCTGTAAGGCCTTTTTTGTGTGGTCTCATCTAGATAGCCTAAAAACTTGTACAATGGAAGTATAAAAGTAGTCTAGAAAAATAAAGTATCACATTCTGCTCATGTCTGAATTAAGGTACCAATCATCTTTTTTTTCTATGGCACTTGCTTTCAAAACTTGAGATCTGTCAAAGGTGGATCAGAGGCTTTTATGTAACGTGTATACATACTATTATTTTTCACTTGATGTTGTGCTATCTTACCTTCTATGTGTCTAAGAGTATTTCAGTTATCCTTTTGTATGCCATTTTTACCACAGCTTTCATGACTTGTCTTTGCAATATGCCATATGCTCTTTTCCAAATCGTGTCAGTCTTCATTTGCTGGAATACCCTTTACTTCTTACCATTATCAAAACTGGAGTTACTGAAGTTGGAAGCCAGAGCTGCACAAAGAGAAGCTTAGAAAGCATCTTAATTTTGTCACACCGAACTAATATAAACCCTGCATCTTCAAAAGAAGTCATGCTTATTTGCTTCCTTAACCTTTAACATTGTAGCACAACAGGTATTCCTGCTAGCACGGAATCTATCAGTGGTTATACAAGTGAGGTGTCTGGAAAAACACCAGAAAGGTTGTGGGGTGGTTTTTTTTTTGGTAGAAAGCATAGTTCTACAGTCTGCATAATCCGATCTCAATTTGCACTTTCCCCCTCTTCCTTCCTTATACAGGCCTTGCGGTAAATTTTATAACAGAACCAAAATTAACTGCCAAAACATCTCAAAAGATTGTTTTTCTGACAAACTGCCTCTTTGATCTGATTGCAGCGTCACATAAACACCAGAGTCAGCACAAGGAAGGGGCCTTTGGCATGGTATCACATGCCAAGTTCAATGAATACAACAGAAGAGTATAGGTGACCTTGAGTCACTCCTGCTTTTGTGCAGACTGGAGTATTGCCAGCCAAAGTCTTTATACTGCACACAGGAATCTTTTCTTTTTTAATAGAGATGGAATTGTGTTTGTTGCGGGTTTTTTTTTGTTTGTTCTTAAATTTAATGTTAGCTTCTAAGCAGGAGTGACAAAGAGCTATAACTGGTCCCATTACAGTGATCATCAGCCTCCCACTCTTCTATGCGCTGTTTTTCCCTTGACCTTTGTTGTCTCCTCACATGCCATCCTTGCAAGGTGGTTTTCTTTAAGGTCAAGATGGAGTTAACCATTCACCAAAAGAAAACCAAACCAAACACAACCGCTCTGAAGGGGATTAGGAGTTGAGGTATTAAGATTGATCACTGCCCCTCTTCCTTCTTCGGGACATTGCAGCCTCTCCTTGCCTGCCTCATAATTTATATTTTCAAGCGTTCGTTTTCTGTATGAATACTTACAGTTGCTCATTGGACCTCAAAATAGTAACTGTGGAATGTGGAAGATTGAACTGAAACCTTTTCTTTTTTAACATTAATCATGTCAACTCCTTTAACCAGAGGGATTCATCTGATGTGGGATGACTGAATTATCTTGTTTGAGCTTTGTTGCTCTGCTGAAAGTTCCCATCCCTGTAGCAATGACAGCCAAATGGACTGCACGTTTACTCCTCTACTGCCACAACTTACAATGAAAGGTCAACTGCCAGTGATGTCAGCAGATGCTAAGAGGAGATGGGAGCTGCAACTGCTAGAAAGCAAGTAAGTAATTTCTGCTATACAGAGGATAGCGTCAAGAAGGTGAATTCCATCCAGTCCAGCGTATTTGTGACCTCTGGTCTGGAATGATACTGGACGTGGTTGGAATCCCTTGCCTACGATATCCTTAATTTTGCTAAAGGAAGCAAGTCTCTGCCTGTAAAATGTGAAGTTACCAAGGAAGCTGGGCCGGAGCACAACAGAATCAGTTTACATTTACACACTCTTAAGTTTCAGCACTTGACTTTTGTTGCTCTGTTAACATTTTAACACTTTGTAACACGGTTCATGTCTAACTAGACTTTCTTATCACAGCACCCTGTGAAGACAAACTCGATTGGTTTGACTTATGCTAAACATTAAGCAAATACACTCAAAATAGCCCTGTCTATTAGGCCAAAAACACATCATGTAAGAATAAATAATGCTCACTATACCACCAAACTACGTTAAACAGTTTGCTCCAAAATGAGCTAACTGGCTGCTCAGCATTTTAGTAGGAAGACAGTCTGCATTCTGATAAACATTATTACCAGCTGTTGGGTATGGCAAGGATCACACGGTACAGCCAGAGCAAGCTCCAACTTTTGAGTCGTTTCAGACTGCACCTTAGAGCCTCTTTCTTATGTGATCTGGATTAGTAATTCAGTTGAAGGGCTGTTTTTTCCCTTCAAGTGCTTCTGTACGCACAAAGGTCTGGTGGTGATGACTGCATTAGCTTGAGATTCAGTGCTACTTATCTAACCACTCCTTTTCCCAGATGAGGTAGGCTGAGCATGATACCCACATTCTCAATGCCATTGTGAGTGATCATCCTTCACATTGTTTCAATCTTCATTTTGATTATTTCAGTCTATAAGGCAGCTGTCAGGTGACTGGTCATCCCATCCCTTTCATCTGAAAGCATGGCAACAGCTACATTTCTGAGCATTAGCAACAATGCCATCAGCAACTGAACCATCTTACCTGTCAAAGAGAGCACAGAGCTTTTTTTTGTACAGCTGGACCCCCATTTTGGACTTTTTACTGGTAAAGCACACTTACAGTGTTCCTTTGCAGAACTTTTATGATTGCACAGTTGCAAGTTTCAAGTTAACCCTGAAAACAAACTGGTCACAGGTAGAACTCTGGGAAAAGAGTTCACAAGCTAACTACAAAAGATCTGAGAAGTTTGTAAAACCATTTATGAAGGTTGATGCAAAAATGCTCGATAGATCTAATGCTACAGAAATGCCACAAAAGAAAAGTGGTCATCACTGCCTGGTTTTCAATATACACGATAAAATAACTAGCAGCAGTAATAGGTGGGCTGCATCAGCTCTTTGCAGCACACACATGCTTAACCTTGTTATGTTGTCACATCAGTGAAAGTTTTTAAGTCTTTTCCCCCCCATCCTCCAACCTAAACTGGCCAATTCTTCCTCAGAGTCTTTGGTGAAATAACAGAATCTGTGAAAGACTACAGGCTTCTAAAGACTCAGAAAAAACTGAAACAATGTTTTAAAAGACTAAGATTTTAAAATGTTCACAATTTAAAAAAACACCAGGCCCTCTGACTTATTTTGATGGGGGACTTGAAGAGACTACCCAATATATTACCTAGGAAAAAGTGCTGTTTAAGTTAGGTGGAGTTAATACAAGTAAAAACTTGAGTATTAGTTTTCCTCCTTTGTCATTCTCATCCATACTCTCAACTTCCAAAACATTCCTTCTCAACCTGATCTTTTCTTTGCACCGTGTTCTTGTACCACTTACAGCACAAACAAGCACTCACAGGTAGTGAGAAACAAGCGTACAAATAGCAGTACATAGGGCAGGTATGTATGTATGTATGACACCAGTGATTTTGAGTGCTTTAAGTAATTAAGGTACATTGTATGTGAAATATTACCTGAGAAATTAATCTCTCAACTGGAACGGCTAAGCCTTTTCCCAAGGGAAAACTGCTGACCATAATCAGCCTTGGCCAACGAAGCAAGGATTTCCTAAATCTAAAAGGCTAAAAATAAATTCAGTCTCAAGAAACCAAGTGTGGAGGTACATTCATGAAGGGCAGACAAAGGGAGAGGTATGTTTCTTTTACTCATTTTTGACACGAAAACATTTTTTTCAAGCCATCTCCAATATTTCAGTTCTGCCCCAAAACATTTACAGACAAAGCCAGTAAGTGAAGAGAAAGGGGGAAGGACTAGAAGTTATCTTCTAGCAAACATAAACAGTACCCCAGAAGCCTTAGATCAGTAATAATAATTGTTCCAACTGACTACGGGACAATGTCCCCTAGTCACAATACAGCACCGATGCAAGTTCCCCGCTTCATTCAGTCTCTCCACATTTTGGTGCGTAATTTTCAGCATCTCTTCCTAATCCTTCTTTCTATTAAGAAACCCACAGATGAAGTCCTACTGCTTTTCCAGTGCTAAAAACTATTTGAAGTAACTCTTAAAACCTTCCTTGAGAGATGAGCATTTCTAAAGCTTTTTTGCATAAATATTAGCTTTATTGGAAAATAATTCACTTAACCAGATTAACACACACCAAATTATTCTAGGCAAACACCCCCCTTTCCCCCCCCCAAAAGAAAAACAAACCAAAACCCAAACCAAAAAACCACATACAACAAAACTAACCTAAAATGCTTTGGAAAATAATCTGCTTCAGTTACAGTAGCAAACACATCATGGTAGCCTGAAACAAGTACTTGGGGGTGTCTTCATCAGCTAACAGGCAATCCATTCATGTAAACACAGAAAACACCCTGTAATACTTATATTTTATGAATGTACCTGGAGTACATAGAACTGGGCTTTTTTGAAAAATCTGTTTAGAAATATCACAAAACATTTGTTTACATATAATTACAAGTTACGTAGATGTTTATACGATGGTTCATGCTTTTTATCCATACACTTTAATGTACAGAGTGTGCATTTGAACTAGAACTTTTAGATGTACATTGTAAATTTTTTTCCACACTCAGGATAACTGCACTAGGAATATGCCCACACACAAGTCAAATCTTTTAATGGTATCCAGAACTCTGCATCAGCTGCACGTTTACAGCATCTGCAGAGATCCATGAAAGGCACCAGTTTTCAAGATAGTAAGTCAAGACCACAGTTAAGTTTTTAGATCTAAGAGGGAAACAAAGAATAAGATTAAAATGTTGTCACTAGGTAACCTAGAAGGTAACCAAATAATGAAACCGCTCTTCTCTGAATTGATTTAAAAAATACATTTCAGATTTGCTTTTTGAGAGGTTAGGTCAGGTTTCATTCTTCAGTAAACCACCAGCCAGACCACGAGCCTCAGACTAACCTGAACCTTAAACACACATAGTAACACGCAGTAGCACACGTGTCGTTTTTGTTCAAAACTATTTTCAATGCACTGTTAATGCCGCTGTATGTCAGAACCAATTCAGTATTTAGTTCTGTGACTCATGAGATATAATCATTCTGATGTCACGCTCTTGGTGGTATTTATTTCCGTTTTAGGAAGACTTTCCTACTCTGCACAGCTTTTGATGATCTTAGCTCTATAATGCTGCAACTCAGCCTTGTCACAAGCCACTTAACGTCCACTCTAGATGCATCCTTCAATAGTACTTCAAGAATTTTCCTCTGCCTATTTAAGACCATACTGCCTTCACAGAGCTGAACAGAAAGCTATACATCAACAGGCCAGGAAGACACGAAAAAGCTTAAATCATGAGCCTTTAAGAGAGAAAGAAACATTTCTTAACTATCAAAGTAATTAACAGTTCTGGTAGGCTGTATTCTAAGTCCTAGCCATGAAGGGTTTGGGAAACCTCTCCAGATTGACAACTGCCAGCTCATAACATGTACACTGCCAAACGACCTTCACGCAGGAGCAGCTATGCTTTTTTTGGGGCCAGCTAAGGAAAACAAATGGAGAGATGTTCATAAACAGGAAGGGGCCAGTCCAGTACTTAAGACTGGAGCATTCTGGTCACAGCTGAATTCTACGTGAACACTGTCAATTCATGCACTTCTACTTCAAAAGGAATATACAGCACAAAGTTAACTACAGTATCCAAACTTACACAGACCTCCACAACTCCCTAACCTTGTTTTACAGCTCTGCGTGAATGGAGATGCGCTGCATCGTAACAATCTTAAGATTAGAGACAAAATAAAGGGGAAGAAGCTTTGGGAGAGCTTAACATCAACTGTTAAGACAGCAGAGACATTACATAAATGGGGAAGCCAAGACCGTACACAGTCTTAGTGTTCATACTGTTTTCACATCTGTACTTCATAAATCTGTGAAAATCATTTAACTACAAAACTTTAGGTAGAAAAATAACTGTAGCTCTTGTCTACATGTGTTATTAAAATGTGCTAGTATCCATTGTTCAGTCAAGATACAGTGCAATACCTCTGCAAAGAGTCCAGAGAGCGCGAAAGAGCAAGAGTGCCTTATTCCTGGCATTTTATAGTAACATAGTATTGAATATTTATTCCTGGAGGCAAGTCAGAATAGCTACTGTACTTCTAAATGGAACCCAAATTAGTTCATATTAACTTCAAGCACAGCCAAAGTCCTTGAGATGAGGCAAGCCAGAAGCAACAGTTATCTAGACCTCAAGGAACTAGTCCTACACCTTCTGGATATGACTCTTGAATACGATCACAGCATTTTCATCCAGTAAAAGAATAAGCCAAAGAAAGAAAAATAAATGTAAACCAAGTTTATTTTGCTTTTAAGTAGTGTTCTTTAAGCACTACAGCATGGTAAACAATGTAAATTAGTATAAGTCATCTTAAAAGCCAGAGTTTTTTTTTTTATTTTATGAGTTGTTAAAAAGATGCAGCCTATTCTAACAGGATAAATATTTTAACCATTTCACTTCGAGTTAATGAAGGCTCACAAATGAGCAACACTCCTCATTGAGGAAAACAAAAAGCTGTTGTCGACAAAGCGACAGCACACACACAAAAACAAAAGAACTGTGTAAAAATAACTAATTGTACTGTGTTCCCATACTCTTTAGAAGTTGCTTTACAATGGGATGATATGCACATGATCTTGCTGCAAACTTGCCATACAACTTGCAAATACATGTAGCCTAGCCTTACCACTCAGTCCAAAAAGCTGCTAACTGATAAAAACAAATGCAGCACTAGAATCCTCTGCTTAACAATTCATTCAATCTGTTTTACTCATAACCTTTTCTCCTAGACTGCAGGACAGACTAGAAAGAAAATGATCCCGAATTAAAAATCAAAACTCTTACAGGAAATTGTATTATTTTGCAATATAGTCTTTTACAAGTTATGTTTTGCCTATTTTTCCCCTTAGCCACAAAATGGGCATGAAGTAATTACTTTGAAAATGCCTTAATTTTCAACTTCATGCAAATCTAAATAAAGATGACCAAACAAAAGCTTAAACAATGGAAGGATATTTCACAGAAAATTTCTTATACAAAAAACACATAAGAAAAAGGGCCACTAGGTGACATTTTAATTTACAAATTGGCATCATTTTGGTCAACAAACATCCAAGTGCTGTTTTCTTCTATCACAACAAAGTAGCTGTACAGAAAGAAAACTGCAAAACTTGTTTATTTTTTTTTTTAATCGCACATCTCCTCAGGAATTTCATGTGGATTAAGGATGCCAGGTACAGACATCTGCAGTTTATGCTTCTCCTCTTGAGCCTGCCGAAGGGCTGTTTCTCTTTCCTCCAAGAATAAGTCTGATGTGTCCTCACCTGCAAATTCCTGTGTAAGTTACATAAAATCATTAGTTTATTGTCAAATGCTTTAGGCAGAGTAATAAGCTTCCAAAATCCAGAATGATACAGAAAACATCTTCCCCTCACATCCCCTGCCGGACTATTTGCTGGTTTTGCTTTCAGTTCCTAAGGTCAGAACTAATATAAAAGGAACGCAAAAGAATTTACCATTTTTACCATATGTTACAGAACAGGTTGCTACAGTAACCCATCATTTAGACCTTACGACTGTTAAAGCAGTACCATTACAGTTTTAAAACACCTGATGATTACAGTCTCAATACGGATTAACAAACTTTCTGACAATCTTCCTGAATTCTACCATCTGTAGAAAAATGTAAGAGCATAGCATTGCTCTAGCAAGTTTCAAAACATGTCCCAATCCCAAGCATAACTGAGACAAAATTTGGTTAAAAATCAACTTGCTTTATTTCCCTATTAGAGTAAGTTTTGCAGCCTTCTTATACACAAGGATGGCATGCACAGCATAAAGCACAAGTGATGACACTTAAGCCCAAAAAGTAAATAATTAAGTGATGACACTTAAGCCCAGAAAAATAAAATTATATCACACCGAAACAGATCATACGATACACCACTCAGTCACGCAAGCCATTCGACAGAAGTTCTCGCTACATTTTAAACAGCTGCAAAATAAGTGGTATCTCCTAAACAAACACTGAATGAACACCATCAAAAGTACTTTCCAACAGTATCATCCTGCTAAATAATCATTTTTTATTTCTTGAAAAAAGCACACCAAACATACCTTGATTTGAACCAGAAAATCCCTTAGGTGTTCCTTGAAGGCAGGAATATCCTGGTTTAAACTGAAGAGTCCTGTTACAAACAGCTTAACCTGGGCACTAACAGTAAACACATCAGTTAGTGTTTCAAGACATAAGAACCCACTTGAAAGTATTAAAGACTCATGGCAGACTTACTCTTGCAGGTGAGGAAATGCAGATTTGAGAAGATTAGCAACATACTCCTGAATAAACATTTGGTTGTTCACTGGATTTCCAGGGTTTAACGGAGTACTTATTTTTCCCTCTTCTACTAAGTTGAACATGTATGCAAGGATTGATGCATGCATTGTCAAACCTGAACAGATCAGAGTTATACAGATGCATTTATTATTCAGAACAGATAAGTTAACATTATTTTGATGTTCAAAATACGGTGTTTTAATCAGCTGGCTTACATATGTGTTTTCTTACCAGCAGTGTGTGAGGTGTCCGTTACAACTGAGAAAATATGCTGAAGGATATCACAGAAGTATGTCTGATAAAAACTCTGGGCAGCAGTCTCTTCTTGTGCAACATTCTGAAGCAAAGTATAAAGTATCTGAAGTCCTGGAAAATGTGCATTAAAAAAACCCTTAAGTTACCAACAGAACAGTATTAAAACTTCTGTGCATATTTCTGCCTTTTCCAAAACAATACAAGTATCACAAGAAATTCTGAAAAGCCAAGCGTTACACGCGATTTTCTCGGGCATTTCCTCAATCAGCCAGTAGAGGGACCCCAGTCACATGCATGCCGCACACCGATTTTATTTGCATTCTTAGATGACAGAAGCATAAAGAACCAAATCACATTACTAGTCACTAACTAATGAAGGTGAGAGAAACTCTCTACCGAAAAAAGTGTTTGCTAATTTAAGGAGGGAAGATATTTTATTTTTTTAGAATGACAGGAACACTTAAGTTACTTTCTAGGTGAAATTCAACTCGAAGTTCTCTTTTATCCCCATTCCTTCCTAACACTGATAGACAACTGACTAAAGAACTAGGTGGCTTCACAACCATTTTTTAATCCAGTAGTCAAGCACACTAAGCCCAAAATCTCAAAAACTAGTATTTTTTAGAATTCAATACATATAGCCTCTCCTAGTCTCTCTTCAGTAATTTGTCATTCCAGACAGCTTTTTAATTATTTGTGTCTGTCAAATGCAGCAATACATTCAGCTACTCCATGAGATTTCATCCATTTTAAACGCCTCACTGTTGTCCAGAGGAAGCATAATCCCCCTTCTATAACAATCTAAGGTGTTTCCCTTTATGCTGTGGGCTCGCTCGCAGAACATGGGTTCAGCCCCCGCCCCAATCATGCACTTTTCTGCTGGACTTTTCAGTAGTCACTGAGCAACTGTCTTAACTGAGGCATTAAGTCAAACACCACAGGCAGCACTACAGAAGTTGAGCTGCAACACCAGTTTTAGCAGCAGTGAGCTGTTGCATCAGTTCAGCCGTTTCAATGAAGTGCCAGCACTCACATGGAAAAGAAAGCAAGCAGGAACTGTAACAGTGCTCTCTCAGAGCTCCGGGAGTGAAACAGCATCCAAGTATGTCAGCCCATTAATGTATACCTGGCTGACAACTTGAAGCTGAGACAGAAGATTATTATTCTTGTGCAAATGCAGTACCGAGTCATGTGACTAGAATTCAAAGTCTGACTAAAGAAAAAAATGCAAGAAAACAGCATTCTACCAGAAAATACAACTGATACCACAAATAAAGTCTGCGTATTAAACACTTTCATTTACCTGTATCTGCAACGTTTCTCATTGTATGTTTGAAAGCCCAAATAATAGAATCCAGAACAAGTTTGAACTGTGCGGGTGGAATGGCCAGGAATGCTGGGAAGCAATGAGAATTTACAGCCTGGAGTAGCAAGAAGAAGTTTGTTCTGTGTTCAGGATATTCTTCAAAGTCCTAGAAGGAAAAGATGGGGGAGGAAGGTCAGGTTTCCTTAAGGTTCATCATGAGATCTTCTGCCAAGTAGAGCACATCAATAGCCAACACAGAATAGCATTTAGATCCCAAGTTTAAAGTAACTTTCAATGCAAAGCAAAGGTTACCTTTCTCAGTTAACTTTTTCCCCACTAAAGCTTGCTAAGACCATCTTCAGGGGTTACAGAACATCGACAAGAGTCACGTTTTGTCAGTACACAGCCTCCATCGCTACCCAGTCCACAGATAAAACAGACACATGGTCTCAAGAGGGGTTAAGCACCTATGTTGCTACAGGGGTACAATTTCTGGTCACACCCTATTGCAAACTAGCACTAATTCAGCTGGTAGCACTCAAGTATTATGCAAATACATATTGCACACTGCATTAGTGAGGAAATACTCAAGATGACTGATCAGTACTTATAGATTTTAAATATTTATGAATTTAGCCATTAGTCCTACAGTGACTGAAGTACACTTCTGCTTCCAGAAACACACCATTCCAAGTCCCCAGAACAGAAAAACTGCTAATGGAGTTAAATCAAGAGCTAAACAGAGAAATTTAAGGCAATAAGGTTAAGACATCCAGCTAGACAGCCACACTTCAGAACAAGTATGTTCATTTGAGCAGAAATTTCAAGTGTCACAAATGCACTTGGTGACTGCAAAAAACCAGGGAGTTCATCCACAAGACACCACCACATATGGAAATGAAAGCAGGCATGAACTCCTACTTAATTGCTATAAGATGAAAGTTGTGCAATTACTCTACTTGCTACGTACTGCCTCCCTTCATTGCAAAAGATTATCTTTCACTTACAGATGTACCAACAGCCAGGACTAGTACTCTTATAAAACTCCTTTGTCTTCAGTTACTAGGGAAATGCCTTATCCAAAGTTTAAACATAAATACCTTGTTGATCATGTTTAATGTGCACTCAAAAACAGCATCAAATATCTGAGGTATTTCAGCAGTAATGTGTCCACCCAGTTTGTTGACAATGATAGCCATAGTACTAAGTACTTCAGGTTCTCTAGCAGCTGGAACATTTCTCTGGTAATCAATGAGAACTGCATCCAACAAGGGAGGAACAAAGTTTTCAGCCACCTAACAGAAAGAGTAAGCCACGGTTATAACAATGCAGTTACCGAACATGGTCTCTAGCATGCAGTTTATAGTGAAGTTCATTGTTTAGTTACAGGCAATACTTTTCCCTGGGAAGCTGAAACACATTACACTTCCATTAACTCCTCACCCTCTGTATTCAGGCAGCAGGGCTGCCCATAGGGTTCCCTTTAAACCTCCTCGGATTCCCTTTGAGATTACTCCCAGATAAAATTAATGGAAGCATGTCAATCATAGCTCAGGCCTACCTCTCTACGATCGTACTTTCTATTTTACAAACCTCCTGCAGCAAGTTCCTGTGACCAACTCATTCAGTCAGTTAACAACAGAACAAAAACCAGAGTTCATCCTAATTCTGTCTTGCAAGTTATTTGTATAAAATAAATCTACTTACCATCTGAGGATCACTGGACCTGCTCACCCAGCCAGAAATTAATTTTAAAGTTTCCCTTTTTACAGTCCTCATACTTCTAATCAAGGGCTGCTTTGTTACCATTTCACCTGAAAGTTTTAAAGCTTCAGTTAATCAGGTAAGGTGTAACAAAAATATTAACTTAAATTGGTATTACAAACCAGAGAATGTTTATTTTTATATCCAAACTACAAAGACTACTTAAAAACTATTTACATATTGTGCAAAAAAAAAAAAACAACCCACACACACCCACAAACCAAAAAAACCCCCTACCTTCCTATTCTAGCTCCACAGGTCAAAACTGCCACTCAGCATTGCAAAATTACTGACAATACCCTACTTAAAGAATTTGAAAACAGCTACAACTTACTTTTCAAGTAAGGGAAATCACATGTATTCACTTAACTACATGGACTGAGCTTATATCTGGTTCTCAGTAAGTGATGGGGGAAAAACAAGAAAGTTCCTGATTTCATCTAAGAGAAATAATCCTTTCAATTGTCTTCATGTGTAAAAGTCCACACTTACCCTTCTTAAAATGCCCTGTCCTTAGTTTTGTTTCTTACCCCCAAATCAATGTAGTCTTATCAGCAAAACCTGACCTAACACACAGCCATACAACCATTACAGTACGTGCACACGGAAACCTAAGGTGGGATTGCTCGTGCCAGCTTCAGAGCCATCTCTGGCAAGACAGAACCAGTTGTAAAAACAGACTCTGAGGCAACTGCCATCACAGTAGTTGCTAATCAAGCAGCAACTCTGGCAACTTCACTGTTTCCAACAGGGAAAGAATCAAAATGTAATGATTTCTCAGCCGGTTTTATTCAGGATTCTGAGAAGCTGCTTCAAGGTAAACCAGCTGCTCAGTTACAAGTTTTATTCAACATTCCTATTTCCAAATATCATCATTTGCACTGGCAAGAAAATGAAGCATAACACACAATTCCATGACTCATTTTGTCTTGTAATGAACGAGTGCAGAAGCACATTCAACTGAGCTACCATAGGCCCTAATTTATCTAGTAAGAATAGTAGGTTAGGCAATTGGCAATTCCAGGCCTGCAGTCACTGAGGTGGTTTATCACGACCTTCAGGCATCTTCACTACAGTTACATTTCTGTAACAGAGCTATTTGGTAGCACAGTATGACACCAACACTATGCCAACATCTTTTGGAAAAAAAAAGAAAAGAATGAGATTCTATTTAAAGATTGTATTTTAATACTCAAAGTTAGAGTAAGCTAAAAGAACACATGCTACAACTTTGTCTCAGCAAGATGCCTATTAATTCCAAGTATGCATCTACGCTGTTTGCACCTTTCCTAAACTTTCTCATTTATAGGTGTTTTTTCATCCCTTTAAAATCAGGAGTTCTGTATTTGGATAAAGTATCTGGTTAACAAAAAAGAAATCTAGGCAAGCACTTTCGGTCATTCTCCACTTTCCTGATAAACACTATAACATTACCCAAATTGGAATGTACTTGGAAACCTGATGACAGACACTGCTGCCCCCCATTTTCAGGAAGAACATGGACTTTCTTACCGTTAGCCTGAATAGCTGCAGAAATGTTTTCACTTAGGCACTTGTACACATTCAGCATATCTAAATAAATTCTTCCAAGCTGAATCACAAAGGGGTGGCCAACTGCTTTACATGCTCTTACATTGGTTTTCAGAATACTACCAAGCTGCTTAACTGTTTCAGGATCCTTTAGAATATCAACATTCTGTTAAAAAAAAAAATTAAGAGTCCATATTTTTAGTGAATAAAACTGCTCTTTAGCTTTCAACATGAAAGTGTAAGGTTAAATTATTTTGCACACTGCATTAAAGAACGTATCACCGAAATTTACATACAGACTTTATATATACTGCTGTTTACTTCATGGCACTTGCCACTACTTTGGAGTCAGGATAAAACTTCTGCAGAAGAGCAGAATTAAATCAATTGAAGCATTTTTGCTGCAGTGGTACAAGCATTATTCTAATTGAAGGAAGAAAAAAAAAAGCTATGAAGGAGAGATTAAGAAGGTAAAGCCACACAGCGAGTGGTCCAAAGGCAAGGCAGTGTGTTCTTGTATTAAGCGGGAAGCCAGAGTAAGAAACCTTAACTCAACCTTGCCTAAATTTCAGGTTCTTAACTCCAAACAGACTGATCTCTTGTGCAGTGCAAAACTGTTGTTCTTTAACGCATAAAGTATGTTGAAAAGACTGAAAGAAATTGAGGATAAAATTAAGAAATAAAGATGTACTTTAAGAGAATGATGGAAGAGAAAGGAGGAAGAGAGAACCTTATTTTAGCACTTTAACTTTTCTGTTTTTCAGAAAGAAAACACACTTCTAAGGTAGGTGAAAGGGAGCCTTAGAAAAAACTATTAAAAAATATCCCATACAGCAACATAAAATTGTCCTTTAAATCAGATTAAAACTAGCATTTATTTTGTGCTTTGTCTCCTCTCTCAAAACAGGACTCTTACTGTCGTGTCAACCACTATTTTAGCCATCAGTTAATGAAGTCCACCACAGCTACATACAATAATAACAGTAAAAAATAAACCCAGGGTGAGAGAAGCATTTAGCAGTTTTTCTTTACCTCAACACGGAATACACTTAAAATTTATGAGCTTACTTTTGTTGCCTGTTGAATTATGCTGTCCCACACTTGATTCGGTAGCAACATGTATTTTTCTATCAGATGCTCCTGCACAGTCTGGTCTGTCTGTGCCCCAATCATATACCCTACTGCTTCATAAAATGTATGCACCTGATTGGAACAAGTCAAACAGGAAGGTTAAAAAGGAATAAGGAACATTTTACACTGTTCTGAACTATATATACACTAGAGACTGAAAATGGGTTTCACTGTCTAAATACCATTTTCCCCTTCTGACTTTCAAGGGTTCTTCTCCATTCTTTCCTTACTTTCATTGTGTACAGAACAAAGCTCCATCTCCTTTCGCTCAAACACAACGACATACATTCCACAGTCTTTTTAAATTTGCAGTCATATCCTGAAGTGAGGCAGCTCAAACGTATGCTACTTAACTCTTACCTAAATATTACTACACGCATTTTAACTGTGGACTGGATTACATCACTCTAAGCAACTCTTCCCAGATGCCAGATCCACTAGGCCCCAAGTGGACAGCCATTACGATGACATCTCAGGGTGCATCACACACTGCTCTCATTCCTGAGCTGCATTCCCAGATGCAGAAGCTTTTGGATAGTTCCCCACCCCTCCCGTCAAAATACAAGAGCTACAGGTACACTACTGTAGTAGAGTATTACTCACTCCCAAAGCAGAACCAGAAAACACAGGATTCAGTGTCTTATTCCCTTTTTAAAACAGTCCAGAATTTAAAATTTCAACTAAATGCACTTCAATTCTCCTTCCAAGTATTGGAATATCTCAATATTGGGTATATCTTAATATAATTGAGACCCAGTAATGCAACTGTAATGATCACGCTATTTATACCATTACACTGTCACTTAACAACAAACTAAGGAATACAATTCAAGCCTTGAAAACCACTACTACGTGTCAACAGGAAATAACTTTCCATTAGCCTTTAGGAATTATCCACAATGCTGAACTAAACATACCTGTTGGGGCTGAAGGTCACAGATAATTGTATTAATATTGTTCAAGATTTCATCAATAAACGGCATGACCTCTCCCACTTGCACCTGGACAAAATGTCGGCGGCATTTCTGTGCTATTTTTATGAAGGTATCACAAGCCATATCCTGGACGCCATCATGGGTTTCTAAATTAAATCAAGTCAGTTACTGCTTTGTATTTTTCCCCCATACCTGTCCATGTATGGGCATTTATTTTTTTTAATAATTAAAACAGCAAGTGAAAAACAGATAATTACCATGCATAAATTCAAACAGCTTGTTGACTACTGTCTTCAAAAACTTCCAGTGAGCTCTCAAAAACCGTGGGTATTGACCTACTATATACATTATATTTGATGCAATAATGGCTTTATTGTCTTTTCCACGCTTTTGTTCACAGAGTCCCAGAAGATCCTACAACATAATGTATTCTTTAGTTTCCAACTTCCTCCAGTTCAATTAAAAGCACTACAAGTATAAAATCCTACAAGGAGCTATATTAAAGGAAAGTGGTTGTCATCATGAAGTTCAAAGTCCAAATACCACACACCCCACACCCCCCTCCTCCCACTAAAAAAAAAAAAAAAAACCAAACAAAAAAAACACCCACGTGGGTTAAGACTGGGGTGATAGAATAATTTTAAGTTTCAGCCAAACCAGGAACACCCTGTTTTCAACTACAGAATCTCCATTTTAAATATAACTAAAGATTTCTGCAGGAGAGACTTAGCCTCACAGTATTGAGCACTGACCAAGTAGCTGGCATCAGTAAAAATATAGACTCTACATCAAATACAAGAAATAGAACTAAATGTTCGGTATAAATTTGCATAAAGTAAGGTCCATTACTCTTGGAAAAATGTTTTGTTCCTGCACTCTTTCCATGTGTGTATTTACCAAAGAGTTGGTTTGATCAATGAATATATACAGAAAACAGCAGGGTGCTGGCTAGTTAAAAATGTGAGTTGTTTTGCCACTCTATTTCATTAGTAATCCCTTTCCATCTCTTCTGCATTCTCAAAGAAAAACACTTCATCATAAACTAAATTTTATCCCTGAAATTTTCACTGTGAAAAGGCAATTTGGACTAAAGCATTGTTCATGGCTAATGAATTTATCACCCTTAAATTCAGGATATAATATTTCCCATTAATTTATTCTTATCAACTTGCTTGCTGTACAAGGTAGCTTACTAAGAACATAGAACAGCATTTTGGTAAACTTAAGTTTCTTGAGCATAAACTATGAAGCGTGACAAAGCTGTCAGTTTTGCACCATGATACCTTAATTACTGTAACAAGGAATCTCTTTTCATCTTCTTCATGCATTGCGCCACTGATTGAGCCTATAGCCCAACACAGGGTATTTAAATTTTTCCATGACCATTCTGTTCCATTCACTTGATTGTGAAGTTTTTCAGTCATAATTCGTTCTGTATCTGCATAGTCCAGATGTGTAAGATAAACTGAAAGACATCAACATTAAACAGGCACATTTTAAAGCAACAACCTGGATCACAACTCCATGGGCAAAGTTAGGTTTGCTTTAAGAAAAAGACTACTAAATTGTTAGGTAAGCACAATGCTTCTTTCCTGAACTTATGACATAAGGAGCTAAAAATTTAAACACAAATTTGTTAAAACTGTATTCTAACAATGAACAATAAACTCTACCAATCATCTATGGTTGCACTAAGGGATCTCAGCAAAACACATGCTAGAATGTGAAAAGTCCAGTCAGTAAAGTTGCTAAGTTATAATTAACAAAAGGCATACATACTGAAGGCCTCTAGGGAATGTGGGGCTGACTACCTATGGGGGTCACTATCAGTGTGTAAGAAGTCAAGCAGTTTTCTTCTGCTCTTTATTTCAATGCCATTAAGTCTGCTGGTTGCAATAACCCACCATTAAAGTGGAGGTGGTTGGTACTCCTGAACAAGTCTAGATAGAAAGATTCAAGTATCACAAATCAAGACACTTGCATCAGCCCCTAATAGGATTAGTGTTTCTAACAAAATTCTAAATCCCAGGAAGTCAAAAGCAATTTAAGGCCAGATTCACGAATAGATTTTTACTGTGCCACGAAACACAGCTTCCACCACATGCTCACTTTTTTTTTTTTAAAGTGAATCTTAAAGGTAATACATTACAAGCAATAGTTAAAACCAGAATTCACACCCAAACTGAATGTGCATTTCCATATAAATAATCCTGTATCTGGAAATATAACTAAGGCTCAGGACATAACTAATAATTTCAATACAATAAACCAAACATTTAATCCAATAAATTAAAAAATGGTTTTCACGTTCCATATGAAAAGATATTAGAACAATTAATCTAATGCTGGCTGTTACCTACATCACAAGTACAAAGGTGAGAATAAAAAAGAAAAATCCAAACCCACACTGCCTCATGCAGTTCCCCCCTCCACACCCCTAGTTCATAACTGTTAGTAAACACTCAGTGTTCCCTTAAAGCATTTGCATTTGATAGAATTTGATACATTTAGTATTGAAGGTTTGATGTCCTAAATATGTAATAATTCTAATCTCCCCACTCCCTCAAGTTGCAGTTGGGACGCTGAAATTTTTTTCTTGCCTCAAAAATCTTTACGTTATCACTACAATACATAGGGTCTATCAATTCACCGATAAAGCGGTTACAGTTGAACATGAGACTTCTGAAAATAATAGCATACACACTGTAAAAATGAAACCTACTTGCCACATTAAATGGTACAGAAATACCAACCCTGGTGTTCTTCAGGGTGCTCACAACTTTTGGTTTGGGTTTTTTTTTTCTACATGATATGCAATTAATTGCAACTTTTATACTTTTAAGCAAGGTCATTATAAAATCTCAGCACTAACTTTGGAGAAGATTTTTGAAGCTTAAGTTCAGGCTGGAATTTTGTGTTTTGCTTAGGAATACTATAAAAAAACCCAAAAGTATTCAGATCTACTGAAGGAAGAAATCATTTTTCTGGAGGACTGCTTGGTTTACACAAGACTACAACTACAAGGAGTAACAGCCAGCAAGCCCACTTCAGAACAATCCCTCCTATGTAACAGCTTTCTGAGAAAACTAAGGTTTTGTTGAATTGGAAGAATTTTGGTAAAGGATCATCAAAAGGTGTTCTATAGGAAAAGGCAAGGGACAGGAAGTTACTGTATTACTACTTAAGTTATACAACACTACACACGCTTAAAATTGAAAACTTCAGACCAACGCCGTCTCCTCTCTTTCAAGTATGCATACTACTCCTCACTGATAATCATTTTACCCACACAGTAATTCAGATCATAAGCTAGCATTCCACAGAATACATGCTGCTGATGCAGCTACAGAGACCTACAGCACAAAAAAATGCCAGCTAGTACACTTACCCAATGTTTCCCTCATATTTTTATACAAGTTTATGGAATCTGTATCCTTCATGAATTCTCGTACTACTTCCCCTTGGTCATTTTCCACAACTAGGACTTCTTCAGGTTTAGCCATACGACTAACCATTAGCAATCGAACCTGTATGTTGCAAAGGAAGTTGAACTGTAACATGAAAATATACACAATAGCTCCACAGGTGTTTCCAGAGCACTCTTGTCAGGCAGTGTGACCCATGTGAAGGGTATATCCAGCACTTCATGAGATCAGCTCACTAATTCTATAGACACACATTAACCAAAAAGCCAGTAAAGAACAGAGCCTGCTAATTTCTCTCACTATGAACAAGATGAGTAGTTCACCACCATCACTTTTTCCATACAGTTTTGTTTTTTCCCCTCCAACTGAAACACTCCAGCCTTTATCTGTTTAAGCTAACAGTTCAATACAGATTTATTTCTTTAAAAAAATTAGGTCTAAATTCATAGTAAGTATCTTAAAAACTGAAACACAGTATTAATACTGCTGTCATATACTGGTGTCATCTTAAAGTATTTTTACAACTGCAGCACATTAAATAACTGGAGTTGAACCAATTACCAAGCACCCAAAGCAAGAAAAGTTTTCTTATGTCACTCCTTACATGAAGAAAAATAGTTCAGGAACAGTATCTAGACCCTTATAAAGTCCAGTTACTTAAGCATGGATTACCTTGGACAATACAGGCAAATAAAGCTGCCTCCTTGGAGGAACATCGAAGTGTTGACTTCCCGAAAGCAATGGAGAAGCAGATGTTGAAAATGGACTTTCCCTGTACAGCTCAGCAGCTAAATGATTCCAATATTCAAGACAAATCTTGAAAATTTCTGTTTCTTCAACTTCTGACACCAATAACATATAATGAAGAGCCTAGAAAAGTGTGGTTTAAAGATCTCATTATTGATTATTCCTGCAGCTAAAACCACATTGCTTTACGTTCGGTTATCCAAATACTGATAAAATGCCAAACTGACATAAAAGTTAGGAAAAAGAGGGCATTAACATTGCAGTTACATTACTTAAAATGCCAGAGATCCAACCAGCACAGCAACTCAAAAACAAAGTACCCTGTCAATTACCATCATTTTCAAAGTGCATATCAATTCTTTAGTCTGAAGTAGCCTGAGGACATCTTAAAAAATGCCGTAGCCAAATCAGTCTAAACTATCAAACTCACAGCCCCTGAAGCATCTGCAAGGCATTTTGGTTTAAAGCCCACAAAAAACCTTCAACAGCTAGCTTCAATGAATGCTGTTCTCAAGACTATTACTGCTACTTTGTCCTTATACCCAGAAGAACTGAAGGCAACCATTAAAGCCATACCACTCGCTCACTTTCCACAGAAGTCATATAACACAACATCTTCTGTTTCTTTACTGCCAGAACAGCCACAGCAGACTGAGAACGGAAGGCCACTGATGCAATTCTGACAGGCTGAGATACCAACTGTAGAAATTAGAACTACATAGCCAAACACCTTTTGCCTAGCTTATTTTTCAGTCCCCTGGTGCAAGATATCAAAGCAATAGCCCACTAATGAACAAACAGAACAGAATTACAAAGTCTGAAGACATTTTCATAGCTTAGGTACTACAGCAACTCATAGCATTTTGGATGGTAAAGACATGATTCAGCATCTGCACATACCAAAACAACCATGTATTAGTGTTATACACATCAATTTTTCTCGGTGATTTCAATAAATTGCATAACTTCCTTTACGAGTTCATGGAACAATTTCAGAAGATCTGTTACATCCGAAGTGCAAGAATAAATAGGTAAGAGTAACATGGGGCTTTTTGAAGTAGCTGCATAACCACGTTCTGTTACCCTGGAACTTACAGAAGTGAAGTTTGCAACCATTTTAGGCCAGCCTAATACTTTCTTAAACATTTCATCATCCTACAAAACAGTTATTCAGGACTGAGTTTTATGAATGTGTGTTTTAAAGAATTTAACATGGTTATGCTGGACAAGAGAGGATGCTACTACCTAAAAACTGCACTCCAACTTACACACAACTGCACAGGACATGCGACAGTTTCAGCTGTTTACACGGGTCTTCTTAATGAAACCTCAACCTAAGTAGAAACGAGTTGTGCTCTACCCCCATTCGCAGTTCTTTTCAAAGCTTACTACTTCCAGGTTCAGGAATTACTTGGGAACTGTTGGTTGTTGCTCTTTCAATATACTTTTTTTTTTGCGGAGGGCTTCCTCCAGAAGAAATGTATTGAGACTACTATCTCGAAAACAGACTAGAGTTCAGATGGACATGTTAGGTTACAGCTAATCCATCTGCAAGGTGTACTTCCCGCCCCCCAGTGGAACCTGGTCTCCAGGTTTAAACTGCGGTATTGTTTCTCTACCTCTGTCTCAGGGCAGTTCCTCACCCTATCGCCTCCATACCTGCACAGGGCTTGATTCTGGGCACATGAAGTGGTGCTTCAAGGGGCTTTGGAGCCAGTTTCATCCCCTTGGAGCTCAGCAGTGGGAGGGAGCTAGCAAAAAAGTCACCACAGAACAGCTCATCCTCAGCAAAATTTTTATTCACAATTAAAAAAAAACCCCACAACTGTAAAACCCTGATTTTGTGATCTAGCCCCACTATAGGATGAGCTAGTACTTTCAGTGTTCAGCAGTCATACAGAATTTAAGCCATTCCAACCCTTCATTCTCAGCTGAATTTCTAATAATTTCCACAGATCCCAGTGGTTTTGACAGTGAAGTTAAACTTTACTGTCAAAATTGAAAAGAATGCAGCAGTCTCCAAGAAAGGGGAACAAGCAGAGAGGAAGGATAATTGTAAATCTTATTCTCACCAACTACTGTGAAACAGCTAACAACTGCGGCCTGCAGGCCCTCCTCCAAGACCAGTAATACTACAGTAAAGCACACAGAGTCATTTGGTAAAGGTCTACCATTAATCATTACTGGCATACATAGTCTTTATTACATAGAAATAGTAGCATCCTTGAGGATTACATTCAAAGCCTTTCAGTTAAATTTATGGGATATGGTACATTGGGCAAGAAGCTATACCAGGATGGAAGCACTGAACATGTTGTACCCTAGAAAACATGCATGTGCTGTACCCTAGAAAACAGCTCTGGATGCTGAATAAAAACGTTAACTGAGCTGCTTCAAGTCAAGCTGATGAAAGTCACAGAAGCACCTCCTGTATACAAGAGTTGAGCAGAAAATACAGTATGTAAAGGCCCATGGAAAAACAATGTATCAATTTATTTTTAAGCAACATTTAACACTTTCAAGGAGGAGCAAGTAAGAAGATGGAGGAGACAGAGACTTATGTCTTCAGACATTGTATTAATGTAGGATCACTGAAAATAGAATGCCATTGAGGCATACTAAGTAAAACAAGAACTTTGAAAGGGGTTTTTGTATTCATGCAATTTGCCAATTACATGAAAGAAACAGGACTATTTTTTTCCCCTCTTACTCTCTTTAAGTACCATGAGCTAGAAGTTATAGTTAATATCATATCTTCGAGTATGGAAACACTTGCTACATTTTTTAAACCAGATAAACTGAGAAACTTACCTCCATTAATGTTTCCCTCAGATTTAATCTCTTTTCTATAAGTTGACCATGTTCCTTGAGGAAGGTGCAGAGAAACAAACTGAGATTCTGAATGAAGTTCTGTTCATCATCTTTTCCATTTGAGTATGCAAGTCGGATATTGGTATTTAGAGGAAGCATCTAATAAAAACAATACAGACATAATCAAGAATTTCCCTTTTTATACAGAACTACCACGTATTAACAAGTGTTTTGCTCTTTTGGCAAAAAAGCCCTTCCGCTTTTCACTATATCCACTCTTTGCCTTCTTAAGTAGGTCTTACAGCTCCTTCATTTCACACTTGATCCCAAGATGGACAGCAAAGTGCAAATGCAGAACAGATACAAAAAGTACTGAAGAACTAAACCTTTTTCCAACCCTCGTAACACCAGCTGTAAACAAGGAAAGTATCTGCTCTAGCACAGACATTTCCAACTAGCACGGGGCAAAAAGATGTTCCAAAAATGTGTTACCTGTCCCTAGTAACATTGAGTTTCAAAACATCACATCATCACAATGTGAAAACAGTAAGCCAGAACTCCCTAATATTTGGAAATTGGCAAAGAAGACTGAAAGATACCAGAACACATTTTTCAGTAATCATGTAGAGATCTCTGGCACCTCTGAAGAGATGCACTGGCTTTTAAATTCTATCATTACACAAATAAACCCTTTTCAACACCGTCTTCTAGTAGGAAACTACATTTTTTAATGTCAACGCTATTCAGCTATAGAACAGTGAGAACAGAGTTTAACACTTTCGCTGCTGCCAGCATTTGGGTGGTTTTGATTGCTCTCCATTTTACAAAAAGAGTCAAATATTTGCAATGAATGCAACAGCTGGCATCAAATTCCTATGCAAGTGTCATACTAAAAACCTGCAAGTTACAAAACAGGTCGAACACCCAACCTGACATTCAACTGATGTTTTGAGGAAAAACATTATTAAAATTAACTGTAAATAAAAAACCTATAGCTCCACTTGAAACTGGGGGGTAGGGCGGCATTCAAAGAAGCATGCCTGTTCTAAAGAACCTCCCAAGATGGACACAGATTGCTAACAGAGGAAAACAACTCTTCACCTGTCTGCTTAAGATGCAAATACAATGAGGAAAGCTACAAACTCGCGTAACTGAATCTGAACTGCTCAGAGGGTTATCACCAAATTACATGTATTTAAAGCATGGCTTTGTAAGACAAACATTTTATCAGTTTCAAAAACTAAACAGTAACTTGCAGAAGTTACTTCAGCTTAGGTTTTAGGAGTCATGCAGTACACATTTCGTTGCACCTCTCAACTTTCCCCATCAGACAGTCTGAGTCTTCAAACACCTCTTAAATTAAAACAAATCAATACTGCAGAAATACAGCTGTGAGCTAGTCAAAATTACACTTAGCACCTTCTGATCAAGCCATAAATACCACTGAAGAACAGTATTTGTCCGATCAAGAGCTCTATAATGAATATGAACTTGTAAACTGAACTAGGTTCTACAGAAATTCATTTTGCAAAGTGAAACAGTCAAAAGAGACAAATTTATATAAAAAACATTACCTGTTTTAACTGCATCATGGTCAGGGTAAAGAGTGTTACAAACTGTTCTTCATACTGGCTTACACTGACACCTGCAATCTCTGTGAGGCACTTCAAAGAGACATTTCGAAACATGGGAACATTTAAGAACTATTGAGAGAAGAAAAAAAAAAGGGTATTATGAGTGCGCTGCATGCTAAGCTTTTTTGCAATTTGTATTTAAATTTGAGCGGTCATTTTTTGCATAAGTACCTTGTATATTAGTGTGCTGATTAACTTGGTCTCAAATATATATCCCAGAGGAATCCAGTTCAGAAATCGTAGCAAGGTTTCCAAAGTTGCGTGAACTAAGGGAGCATTTTGGGAGTTTTCCTGTAAACAACCATTAGTGTTTATGACATTGGTAGGCATGATTGGGGGTTATTTTTTAAGTCATCATTAAAGTAGTTAAGACTTACCATCACAAACTGACACAGTTGAAATATCTGAGAGAATTCATTGCACATGCTGTAAAGAAATAAATAAAAAACTAAGTATTTCCACATTCCATAAACAATCCTACTTACTTCAATCACAATTACTATGCTCACAGAACAGGTCCTGAGGACCAGTGTCCATGGAGGCATTCATTCACAAGCCACCTGGCTTTTACCCATTTCCATGGTAATAATATATATTTTGAAGTGGCCCAAAGCCTGTTCCTGCAAATTGTGGGTTAGAAATAAAAGAATGCCAAACAATCTTTTAAAAGGGTAGGAACCATCAGTCAACAGATGCTACTTGCAATAAGTTAGAAATATCTGTGTACATGGAAGTTTGGTATCACCCAACAGTACTGCTCTGAAGAAAAATCAATAACCCACTCAGTCTCAGAAATCAAACTAGTCAGCTCTAGGTGTTCACTCAAAAGCTCAAAGTTGAGAGCAACTGCTTAGCAGCAAGCACAAAAATCTATTATTAAGATTTAAACATATATACTTGCCTGTCTTTCAAATGCTTGGCTTTTACTTGAGTAATCTGGCCACTGGAAAAATCAAACACTTCTTCACTCAATAGTTTAAGGATCACCATATTGTTCTGACAAAGGCTTTCACTAGTCCTGCTTGCTCCCACAATATCACTTATAAAAGTTGGCCAGTGCTTTGGCCATTCTTGTTTCAGTATCTGAAAAGTGAAGCACCCATATGTTAGATACGCATGCAAAACCAAAGACTTTGTAACAAAATTTAAAACTCTATGAATTCTAGCCTACCTGAACAAGAATCATATTCAGTTTCCCAATATAGACTTTCTCTTTCTGGAGAAGAGAAGAGAAGAGTCAGGTTATGCCTAATATTCCCCTCCCTCTTCCTCCCCTGAAGAGGATTCACTTACTTCTACACATGTTGGATCAGATGAGGTCTTGATAATTAGGCCGACAACGTATTTTTTAATACCTGCAGAAAAGTTGGGAATTTATTTTCAACTATGTCAGATATCACAAATGTAGTAGTAAGTATTTTCAAATTTGGGTTCTTCACGTTTTTAAGCAGAAACACCTCTAAAGAACATATATGCATGTGTCAGCAAGCATCCCTCTTGACTTGTATGCTATGTGGAAAAAACCCACACCTTTGTGTCAGTTCTGCAAGAGTTACTTCAGATGTAGGAAATGGCTTTATGCTTAATCTATTTCAATAAAACAGAAGGAAAGCAGACTGAGGATTAGTGTGTACTTGTAGTAACTTGCACCAGATCAATCTATCAGCTTCCTAAAGGCTGCAAGAAATTCTGAGTAATGTTGCATTGGTAGCACTGCACCGATGTGTATTTGGCCGAATGAAGATGGACAGATGGCACCCAGCACTGTCCAGACCCTGGACATACACTGCAGTCGGTACTTAGAAATGCTGCTGTAGAGCTCCTTCAGTGAAATGTCTTTCTACCCCCATTATGTGCTTGCAGACCATACCTAACAACTCCAAAGTGGGCAGGTATATTCTCACTACCTCAGTCAAATGTTTACAATGGCAAGACAAAATACAAACAAGAGTCCTCCATCTTCTTTGACTAACGCTTTATTAATAAAACAGTGAACTCAGAAAATAAATAGAGCTTTCTATGCATGATTCCAGTTTTAGTGTCAAGTTAGCTAGAATTGAACCAAAAGCTTCATCTTCTGTATGAACTATATGTAAAAGTTCAGAGATGCTCCCATTTACTTAGGTGATCCATTCTGAACACAGGAATTCCCCCACACAGTATTTATAAAGTGGAACACTGGGTCAGAGCTTTGCAAAGTTCATTCACCAATACAGTAAAATGCACTTCAATTCAGACTCCTGTGCTTTACAGCACACATAGATGCTACGAATTACTGAACTTCTAATAAATTGTAGTTTATTGCTTTTTGTTGTTTAATTTAATTTGTCAAGTAGGGGCACAGACTGTATTTAAATCACTCATTCTGTTTTATTTCCTCTACAAACATTTGAGTTTTCAGCTCCGCCATAGAAAAAAAATACCAAACCACTGTAACAAGCTATATTGCCCAAAGTGCCATTCTGCTACCTAATGCTCAGCTCCCACCTCACCATTAACCTATCAATGACTGAAGACATGGAAACAATGGCTTTCCAAATAACTTTTCATCACCACATACATAGCTAAAATCATTCTGTATTAGAACATCCGACTCCAAGAAAAGACAGGCACAGGGGACCTGGAGTCATGAAGCAGATGATTACTAATAGTTCTACTTCCACATAGCTTTGACAGGATGATCGATCAGAGAACATCAGGAATTAAATACTTCAAACTAGGCAAGCGTTTTCTTGTCATCGGGCAGTTTTAGAACAGGTGTATGTTTTGCTATTCGGAGTCATAAACTCAAAATCTAGGTTCAATCACTTCTTCAATGCAGACAGTCAATGACTCATGCAGACAAAATGTATGTTGAAGATTTTAGAGAAAGCTGTCAGTTCACTGAGAAGAATGTCTTGTGTTGATGATGGTTCATTCTCCCCCAGCCACTAGTCTAAATTTTAAGACTTTCATGTGACATCACCTGAATTAGCAATTATTTTTTCATTTCAGGCCTGAGCAACAGGATTAAAAGGTACAGTCTGTAACTACATTCTCATGAAATCTGGAGAATACTAAGTCTAGACTTCGGGCCATCAGATACATACTAGGCAGGAGCTGTTCTACAAGTAATTTTGATTACAAATGAAACTATTCATCATTATCGATGGGGATCAAGCCACACTACTCCAGAGGAATAGTCATTAACAAAATAATTACCACTGTCAGTCACTGGGTAAGAGCTATTAACCAAGCACTAGCATTAGTCTATCATCATAGGCCTATCCTAGTATTTTAAAGCTAAAATACACACACTTTGCTGAAGCATTACAGTAATTCACAAATGAGATATGAAAGCCCTCAAAATAGTATGGAAATAGGTTTGCAGTGCCAGAAGCTAAACTATTTTAACTGCCTGCTAAACCACCAAGGGAAGCCTACTGTTGCAACTCCTTGCATTTCAAAAAGGAATCTGAAAGCAAGTATTGTTCTTAGACTTTTGACTCCAAAGCTAAGTATTTTCCATCTTGCTGCATCAATAGTATTATGCTGTTTAGTTACAACTGAAATGCTATGCTACCATCAACCTGGCCTCGAGATCAGCAGATGGTAACAAGCTGCTCTGCTCCAAAGCTTCTCCATTAGAAAAAAGCAACCACAGATCAAAAGGCAACCTAAAAAGTTTGCTAGTTTTCACACATCATGCCGCAGGCTTCTAAGATCTACTATCCACTGAACAAAGCCATACTCTTAACTCCTTAAAAGCCGCTGCTATCCCATTCTCTAACACTTTTTTTTGGCTTAAATGGCATCTTCTACTTTTTTTTTTTAACCGAAGTATTGTGGTTTGTGCTCCGTATTTAATAGCTCATTTCTTTATCATTCCATAGGAGAAAGGATTCTCAGTAGAACAAAGATATTTCAGCATTCTGCTTTGACAAAAATCAACACATAGGCTAGTTAACATTTTTCAGCAGAACACATCCACGAAACTGTTCAAGGGTAGCAGCCTATTGGATCTGCTAAAATCAGTGTGTTTTGAGAACTAAGTGTTATTTTGGGACATGCACAAGCCACATAACCACTGCCTAGAAGGTCTCTTTCAATCACAGGAGCAGCTGAACAAGTCTTGAAGATGGCAAGAACACAACTGCCAAGTTCAGTCCCTTCACTAAGCCAAACAGGAAGAGACGCCTGGCAAAGGGGCCTTCCAATAAAACAAAAGGGGAAGGGAAAAAAAAAACCCAAAACCACAAACAACAGAGACCAACACCCAAACCACCACAATATCCACACACGTGTCGTTCTCCAAGGACCATCCAATGTCACAACTAGCTGATCTCATGACAATCTGCCACCAAAGGGAGCAGATCCCATTTTTCATTCTAAAACTTTCACTGATACAGCACTGGCAGTCCTAGCACCTGCTCAAAAACTTGTTCAGAGGCTGAATTAGTAGAAAAATGGAGTCATCAAAAAAGCCCAGTAGTTTTAAAACTGTTTTGAAACTATCTTCTGCCAGCTTAGCTCCCTGACCCAGCTCACTTTTCAAGGGTCAGAGAAACAACAGTACTGGCTCAAAGACATCACAAAGTGCTCAGGTGAGGAACACCTTTATCCACAGCAGTTTAGTAGATCAACCTAGCTGCAACATCCAAGTATGTTCTAATTATCAGAAAAGTTGGACATCATCATCATCGGGTCCACACTAGTGCCACTGTTAGCATTTTCTGGTAAGCAAAGTACAACAAAGCAAAAAAAGAAAAAAAAAAAGAAGAGAAAGTTTCTGGGTGAACATAAGATTATTGTCCTTATGTGAAAGTTGCTCCTCTACAGACAGGCAAACACAGAGTAAAATTGAAACGTTTTCTGGAGGGAAATTATTTTCTCACGTGACCCAAGCTATGCAGTGGTTACAGCTGAACTGGGATAGCAAGGAACACCACATTATCTGACATTAGTAAATTCTGCAGTCTAGACTTGACAAGTGTGAAATACCCTACAGCTTAATCTTCCAACGTGCTCTTCAAAGCAATTACATCTAATCTAGACTGTGCGACCTGAGCTCAGAGAAGTTCCTATTCTGTCCAAATACAGCATGTTACCATGAATGCACACAGTCAGCGTGTACACACCTGTAGACAAAACCTACTTCTTGTACTTAAGACACACACACATCCTTTCATGCAGTTACAGAGCACGAATGTTTAACAAGTGTGGAAAATTATTCTAGCTGGTACTGCAGATGGAAGTTCACACTAGTTTGTAAAATTCACACATTCTCCATTTGTATTTAAGATTAAGTGAAACAGATAGACAATGTAACTCTGCAAATTAACATTATTTTGCAATCAAAGCAAGAATTTCAAATCCTAAAGCCAAGTTATCCCCTCCAGGGATGTTTGTATGCACACACTTATATTAAACTGTTTAAGTAGTCTCACAATGTCCTCAAAATACAGTTGTATTTTTAGTCTTAAGAAATAAAGCTTTCCCATACTGTCTCACAAATCACCTTTCCCTATTAGTGGTGAACCTGATCAATTCATTATCTATTTGCTTTTCAACAGAAAAAGCCGAACCATGAAAATTCTTTAAAAGCGCATAGATCTTGTCTTCCCACACACACAAGTGCTTTGTAGCTTGTTCCCCCTTCATTACAGGGAACCAAAACCATCTCCCTCCTGACGCAGGCCAGAAATCTCCATTAAAATATCTTATCACTCCACAGAAAAAAATCTCTTACAGCAGCTTCCACTACATCAAAAGCTTTATACTTAAACTCTAGGACCTTCCTGTGAGCCACTAAACTGCATCTCTCTGGCACTTCAATTTTTTTTCATTTCAAAATGAGAAAAGTTGTACAAGCAATTTAGGTTTCATAATGAAGAAGTGCTTATCCATTCCAACTCAAAAACACTCCAGACAAGCTCGCTCTGTTCACAGGAACAGAATTCCATTTCACATTGCAGGATTAATGAAACGTATCACTGAATTGAAGACCAAGAAGCCTTTATTTCTAGGCAGGTTTTCACACTGTGAGAGAAAATCCTTTTGAGATCATAGTACTTTAATCAAATGACATCCTTTGTAAGCATTATTAAACAATCAACCCTACAGAATATCAGGGTTTAAAGCCATTTGGTATCAACTCAATAAACTGAGAACTTTTACTTCAGAATGATAGTACAAAACTCAGGAAATAAGCCAAATTCACCACTGTACGGGATATTCTGGAACACGCTACCCACTTTTCATTAAAGCCATCTCAGTAAGATTTGAATGAAAACCACATTACATACAATTGTATACATATAAGAGCAGTCCAAAGCATTCTCTTAAGGACTAAATACATTTAAAAGAGCAAGTATAACCCATTGCTATTGTCTGTGATTAAACATGTCTCAAGGTTGAACATGCAGGTCAGTATCTGATTTAACTGAATTTTACCTGTTCTGTGCTATTCCACTTTTGTCTAAATAACCAAATTCAAATTGTGAACTCCAAAAGCAAACAAACAAAAAAATCAACAAGATAAAGCAGAGTAATCACGTAAGCGTTTTAGACACATAAATTGACAGTTTTGCCCAATTCCCGTTTTAGAATCATGGGAAGGTACAGATTGAACTCTCCTAAAGTGCTTACAATCCTCAGCCTTCAAAATCAATGACACCTGAGAAACAGCAGAACATTTAACAAGTTAAAAGGTACCAGAGCCAGAAGAGCTCAAGACTAAAAACTATTTTAAAATAAAAGCAAACTTAAGAATGGGGTTTCAAGGCCAAAAGCTACACCTGAAGAAAACATGTTTTCCTACTTTGGCTGGAAGCTGAAATCCCGGCAGACAGAAGCAGTAACAAAGCCTGGGCTAACCTCAAGGCCCAAAAAGTCAGGTACAAGTACAAAAACAAAAAAAACCAACTCAAAAAAAAAAAAGGTTACAGTTCAGGCTCTGTAATTAATGACATTCTGTTTCTCCAGGAATTTTCAGGGAGGTTGTTTCAAAACCTGTCATTCACTAACAGCTCAATTCAAGTCTGCTCTTAACTTCAATTCTTAAGCACTGCTATTGCTATAAAGGGAAATCAGTACTTTCTCATAAATGGATTTAGTTTCATCTTAACCGAAAGTAAGACTTGCCAGCTGTTATTTACTACACAAATCAAATTATACATATTGTTTTATAAAGTAAGATACAAGGTAAAATTAACTGATTTATAATCTGCATGAGATGCTTTGTCACCAAGCATTACTTTGTTATATTGAGCCTCAGTTTCCTGCACCCATTATTTTACTACACTTCAAACAGGAAAATCCTGTCAACTAAAGGAATGACTGGAGTCAGATTCAAGGAAACCTCAATTTAACCAGCATTATCATCTCCCAGGTACTCAAACCATCTGAACAAGCTCTGGAGCAGTTAGTTTGTACCAGCCAGTACAGTAGCATCAGCGGGGGGGGGGGGGGGGGGGGGGGGGGGGAAATTACTATTCACAGACCAGATGAAACAGGATTAGAGATGAAACATCCCTTCTCCCTCCTACACCACTGAGGCCACAGTATGCTACTGAACATTTGGTTCCTCTTCTACTGATGTACAAGAGAAACCTGACAAGTAGGTAAGCCAACTAACTCAATTCCCCTAAAATTGATAACGATAGAAGTTAATTTCACAGTTCTAGTTTGGCTCTGTGAAAGGGAAAATATTTTCAAAGGCTGAAGACATTTGTTAGGATGAAGGATTTATTTTCCCCCAGTCTTCAGAAGTAGAAGTCAATGAAAATAAGAACAGAATAAAGCTGATTGCACAACTACATACAATAACTTTATTTTGCATTGTAATATATCACGCTATAGTTATTGCACCTTTTCAGATAACAGAAACCGGTCAAACAGTACTACCATACCTGCCAAACAGTGAAGTAACAAAAATCTAAGACGCCAACTCAAATACATGTTCCACAATTCATTTAAGCCATCTATCCAGCGTTATCTTGGCATCTCAAGAACAGCTGAGATAACACAACGCAAAGCACAGCCAGCAACCTCATCCTACCACCAAGATTTCTCATCTATCCTATGCATTACTGATTTATATTCTGTATTTGGCATTTGTTTGGTCTCAAACTGCCAAGGAAGTCTACCTCTATGACATCTCCTACCAAACATCCCTTCACCAGCAGGCAAGTAGTACGCTGATTAGCTGCTTCAGACTACTGACTCCTTACTCTTCCTGCTCTACTCCCACAGCCAAAAACTTTAGGAGGAATTCCAAATGCTGAAAATAAGTGCTCATAGTCAGGAATGTAACAAAATACAAGCAAGCTGAGATACTTTAATTGTTAAAAGCACGGAAAAGACAACTTTAGGGTGCTCCCTTAGATTCTCAAAGGACACAGTTGTGTCTGAGCCTTGGCTGAAGCTACGCCCTAGAAACCTGCAAGTGTTTCCAACAAGCAGAATGAGTGTGAAACCTTCCACAAAGAGCTATGCCTTATCTGTCAACCTACAGTTGCAAGGCATGGGCGGAAAAGGTGAAAAGAATTATGACAAAACCATGGAACTCTACTGTTTTCATCAACATTTACAATTATATTTTACCCAATATAGTTTTCAGGACCTAAGCACTGGCAGTAAAAATTTAAAGCACATTTTAGCATTGCTAATAAAAGCTCACAGCAGAACACAGAAATTTAGAACAACATGAATGAGTTCCAAAACCAGCTTTTAGTAAAAAGCCAAGTATAGTACGGTGACAACATTCAGTGTCAAGAATTTTAGTTCTATGTAATGTTCTGAAATCCAAGTTATCATGACTTCACAGAAAGATATGTGAACAAGCACTAATCCTGTACCATACCACAGAGGTACCTCCATTTACTATAGCCAACATCTAAAATTCAAAACACATTGCAAGCTCTAAGGGAGGGAGGGGAAAAAGCAAAAACAGAACACAGCATTTATTTTAAGATTTCCAGACTCCTTGCAATGACGGAAGACCGGGGTTTGCCCTGCACTTGCAGTTACAACAATCTAACAGCATATACACTTACATGAACTAAAGCAGACTATAGTACCTCACTGCCTAGAAGAATGAATGATCATTAATAGGCAAGGCTATATATTTACTTAATGGTTTATTTTAAAATAATTGTGACTGCTTACAATTTAAAAAAGTTACATAAATCTACACATGCTACCAGATGGACCACAGTCTACCAGAAAAATGACAGCATACTGGCGGAGCTGCTGCATGCACAGCCCAGACAGGCTAAGAAAGCCCTGCATGCCAAGTACAGAGAACCAAAACCTCTACCACAAAGCCAGGAGATAACCTCAGAAGCTGTGTAGGGTTAAAGCTCTTCAGGTAAGTTTGACCTGTAAGTCACTGCAACACTCAAGTGATGTTGTTTCACAACTATCAGTCACACCTTTCACCTTCCCATGATACAATTTCAGGTGCTCACCACCCCACTGAGACCATTATCAGAAAAAGGAAAGACATAGTTTCATCACCCAGAAAAGCACAGATGAAGTCTTAGTACCTGAAAAAAGTTACCAGCCTAAGTGCACATCAAGCTGAAAATTACTTACATGGGGGCCAAAAGTCTAAATCTCAAGTTAATACATAAAGTTAGGAGAAAAGACAAGAATCCCACCCTACCTTCACACTGGTTCCTTGGAAGAATCTTCCATCTTGTTTTTATCACATTTTCCAAGATTTGCAGTCCATAATACTGAAATTGGAGAAGAACAAAATGTGAGTATGTTACTGTAGGACTAACCAACTTTCAGGACTCTCATTCAAACAAACATTCACACTTAACATCTAAAACTTCAAGATTATTAAACTAACAAATGTATTAAATATATGTCTATTCACCCATTTACTGAGGTTTCATGCATATTTTTTTTCTTGTTTTATTCTTCACTATACTAAGTCCTGCTGTTTGATCATGCTCACACCAGGAGGGGGAAAAAAATAATAATGAAAAGCCCTCTGGCAGACAATTTTGGCTATCTGGAGAAGCAGCAGCCAAAAATGAATTTGTATCATAAATGACTGCTCGTATGTTCAAGTATTAACACAACCAGGCTCCTAAAACATTTAGGAGCTTGGATGGTCTCAAGCTTCCTATCGTTCCTCTAAGAGCTGAAAAAAAAAAAAAAATAATCTTGTCTTAGCATCACATGTCCTGACACTGGCACTTTCTAAAGAAAGTATTTCCCAAACTTCACTGGTGTGTTACTTTAGGAACAGCAAGACAACCCACAGGTTTATTTAATTTAAATACCCACCCCAATAAGGCAGCTATTTCTACTATTTAAAGATGAACTTTTGTGCTCAGTCAAAGAATAATAAAAATGTGAATAAGCTCTTGTAAATCCTTTTACCTTTCAGGAATTCCTTCCTATATTCTTACCCAAAACAGTTACATTTGCAAAGTAATCGGTAAGGCCAGTCCCTCTGCCCATTTGTCCCTACTGCCAACTCACAATAACAGGGAAAAGTTTACGGTGATATGATCCAAGAACTTTTATACATAAAACCCCATTAGCATGAATAGACAGGAGAGAAAAGGGGACGAGGAGTTTTGCATTTACTTTATCTGCAGTGAATTAGGAAGAAAAAAAAAAAATATCACATCAATGCCTGAAAGGTAAACTCAAGTTTTCACAGTTAAAGTTTGGCTGAGAATAAGAGTTCCTCTTTAAAACGGTTAGTTGTTATACAAAGTAGGATCATTACCATTTCAACCAAAGGGATCATATAAACTTCCGTTTAATTAAAAAACACAATGTAGACTGTCCCAAACTACATTGTATTAAAATACCATTTTTGCTGTTCTCATCTTAACATAACCTACATCCCTGTGCTTCTCCATCTGACCCCAGTTCCCACGAGCCTCATATGTACATCCAGCATTTGCAAAATATTCTGTCACCTTCCAATATCCTGGGTACCACGAAAAAATATGCATTAACAGAAAGCTGGCAGAGTATTTTTTTCCTCCATGGTCAGCAGCAAAAGTTCATTCATTAGATTTTAACCTGTAAGATTCGCTTTGTTACCTAACATAAAAGCTAAATGAAATGAAGGAATAATAATAATTTTCATACAAGAAAATGTGTAAAAACATCCTTAAGCACAATGCTTCACTTCACAGGAAGCGATTTCAGCCACTGCTACAGATTCACAGACCCCATCTGCAACTGATCCAGGCTCACAATACAAAACACTTACAAAACTTCTAACAATGCTGGAAGTATGACCATTAATATCAGACAGTGCTAACTTTCCTGAAGCCAATCTAAACTCCAGTTAAATTTCTAGATTCTACAGGCATACAGCTAACCAAAAATGTTAGTTTCACTTCCAAACTTTCTTCCACAGGTCAGCTTAATTTAGCTTTTAGAATCAGAATGGCAAGTCTAGTCTCATTTCACAAAAGCACTACATGACCAGACAAAACTTAAATGAAAATCCTGACATAACCTAAGAACAGACCTCATCTTTAGTCTTCCCCACTGCCACCCCACTGACTTCCTCTGTCAAAGGAAAGGATGGACACCTCTAGCAATCTGCCACACCTATCCCTCATTACCTGCCCAAATATCTAATTCAGATTCAAGCACCTTAAACTGTGAAGAGATTCATGCTGTATCTAGGTTTCTACTCATTCTTTTACACGTGACTTCAATTTTGTCCTCTGCTACCGTCTTGTTCAGCTAGTAGCATTCATTTCTCCTAACACTCACACATGAAATTAAATGTCAGCAGTAATAAAATTACCGTATACAATCTCCACCTATACATCCTCCTTGCCATACCATGTTTGAAGGCTTCATCAGCCTGCCTGAATGCTCTGCAAGGGGCTTTTTGGGGTTCTTATTTTGTTTTTAAGCTTAATTTGATTTGGTGGTTCTAATTTTTGGTATTTCTCCAATAACAAGCCCCAAAAGTTAGCAACACCAATTTTTGCCACCTGAACTATCAGAAGTGTACTTTTTCATCAATTACTGCAACAGTACACACGAACACATTTAAACTGCGCATAAAATAGAAGTGTCTCAAAATTCATTTGCTCAATGCTTGATCATTTGTAATTGTCTAATAGCAATTCACTGCCCAGTTATGAAGATGAGGGACAGGTAACAGCAAAGACTGGGAAAAAAAAGTATGAAATGATCCCTATGGTAGAAATTTCTATGGTACCCTTATTACTTATGCTATGCACCGAAGCCCTTTCCCTCCCACCTCCCAAGAAACAAAAACAATTGATGAACAGAATTCAGTTAAAGGGAATCAAAAGGGTAGACCTTGTGGAGGCCTGCCGTCAAAGCCTAGCTGTGTCAGTTGCACAGGAAGACACCCCTTTTCTTCCTATTACAAGCAATCAACATAATGGAACATTATGATTAATATCAGGTAGTGTTAACAGCTTTAATTAAAGAAAAAATATGATTGCATAAAAGCCAAATGTCATAGTGCATAAATTTAGCACCAAATCATTTGCAATTTATGTAAATTGAAGAATTCTTTACCTGTTGCTTTCTTTCTGTTCCTCTAATCATCTCATTTTTCACAAGACAAATTTGAGTTTTTAAAAATACTGTTGATAAATCAACTTAAACATTAGTAATGTCTGTCAGTATAAAAAGCAAAGTTTACCAGGCAAGCAAACAGGCAAACACTGTTACTTAAAGGTTAGCACTTTGAGGAAGTTCTTTAAACTGTTCTCCCCTCAACTTCAGAGAGCAATGAAAAAAATGAAACCGCCCGATTTCAGAAACCATCCAAACACTATTATTTTCTGTTCGAACACAGTGTGTATCAAGCAGAAAAACATGCATGTCAGTTATCTGAGATAATAATCATCAAACTTAAGACAGTGAAAACACATTTCGATCAACTTTTAGGTTCAAACTTGAGAAGTCTTAAGTAAAGCATTTAAAATTGTAGAAAAAAAAACTGAATGCTGCCCCTTTTAGTCTCTACCATGATAGATGAATTTTAAACAGCAGTACAAAGCAATTGTGTTCTGCATATTAGTAAAGACTAATCCCACACTACAAAGAGTTTGGGGTGCTTAACTTGCATTGATCGCTCAAAATCTTGGCCTAGTAAGATTTCTATTTTGTCTTTAATAGACCTAGGGACAAATTCTCTCCCCAGCTATGTGCACATGGCTCTCATTATAATCAAAAGCAGCCAAGCACTTACCCAAGGACAAAGTGTGGCTCTAGGAGACTTTTCATTACTCAGATGTATACAGACACATACCAGTCTTTGGAACTGGCATTATGCTTGTATGTGCCTTCGAAAAAAAAAAATAATCTGTATTTTCAATTTAGGTCTTCTGGTTTTGGTTTGGTTTGTTTTGTTTTTTTCACAAGGAGAAAGAAACTTTTGTCAGTGTAAAAGGAGGCTTAAATGTTTTGTCCATTTACAGTTCTTGTTTAAAGCCAACTTTGGGAACAAGAAAATTAAAAAAAAAAGTTGTTTGAATCAAGAAATTCTATGGCTAAAAATGAGATACCTTCCTCAAAGTTTATGAATGGAAGAAAGAGGAAACCCAAATAAATAAAAGTTAATTTGCTTACTTTGGTATTCATGTTCTGAGAGAATTCCAAAATAGTATCAACTCTTGTCCACGCATCAGGATGTTCTTTTAAGTGCGTCAAGACTTCCTGTGCCATTCTTTGCTAAAAGTAAGTTTGATAAAAAGAACTATTAGGTTATTTAAGAAATTATATTCTGTCAATGAAGGCATTAATACATAATACATTTTTAAATCACTTATCCAAGAGTTAGACAGAACTCAATCAGGAGCAACAAGTCCCTTAAGCCTCCTTCTGAGGACAGTTAAAGTTTAACAACCAAACTCCAAAAACACACTGACGCAAGGCAGTCATTTTACTTAAACTTCTACTCTTCCATACCGAACAATTGCTCTAGACCAGCAATGAACACATGAGGACACCACACATTACAGCAAGAACATTATCAGGGAATGAAGTTCTCTCCCCTTCAAGAAAGTAATTTAGATGAAATTTCATTCAAGGGCCCCCAAACTTTCTAGTTCTACTGGAAGCATTTATGTAAAATGCCAGTTTTAAGGAGTACTGCATCATGCTGCAAAGTTGTTTATGCAGGAACGTTTGATTTCATTTTGAAGAACCATGACGCAGAGCATTAGAGGTCTCTAATCTCTACTTCTGACGAGTCCCTCAATGTATCTAACAACTTACAAAACAGTAATAAAAATCGACTGGCAGGTAGAAGGGAACTGGTCACACTAATGGTTTGTTCTTCCTTGGGACTGACATTACCAATTGTTATACTAGATACTATGGTTTTGGTAACATGCAAAACGTCACCTGAAACAATTACACACCAAAATAGCTGAACGCGTTTTAGCTATCCCTTTTCAAAAGCCTGTATGTCCATAAGCCTTTTTTTTTTTTTAAGGGAACCAAATGATGCTAGTTATTAGCAAATATGCAGTGTACTGACAAATCTTGCTGCTGATGCTACAAGCACCAGACACTGTCTTACCAACAAGATGAATGTTTTATATTAATTAACAGAACTTAGCCCATTCTTTCACCTCACTGTAGAGCCAAATCAATGAAATTACAAAGCAGTGAAAACTTTACTTTAGGATTAACTTCAACAGTTAGAACTTAGTACAGCAATGCAGCTTTCTAGTCTGTGACAAGAACATACTTGAGCTAATCAACTGGTATAAGAGAACATGCGTTTTCACTAAGACAGAAACCCCATCAAGCCCCAAATACATATGTGTATATATGTGTGTGTGTATACAGGAAATGGACAAACTGGGTATGGGATTTACCAAATTAAAATCAAAAGCTACAACAGTGAAGAGCAAGGATGTCTAAAATACCTGTACAATACTGGCATCCCTACTTAATATAATTGAGCATAGTGGAGCAATTGCCAGCCCAATACTGACTTTGACTAGCAAGTAAGTCCCTGTACATTTGATATGGAGAAGTACCACACATATTCCTTTTAAGTCCAAAAGCAGGACAACCATCAGAGTTTTAAAAAAACATCAGCTCTTTTGATGCAGTTTAGTGTAGGAGGGAAAGAATAACTGTATGACTTCCACATTCAACCCGGGTATGTTTTTATACTGGCTTCCTTAGCACTTTTAATACTGGTGATGTATCACACGATCTAGTTTCAACACCAACAAAATACAGATGCTCAAGCACTGAAAAGTTTGCTCTCATACCCACTAAACCCTTTTCTGGACATCAGTTCCTGTAGTTTCATTTAAAAAGGTATGACTTTAACATTAACGCTTAAACAAGATTAAAGCCTCACTCCGTTGTAGCTACCAAGAAGAAAATGACTTGGCAAATTATCCTTCCGGACACGTTGAAGGACATGAAAGTCTGTTAGAACAGACCAATAGAAACAAGAGTATGGGATGAGCCCAGGTAAACATCTATGGATTCTCTGAAGTCTGCTTAGTCATGTGCTGCACTGGGGTGGGGCTGGGTACATTCTTTTCAGAGAAGTACACCAAAAAATTTGAAGAACATCTAGGATAAAAAAGAGCTTCTTTCTTGCTATCTCTTGCCAAATATATATCAGCAGAGAAGAGTTTTGCAAGCAAAGATAAGAATTAAACAGAAGGAAGAGACAGGTGCATCTGAAAGTAAGCTCAGCATGGGCTGCGTTCTAAACCTTTTTTATCCTAACATCCTAATTATTCCAAGCAAACCATTGTAAATCTCCTAATTTTGATATTTAGTTTACGCAACTTTTATTATTCCTGTCACTTTAAGACATATCTGAGCTGTCAGGCTCCACACAGAAGCATTTTTTTTCCTGCAGGAACTTTTGAACTCACTGCAAGAGTTAAGCGCTTAGACTCACTGAAACCTCTCCCCTCCTATGGAAAGGCTCTAAAGTAGCAAACCAAATTTTCATTTTAGTGACATGTATTAGTGCATGTATTTAAAGTATGTTGATATAATTTGCTTTTGCCAGTTAAGCATCACTTCTTGAATTTTTGCTTCTTACTGCATTAATTTTCTAAATACCAAACTATACCCAGCTGTTTTAAGTGAAGCAACATCTCACAACACCAGAACAATGGCAATTTGATCATTGTATTTAGTGTTAATCCTCTATTCTCCTTAGAAACCTTTCCAACTTTTTACACCCCATTCAAACCAAATACTATAAGCACCACTTACTTTGCAAGCAGTAAAGAAACATATCACTTACAAAACAAGCACTCAGAAGTCCTTACTTCTAAGGCAAAAGCTACAAGCACTTTTCTGTCATACAAGCATTTAAAAACTACAGCTAGTAATTATCTCAATTTAGGAAACTCAAATTGCAAATATTTCAAAAATCAGCAAGTTATTCCAGAACCTGTAGGAATTCACATTAGTAAGCCTTACAGCATTTTTAAAAAAAATACACAAAACAAGTACATTATTGTTTATTCTAACAGCTGGAAGGAATAGGAAAGCATCAGCTACTTTGTCTCATTTTAATTCACTTATTGTTGTGCAAGAATATCTTAGTAACAGATGCCTGACACTGAAATTCCCAATTTGCCAAGCATGAACAATTAAAATTTGCCAGAAGAGGAACTATACCAACGCCCTTGTAGCAATACTTGTTTTCAACATTTAAGTTTTATTTCCAAAGCAGTTCAAGAAATAGATGAAAGCAATACACAATTCACTTTCAGGACAATATATGCAAGCACACAAATGCACACATTCCCCCAATTTAAACTTAAGACTTCATAATCTGGACTATGTTCAAAGGAAAGAATGCAAGAACCACCTATACAGACAAACAGCAATAGGGAAAAAAACTAGACACAAGAAAGGACAAACTCTTCTCTTAAGTATGTGCGACATGCTTCTTAATGTTATGACTGTATCTGTACTTATAAATATGTTTCTTTTAAATACAATCCTCAGTGAAGCCAACATTAAATTATGGCTTCACAATCCTGTCCATGATAAGTAACAGGTAACTCAGACCTCCCTGAAGAACTAAGCAGACAAGGTAAGCTGCAAGCAAAAGTGCCCTTACCGAACTGTAATTGCTAATACCTTTCAACAGCAGAAGGCATGCCAGAAATGAACACACATTTAACTAACATTTTTCTAAGTGTTATTTCAATGTTCATTACATGACACCTGTGATTAAACCAGGGCATGTGAGTTTACTAGTGATATTCCAGTCACTTGCAAAAGTAAATTCACTAGTAATAATTTTTATCAAAGCAAATTAAATCTGTTCAACTGATTGACCATGTTTAACCTTATAAAAAATAAACATAGGTTCTAAGTCCACATTACCTGCGCGCCTTCTCCATGGTACAAGCAGTTCACCACATTGTCCAAGAGATTGATATCCAGTTTCTGGTTAAAATCCAGCAGCTGACGAGCTGCATGGTCTGCTAACATTGTCATAATTGCTGGCATAGATTACTGCAAAACAAATAAAAAAAGCGTGATCAATTAATAAACTATTATTAGATGTAGCTGGAACGCACTTGCTTTAACTTAACATCTCATCGTTAGCAGTAATAGATAGCACCAAATTAACTGTTGAGCAAGTAGCAGGACAAACTTTTTCTGAAAAATTCACATGTCACCACCCCAACAAAATTCTCAGGGTCTTCAGCAGGTGTAAGACAAAGTCTGATTAGTAAAGGGCTGTCTTAACAGCAAGCTAAAACTTATTTCAATGCAAGTATCATCCCCTACTAGTCTCTAAACATGGGTAAACCAGTAAGTCTGCTGGTAGAAATACCTAGCATACCATTACAACCAAACCTCATACTAGCAATCTCAGTCAAATTTTGAGTTTTGGAGACCAACATGCACATTCAGAAGTCCAGTTCCAAAGGCATTTAAACAATTGGTTACAGAAGTGAAACGTGATCCACATACACAGTAAGAAATTAGCCAGAGGGCATTTTTCAAATACTTGGGGAGAGGGAAAAAAACTTACAGGTTAACTACATAGAAGTAAAAAATTACCATTGAAACTAAAAGTTGACTGTTTGAAGGCACTTTGAGAGGATGAAGTAAGGGGACTGTTAAGCCAGCAGGTTACTCAGTGTACCCACGTTAGAGCACTTCAAACCGAAATGGAATTCTACTGAAGGTTTCAGGTCCCACAAAACCAGCAACACGTGCATTAACTCTTTGTCCTAGATACAGCAGCCTATGCAAAGGATGTCAAGTGGGGGGGGTTGTGATTGTGGGTGTGCATGTAAGATGCTTACCAGCCAGAGACTGGTACAAGGTAAAAGCAGTTGCAAAAAAAGAGAAAATAAACCAAGAGGCCACAGAATTGCCAATGGTAAGCTATACTCTACCCTTTTCACACCAACCCCCATGCTGGAAGCACCTGATCAAGTTCATAGCCCTCTTCTTGCAGTCACTGGCAACTCTAACATATATTCCTACCCTCTCTCCTCTACAGCAGCTCTCTGCAATTCACCTTCCTTTTCAGAATCTTCCATAAAGCTAAAAAATCCATGTAAAAGCACTCGCCTGAGAAACAACCAGAAGTCCAGACAACTTCAAGATCACTCAAAACGCTATGCTAGAGCTATCTGCATACTCAGATATAACGTGAAACTCATCCTGAATGAAACACCCCCCATATGCCCAGCCAAACCCTTCTTCAGAGCAAGCTGCAAGTCAGATTTGCTCTTACTAAGTAACTTCATTGGTAAATAAAAATTTACCTCTTAGGTGTTTAAGTCATGCTCAAAAGTAAAGAGCTAGAACAAAGCTGTGCCTCAACCCAAGTAATTACTGAGTAAGTGAAAATCCTACAGTAGCATACAGACGAGGAAAACCTTTTGTTCAGAAATGCTTATTTGCAAGCAGCGTCAAGCCATTTCATTTACTTCTACACAGAAAAATATTAACTTCAAAACCCAAACATTTGACTTTATTTTGAATTGAAATACTCAGTATTGCTACGCTAGTGTAATCATTTTAATGCTCCATCTCAACATTCAGTTAGCCTTTTTACAACATCTACCTGGAAAAACAGAAAGAAAGAAGCAAACATCAAGTAGAAGTCAAAATAATTAAAAGCAATCACTGCACATCTGTCTGCCCCCCCACCCCCAGATCCTCAAGTTTTCAAAATCACAATGTGAAGTACAGAAGCAAGAAACAAAATAACAGGGAGGGCCGATTTCAATCTTTTATGCCAGAAGGACACTTGAATATTCCATCTTGCAGTGGGGCAGTAAGCAGCAAGGCTCAAAGGGAGCTGCACCAATTCATATGTGCTCTCTCTCCAGCTTGGAGCAGTTGATACTCCCACTTGACACAGGTGCTTTCAGACACCCCCTCTTTTTGCTCACATCTGGCCTCCGTGGCTGAACCCTGAGCCTGGAAAGTGGTTTTCAAACTACCATAAATGTCATAAATCAGTCACTCTGCAGGCAGGGCCATTCATTTCGGATTTAAGCCTCTTTCAGTGGTTTTTATTCACCCGAAGAGCACAAGCAAGGAGCCACGTGACCAAGAGAAGTTATTAACCACATGGAAGCAGAAAGGAAATGTTTTGAATAGGGCCCTTCACCACTCCCAGCATTATCTTCAAAATGACCCACCTACTGGCAACCTGAAATACAGAAATGGCGGCTTTGTGGTCAATACCAACTGCAATCAACTCTATTTCCTACTCCTAACAGTGTACCCATATGAAGCTTGTGATCTTTGATTTACTACGCTCCTTTACCTTTCCCCCCCCATCATGCCTGAACTCCGGAGCAGGTTTAAACCTCAGCTCTATAAACCACCACTAATCAATTCTTCAATACTGCAAATAAAGGGAAAACAGAAACAGAAGAAAAGAAGTTTTAAAAAAAGGCCTGAACCACAACATAGCAAGAATCTGACATCTACCGAAGGTCAAAAGAACTGCATTTACAGCAGTGTTTACATAGTTATCCCAACTCTCGATGACCCTGGACCTTTAACACAACAGTTTGCTTATTATGATATACCCGACTTTTAAGCACGTAGTGCACAGGAATAACAGCATACATTTTAACAGTAAGAAATGCTGAGTATTCACAATGAATCGTAGAGCACCTTCCACCCAGCTACTAAAAGCTCGCGGGGGGAGGGGGGGCAGAGGCAGCGATTTTAAAATAAAACAAAAAAAAAACTCGCTGGGAGAGTCATTGTGCCCCACTCCTAAGCATGCAATTCCGCTACTGAACGCAAGCGAATTCCTACTCCACTAGCCTCCTGCAAAGAATTAGTTGCATCACTTGTGCATTCCTGCAGCTGCACGATGAAACGAAAAACGCATTCGCGTTACAATTAACACACCAGCAATCGCAACAAAACCATTCCTTCCCTCACTACCTGGCACACGTGCGCCCGCGTACGGGATTAACTAACGCCGCTCCGCGCACATTATCTCCCCGCACCTCGCGGCATTCATTTTCGGCACGGCCGCGCCCGCCACGGAGCGCTCCCGCGGTAACTCACACCCACCCGGCGCGGAGATCTCCTCCTGCTCCCGCCGCAAGGCCGCGGCCGCGCTGCTGCCCGGCGGGCTCCGCCCCGGCCCGCGGCGGGGGCTCGGCCCGCTCTGGCGGAGGACGGCGCGGCGGAGCCCCGGGCGGGCGGGCCGGGGCCCTGCGGAGCGCGGCGGGCCCGCGGCGGCGCAGCCCCTCCCTCCGCTCCCTCCCTCGGCTCCAGCCCTGCGCTCTATACAGGGCCCCCACGTGATCCAGGCGGACGTTTCAATACTGCTGCACAGACACACAAAAATATTTCTGGAAACTTCCACTCCTAATAATTTACAGATTATGTCCCTAGTTTTGCCCGTACCCGCTCCCAGCCCCCCCAGCTCGCTCGGCCCCCTCCCAAGCGAGAGGCAGGCCCCGCCGTGCGCCCCACCAGCCCCGCCGCCGCCTTCCCCGCGGCCCCAGCATCCGCGGCGGGCTCCGCGCTTCCGTCAGCCGCCCGGCCGGGCCTAGGATGCCCGTACCCCGATCCTCATTTCAAACACGCCCCCGCCCCGCAGGGCTTCTCCCCCGAATCCTATTACTCCTCCTCCTCCCACGGCGAAGACTTTGCGCCCTTCGCACAGGCACGGCAGGGCTGTACCCCTGCCATTCCCCCGCACCTTCTCCCCGGCGCTGCCCCCAGGCCCCCCACTGCGTTACTCATCGCGACACCCGCCCTCCTCCCCGCAGCCTGAGCGCTTACTTACCTAGGTGTTTCTTACAGCCTCTTCCTTCAAAAAGTAGGGGTGGGTGAGCGAAGTTTCTAACCACACGCCAGAAAAAGATTTTACAAAAAAAAAAAAAAAACCACAAAAAATAACCCTTCCCTCCCCCCCCCCCCCAAAAAAAAAAAAAAAATCACCGAGGACGGGGGGGGAAAGCTGAGCACACCCTCCTCCCTGGCGGGTGTGTATCTCGGGGCCACTCCTCTCCTCCCCACACTACCCCCTAGCAAGCGTGCCCCGGCCTGACTGCGCTGGGCGCCCGGCAGCAGCCCGCGGCCCCGGGCGGGCTCTCCCCTCGGCGCACGGCTCCGCGCCTTCCCCTCAGCCCTGAGGCAAGGCCGCCCGCCGCCGGCCGCGCGGGACACGGGCCGCGCTACCCTCCTCTCGCTGAGGGGGGAAGGGGTCGGCGCGGGCTCCGGCCTCCCAAGGCCCCTGCCGGGGGGGAAACTTCTACCTTCCTCGTGGCCCTGGCCGCCTCAGCTCTGGCTCGGCAGGGCCGTGGCGCTCTCTCCCGCGTCGCTGGCTGCCCAGGCCCAGGCCCGTGCGGCTGAGTCTCTCGCTACTCCTGTTGCTGCCACCCTCCCCTAGGCCTGGCCGGCGCTCAGTTCGCCCCCATTCCCACCCCCCCCCCGGCACGCACTAAACTTTGCCCCCTCAGCTGCGCCAGCAGTTCCCCCTGCGAGCTCCCCTACAAGCAAGTCACACGCACGGCGACTGAGGCAGCGGTGGTAGCAGGGACTGAGCGCGGCGCGTCTCCCCCTCCTAATGCCACAGAGTCGGAACCGGCTCAAACCGGTTCAGACTGGGAGATTCCATCTCGGTTTAGTTTTCAGCCCATGGCGCCGCGGAGCGTTTGGAAACCTCGGGCCTCCGCCCAGCCAGCGCTCCCATTGGTCCCGAGCCGTGCCGCCGCGCAAGCGGCCTCCGCACTTATTGGCCAGAGGGGCTGTCGATCCGTTGCGCTCCTCGGAGGGGCGGAGGGTGCGAGCGCCGCGGGGGGGGAGGGGGGGGATAAGATAGAGGGGATCCGCCCCCTCTCCAGCAGCCTAGCAGTGCTTTCCGCGCAAAGGGGGGGACGCGGGGCGGGTCGCTGCTTGCTGACAGGCTGAGCCGAGCCGTCACTCAAGACAGGCCCGCCTTCAGTTCGCAAACCGCGGGTGCAGGTGTTGCCGCGCCGTGGTTGGCTGGCGGCTCGGCGTGTCATGCGTACGGGTTCGCGGGGCTGCTGAGGGGAGCGTGCGGCGGGGGAGGGGGAGCGGCGGCCGTGGCTCTTGTGGGCAGCTGGCCCGCGCCTCAGGGAAACGGGTCGACCCTGAGGGAGAATGGGCTTTGGCTCCTTTGACAGGGCCTGAGGTGCTCTTCGGGCCGTGTCCCGTTACCACTGAGGCGCCGTTTTTGTGGGAGCGCAGCGATGAGATGCGGGGGGGAGCCGCCTGGCCCGTGGGACCCTGTGTGAGGGGATGCCGTGGGCTTATGTGGTGATGGCGGGCCTTGCCGCACAGGTCTCCTCTGGAGCAGGGCAGTCAGTGGGGTGGGTGGTGAGCCCACGGGTGGGGTGCTGCTTAGGTGTCCTGAAGCCGGTGGGGGGCTTAAATGCTCAGTTGTAAAGAGTGGGCTGTGTGAGCAGGTAACTGTGAGGGGTGGGTGCTGGCTGAGCCCTTACCCAGCCAGTCCCCTTCCCTCCACCAAGGCCTGTGCAGGCTAGAAGATCTCTCCTCAACAGTGCCTCTATTCGTGGGGTATCTGGCTTGCTGTAACAATTGTGTGCCTTAGTCTCTCACAGGCAAGGTTGGGTTTCCCAGAGACTGGAGACATCCCCAACTGTGTGAGGAATGCTCATCTATCTAATGAGAACGGGGTGATCTCAGCGCAGAGGCCAGCTTTGCAGTGGTGGTGCAACCTCAGTGGGGTATGGCTATGTGTCTCATCGCTACCTGAAGGAGCAGAAGAATGCGCTTATCCGTTTTCATACAGAAAACTCCTGTACGGCAAAGGTACTCAGTACCTGTGTATGCATTTTTTCAAAACACTGTGTATGCATTTCTTCAAAACTATCTCCTTATTTGAAAAAATAATGGCTATAGAAAACCTAGAAGCATGATTAACTTCTCTGAGGATAACACTATGAACTATTTAAATGCCTTTCTAGGAACACACTTGGTGCTTTTCATCACCTAATCTGAAGAAAAACTTTCTCTATGATTTTGGGACAGTGATATGCTGCCAGTGAAACCTATTATAGAAGTGATACTTTGGATTTGTAGGGTGCCATGTTCTCTGGGTGGTATCCAAAGGAAACTTGTTCCATAGCACTGTGAGGTGATGTTCGCCTGTGCTATGGCCAGGTGTATGGGAGTGAAGCTTATGCTTAAGCCCTTTTGCACTGTTTAAAAGCGGGGGGTGGGGGGTGTTCAGCTGGAGACTTCACAAAGAAATTTATCCTTTCAGAAATGCTGACTTTTGCTCACAAAGCTGAAGTCTTTTTACATTATCCTAGTCTCTTTCCTGAACTGAAAAAAACGAAGCATGCAGTTGTCTTTGAGAAACTGGACAAAACCTTTGGTTTTTCTCTTGTGAGTTTTTTGGGGGTGGGTTGTTCAGTTGATGTTTCTAATTTTATTTGTTTGGGTTTTTTTTCAAAATGAAAGCACAGCGAAGATCTAGAAGTACTAGTGTTGGCCTTTTGCAAAGGTTTAAATTCTCCTTGGCAGTCCTGTAAGTCTACTCCTGAGTATTCAGTGGTATATACAGAGGTTAACTTTTGATACTGCTAGTATTTGCCAAACTACTTTCTTATGCTGTAAATTATAGCAACCTGTAAAATAAAATGGCACTCACAGAAGTTCATAACTAGCTTAACAAAAACAAACCCTTTGATTTCTGATTGTTTAGTTATTTAAAATAGAAGTTACAAGAACAAATTGGAAAATGGGGAGAGAAAGTAAGATTTGTGCTTCTGTATTAACATGTATAATTTCTTCATCAGTTATGGTTTTAATTGGTCTACCCTGGTAGCTGTCTGACCTCCTGGCATGTGAAATATAAGCCTCTCAATTACTGTTTGTTTTTCATCTAGAGGCACTAAGAAGCTTTTGGTTGAACCTGTTAGGATAAGTTCTCCATGGCTTGGCAAAAAATCTGTAGCAGAACTGATTAGAAGAAGCGTTGAAAGTACTCTGCCACAGCATGTTTGGGATAATAAAGGACCAGGTGAGACACCTGTGAGATGCTGTTTGGGAGGGAGAAAAAAATAATCTGAAAAAGAGCTTTGGTATCCCTCTATAAGTTATGAATGTCAACATAAAGTGTTCAATAATTAGAATGATTAGTTGTCCAAGCTGCCTAAATTTTCCTTATTTTCTTTGTCTACTTTTTTATTATCCTATAAGGTTGTGGCTTTTGTTGGCAGAAACATTTCAAAAGTATTTGTTTTCTTAAGTTGAAGGATAATTACAGCACCAGCTTAATAAAGCTTTTCCTTGAGTTTTTCTACATGAATGTTGAAGTTTTACCATAGAACATTGGTAACCTTATTGGCACAACTTATTCTCTACAATTTACATAATTTTCATTGCATTGTAGGTGACCGCTACATGCATAATGTTTTGAGTACTTGCTGGCAGTATTTTAAAACTTACCATTATTTAAAGCTTTATGCTTCTTTAAAAATCAGCTAGCTTCTACAAAAGAGTTTAAGGTGTTGGTGCGTTTAAAGTGAAAGCTAACTCATTCAACAAAGAGGCCATCAACAGGTTTATATATATTAATGCTGGGAGCTTGTTCCATTATGTTAAATGAGCTCAGCTACTAGTTCTTTAATACTATGTGAAATTTTGATGTTTCCAAGTACATGCAGTAGTTCAGAGTTGAGCAAGAATTATACCCTCTCAGAAGGTTGTTTTTCCCCAGTGCATTTGTATCTGTAGTTGAGACTGTTTTTGAGATCGTGGCCTAAAAAGGAGGACACTTTACGTAATTTAATACTAGATATTGAGCAATGATGTCACATGTTTTCTATTTTAACAGGTAGATCCTCACCGGTAAAGAATCACTAAAGAGAAAGACTGTCAAAACTATATCAATAAATCAAAGTTTAGCCTAGAAACACTGGGCTCCTTTTATATTGGAAAATTAGTGTAGTTGTGTTCCCTAAGGCATGGGAAATGTATTGCATCCCTGGGACATGGGGCATGATCATGCAGAAAATCTCAACTGGTATCAATAAAGATCATAAATTTGTATCATAGCAGAAAGAAACTGGACAGTCGGGGACTGTGCTGTTGCTACTAAGTCACAAAAAGGGAACGGTTGTGCATTTTTGAAGTCTTTCTGTTAGGTGTCTAACTTTACAGATAGTGTGTGTTTGGCCATGAAACTGCTGGATTGTGCTCAAAAACTGGGTTTTATTCCATACAATTTTTTATAATCCATTCCTTCTGTGAAATTTAACAATTAGGCTCCTGTAGTAATCACCAGAAGATTTCTATTAGTATGCAAATCACAACATACTTCAATAAATAAACTATAGTTACACTTGCTTATTTGTTTGGGTTTATGCTGTTCTGATAACTGTGGTTCTCAACTGCCTTACAAATTCTGAAAGTGCTGCGGGGATTCCAGTTCCTCAATTTTAGTTTTGTAGGTTTATGTGGTTTCTTTGCATACAAATCTGGGATGGCTAGGGAAATAATGCTCATATCCAAGTATACATTTATGTTTCAGGCAGAAGCTGAGGAGGTGCAAGATCGTGTGATACCGAATTAGATCCTGTGTAATGTATTACTGGAGAAATAGCCATGCCACCAGGATAGTCACAGGTCAGCTGGAGAGGTGGGGGGCAGGAAGAGGTGTGATTGAAAGTTGTGTATCCTCTCAGCTGGCCTTAGTTCAAGAAGGCATTTGTAGAAGCTTTGGACCCATGTTTATATGTCTCTGTAGCTGGTAAACTCACGAAATTGTGAGTTATTCTGCTCTCTATAAATGGAAACTGTAACTTTGAGACTTTTTTCTTACAAGCAAGTTGCCTTAAAGCAGTCACACCAGAGGGCTGCTTGTTTGTTACAGGTTTGGGGTGTTTTTTTCTTACTTAATACGTAATCTCTTTGAAATTTTTTTGCATCATTTAAGTATTTGAAAAGCTGGAATGTGAACACTTCTTTGTCATGCATAAAAGTAACTGCATCCTGTAACATCTCTGTCGATGTGGTAACAGTGCTTTGTTTAACTCACCTTGTTTGTCTTGCTGTGGTGGGTTGGCTTGTGTAAGAATTAACAAATCTGTAGGTGTGGAGGGTGATTTATAATTGAAGATAGCATTGTATTTGATGGGGTTGAATTTGAAAGTGATTCAAATAAATGGGTAGATGTAGCAAGCTGTTGATGGGTTAAAAACAGGGCTGTAACTTCGAATTAACAGTGTCTCTATGTGTTTTGATGTTCCAGCTAGGCCCCATGTTCAAAACAAAAAAAAAAGTCTGATGCTTTTTTAACTCCTTAGCTTGTGCTGAAGGTTCACTTCTGTTTAGTTTCTTCTTCTGTTTGGTGTTTTTTGTGCATGAGAAAAGAGTTAAAATCCTTGAAGCTGCTTTGTTAAACAATGTTAATTATTTCTGTTTAAGACAGAAGAGTAGATGCAGCTTTTCAGTTTCATCAGGTGTTGGTAATGCCCCAAAATGAAATGTGTTTTTAATGAATTGCAATAGTAACAAACGCAACAGGGCTTATTTTTTAAGTTTGTTAGCTAAATTCAATGCCTAAGTAGGGGTATAGTTCCTAGCTCTTCTGTAGCAGGAGTCAATGTCACTGGCTTATCTCAAATAACATATTTTAATCTTTTTTAGAAATGGCCCTTCTATCTTGATGCAAGCTGTGGCTGAACATACTGTAGTATGAAAAAACGGAATACTTCTCATCCCTCTTCGGTAAGGAGCTAAGTAAAGGCTGGCTCAGAAACTGAGGGCAGTCACGTAAAAAGCACCTATTTTAACAGGATGAGTGTATCTGGATCTCAACTTTTCTGACACACATATTGTCCGTAGTTGTTGTAAGCTTATGCTCACTGTTTTGTTACCACAGTTCCCTGTCTGTTGGCTCCTTTATTAGATGTTCAGTCTGGTATTTAGGCCTTGCTGAAATCAAAAGGAAAATTTGCTTGGGTTTCAGGTCAGCAGTGTGCCGTGGTAGTGCTAAAAGCTAACTGCATACTATGCTGTATCAACAGAGGCATAACCAGTAGACCAACTGCAGTGATTATGCCTCTCTATTTGGTACTCATTAGCTGCATCTGGAACACTATGCCTGGTTTTTGGTCCATCAGTACAAGAAACAGTTTGAAACCTCTGTGCGAGTCCAGCAGAAGCCAGCTACTGAGATGGAGGGGGCTGGGCTTCTTCAGCCTAGGAAGGAGGTGTGTGGAGGTGACACCTACTAGAAGCCCCCAGTACCTAAGCTGAGCTTACAAGAAAGAGTGAGCATTGTTGCAAGCATGGTAGGACAATAGGTATAGAATCAAAGTGCGCTCTCATGGAGGTGAGGAGGCTGTTTTTTCACTGTGAAAATAATTAAGCACAACTAAGCTGCAACATCCTGGTCTGAGTTCGGTATTGATCCTACCTTGAGTAGGACATTGGACAAGACATGTCCTAAGGTCCCTATCACCTGAGCGGTTTGAAAAAACTTGGAAGTTATGTATTAGTGTATGTCATTATTTACTAAAATCTTTGTATGCGAAAATGTTGCTTACTTCTGGTATCTTTGAACACGGTTTAACTCATGATGTGATCAAATTATTTTCTTCATTTGATAGACATCACTAATTTTTATTTTGATAAATACTGTCCGGAATATTTTGTGGCCTATGAAATACATGCTGAAATGGTTAGCTGTCATGTACCTGCTATACTACATACTACATCATGGAGCCATATTGGTGAAGTGTTTACAGATCTGATATACTGATCTTTGACATCAATTCAAACATTTGCTGTTTTACTGCCTCTGAGATTTGGGTGCTCTGAGATGATTTTATTTTTTTGAAGTGTGAATGCATGTATGCCAGTATCACTGATACTACTCCCTAGGCAGAGGAAGAAATACATAACATAGAATGAAGTTGGGAATCAGTAACTTTTAGTTCCAGTTTTCCTTTGCAAAAGGAAAACTGAAGTGTGTGGAAATAATCCCATGTAATATCATATAACCACCTCTTTAGAGACTTTAGGGAGCTATTTGCTACCTTTTCTGAGGAAATCTTGCCTTTCCATGAAAGCTGTGAACCCAAGGTGGGAGTGGGAAGTATATGGGCAGAATTAAGTAAGCTTTTGTAGTCTGTTCTTGACAAGGGTTCTACAATTTGTGGTGGTTAATATATTTTGAATGTTTGTCTAATCCCTGCACATACTGTTTGTGGGTAATGGGAGGGGCCACTGTGATCTGAGAACTTTCACAAAAAGAGTATGTGGATGGGCAAGTAGTGCTTACTAGCTTTCACTCTGAAGGCAGAGAGCTATGTAGCACTCTTCCTTCTGTTTTATCTTTTGGGCAAATAGGTTTTTTTACTATTGAAAGTTCTTTGGGTTTTTGAACACCCTTCCTGTAAATTTTCTTTAGCAGTTTAGCAGAAGATCTTTGGCTGTGATTAATTTGATCTCCTGAGGCTTTTCAGAAGCAGGACTGTTTTCTTGGGTGGTGTACTAGCACTAGGTGCTGTGCACCTAGGAAAGCTGATGTTCTGAAACAGGAGTAGTTATACGAACTAAGAGAAAAACAGCAAATTGGTGTCATAATTTCTTTACTGGGTAAAGTAGTATTAGTAAACAGAAAGACCAGGGAGGGGAGAAAAGTACAGCTAAGGGAAATGGGGAAAAGGAAAAGAGAAGGCAGGTGTCAAGTGAAAAGAATGAGGCATTCGGAGGAAATTGCCAGCTGTAAATTTCCAAGAATGTCTGGGCAACACACAACTAAAACGATCTGTTAATGTCATGAGTGTCATTGTAAACAGCTTCAGTCTCTACCTCATTCTTCAGCAAAGGTCCTTCCCAAAGCATTCATTTGTGGGAGCTGTGTAATGACTGAAGTTTTTCTACCAGGCAGTGTCCGTTGCAAAAGCTTTCCCTGAAAGCAGGGAAAGATGCCTTGTAGTTCCCGCTTTCTTGTGCAGTTGCCCATCTTGGTTCTAGGATTATTGCTGTGATAGGACCAGGAGACATGGTTGGCTAATGAAAGGAATGTAGAGAACTTGCTCTGTCCTTACACTCTTACTTCATGTCAATCTATAAATGGCAGAACTAATCCTGCCTAAGCATCCCTCTTCTCATTGAGCGTCTGCTGCTGTTCTTAATTGTTTTATGTTTTTTTTCTTTTGGGAGAGCTTCTAATGTATATATTTTATTCTTCAGTGACTTGTATGACTCTACCTTTACTGGCCAAATTAATTTGCATTTAGTGTAATTTATTCTTGTATGTTAGAAAGCAACTTTTCTGTGTTGATGAATGTCCCAGATCAAGGATTTCAAAGAGGCTGTAATAAGAGTATTACTGGCATTTGAAGATGATCTTATGTCAGGTGTTACAAACACTGAGTAGGAAGAAATAATAAAACACAATTAAAAAATCTTGGAAATGGGAAATCTAATGTAACTGAGTGGAGAGGAAAAATATAAACTGATGTGTCCTTGGAAGAAATGAGATCAGTACAAGGGAAAACTTGGAAAATAGTAATAGCTGAGGGAGAAAGTGGAGAGCAAAATTGATGTGTCTTTGCTCAGTGACAGGGCAAAGGAAAGGACAATATAATTAGGTAGTATCTGTGGGCATTACTTCGAACAGCAGCAGGGTAGTGGCTGCCTTAAAGTAATTTTGAGACAGCTCATAGAATGCTGTAGCTAAGCCTGGGTGTATCATTACCAGTATGCCGCAAACAGATGGGCACAATTTTGGAGATGATCAGTACTTAACACTTAAGAAGAGAAAGTGAAGGTAGGAAATGTGTAGAACATGGTTGAGGAAAAACCAGGTGGGGACATACTCATCAGTAAACTTCCTAAAGCTGTGAACTGTAATTACTGTTGATAAAGATGTTAAGATAATTAAAATAACTGTAAATATGCATTAGTCACTAAACTTAAAACTGTAATTTTTCACAGTATGTACAAATCCATGAAAAATAGATTCTAAGAAGAAACCAAACCAAACACTGAGAAACCCCACCATATGTTACAAGGGAGAAATTCTCGATCTGCAGTCATTTTAAGATGTGATCTTTCTAGTGGTTCACTGATAATGTAATTCTTTTGCTAGCCAAATCTTGTTTGCCACATTCGTGTGAACAGTGCTGATGCCAGAATGTGGTCAGAAGCCAAACAGAAAGATAGGAAACTTCTGCCTTCCCCTAGTCGAGTCCTTCAGGTAAGTGAGTTTAACAGAATTTTGGTGAAAACCTTTTAACTGAACTCAGTACATAAATACATAGTGAATACAGTGAAATATCTACAATGCAAAAGGAATATTTATATATGGAAATAGTAACTTAAGAGAAATAAGTCTTTGTCTGACTTGGCTAAGTTCTTCAAGAACTACTAAACTGTAATAAACTTTACCCAAATCTTAACTTCTATCTATCAATATTCATCTGTCAATGATTCTAGTATCTGCAGCTGTGAACCACATTAGAAAACTGGTGTTAAGTCTGAGATGTATGTCCCAGAACCGAGCTGTTCTGCTAGCCCAGTGACTAATGTAAAGTAGCATTAATAAAATCTTGCTAGGAAGTGAACCCAAAGTTGTCACCCTTCTTGCTAAACCAGATCTGGTAAGCTTTGAGACATTCACTAGTTCTAAAAGGCAGGGAGGTTGCATTATCTGCTTCTGATATTATTTCTTAGCCTTGTTTTTTGGTCTAACCTATTGCAACTTTTAAAGCACTTTAAGGATTAAAAAAAGGTAGTTAGTAGGGTTTGTGTTCTAAAATAAGACTCAAACTATGAAGGCTGGAAATCTGAGATAAACTCAATTGTGTTCAGTGCTCTGGATGTCGTTGCCATAGACTATTGATTCTACCCAATAAACTTTTCACAATATTAAATCTAACAATTACCTCTGGGCAATTGTCTGTTACTTAAGTCCACTTTCTATTTAAAAGGGAACTGCCAATACTTAATTGTAATAATGCATCAATTTGTGGTATTACCTGCTCCTGCGTATTGTTTTTAATTTTTGCGACAATATTCTTTTCTCTCTAATAAGTAAAATAACTGTAGATTGCAACTTAGGAATAGATATACCAAGGGTGATTGTTTTCTCTTCAGTAAATTCTTGACATTTATAGGATTGTGAGCTCTGTGTCTTCTCTGATTTCAGTGGTAATGATGAACTTTGCTGCAATTTGCTTGGAAACTTTACAGGGTTTTACACTATTTTTTTCAATGCTTAATGGCTGCATAAAACTGATTTTCATCTGTCTAGGCTAATCTTTTTTTTTATTATTATTCCAGTTATCATTGCTTCTTCAGTTTCACCATACATGTCTTGCACTCATTAATCTGATTTAAACTCCGTAGGGAGGAAGGGCTATCTAAAAAACACTTTATATCCACAGCTAACAGTAACACCCCTTCTGGAACAACAGTCAGTCTCTTGCATCCTTCTCTTACTGGGATTGTGGCTTACAGAATACAAATGCAAGGATATTAATGTGACTATGGGAGAAGTCACTCTCATGATAATCGGTACTTTGTGGCTGCCAAATTTATGAACATACTAGAATCAGGATAAAATACGGGTTATACCCTGAGTGAGACTGCTTTGTAACTTTGATTTATCTCAGTCCAGTCATAGCGTTATAACTGAACCTAAATTCTAAACTGCCCCAAGGCAGTTCCACATGTTTCTAATGCATTGGTTTACCTTCCATACTGCCATGCACACAACTTGGCCGTCCTTATGTCAGGACACTTTCCCAGTTCTATATTGAATAGCCTGTGAAATTAGAATGTATTTCTCAACTGATGAACACAGGACTATAATTCCAAAACGAGTTTCTTTAGCTTGTTCATTTTGGAAGTCAATAAACTGATGGGGTTTTTTATGTTGGAAAAACAAAGGGGTAGAAAGAGGAAAGGAGTAGAAACCGAATCACTATTTAGGCTTTTATTAGAGAGGTGATATTATCAATTTGTATGTAACTGCAGCTTTCAACTTTAGACAAATAATGCTCTGTGCTGAAGTAAAAGCCCTAACGTTATTCCCAAGTTATTTTGAAGACAAGCTTGCAGCTTCCTGAGTATATCTGTTATAAAGGATTAGTGTGTAAGCAATCTTGATCCAATTCATCAAGGCTCTTGAATATTTTTTTCAGGTTTGCACAGTGAATGCCTTGATTCATAGATGTTTTTTCTGTTGTAAGCTTTACTGTCTTTTCACTCATCTCTCTTCAGTCCACCATGAATTAACATTCAGCCTTTGGCAAGCTATATTTTTAAAATGCTGCTTTTTTCTGTCATACCTGTGACTAAACTTAGTCTTTGATCATACTTCTTTGTGGCTGGCCTTTTCCACTGTGAAGGGACAATTAGGACTGAAAAAAAGGAGTATTTCTATCTTTAGAATCCTTTATCCCTTGTGAGAATCCTCTGGACAGCTTTAGTTTAAGGGAGCATCCCTGCAAGTTCTGTTTCTATGTGTCCAGGTACCAGTAAGTGATTTATTTTGTAGACAGGATAGAATGAGAAACTCGTCATTCCAGACTAAAAAGGACACGGAGCGAGATCATCCTACCCCAAACCAAACGGAGATATTGTGGGTCTGAAACTGTTAGAAGTTTCCTGCTCTAAATGAACAGTAGGTTAGAGAGCATCAGTGCACAATTATGTGGTAGGCTAGACTCCTCCATTATATGTGGTGATACCTAATGACTAGGTACATCTCTACAAGAAGGAAAAGATAAAAACTTTCAGAAATTTTGGAAAGCAAAAGCTTGCTGTTGGTTTAGGGTGGTCTGTGGGCAAGGAGAGTGCAAGTCCTTCAAAGAATGAATTAAAGAGAAGGAGACACTGTGTGAACCTTGTGCCGTGTGTGGTTAGCAGTACTGTAACAGAAGCTGCCACACATTCCTTGTGTGACAGAGGTCACTGCACTTCCAAGGGGGATGTCAGTGACACCTTCTATGTCAAAAGTTAACTTCACTTCTCCCTGTAAGAAAGCATTGTGTCAGAATAACTGCAATTACTTCCCAAAATGTGCAATGTGCAAAGCAGGCACTGGCAGGTATAGATGGCCAACTCGTACATATCAATGGATAGGCCTTTTATAATTTTGTCTTTACTTATAGGACTGCAGGAAGGATGGCTGGATGCATTTTCCTGCTGGGGAATTAATTTCAATGATTTGGGAAATGCAGGTTTTAAGAGCTGCCTGCATGGAGAAAACTGGTGATTAGAAGCGTGTCTTCTCCTGCAAGTGTTCCAGTGAACTGTCTGGATCAAAATGAAAACCTAGATTAACACAGTGTGACAGTGTTGTACAGATGCAAACCTGGTGTGCCTTTTAACCACTTTAAACCTCATTATGAACTTAGTTGAAAAATAGGTGTATTCATAGGGTCTCTAGTTTGATTCTTTCTTCCCCTACTGGGATTTTATATGAAGATGACTTCTTTCCTGACCAACCTGTTTGACAAGTTTTCTGAGAAATGACATTTTATAAAGTAAAACTAAAATACTGGCATTATAACTCCAACTGTAGAAAAAAAAAATAACTGTGAATTAGCTAAGTGTCACCTAACAGCAATTAGCCTTAAACCCAAATCTATCTAATACGGCCTAGATTGTAGGTGGAAAAGGACTTTGGGTTCTGAATCTTAGTTTTAAGTCGCATGTCAGCATACAACCTACAAAACTGAAAAAAGATTTCTAGGACAATGTACGTGAAATAAAATTATCCTTTTCATCTGCTGAGTCTTTCACTCTTTGTTTAAAATTTCTGGCTTTAAGGTTGCAGGGAGGTAGAAAATTTTGTGAAATGTTTTGGCCAAACAAGTTTGTGGTTATGCCAGAATAATGAAGAACTTCTATAATGATTTTTTTTTTTTGCTAAAGGAGTTCTATAAATTTGATAAAATACTCCATAAAATCTGTGGCTGTAAAAATAGAGGTGCCCCCTCCTCTTACAGCAGAGATGTATACCTCAGCTTACTTTCCCTCATGAAAATAATTAGCATGTAATGTTAATATTGTAATGTATTAGATTCTTAAACCTAAGGGGGAGAAGGGCATTCTGCATGTGATACTCAATAGATCACTCAAGTATGATCAATAATCCATTAGCAGGAATCTTTGTTCCGTTTAACGTTTACCACTAACAAGTGGGGTTTTTACCCTTTTCAACTGTAAAGCAGTACAGGGGAGTAGTGCAGAAGGTTGAATTGTGGAGGAGGTCAAAATAGCACCAAAAATAGTTTAATATAAAGGTACTTAGCAGAAACCACATCTAAAGCAACCTTATTTTTAATACAAAATACTTTTGTAGTATGTCATGTAAGCCTACCTGTCTCTCCTGCCTGGTTGAAAGACACAGTGAGGAACACTTTGTCAGGTAATGGTGGTCATGAATACATCAAAATTTCTTTACAAATATTTATCACACCTAATTCCTCAGAGCAGTATGAAATCAATCCTGCCTGTAGGAGTAAATAATGAGAGAGAATTAAAGGAGTATTTATACCTCGGAGTTTTTGACTGTGACTAGCAGAACATACAGCTTTGATGTGGCTGTCTTTAATCAGGTAGCTTGGTGAATTGGTGACTACAAATTTTATTTAGTGTTGGTTTGGGATGATCTTTTTACTACATTTGGAATAGTGATTTAAGGCCAAATTCTGTTTTTACTTGCATGAGGAGTTCCACTACTTCCTTATGCACAGGAAGAAGTATAGAAAAAGGAAATCTTCCTGTAGATACTGCTGTGTTTGGTACAATCTAAAATACATTTCATGGCTTTAGCTTTTCTAGACTAAGAGATCAACTTTGAAAGCAAACCAACAATAGAGGAATTCATGGTATTTTTTAAAAAAAAGCCACACATTGTCCTATCTTATTCAGAGCAGAATTTTTCTAACAACAAAATTCTATGAGAGTCTGTTTTTTCAAAGTTATGTAATAAAAATAATTGTCAAATCTATTATGATAGTCTAGACTACACACAAAAGGGGAACTCAAGGGAAATCATGGAGATTTTCTCATGGAAGTAGATAATGGGAAGACTAAAATGTTTCATCTATTTTAAATAAGTATTATAATCTGCAACTTTTCAGAATGGCTTAGATGCTTTCTTGGGGAAAAAAAATGGATACAGTAAATTCTTCTAGAAGAAAATGTGCTATTGTTAGCCCCACTCTGCTGGGTTAGTGATAAGAGCTTGTAAAAGCCCTGTGTTATTTCATAAGTAGTCCAGAAGCAAAGCTTTTCTTCTCTCCAATATGTATGCTTGTCATATATAAAATAGATTAATAGTTTATCACAGAAACTCAAACCAAGCTATCTAGTTTAGCTGGAATAAAATTATTCTATTTTCTGAAACCTTGAATGGAACAGATTTTCAAAGTGGGAAACGGACATCTAGGCTGATGCTGTATTGCCTGTAGTGGGGATCAGGGAACAGCTTTATAGGAAGGGCCTGGAGGAAGGATTTGTTTGAATCTTCGCAGTTTGACACTGCATCTTCCTCTGCTTCCTGACACCAGGTGGAATAAGGTGAATGTAAGGAAAAGTCTGCAAAATCAGGTGAGAAATTTCTATTAAGAACTAGCTGTGCAGTACAGCAGTAACTTAGGAGCTGGGGACCACTGCAGATACGGACTGGGTCTCAAGGGTGATAGGAATTTGTTCGTACGTGCTAGTATTTGGGTCACAAGCTTGACAAAAGGGGAGAACACAACCCATAAGTTTGGGAATGGAAGCTGTGAAACGGTACAGTAGCAGGGTCATCCCTTGTGACTTCTGGTAATTAGATAAAATTTGCTGATTAATGAGGCTGTAGTCTCACATATGCTTTAAGCCAGCACTGAAATATAACCTGACAAAAGTGATCAGTTTTAACCTGCATATGGATCACTGTGGCTGTAGAAAACATTTTTTCCAGTAGGGACAGGTATGTAGCCGGGATTAAGTGGGAAGCAGAGGGTGATGAAACTGTCTTTCAGCAGCAGTAAAAGTTTTTTATGACTTAAACTGTATATTCTCATGATTTGGGAATACAAAAAATTGAAGGGGGAAATAAGTCAACAAAATGTATCTGCTTGATTTTGAAGCTTTTTATCTCACCCAAACTCTTACTTTACCCAGACTCTTACTCAGATCTTGTGCTGTACCTGCCTACTTAGTTTAGATGAGGATGTTCCAAGGTCAACAGCCATCTGATCAGGTAGTGATGTCTGCCCTTCTTCTTTCGTACTGAGCTAGTTGTATGTCTGAAATATCAGGCAATATAACTCCCCTCAGAAGTATGCAACTAAAAAGCTAAGTTATGTAGAAATACAAATGAAGTAATTTCAGATGCACAGGGAAGTTTTCAATTAAAACCCCTAAAATTCAGAAATCAAAATTAAAATCCTCAATTTTTTTCTACAATGCATTGTCCAGTATATTCTACTTTGGGAAACAATATTGAAAAAATCATTAGTAAATTAAAGTCATTGGCAGCCTGGATTGATGGCATAATGATTAAACTGTATATGTAAATATTGCTGGTCTGTGATAGTTATATAATTGATACAAATAGCATGCATAGAATGCTATTTTTTTGCATAGTCCACAAGAAGTTTGTAGAACTGCAAGAGCACTGAGAGCGCTAATAGGAAATAATTCTTGTGTATTGAGTATAAAATGTATCTCAAGGGATGTGAGGGAAACCTCATTACTTGAAAATGTAAATCTTAGAACAGTAGAAACTATAGAGAGGACAGGTTTTTTACAGGGTTTAATAATTTTCTCCTATTTTTAGCTTTAGTGAAATTGATCTCTTCTTGTCAGTTCCACCCATCTTGTAGGTAGAGTGTAAGTTGGCACTTTGAATATTTCTTATTTTAATAGGCGGAAGGAACAGCGAGAGCAATGGGAAAGATCTTAATTGTTAGACTACTGCCTAAGGTGAGGTTTGCAGAAAATTAGTTTTTCAGTAGCTGGTTGAGGTTGGTGACGCTAACAGATTCTGGGTGCAGCCCAGTGATCATCAGAAATGTGATGACTGTGTCAGAAATGACACAAATGTGTGGTGATGAGGCAGGCTGGAGGTCAGGAATCCAGGAAGTCCACTCAAGTAAGGCACAGCAGGGGTCAGGACTGAGCAGAGACCTACCTGTGCAGCTCGGAGAAGGACTAGGGGCTTCAGCCTGAGCTGAAATGGGTCAGTGGACAGAGTGTGGGGGTGGGGGTCTCAGATGAGGATGTTTAGGGCAATTAAGGCCAATTGATGTGCTCAGGGTCCAAATAGACTCTTTTCTAGGTAGCTTTTATTAGAAGAATTGCTTTTTTTGTGGGGGAAGAGGCAGGGAACCAACCCTATTTTTCTCTTGGATTAAGCTGTAGCCACTTCAATTTTCACCCCAGCAGAGCTCCCTGTTACAGACAGATTAAACAGTGCCAAGTGCTGCTCTCATTAAGAACACCTGAACAGCATATTCTTCATATGAAGTTTACCCTTCCTATTAATTGAGGTTAATTGTAGCTTTGCAATAGCTACCCACAAGAGGGAAAAAAGTGTTTCTACCTCTGAGCTAGAATTTTTTTTAATAATTTTTTTACTATGATACCACCAGTTTTAGGACCTGATAGTTCAAGGCACAGTGCACCCACACACAAAGGCAGATGCTATCTCAAAAAAATTTACCATGTCAGAAAATAATGTAAGGAAGAAGTCTCACAACATTCACACAAAGTGAGAGCTGAGAAGTCTGTGGACTTTGACTTGCCCGTGTTTGCAGAGGAAATATTTTTGACCTGAAACTGTGAAGTCAAACATATTAGCTAAAAGACCATTGTCACAACAGGTGAGATGGTAGCCTTGGAAGGCATTAAAAAAATCAGCGTATTTCAGAGAGAAGCTGACAAGGCTCCAAAGGAACAGGTTTTACCCTGGTTTTGGGGTGGTTTTTCCTCTCTCTGGAGATTGTAGCCAGCATTTATCAATTGAATTATTTAATGTTGTATTTATGGTCATTGTTCTGAGACAATAAATTGTCTCTGTGGCAAGAGTTGCTAAAATACTTAAGTATGACATTTGTTTCCCTTCTTTGGCTAGAGAAAACCCCTCAAGTCTGTAATCATTCTTTGAGTAGCAGTCTCTGACCCAGGGAAGCTAATTTCAGGAACAATAAATGCTGTGTCTGTTGTCCCCTCAGAAAACTGAGGACCTTGGAAAGTTCTTGGAACTTGCTGCTGACCAATCTGCAAACTCAATATTGCCCTCCTGTTTCTGTCACAGCATTGGGAGAAGGAACCTCTAAAGGTTTTATGGAGACCCATACCTATGTAGTCACCTAGAATAGCTTTTTTTTTCTTTAACTTATCTTTGTAATGCAGTTCATATTTCCTCTGTTAGTATAGAGATATTTACTGAAGTTTTGGAAGGATAGTAGTTACATTACTTGTACTGGAAGAAAACTTTCCACCAAATGTTAATGTATAGCGTTTCTGTACCCTGGAGGGGGCTGTTCAACCAGGTTTTTGAGGAAATAACCAATAACAAGGGTATTTTACTGTTCAGCTGGAATATATCAGTCTGCTCTGTCTTGTACCCAAAACACTTGCGACTCTAATCATCATTATTCTTTTTGTCACCCAGTACTTTGTGCTTTCCATCTCGGTGATACTCGTAGTCAAAGAGCAGTTTCACTTGTTGATTCTCTCGTCTCCTGCTGAGGTAGTTTTTTTGGCCCGTTTCTGATCTAGTACTTTTCTTCTTCTTTAGACACCATGGGATTTGAACTTTGAACAAATATTTCACCATTTGCCTCCTTATGTGGTTAAAAAACGCCAAAATTTCTGGCTTATGGAGATTCACCTACAAGTCTATCCTTAGATTACTACTGATGCAAAATTGCAGATTGCTATTTGAAGTAGAAGTTCAGTGTTTGTACACTAATGTTAAGTATGTTGATGTTTTACAGTTCAGCACCCTGTCAGCAGTGTCGGGGTCTTGTCCAATGCAATTGCAAGACTGTCCTGTAAATTTGGGCTTACAGTCACAGTGTAGCCTTGGCAAAGGCATTACTGTATTGTAAGAGTTTAACCTGAGGAGATATCTACTGAATCTTCTTGGCCCAGAAGTTGAAGAAAAATGAGATTAGCAGAGAACTAATCTAATAGAATGAGATCTGCTGTCACACCTGAACTGACATTGATACTACCTGAGCTGAAAGACAGTTTTTCAACCACTGCTTTTGGGCCAGGATTTCTCTCAGTAGCTGTGACAAGGTTATCCATGCTTCAATCCACTTCTGTGTCTATATGGGCATCCTTCATGACATACAAAGATACTGTCTCGGTGCAGTCAAGAGAAGCCATCAGAGAAATGGCCAGTGCTTCCACTTTTCTTTTACTTAGCTCCTAAAGATATCTAGTTTGTCTTTTTGTTTGTTTGTTTGTGCTCTGCTTTTTGTCAACATCAGGAAATCACCGCTGACAGGATGCCTTGTTTGAAGCAAAACTTCAACACTAGGTAATTATTCTGCTACTTTAGAGTAGAACACTGAGGATATACTCCATCTGGAAACAAATTTATTTTATTTTGAGGGCAAGTAGAGGGACCGTTGTCTGTTTCCACTGTGAAGGACTATCACTACTGTTACGTATCAATTAAAGACATCACTAATCCCTGTTACTATATTTTTCAGAACTGCAAACTAAGTTTTTTCTATGGTCATTCTCTAATGCTTTTAAATCAAAATGAGGTGGGTTACTGTTATCAACTCTAGTAGCAGGTATATAAGGGTGCTGCTCATTTTAGCAGAAATGTGTTACAGAGTAATTGTGTGAGTTAGGTGGAGAGACAGCATAGCCTCTTCAGCTGGAACAGCTGGAGTCAGAAATGAATTTGCGTGTTCTGGAGATGGACAGACATTTGCCTCAGCTTCCTGTTAACTTCATGGTATCTCTGATTCCCTCCTCAGCCCTCTGTGGGATGATCAAAATTGTGAAGGCTGTCTTCATTGCCTTCCTTTCTCAGCAAACCAGCTCTTCAGAGGAGGAGCAGTTACATTGTTATGAGTCTGTGCCTCCTCCAGTTTGAGTTCTAAGATGACATGCAGTGAGGAGGTAACAAGGACATAAAAAGCTTCGCGTACAAAGGATCTATCAATAGTATTTGCCACCAGCACAGATTCTCTAGTCTTTGACGGCAGCAAAGCATGAAGCTCCACTTCCAGAGGGATATAGAAGTGGAATACTTTCTTGGATACAAGAAAAAGGGAGAACATAGTATATTTTCAGAAACCAGCTGAGCAAGAGCAAGGGTAGCAGGCTCTCAAAAGCTATACCAGTAGGTAAACCAGATCCTCTGGAATATCTTCACTGGGGACCATTGCTTGACATGAGACTTCATGATCAGTTGATTTGAAGGTGTTTGACTTTTGAAAGGCACTGTAGAGCAACATGTGCTTGCCTGCAGCCTGCTTTGAGAGGGGGATTTGAATGAACCGCGGCTTGCCAGGACAATAAATCTGTTTTTAATGCACCTAGGACTGAGTCAAAACAGAGCAGTCTCATGATGCTAAGCAGTGCTTTATTCAAGTTCACTCTGCCAGATCAAATGTATTATTAAAATTTTGCTACGCTGAACCAGGCATAGTATGTCTTCCTGCAGTAGGCATAAACACCACATCACGTGCTCAGGCTAATGCAAGCAGAGTAGTTGTGCTCATGAGGGTCAAATACATACTTCCAGCTAAGTGGAGATCAGTGAATTTAGAACCTCAGCCTGGTGGTTGGGAGTAACAGGTGGAGAAATTTCTTGTGATTGTTGACTAGGTTACTGCTCTCCATTTCAACCTGGAGATGCTTTGTGGATGTCCAAGATGTTCAGAAATTAAGGTAAACAGCCCAGCTGTCCATCCCTGCAATAAAACTAGAGTGTTTAACCTGCAAAATGGTGTTGTCATAATATTGCTTTGGAGATGTTGCACTAAATTTCATTAAGTTTTTTGGTTATGCTAATGTGGTTTCTTTGCAGTGGTGAGCAAGTGTCTGTTACTTCTGGTTTTATCTATAAAATTGTAAATGTTTCCATCAAAATACTCTTTTGTCAAATGTCCCAGGCTAAATTGTCCCACTTTTTAATCAATCATTAGTTGGGCTTTGTACCTAATCTGGTACAACTAGGGTTTGATGAGGAAAAGCACTTCTTCCACTGCTGGCAGTGTATTTCCTATTCTCCCCTTGCACTGGATCTGGCAAGCATGTGGCACAAAGTGGGCTGGTTCAAGAGAAAACAAATCTGTCAACCCCCAAATTTTCCTTTCAGATAAACCTGTTGAACGATCTGTATGATGAGTAGATCTAATGAGAGGTGGGAGGGATGCTCTTAGCATTAATACTTCAGGAGTTCTTGGCTTAGTGCAGAAAGATGTTCTTGTATATTCCAGCCTATTAGACCTGGCTGCTGCTTTATTTTTCATAATTATTTGATAAATTACTTGCTATTAAAAATAATTAGACTATGAATCTTCACATTATTTACAATTTTCTCATGTTATTAAGCTGTAATTTGACCAACAGATATGAGCATAATTTACCCTATGATTGCATAGCTTTTAATACGCGCTTCTGCAGTGAATAAGAGCTATAAAGCTAAGTGGTTTGCCCTGTAAAGTGACATGATGTCATAATATTTCTTTGAAAACATAAAATTAAGTATCATTAAATCCTGTAATTACGGAGCTATAGGTTATCTTTGCAACTTAGAAAATGGAGATAGGTAGCCTGATTCTTCTCTCTGTAGTAGTCCAAGAATTCTGTCAAAATTGTACAAGAGCAAGCATCGTGCTTTACAGAACATGATACTTCCCTGGCCCTGTATTTCAGTGTCATTCACTTCCTTTGTTCTTGGTTCTTTCCAAGAACTGTTTTCCAACATGCTTGTAATAGCAAAGCAAACAACTGGTATGTTTCAGGAGCGTGTATTCTTTTTGAAATAATGAAAACAATCTATGGATATTTTAGTGTCTGTTTTTCTTGTTTAGAAAGATCCTCTGTAGAACCTAATAACCCATGACTGTCTCTCATGAATGATTTATGCAGAAGTATGCTCAGAAGTATGTCTGTAGAATGAACTGATTCCGTTGTAAGTATTTAGACATTTTTGGCATTTAAAACCTACTGATTCTCTTGGGTACTGGGTAAGTCTGTTTGACTTGCCACTGAAATTATATGGATTTCATAGATGCTGTTAGATATTTTTTTTTTTTTGCATTAGGCAAATATTTAGAGCTCTTGATCCCCCCCCCCTTAAATTTTCTTGGAGTTTTTGAAGGTTTGATTATTCGCTATTTCTTTTAAATCTTTACCTATAGCACTTTATAACTAACATAAAGGTTACTTTTTCCCTCACTGTGAGTTTAAGCTGATTTGTATTACTTCTATCCTTATAATTTTTATTATAAATTTCTAAGACTTTATTTTATTTTGTCTTATTTTAGCAACTGCTGTAATTGTTTCCTGGCATTTTTCATTGCCATCTGTAGTCACTTGTTCATTATAGATTTACTTGGTGAAGTTACGCTTTACCAGCGTATTTATCTCTTGCACCCATCACTGTAGGGCTTTTTCATGTTAGATTAATTTCTACAGGGTTAAACAAGTTCTTACTTGGTATTTGAGATTATTAACAATTGTTACAAATATGCAACAAGATTAAAATGTAGATCTTATTTGCTTACCAACTTTATTGCAGGATTATTTGCTCTTGACACATATATAATAGAATTTTTGTTCGGTGCTATACATGTTAAGTGATTTTTTTTAGAATGAGCTATTTAATTCATTTAAAAATTATAATATCTTAGGATTGACTGCTCTTAAGTTAGCAGAATGTACAGGAACACTATTTTGAAGATAGTAAGTGATTCTCTGATTCTGTGACATTACAATAAATATTGTGATGAACAGAGTGAAATAAATGGTTTGTGCCATCTACTGGTCTGGTTAGGATCTGCATTTCAGTTCAAAGTGGATTGTAACTGACTGAAGTGTACAGTGTGGTAAAAGAAGGAAATTCACCATAAATAACTAGCGCGATTTTTATTATTATGCCTTCTCTGTATTAAGTGCTAACTCATGTTAAACATATAATAATTGAAAGTGCAAACTAGTACATTAGCCCTTTTCCCACCCCTGCCTTCCCAACCATGCCCTAAAACCTCTTTATCCTAATTTTGACAGAGCCTGGAAACATTTTTTACAGGTAGGTCAGTCATGTTGTAACAGAATTTAACAGTCAAAGCTGATGGTGTAGACTCTGCTGGGAATGCAAACACGGTTTGTCTAGACATGTTAGAAGGAGCCATGCTTTTCTATAATAATTCATAATTGCAATATAGTCCATTATCACTTTTACTTATAATAGAGTATAAAAAAACCACCACATTCTCCCTTATGGATTTTCTCTGATGTTTATTTCATTGTTAAGCCTGGAGTAATAAAGCTGTTAGTATGGGGGAAACGTTAGTATAGCACAGTGCAGTGTTACATAAGGCCTTTTAGCTGAAACGTCTTTGTATCCTACAGCCTAATAATAGGCTATTGTATTTTCTGTGATTTTTATAAAGGTCAGATGTTAAATTCCATTCTTAATTGTTTCAGTATCTGTTCTCACTTGTGTATTTAATATATTTTGTGTACCTTCTGATTATAAGTATTATTCTGCAATGAGCTTTGTTTCGTTCATTGTCAGTTTTTACTTATTTATCTCTCAAGGGCATAAACAGTGGATCCGCAAATGCTCCAATGTCCCTGTAGTTATGGTTGTTCTATACAAAGGGAGTAAATCCAAGGAAGTATTAGTGAAAAAAAACTTTACACACTGGAACAAGATTGCATGCTTCAGTATCACGTGCAGGGGTCCAGATACTTAACTTGCTTACATAATCAAAGACTCATTTTTAGATGAAGTGTAGGTTACAGTACAGGGTAGGCACCTGGCCTAGAAACGTGGACGCTTTGGGTCTGCTTCCAGTAAAAGAATTCCCTTCACATTGCTTCAGTTTACCCTGTCCATAACATAGGCATTTGCCTCATTTGCAAAGGGCTTTTACATTTGTTGGTTAAAAATACTGTATAAACAGCTAATAATATATTTGAGTGGGTTTTGATACATATTATAGCTGGTGATCTAATTGTATATAATTTGAGAAGCTGAAGGGGTAGAATTTCAAATCCTTTGTTCTAGTTAATTTGGAATTATCTAAATGTGTATGTATGTATTAATGTATATACATATGTTTCTTGCTACAGACACAGGTACAAAAATCAATATCGTAAATTAACTAATGCTAGATTGCACTTTAAAGTGTAAATATCAATTTAAGCAAAAATAGCATTGATTTCAGAAGAGCAGGATTTTATCTAAGTATGAAAAAGTGGATTAAATGCAATGATATAGAAAGGTCTTAAAATATTTAGCTTTTCAAATTTTTTCTTTTTGCAGGTGGATGCCCCAAACAGTCGTCTTTGCCTCTTTGTGACTGATTGTTATGCTTGGGAAAATGAACTGCAGTTAAGTGCCTAGTTAACATGAATTTTATTGCAACATTATAGCTACTATGATCAGAGCAATGATTCATACGAGTGAAGTATATAATTGTGTAACTTGTTTGAAGTCAGTTGTGTTCCAACATTCTTCTTCATGTGTATAACTTACTAATTTTTCTTTACATATTTTTCCCTTCAAAGTCTGCTGGAATTTGCTAGGAGGTTCTTTGATATTAGAAAAATATCAGAGATATTAGATCCCATTAGAGAAAAAGATAAGTAAGTTGTATCTGACAGCCTGAGAGGGGTAAGATGGCTGCAGCTCCGTGTCCCCAGCTCCAGCCAGCGGCAAGGCTGAAAATGTATTTTCAGTAGGACTCTGGCCCATCTCACTTTGTCTAAACCAGAAGAGGCTCCTAACTTCTACCTTTCTCATTATCCCCTCCTTAATGACTTTTCTTAATACTCTTATGCCTTTTGTAATATGTAAGAGGCTACGAATTTGGGTTAGATTCACTGTGGTGGGAAGTGTTATAGACAGCTGTTTTGGGCAGGAATCTAAATCAAACCTACTTTGTATTGCTGGAAGAACAGAACACTCCTTTACTCTGGGCAAGTTGGAAACTGCTTCTTAGTTTTGAAGCTAACTTTTACCTTCTTTAATATACTAAAATGCTTTGTCTGCAACCTCCTAAAAACTGGGAGAAAACAACTATAGAGAATCCAAAATTTGCAGGTTTAGCCAGACATTTTCTTGCAGATACTACTGCAGCACAATTATTCAAAAGTAGTGTTTTGTAACAAATTTATACAAGGCTGTTGCTGGCTTGAGTTTTAAAGTGTATGGAGCTCAATCTCATTCTGTGGATTTACAAATACCTGCACAGTATACTTGCACCTATTCATTGCAAGAAAAACCCCTTAATTTAGTAGAAACCATCATTTACCTAGTTCTCAGGTACTCATTTCAGATGGGGATTGCTTTTTCACTAATATTGTCTGTTCTTCCACAATTACGAATATATTTTCTGTTCCTCTGCTTTTCAGTCTTGCTGTCCTGAATATAATTAGCAAAATCCCACACATCTTACATATGCGATGTGTACATATATTTGTAAGGTTCTCTAATACAGTATGGAGTAAGCTTTTTTTCGAGTGAAGTGCCTTAATCCCTTACTGTATGGGCTGTGTCTGTGCAAAGCAGTCTTCTTGCATGTGCCCCCAGCACAGGTGGATTGATGGTGGTTTCTGTAGTATTAGAGGAGCCAGGAATTGAAGCAGAACATATCCTTAGACTATCTTTTAGGCATTCCAGGAATGAAGAGGCATAGTTTATCTTCTGCTAGGTATCCTCCTCAGATCCTTTCTTCTGGGTGGGCATATCTTTGAAGCCTTGCTGATGTAGGGCCTGGAGTCCTTCCGGTCCAGAGGCGCTACGTAGGTAGGATGTTTCTAGTGAGTCCATCCATTTCAAAACAATGTGTAATAAATATATTTCTTTTGTATTGTTTTTATGTACACATTTAACCCTACCCTCAAGACCTTGTTTTCTGATAGCATCTTTAATTTTGTTTTTTCAGTGACAGGCTTTCCTTTTTCAGTGAAGGGGTATAAAAGTCACACCTGTCTCTAGACAGGCTGCCTTTGTGCCAGGAACTGGTAGGTTCTCATTCATTCCAACAGTGTCCCAAGGTCCACTATTGCTGTGACAACATCTGCAAAAGGATTCATGGCGTACAACAGGCTTTCTTCTTGCTGAGACCAGAAAAGAAGCAATAACTACTAACTCCTGACCTAGATTAGTCAGCACAGTTTTTGTATTGGGGGGACATTACAAAGGAGAGACTAGCATGGCAAAGGCCAGCTAAGATACTGCAGAAGGCTGTGAAGAGCCAATTGCAATGAATTTTAATACCTTACATCGTTTAGTCGTGAGGTTAAAAGAGAAGTCAAATGCCCTTTGGGACGAGAGATGATGGGATTATACTGGTGTAGGAATTAATATTAGAATCTAAGAATTAATCTAAGAATCATAGGAAATACTGTCAGTGGAAAAAATATGCCCCTAGAACAGAATCAACTGTGAATGCTAGACCTCCTGAGACCATAGTGCCTCAGGATCAGTAAAACAGCAAAAAAGTAGCTATGACCTATACTCAAAATTCATATGGTGATGCAAAGTAGTGCTCAAATGTCAAGTACTGGACCCGTTTTCAGAAAGGGGATCAAACAGATGGAGATGTTTGTTTTGCATTGGTAATAGCAATCAAAGGCAGAGAGTAGTTCTAGGCTTTATGGGAAGTCCATTAATTATCATGGATCACTAATAATCTGGCTACAGTGGTTCAACAATGGACATAACGACACCTGCCAAAGCCCAGAGTTCATCCAAAGGGAACTCTGTTGACCAGAGAAATGACAGTATAGCCTTGGATTGCAAGAAGTTTCGTGCTGTTTCCCATGAGTAAAATATTCACTGCTTTAATGAAAATCAAATTGAGTTAATCTCTTGGGATTATGTTTTCTATTTGAAAACATAACAGAGGCAGAACACTGCACATGGCAAGGCAATGAAATATAATATCTTGTATTTCTATTGTCATTAAAACTAAGCTTTGCAAGGGCTGAGTCTCTAGGGCGTAACAAGCTAGGGACAGCCTCCCCAAATCTTGCATCAAACCCTCCTCTCTGTCTTGATGTCTTCCCTGATACTGTGCACATTAGGAGGCAAACTTCCTCATCCCTCTGAAGTGAAACTTCCATTTTGTGTTTTTGCCACCTTCTGTGTTGACTGTACAGCCCTGCTTTTAGCATCAGTTCAAATAAGTGATCCCAAGCACCTTCTTTGACCTCGTGGCTTCTGTTACTGGTTATACAGCCAGGTCTTTCACATGCCTGGTATGGCACCATTGCCCCTTTCCAGGTTCCAGGACAAAGGGAGCAGACAGCTGGCTTTTAAAGCCCAGCAAACTCTGAGTCAGGTTTCTCTTTATAACCCTGATTTGGGAGCTCAAAGAAGGTTAGCACAGGGTCCAGCCCTCTGAGGAAGGCTTGTTATGTTAGAAGGTAAGAGAAGGAAAAGTAAAGGATAAAGGAGTGAGCGTTTGTTGAAAGCAGACATCTGATTCTCTTGATCTCTACTAGAGAGCAAAGCACCGGGCATGGTCCAAGCAGTGCCTGCAGCCCTGCTATTCCCACAGCTTTGCCCTTCTGGCTCCTGCTGTTTATGGTGGGGCTGACAGCACAGCCAGGCAGGCGCTGGCTGCTGTCCCTGGGGGTCTGACAGGATAGCAAGTAGGAGATGGATATTTCACATATCAAAAGAAGAGTTTTGGTGGTAGGAAGGACGGAAGGGGAGAAGTATGTGTACCCTTCCTTCTAAAGTTGTCTTTAAAAGCACATTGGGGGGGGGGGGGGGGGGCGTGGTATTAAAAAACAACTGTGTGCATTTAGACATTTCTGTTCCCCTCAGCAGAGGGCTCTGTAATTAAGGGCCCTAATCTGTGAAATCAGTTACAGGTCCACATGTGCCAGTTAGGTAAGAGATCTGACCGAAAAGATGCGTGTTCTCAGTGTGCTCTGTCATCATGACAAAATAACTGGCTGTGAGCCTAATTCTCCTCACTTTATAGCAACTGCAACACAAAATTCACTGGAAACTGAATCAGTGTCTCATTTATTTGCAGCAGGAACTGTGTAGCAAATCTCCTAGCTTCAGGATTTCATCGGCTGTTTAAATTCTTCCACGTTTTGTGTCTCATCAACTTTCCCCCTCCTTGTCCCCCAGTGTTAACCTTGCACAGGGAGCGAGGAGGGCTGCTGGAATGCACATAAACATGGGACAAAGACAGGGGCTGCGCTGCGGAAAGGTCAGGCCAGCCTGGCGGCACACAATGAGGAGCAGGCTGGGCAGTGGAAATTTACAGCCCTGAGCTGGGCTGCAGATCGCTTCTCTTGCGAGAACTGCCCCACTCCTTCAGAAATGTGATACCTGCTGAAGAGATTCAGTGCAGGAAAGACTGAATGCTCTTGAAAGCGTGGTTGCAAAGGACTGTTTTCATCTGAGGAGAGGAGGAGAGTTTGGCGTTATCTATACGTACTTCTATTAAAGGAAATTTGCTTTAACCACCCTAATCTAAATTGCTATTTATAGTGTCAGAATCTGCACTTGAGTTCTACCAGAATTTGGTTGCTGAAGACTAGCACTATCTATAATATACTAGCATGATAATTCTGCAGCAAAATGAAAGCAAGCATGCCTCAGTGTGAGAAAAAATCTACAGAAATAGGAAAGGGCTTCCTTAAGAATTGACTTCAGAGTCTTTAGTCCTTTGCTGTGAATTGTATCGCAGCATACATACACAGTTATGCAATAATATGCCTGAGCTATTTGTGTTTCACAGAGTTACTGAGCGGTAATCAGCGGTAAATGCTTGTGTAAAACTGTCATTCATCCACAAGAAAGCTGTTTGTCAAAGACCTGCATTTGCTAGACATAATACAGAATTTATCTTTCTCCTTACACTTACTGCTTTTAGTAGGAACTTGTTTAATGCTGTTTAATTTATTTTTACATGACATTCTAGTAACCACTATCAAAAGATCTGGGTGAAGGGTCATTACAACAGTCCAACTATTTATCATGGTTTCTCTGTAAGCAAATCAGTGAATTGTTTGAGCAGCATGAAGTAATAATTCCCCAATGGATTCTGAATGAATGTGCAAAAGACACAAAGATGTTTCATTAACTAGTGTGAACCTCCATGAAAAGAAAGTACAGAAAGAAAACCTTGTGAAATGTATGTTACAATTGTAGCTGGAGCTGTGGGTCATGCAGCCTGGTTTGGGTTTGGCTATTTGAAAAAGATGGGTTTCTCCTTACTATAAACCAAGTGCTGTTCCTTATATTTCAGTAGAGCATTATGTCTGAACTCTCATTCTAACAGGTGTTGGCCTGTGACAGGCGTACGATGACATATTTTTCTTGCCACAAAAAGCTTGTAGTTTAATGAGGTACAGTGTCCGTATTCCCACTTTGAGGGGATGAGGGACTAAGAGTCAGACAGGCTAAGAGACTTTTAATCAGCATCACAAGGGAGTCTAGTAGAAGTGAGCTCTGGGCTTTGTCCTGGTTCCTCAACTGCAAGACCCTCTGCTTCCCTGCCAGTCTTCCTTTAGTTGAAAATAGTTATCCACAGCCATGTCACATGACTTAGAGGTGTAACGGCTGGGTGGGGTGCACAGATGCCAGACATCTCCCACTACATCTGACTCACTTTTTAGCTGAAGTTCTGCAGAAAGTTAACCTGGAAGATAACTTCCAATGGAGAAAGACCTGATAGCATAGGCTGAGTATTGGCTTTTTTGTTTACGTGACTTGGGAGTAAAGATGCGTTACATTTATCTATCTTCTTTCTTATTCTGTCATTTGGCTTCCTCAGGAATGCTTTCAAAGTGTTCAGGACATGTAGCCTTTACCACAGTCAATACCAAAGACCTTCCTGCAAGGTGTGTTAAATTATTCCTAATAAATATGGCTTTTCCTCTTTGCACACCTTCTAATGATTTGTACAGTTCTTTAGCATATACACAAGATTAATCTCCACCACCACTACCACCAGTCTGTTCTTCCAGCCATTAATCTCTGGCAGTTTACAAAGGTGATGATAAAACAGAAAGGTGGTCAGGAACTTGCTGATCTTGGGAGCCCTGAGAGACCTAAACCAGCAGTAATCTATTCTATCTAAGCAGAACAGCTAAACCACTTTCAGCTTCATGACATACCAAATAATATAGACATATTTTATGGTGGACTTGCATACCTGCATCTTTGTAGAAACTTTCTTATCAGAAAAGATGAGTTGGAGCAATTCAAAGTCTCAGTTAGACAGGGCACATTATCAGTTCAGAGTGATTTTAAAATACTGGGCAACCACTATTGTTGTAAGTGCATCACTAACTGATAACTAAACTCTGATACTGTGATGCAGCAGAAACAATTCAAAATATCAGCAGTCTAGATAATCACTGTAGATAGTGATTTACAGAACAAGCTGATAGCAGACATGAAAATAAAAGCATGTAGACAAGCTTGGGGAATATATTCCACAAATGCCTTGCAAGCTACTGAAAAGTAGTATTGATCACTTGCTACTATTTTGCACACCCCTGCTTTGTGAGAGACAGCATGTTAACACTGAGTCTGGGAAAGAATTACTTGAAGCGCTAATGATAACCTTATGCAATAACTGCAGCATTTCAAACATTACTTCAATGCTTCTAATCTGCTTTTTACACAGAAAGACAGCTTTAGGCAGGCTAATTTTGGCTAACTTGAATGGGTACCCAGCTTTGTGGTAAAGAGAGCAAGAAAATTTCTAGATACCAATCCAGCTCCAAACCTGTATACTATTAATGATCTGCACTACCCATGAGATTCTGAACTCCTCCATAAAATACCATAGTGGTGAGGTTCATGGGTGACCACCAGTTGACCAAATGGAAGAAGAGCTAAGACCTACTTTCTAGTCTTGTTTCTGACCATTTGAATGGACGCTGACTGCTTTTCATGGGCTCTATTCCCATATCAGTGAAAGGGATAAAAATAATATTCTAAAAGGAATTTTTGTTTTTATTTACTTAAGTAAATATCTAATCACACTCTTTTCCATGAAGACTGAAGAAGGCATTTGACACTTCATTCTGAAGTCTCAATACATGCAGGGAAGTGTGCTTCCTGAGAAACCCACAGGGCAGAAAAATTCCAGACACAAATGATGCCATTTAACCCCTGAAGAAGCTCCCTTGCTGTGTGAGAAATCCCATTCTCTAGTAGACCAGCCAGTTACATCATGTGGAAAGGTAATTTTTGTCCAGCAACCAGATAGCTAAAATGTAAAGAGAAGAATCTCCTTCCTCTCTATCCTTCTCTTTTGTGGGCCCTCTTGTGAACAAATTATTGTTCAATTTGAAAACCTATTTCTCAGTTCTGGCTGCCCTTGGTAGCATCACCACAAATTTACTGTAGTATCAACTAACTATAGAAAAGATGTCAGAAAGACTTAGAGGTGAGACTGAAACATGCTGCTTAGCTTAATATGTAACTCCATTAAGAAAGGTAAACAAGAGGATGTTCTTTTGTTGCTCTTTAGAATATGTTGGACAAGCTCTGAGAATGAAGGCAAAGTCAGTTTCTTTTTTTAAAGCTTAAACAGTACTAGATACCTTCAAGACAAAGCAAGAAATAAGCAGCATGCAAATGAGTGTTACTTTTCCAGTAACCGCACTCTGCCAGAGGTGATTTGTGACCTCTGTCACGACTGTCTTGATGGAGCTTCTGTTGCTAATATTAGCACAAGCTGCATTCAGAGTAACTTGGATACTATCTGTGTACGTGAGGTTGTTTAGTGTGAGTCTGGCAGAGCGGTAATGACTTGCAGGAGTTTGTTTGCTTGTTTATTTAGCTTTCCTTGAGACTGTAGAAGGTCATCTCTAGTAACATAGCTAACTGCAGTTCACAACACTGTATTTTGGCTATGGATTTTACTTAAAATCTATTCCTGGCCAGTAAATGGCCACAGATGAAAAGACTAACACACTGGTACTGATTAAGAGTGCTCTGTGACTTACTTGGGAGAGGTAGAAGGGATCTGCTATCAGTCTCAGCTGGAGACTATAAAAATTGTTTTATCTCCATAGTCAGCTAGTGGTCTGGGAAGAAATCATGCTTAGGGTAACAGATTATCTCAAAGTAAAAAAAAAAAAAAAAAAAATGCATTTGAATGGAAGTCTTCTAGTCTTTTAAACTGGTCCCCACCCTTGGGTTTTCCATTTTCTTACCTTTTACTGTATCAGGATAACTCTGTGATTTCATTTGAGTCCAAAATTAATATCCTAACTCCAGTTGTTTTTTAACAGTTAGTATATATGTACTTGGAGCCAGGAAGCTTGTAGACCAATGCAGATTTCTTCCTGTGTCCTCACATTTCAGGTTTACCTTCTGCCCTTCCTATACTTCCTTAGTCCTTTAGGGATTTCATCACAGTGATGTGAAAGACCCTAAAATTCAAAGTTGAAGCATAATGTTTGTGCTTCCTGTAGAAATACAAAATATTTATGCCAGCATACTAGTATATTGCAATATGATATGCTGTCCCCTGGGTCCGTTTTGTCACAGTGTCTCCCATGATGTTCTAAATGCCCTCAAACATAGCACTGTGATGATTGCAGGGTGGTGAAGCAAAAGGAGCAAGACTGGACATGTTCTGCATTGATAAACCCAACATAAAGAAGCCTATATGGAAGAGGTAGTACCTAAAAGTAGCTTGGTTAACTTTATGTGGCACTGTGATTGGTCTATGAAATAACAAGGCCTGGATTTAATTTAGGTTTCTCTCTCTTTTTTAACTCAGTGCCAGCTGAAGCTGTTCTGTTAATTGTAGTATTTGATACCCACAGAACTATGGGGTTTGATGTTTAACTGTATTGTGCGCTACTTTTTAGCGAACTGTTAAAATGGCTGAATCAAAATACAGTCACACAGGAATAATGTAAATCTTGGGGGGGTGTTTGTTGTTTCTTTTTAAGGGGGGATGTATGTGGGTTTTTTGTTTAAGGACACCATAAAATGGTGTTTTTCAAATTCTGAAGAAATCTAAACAGTTACTATGGGGCTTCACTTCCCCTCTCTTTTTCAATACAGGGCTGACATTCTGCAGCTCTCAAGTGTTTTCAGACATTGAGTAATGCAACATCCTTTGAGAAAACGTTTTAATAGTCAGGTGGCCTGGTCCCTGCATTTTGGAAGTGCTGTCTGACCCACCCACGTAATTTTCTGTTGAGATTAGTCATGCTTCTGGCAGAGCTAACCTGCCTTTCTCCTGAGCTGGCCATAACGCAGGTGCAAATTAACACTGTAAAGTATTAACTTCAGCTCATTTTCTGGGTGAAAAGCTAAAGAAAATCTTAACCTGAGTTCATGTCTGTGTCTTTGCCTGAAATGTTTTTGAGCCTGAGACTAGTGATGTGTACATTTTGAAAGCAGTGGATTAAAGGCACAAATTATAAATTTTAGCATTTTTATGGCCTTATTGAAAACTTACCCCATAAATTTCAAGATAAAACAGCTCTCACACCAAGGAATGCTACAGTAGAAGGTACATTTATGTGTAGTCAGATCCAAGTAAAATTAAATATGAAGTAGTGATAGCCCTAGATGAAACTTGATGCCAATTGTACATAAATAGCCAAGGGACTGTCATATGACAGGCTGTAATCAATAAAACATGCCTGTTGTGACTAATCTGCATGTCAGGTGTCCTTAGTGGGACAGTGTGTTGGCGCTGTTGTATACCTTGCTGTCTCCTGGCTCTGCTGGTGATTTTAAGTGTTGTTCTGGCTTTATTCCTCACATAGAATTAATTTGTAGTTCTTGCCACTGAAACAAAGACCTGGACAGAGCAAATGAAGGAACCACTGTTATGCAGATGCTACGCACTGTATCTGTAGGTTTGGTAACATAATTTATGTGCAGAAGTGCATTCTTTGAACAAAATTGACTTTTTTCCCCTAATAACAAATTGAGGATCTCTTATTTTGCCCAATTGGTGGTCATTAGAACACTTTGAAAAACTGAGGTCAGCCTTGGTAGGTACTATGCATGCTTTTTTCTATTTTTTTACACTGTTACATGTCCAGAATTGTTCCAAAGGACAAATACGTTAAGTAGATAAGTTTGAGGTTTTTTTCCCCAACGAGAAACAGTTTGGTGCTTTTTGTGATCATATCAGAAACACTACTTTAAGATTTTATTTGCTGATTTTTGTATATCTCAACTTGTAATTGTTTGTAGCTACAATTATTCGTAGCTCTAATACTGTAATTGTTTCTGGAACTTAATGTGTACAGGTGTTGGGTTTTTTTGAATTAATGTAAAGCTATATTAAGACTAGTATGAGTAAAAAAGTATTTGTGGTGGCTCCAAAGGAAACGGTCAATCAAGGGGTAAATGGAACAGTGTGTTAATGGCTACAGAATGCCAGATGTGTGATCTCATTGAAATGAAGAGGAGGACCTTACTAAAGATAAGGTGCCAGGAAGATGCAGGAACCGAACTGGAGCCATACAATATTCTGATAAAGAAAACCTGGGGCTTGTGGGCATATAAGAGTATGAGTGAGTAAAGCCAGTGTAGTCAGAAGTGTTTTTTTTTTAATTAATACAGTCTTCCCTTTCATAAGATCTCATACAGAATTTTCTTACACAAGTTTCCTACAGCCAAGTTAAAATCTGTATGTACAAATGCTTGGAGGGCCACAGAAATGACTGAAAATGGGTACATCATGGAAGGAGATGCAGGAATTTTCCTCCAACTTGATAAATACTTGTGGCAATTTTAGAACTTAATTTTAGTTCACTACGGCTTCTACTAACAAAACCCTAGCATGGAAGAGGTCTCTTCAGTTGTCTGTTGCTATATATTCACCACATACATTTTTGTGGCTTGCAGGTAGTCAGAGAAGCACTTGCCAGTAGTTGGTACAAAATCAGCTGGTCACTTTGGCTTCCTCTAGCATGTTAAGTGAAGATGCTTGATTGCCTGACATTGCTTTTCCACTGGAGGAACCAGAGATGTTGACGCAAGAGTATGAAGAATCACAAATGGCTGCACACAGGTTTAGAAGTGGCTCATGAGGTCTATTAAAAGGTACCTCTCCGTATGACGCTTCTTTGTAACACCGCTCTACCTTGACTTTGGAGGATGGTTTTTGCATACTGTAGTTTTGGGAATTGCTGTACATATCCAGTTCTTGGCTGACATTTAGGTTTGCAATCCAGTTCTGGCAGTAGGCAAAAGTCTTCAGTAATTAGGACAGAGTAAGTCTTAAGGAAGTGTAGGAGCTAATGCAGTGTTGTCTTGGAATAACCGGTATTTTTCCCCTTTTCCTTGTTCTTATTTTCCCCTATTTCATGAGTGCCAGGTGGGGCTCATTTGAAACACAGCAGTGATGAAAGTCCCTGAAACCTCTAGCACCTGCAGTGGCCCTTTAGCACTTCTCAGAAGAGTACAAATAAAGCTTGAAGGGTGTTCTAATTTAGGCCAGGCAAGAATTTCTCTGGGATTGGAGGAATCCTTAGGTATTATCCAGAAAAGCTTCTGTTCTCATTTATATCACCATTTATAATTTTCCCTGCTAAGTCCCTTATTTAAGACTAAACTTATTATACCTTCTGTTAGGTCCGATTTCCATTTGAAATCATGAAGTGCCAAAAGCAAGAAAATCTTTTTTCAATTTCAGGCAATGCTGCGGTCTCTTCCCTGGCCCTCTGAGGAACATCTCAAAATACAGTGGCCCACATCAGTCTTCATTCGTGACTTCTTTTTCTTCTAACCAAAGAATCCCTGAGCTGTGTTTCCTCATTTCCCTTCTCTTAATAGTCCATTTTCCTTTCTCACCTTCTCACATTACTGTCCTGGCATTCTCTTGCATGCGATATTTATATAGTTCTTAGCTGTAAATGGATTTCTTCTGGACCTTGAATGGTCTGGGAATTGCATTACACTTCAAGGTGACTTTCCCTCTAGTTACAGCTGTGATCTGCCTGCTAGCAGGAAGCAAAGTCCTAGCTCTAACCTGCTATTGTCATTTGGTGCATTTTTTTAATCTTAAATAAGGAAAAGACTTGTTATTCTTGGGCTAAAATTGCCTGACAGTTTCTGATGATGTCACATTGTGATCCACCTCTTTCATCGAAACAGATGAAGAAACCATAAAAATTGTACTGTGAAACTGTTGGTGCTTGCTTTTTAGAAAACTTGAGCATCTGGAATTGTCATGGATCTCGCCTTTGCTCCTGGAATGAAATCCTAATATAATTCTGAAAGAAATACAGATGAGAGTGTAATTTCCCTTTAAAACTTTCCGTTTTCATATGATAATCTGATTAGAACTGAGGCAATGGTTTATATTTTATTACCCACGTAAGAGAGACTTATGCCAGGTTCTTGCCTCATGGTGTTTTGATTCAGATTTTTGTGCGGTGTTAGTAAGTAAATGTGAATGCATCTTGATAAGGTTATTTGGACAGCTATTTGATCCTCTGTTTCAGCATTATTAGTACTTCACTAGCAAGAAACCTCTTCAGAAAGGCTCAGAGGTTCAATTTCATTTGGATAAACATAAAACGTTTCACATTCCAAAGTGCAGTAAGAATGTTTTCCTTGGGAAACTTCTCATCCTCTCCCTTTATGAACTGTCATGAATGATGAAGGAATTGTGACAGGACTCTGCAGATCAGTCTCAATTCACTGCATAAGCTTACCTGTGCTATTGGAGAGGAAGGGTCAGTGTCTGAATTATGACTCTTGGTTTTTTGGGTTTGTTTTTTTTTTCCTCCTAGGAAAGGTTGGTTTACTTTACAAATTTCAGGCAACGTATTTAAGCTGGTTTAAAGAAAGGATTTTATTTCATACCTTAGATAAGTGACAGATCTTAATTTAGGTCCCTCTGCAACACAAACATAAATAGGGAGTAGGGGAGGGATCAAAACTACATTAACATCATCTTGAAAGGATGAAGTGGAGGCTAGCACAGTTTCTAGTTGATGACTTCTGTGAGTACTCCTTCAAGTTATATTGCATTGATTACTGTATTTTGTCTCGCTTAATTTCTTTGTCTGGACTATAGATCCCAATAACGAATATTATAGTGGAGTTACTGAAGGTGAGGGACCTGACTCATGGTGACTGAAACTTGTGAATAACTATCATCTTTTTGAAAGTTAGTCACAAAATAATTGCCCCGTCTTATTTCAGCATCTACAAGAGATGAGAATCCCTCTGCTCAGGGGAGTGGGATACGATAGTGGTACCAACATGCAGGAGAACAGAATTCTAGAAGATCCAGATGAACTTTTTTTGTGTGTGTTTATTGTCTAGGCCAGTGGTACGGGTGTGCCTATCTCATGTCCTTTTATTGCATGCATTGTGAACTTTTCAAGGCAAGAACAGGGTGTTTGGAAACTGCGTGGCATGTTTTAGATATTACTGGAAAGAATAGAAAAAAAGAATTTCTCGATTTTTAGTGTGAGGCAAACTTCTATCAAATTTACTGTGGAAAATGCTGGCCAAGTTGAAATATGCTTACATCCCACCTAGGATCTAAGAGCCATCATTGGCATTAAGCATTACAAGATGATTACACGCTGCTGAATTCCCCCTTCAGGGAAGATGACTGGTGTTTGGGGCCTGTTGTTTAGCACAGAAAGAAGCAAAGCACAATAAAATTCTCAACATCTTCCCCTTAGGCTTCAGGGCTCCCAAATCCTGTGAGAAGGCTTGTGTTTTCTGAGTGATGGGTGCTATGATGTTGTATTCACTGCTTGGAAAGGAGCTGTTACTGCTAGATTGGGATAGAACTGGGAAGTGGAGGGAATCCAGAGTCCTAAGAATCCTCTGGCTCCTCTCCTAGATTAAAAAGATATTTAGAGAAGCACCTTTTCTGCAGCAGTAAGGAAGACAAGTAGCATTATGCTGCTCGGTATAAGCTGCAAATGTACACATGGCTGGATCTGTGGTTATATGAATACTCTTGGAGCATGCAAGATGTGTGGCCTTATTTTTACGTCTTGCCATGTGTGCTACCTTTGACGACATCTGTTCTCTTAGGTAAAGCAGACCTCTGATTTCCTTTCTCTCCTACTCCCTGTAGAACTGAAACACACACTCCACTTAAGTACTTTCAAAGTAGGTTAGGGGGTTGTCTAGTGCTTAAACGTCAAAGTAATGTTGTGACCTAGTAGGTAAAGTGGGTTTTGAGGTGCTTGTGTGATGCTGGGTATTGTGGAATGGATGTACTTGGTATCATCTGCTGCTCGGATCTTCCTGCTTTGGTAAATTATCTGTTACAAGGTGGGGGTACTGCAGAGCATTGAGAATATAGATGAGTAATAGCTGTTGTGATCTGTGATGGTGCTCTAGTGCTTATGGCACCCAGCTTTAAATGTTGCTGCTTGTTCCTATTATCCTGCAATTCATTTATTTTGCTCTTTCGCCTGACTCAAACTGCAGCATAGTTCTGACACAATTGGTTGCATCTCAGCCAGGATAAGAAAAAAATATTTTCAGATGTCACAAACTAACATGTTAGTTCATGCAAATATTAACCCACTGTCCCCTTGCTAGTTATTACTAGCAATTCGGCTGGCTGTTACCCTGCCATCTCTTGTGCATGCTGAGGGGAACAAGCATAGACTTTTTTGGACTTGAAAATGGGGTGTTGCGATGAAGATCGCAGACACCCACAGGGGTGGTGATGGCACAAGGAAAGAAGGACATAATTGCAGAATCTCCACCTACATTAGAGGCCACATTGAAAATTTTTGTAGGTTTGTGTTGTTGGTTTTGAGCCTTCTTTTGCAATTGGATTATTATAAACATAGGAAAGGTGCCATTATTTTTGTCAAAATAGATATGGTCTTTTGCTAGATTTTCATTTATGCACATCTGTGCAGAAAGAATGAGTGGATTTGTGTGCGTGTCAACTCTAAATCCTTTTATTTTAGTTCTTTTCAAACAGCAGGCAAAAGGATAGGAGAAGATATAGTTCAATGGAGGGAAAAAAATACTGATGGCATGATATGTCCATTATACGTATATATGACTGTATTAACTGCTTAACAGTTTACCTTTTCTGTGATGTCGAAAGTTGGCCTGCAAACCTGATGAGAATTAAGAAATGGAGCACATGTAGTTTGTAAACGTATTTCATAACATGAAATGTAGGTTCACTCCAGGTCTTTTTACTAGTAGTAGTTCTTGCATGGCTTGAGTTTTCTTGTGGTAACAGGTATGTCACTTCTGAGATGACTAATGGCACAGAATACAAGAGTGTTTTTTCCCAAACAGTCAAGGACAAATCAAAACAAAACAAGTATGAGCAGTCACACCCAGTGTTGCATATTTGTGATCGTTATATACAGAGCATTGCTCTTGAGAATATACTCGGAAACAGTGTATTGTTTCAGACCGCAGCACTTTTTAAATCCGGTTCTAGTCAGAGTAAATTTTTAAGTATTTCTGATTCCTAGTATCTTTTAGTTAAACCACCAGTTAAAGGAACATAACCACACAAGGATTCCATTGGTGTTGCAGGGACTGCACACCTGAGTGAGGATATTTGAATGGTCACTTGGAGTTTGGGACCTTATGTTGTAAAGTATTGAGTTCCTTGCTCAGGTGCTGAGCGTCCCTGTTTCTCCATGAAACCAATGGCTTTGCGGGACTGGAGGCTGGATGAGCACTGCTCTAATTCATTAGATCACCAGTTCTCTTGCCTGGGTCCCAGTTCAGACTCCCATGGGGTGCCCTAGCACCTGAGAAGCCTGCAGAGCAGTTTCCAGGGCTGCTGTGGTCCCTGCCCCAGAGACATGCCTTGCAGGGAGGCTCCTTCACTTGCCCTGCTGTGACTGGCATATTTGCAGGAAAAGAAGGTTTTTTTGCAAAAAATACTAACCAGAGATTTTATGTAATATGTTTGCAAAACAGTATATTACTTAATGTATAACAAAGTGTACTAAAATGTAATGTTGTAACTTAGAACTGTGTATGTGGTCAGTATGGGATCTTACAGTGGTTCCTCCCAGGCAAAGAGCATAGTAGGACATGCATGTGCTCTTTTTCTGAGCTCCAAACCTTGAAACACCTATTGTGTGTAACTGTGGATTTCATACCACTTCTTTAAAAAGAATATTTTTTCCCTCCTGGTTTATTTTGCCAAAGGCCAATTAAAAGTGGCAATCAGTGGTCTCATTTTGAGATGTATTTGAACATAGAAAGACACCTCAGACAGTTTTCAGAAGTCCTTGATATTTAGAATACGATGTTTTCCCACATCCAAGTCTCTCCTCTATGCCACATAAAACAACCCCTGCTGAGAGAAGAGAGCAGATGGATTCCAGTGCTTTATACCAGTGACTTTCTCACTCTAGCAGACGTTCAGCTGAAGTGTGCGAGGCTGTTAGAACTTGTTCTCAATTTCAGCTCAGTGATTCATTGTTTCTTCCCCAGTCTCTCAGATCATGAGAAGGAAGTACATAATATGTTTGTAATTTGAGTACCACTCTCTAGTCCTACTGTTTTTAGCAAGACTGACAGGAAAACTGTTATTTAGATCATGGACAAACTCTTAAATTCATTTAAGCTGCCATGTAAGGATAGTCCCTGCATTTATTTGGTAGTACTTTTTTGTTTCTGAGCATCAAAATAAATTATTTGCAGAAACAATGAAATTTGTCTTTGATAAATGTGAACCTGAGATCTTCTACTGTGTTATGTTTAGAATTGAGAGGTAACTTTATTCACTGTACAGATCATGTCCAGTTAATTTAAATATTTGACAGATCTTTTAGGATGTGATATTTTAGGTTTCCCATTACATAAGCAATATAGCTTATTGATGATAAGAACAACTGAAGGCTCTGATTTACATTATAAATTTGCTTGCTGCTGTGTTACTCTAGTATCTCCCATTTACAAGCCAAAGAAGTTAAACACTTTAAATGAAAGCTTGTTTATAGAAGAAAATACTGGCATAAGTTTCCTTTCACTGTGTACGTGGGTGTGTCTGACAGTATGCACATTTGACATATTCATATCCATCAAGATGATTAATTATAGAGCTTTGATGAATTCTAGTGTGACCAGAGATGATAAGTCTTGGTAAATAGTACCAAGTTTTGTGAGGGTTTTTATTATTATTATTAGGGTAACAGTATTAAGAGTTCATATTAAAGCTGCAGTTCCTGGAATCTGGTGATTTAATTATTTATTCCCCCCCTCCCCCCCCCCAACTACGTATCTGACATTTGTTACAGAGAAAACTGTAGCAATGGGAGTGAGGAGGTTGGGGGATATCTGAGAATGGGACAGTAGCGTGAATGTGAGCGTTCAAGAATGAAATCATGTAACGAGGCGGAACTTTACAGGAATGATTGAAAATTGATGAATTGAACAGAACTGATAGATCTGTTGAATTTTGGAGGGTGCTAGAGAGAAGCTGAATTGATGCATTCAAGGTGTCTGACCAAATATTTAATTATTAGTCTGCTGTCATAAATTTTCAGTTTCCTAGGCCTGTAACTATAGTAACACAAATGAACAAAAAATAAATGTAGGCAAGTTCAAATTTGTAAAAATTATTTAGCTTCTAAAACCACAGTAGATTAAATGGGTTATTCTGTAAGTGTTCTGTTTTATAAAACATCCTGAGTTATGTGTTAATTGAATCTGTCTTGCTCCTTTCATGTGGCTTGTTGACTGACTAGGAGATAGGAACTGGTGCATTAAGAAATACATCTTGTCCTTTTATATTGACGATATTTGTAAACAGTAATGCATCTGTAAAAAAAATGTGCACTACCAATAATTTATGAAGTGTTTTCAGCCTTCCAACTCTTTTCTAAGTCCACACTAGAGTAAGTTTGGCAGTAGATCACAGATTCTTGTTTGGAAGATAACGCCTTACACAGGCTGAGAACTACCTACAAAACGGCCTGTTTAGCACTATCATTAATTTGAGGGTGTGATTTTCATGGTCAACAGACACTGATCTCAGACGGATTCTCTTTCTTCTCTGGTTTTGTGTTCTCATTCCTTCACTTGTAGGCATCCTGATTCGTGTGCAGCTGTGCAGTAACTTGGACCACCCCTTGGACTGAGTCCCCTGCAAAGTACTTTTCTTAAGGAGAGCTTGTTTTTCAGCTGAATCAATGAACCAGCCTGTCTAATAGGCACACAACTGCACAAGTCAACAGAAATGTGTAGGCAAGAATGGTTATTAGAGGTAATGAAGACTTCATGATATTTTGCTGCAGTGGGGTGGAGGGGGCATGCGTTTGGATAGTTGCTCTGCTTCTCCATAATAACAACAGGAAAACAAACATGGGAAGACAGGAATTTTGAGAAATTCCAGGATTCGGGTTTAAAAAAATAATTGCTCAGCTATTAGCCCACTAATGTTTTGTTACATGTAAAACATACTAAGTACCTGTTTGCTACAATACAGAGGTAGGCTCCAGACCTGTAAGCTGTTTCTTGTCAGTAAGACCTTGCAGCGTTGAAGGCCCTGTGTGACAGATGTTTGTACAGACTGACAGCCTGTCCATCTGAAATACTTAAAAGGATCTAGGCTTTAAGGCTTAATTGTATTAGTATGGGATAGTAAAGCCTTTGTGCAAAGCTGTCACCTTCAATGGACTGTAGGAGTTCAAATAGACTTGAGTAACTGCAAAGGTTTAAGGTTGTAACAGCTGCTGTAAAGTTGGGTGACATCACACTGAGTAGTGTTTTGAATCTGTAAACCTGACATGTAATTTGAACAGTTTTCCTACTAAAAATCACGCTGAGCTGGTAAGATAGCAAAAAAATCTCATGGTAGTTCCTGGGGAAATTTCTTATGGTTCCTTGGTGATTCAGAAGTACAAATGGCACTGAAAGCTACCTCTGAGCTTTCAGAAATCTTCTCTTAAGTGTTTGTACTATTTAAGCTTTTCAGAAAAGCTGTGAGAGCCTCACTAAAGAACTGCTAGTTATTACAGAGACAGTATTTAATTAAGAGTCAAGGCTGGGACAAATAAGCGACAGCTCAGAGGTAGCAGTGAACAGACCCTTTTCACCTCATTGCAATGTAACTTAGATTGATATTAATAAAGTTAAACTTTGACAATTATTCTGCTGATGACTGTTTCAGCTGAAACACCAGTTGTTTCTAAAACAGAAGAACCAAATAATCTTATTCTAATCTGACCATGCTGGCTTTTTTATACCATGCTACCCTCTGGTCATTGCTGGGGAATAGTTCTTCTAGTAGAGATAAGCATCTATTAGAGTTACAGAATTTTTATATAAAAAGAAAATATCTCAAATATTTTGCTTTATATTTTAATCTTTAAAAAGAGTAATCTACCTAGTTGTTGTAACTTTAGTTGGTCAGCAAAACTTAAGTTATCTTGCTGTTCACTGAAGGTCTGTGCCTTTGCAAAAAGGCAGTTGTGTTAATGGCTTAGCACATCTTACAAACTAACACTTAACTTTCACCTTCTTTGCTTGCAGCAGTAATGTCAGTAATTGCAGTCTCTTAAAACTCCATGGAAAATTACATTCAGTGCAGCCATTCGGAAAAGATCAGTTTCCCCTGCAAAACAGAACAGGTCATGTAGCTGTACATATCCTGGAAGAACGTACTGCTCTAGAACAATCTGTCCTGGCTCCAAGGAAAGGTTTTAGTTCAGTTATAGACATACAAAGATTAAATTATTTTCTAACACTTCATTTATACAAGGGGTTTTTTTCCCCAATGGGGATTTTCAGTGATAGCACTGGTTGGTTGGCTGTTTTGGGGGTTTTTTTCAGTTCTTTGGGGAAATTTGTTAGTAGCATACAAACCCATCAACTTCAGTTTTGCTGCAACCTTGCTTACATCTACACTACGTGGAATTTGTGTTTGCAGAAATTAGTGCAAACTACTGGTATGTGAACTTGTGAGATTGGATCAGAGAGCTTTGTTTTCAGTCTTGGATTTGAAAGAATCACTGCCATCTTTGAAATAATTCTATGGTTTCCAGCTTCCTCAGAAGCCAAGGATATCTAGGATCATTTGGATAAGAGGTGTAAAAATCACAAACCAGTCATAAACTGAAAATGGCACCTAGTAGTCATTTAAAAGCAATTCTTGGATATTCACTTTGTTTCTGTGGGTCTTGAATTGTCTCAGTTAAATATTTTTCCTTTTATGCTGATTTATTTATGCAATTTTAAAATAGGAAGAATCTAAACCCCTGAGAAGTTACTAACAATAAAATAAATACAATGACATCTTATTAAAATAATTTTAGCAGTGAGTCCAGTGGTGGACACAAATAGGGACTTATTATTTTATAGGAAGAATATTTTTGCAAAGAATCCTGCGTTATTTGGTGGTTCTGTTCTAAATGTCCCTGATGTTTGTAGGTTGTGAAGTGAAAGAAATATACAAACAAAACCTGTAATTTGCTGGGTTTTGTTGATCTCTTGAAGGTGTGTGCTCCAAGTCAACTACAGATGAGATCGTATTGTCTAGGAAATAGGGGAGCAGAAATAAATGGGTCAGTTAATCCATTGTAGAAAAAAACCCAGATCCATAAGCATTCTGTCCAAGTGAGGAACTGAGGATTAAACCTCAGGAATGGCCAATGCTTTAAATAGGTAAGTGAAAAGGTTGTATCAAAGTGGCTTGTTGCCAATATCAGTTATCCTGACTTCTACATGCACTGTCAGTCATGAAGAGGGATCACACACATGCTGGAAGAAGGTAATTGTAGCGGATTAAAGCCCCATGTGAAATGGAAAAGCCATCAAGATTCTTTATAGTTGCTTGGCATGAGTTCTGATAAGACAAAGTTCTCTTTTATTATTATTTTAAAATGAAGCCATTTACCACAGACTAAACAAAAATCCCACAACACAATAGCACCGGCCTGTACATATAGTATGTTTAATTGCTGTGCACAGCTGGAGCTGGCTGGTTAAAAGTAGAGACATGACTTCTTATTCAAATAAGAAGATTTAGATTTCTTCTTTCCTGTTTAACTTCATGTCATATTTTAGCTGCAGATAGGATTTTGTTGTTTTGCTATATTTTGGATCTATCTACCTGTTCTTATTTATTTTACATACAGAGAAACATTTTTTGTGTTCTCTTGTGTGTCTCATTGGCAAGAATAAAAAAGGCACAATTCCGTAGTGTTGGGGTCACAATGTACAAGACTGATCATTATGCAAGCTTGAAGAATAATGCTTATTAAATGTAGCTCTTGTGAAAATCACATGTAACAACATTGACTTATTGTATATGAAGCCAACCCTATGATGATAGTGTTAAGACAGATGTATGCACTTGAGCAGAGATCCATAGGTCATAATTTTCTTCAGGGTTTGTTTAAACTACTGAAGAGTTTACACACCAAGGAGGAGGAGTACAGGACACGATCTTACAGTTGTATTTTCTCTCTTGCCAGTCATCAAGTATTATGCAGTAATATTGCTTGTTACATTTAAAACAACTAACATGGGTTTGCACAGGTATTGATTCTTCTGTGCTCACCGTGTTTTATGCTGGTTTAGGTCCTATTGTTCCTGTTTGAAGTCAATAGGTGCTCTTATCACACAAAAAAATGCAGCCTTAAATGTTATGCAGCCAAATTAGGTTTCCACCTGCCCAGTCCTCAAGGAAACATCAACAGTTGGTGACAGGAAAAGGCCTCATTATTAAAAGGTAATTACTGTTACTTTGATGCTTTTCAGTGCTTTCTTAGGGACCGCAAAGTGTCCCAGTCCCACTTCCCGCCCACAAGGGAGCCATCCTTGCCCTGCCAGTAGCTGCAAGGGTCTTGTTGTCCACAGTGAGTCCTGTTTCTGTTTGCAGGGAGCAATGCCTATTCCTGTGAGGGATGTACGCTTTTAAATGTACTGCTCTACTTATTTGAAGAGATCTGTCAAAGACAGACCCTGTACTTTCAACATACTTCTTATTGTTCCTTGGTGAGTACCCATGCGTAGAAATTTTATTGAAGTTGTGTAATTTTCATTCTCCAGACATTTGCAGTTATCATTGATTTGACTGTAACAGAACTTGTTGGGTGCAAAAATTTGATAGTAGTTTAGAGTTGCTTTAATTTTTTAATTGTGCGTGTTCATGGATCAATTTCAAATTAAAAAAAAAATTTCTGTAGCTATTAGAGATTTGTTTTTTTCTGATGTTTTCCCATAACCATTACTTTTGTTGCCATCTCTACCGTTCAACCAATTAATAATTCACCAAGCCTGTAATGAGACAGATGTTTGTTGTAGGAGTTTACACAGATCTTTGCTACCTTCAGACTACTCGGGAGGAGGGACAGGATAATCAGCCTGTTGCATAGTTCAGTGGTAAGCATAGAGATCCTGGGATGTGAGCATGCTGTGAACTCAGACTCTAGCTGCACTGCACAATTGATCTTTGTGAAGGTAAAACACTTGTGATGGCATCTGGTAGGAAGAGCTGCAGTGGGGGTGAGGTATGTTTTTTAGGTATATTGTGTGGTGGAATGCTTGCAAAGTAAGAATGTGTCTATGTCTTTATTTTCTTGGCATCTGTTTTTCTCTGCTCTTTTTTACCTTGTTCCACAGGACCTTCCATGAAAGGTGTAATCTTGGGAGGAATGGGTGGGTTAGAGCTAGTTTTAGTTGCACCTGGCCTCCAGCTCTTCCTGCAGATAGACTGCTCCTGTTCTTACTGCTCAGCTTCATAGCGTCTGAACTGCATACGGATAATGAGTCCATTTTCTTCCTCAGTGGCAACAGGGCCAGTCTTTGAAAACTTCCTTTGCTCCAGTTAGATCCCTGGTTAAATCTGAAAGCAAATGGGAATATCCCTTTCATGTGATTTCATAAAGAGATGGTTCCAAAAATCCTTACTTTAGTTTGGTTGGGAACTTAGAACAGATAAGACAAATGTCTTTCACTTGCAGCTCTACACCCAGCAGAAGAGTTACTGGCCTTTGATAAGTAAGTATGCAAAAGTAAAGATGAGCTTGGGAAGTGGATATACTAGAGAAGTGGGATCTGCTTTTTTGGGTGGAGTGACTCAATGCTAGCATGGACGGGCTTGCAAATACAAATATCTGTGTAATTAGCCCTTTTTTGAAACATTTTAAAATTGCCTTCCATTTTGTACTCTGAAATTTGCTGCTTTTCTCCATCACTACAATAAAAATTCTGTATGGTAAGTGCTGAAAAGTGTATTATTAGTTCTCTTCCTCCTCTATGGAATTTGGTGTTTACCCTCATCAGTGGCGTATAGGAAACCTGCATAATAATAATAATAATGGGTTATTTATTTGTCCTTAAAATGTAGTCCTTTTGGTTTGTTTTTAAGAGGTTATTCAGAAAATAAGCAGAGCATCTGGAGAAAATACGTTTGCTGGCACTATAGCTTAAATACATGTTTGTCTACCAATGTTAAGGTGACAGCTGGGAGAAGGAAAACTTGAAATGTTTATTAGTTTGTTGCTGACTGTTAGGCAGGCTTTATCTGGGTGAAGAAAGATCTGAATCTAGAAATTTCCACCAATTGGTAGTGTCCACATTTTCATGTACTTGCAGTAATTCTGTACCAGCTGTTTTAGTTGTTCGTAACATTCTCAAGTCTTTTTGCATTAAAACTGCTGACAAGCATATATATTATTTGCTTTCTTTGGAGCTAAAAAGCATATATACTCTGAAGTATATCCTGTCTGTTTCATAACAAGAACATGACCAGCTCTTATTCGTTAGCCTCCCATACAAAATTGTTTACACTGTTTTCTGCCTGCTATACCTCCCCTTCCTTAGTGTCTGTAGTTCACATACTAAACATGCAGGTAACTGCTGGTACAGTGTTTCCAGGAAATGCTTCTTTAATATACTATGATATTTATTCCAGAAACCAGGATGGTGATGTGAGAATGCAGGTCTTGAAATGCCCATCTTTGAGAGATTTATTTTTCTCATCAGGGACAAGTCGCACTGCCTTTTTTTTTTTTTTTTTTTTTATTTGGCAAGGATAATGCAAACATTGCTTATCATAACTTGCAATATATATCTTCTTGTCACAAGCAGATGTTGCAGCAGAATAGGGCAATGGGCATGATGTTGGTCTGGCTGCTCTACTGACTTGCTGAGTCGCAAACAAGCTATTTAATCTCTGCTTCTGAGCTATCCCCTCCTTCTCCTGGACCACCCTAGCAAAGAAAATTCCACCCTCACACCTGCAGCAGCTCTGGCATAGAGGGTGGGCTGTCCTGCATAGATTCCTCGCCCGCCCCGCTCCACCCCCACCCTGTGCTGCACTCCAAAGTGACAGGGACGCTTGGCTCCTGCTCCCTGCCACATAGCCCAGTGCCTTTGAGTCTGGCAGTAAGTCCATTGTGTTGAACTGCCACAAATCACAGATGTTGCTCTGGTTTAGGCTGCATGCATGTTGTCATTTTGTTTCTAAATAGCCTAATAAGTAAGGTGTATTTGCTGTTTAATGTAGCCTTAGGATAGGCTATGGGGATATCTATGCAGGCACAGGGGTTCCCCCTCTAACAGCATGTGGCTGCGAAAGCAGATGGGTCTCCTTTTTACTCTCTCTGGCAGACCTTGTTGCAGGTGAGTGTCACCACAACAGCCTGGCAGCATTTACCTGGCATTGCTGTTTAAGTGCAAGTCACAGTCCAAGAACTGTGCCATAATTCAGAGTCTCATAGGGTTCATCCAAAGCCTCAGGATCCTTTTCCATGTCCTCAGTGTGTTTTGTACTGGGCCTCTGCTGAGAGTGAGTTTGGAGAAACTGCCATCCACACTGCTCTCCCTTCCCGAACAAGCGCAGCAATTTGACAGCACACCCTTTTGGTTTTGTTTGGTGATATCCATTGCGCAAACTTCCTTTGTCTGTGGCTGCTTAGCAGACAGTATAATTTATCCTAGTTTAATGTGAGGTATTAAGCCTTTTGTGCAATTCTGACTGTTCCTTTTTAGACAGGACGAATGTTTTGTAAGAAGAAAGGCAACAAAGTAAAGATCATTACATATGTTGTCCTTCCTGCTGTGTTTTAACTAAACACCATCTGCTGAAAGGCTGAATCCCCTTTGGAGAGACATCATTCTCCTGTTGTCAACTGAAGCACTTCTGAAAAACTTGTTGTTTTAAAGAGGAGAGTGGCATTTGGATAGTCTTTAAAGGAATTTTGAATAGTTGAAATAGCACCTGTTCTGGGAAACACTTTATACTGTCAGTTGTTATTTTGAGTGTTTATGGTGTAGTAGGCAATATAGAATAGAGGAGCAGAATAATAGTATTTTGAAAATCCAACAGTAAGGATACTAAATAGCTCTGAACATGTGCTAGTCTTTTACATCCAAAATTTCAGAGGGATCCCCTCACTTTGAACACCTAAATTTCTATGGCTAATCTTTTTTGCATACTTCTCTTCAAGTGTCTAGAACAAGGAAAAGCAATAGATTGTAAAAGCTGGATGAAAAAAATGCACCAAAAAAAGAGCCGCTTCTGAAAGTGTTGGCATTAACTGCTTGGAAATAATAGAAAGGTATTGTGCTAGGTTGTTAGGATTTACCAATTATTTGTAAACAATCTTAAACACTTGGTGCTGAGGAATCAAAATAATTTTCTTTTACAGCTATTTTTCAACACAAGAGAGGCCTCTAGCTAGCAAAATAATTTCAGGCTTCCACTAGATGTGTTAGAAGAGCAAATATAATTTAAGTCACTGATTCCTGCCTGTATACTAATGATTATCAGGTTATTTCAGTAACATGCATGTTAAATTAATATTTGGATTTGCTGTTGATGGACTAGCAGTGACAATTGAGTTCTTTTGAAACTGGACTCTGATACGTTCTTGGGGTCAGTTCTGTCCATTGGCAGGCTTACCAGCTGAGTAGAACTGCTACTTATACAAACTTTTAAGGTTGCCAACAGAATGATCAATCGAGTTCACAGCATGAGTAATCTGTGAAGCAGGCTAGGAACTTAAGGAGAATTGTCTTGCTTATCAAAGATTACCTGCAGGTTACAGTGAATCTCTTTGTTAGAAAGGTGCAAAAACTCTTTGAACTCCTGTGCCTCTAAATAAATCCCCCAGCCTGGGTGGGGATGTCTGTGAGAGTAAGGACTGGGTAGAACTGGAGTGCCTGAGGACAAGATGTGATTCACCATATCACAGTTGGGGTCAGCAAAGTCAAATAAGGAAATGAAAGAGAGTGAGAAATGTCTGATACTCCAGGCATGCTGGCTGCCAACATTAAGCAGAGCAGTCCTGCAGAAGTATTTAGTAATTTGCTTTGCTGGATTTGAGATTCAGTATTTTGCAGCACTGGAAACTTGAGTGTTTAGAGCCTAAAGCAGGATATTTTGGGGGAACGGTGAACCCCCTGTACCTGCTGAAGACATCGGATGGGAGTTGTGTTATAATGACTATAATGAGGCTAAGATTTGATTGTACATCATCTAATTCCAAATTTCTGGACTAATTCTTGGCTGTGTTTATTCTTGTTTGACCTTCTTAAGTCTAGAGGGGGCGGCTTTGGCTTTTTGCCTTTGTGCCAGCATTAGTAAATCCGGCATCTCTAAAACTTCTTGAATTCTGGGTAGTTCAACAGAATATTTTAAGCACAAGGAATTAGAAAATCAGTGATGCATCTAAATCATTCTGTCATTAAAAAAAAATAGATCTGTAGTCTGAGACTATTTTGGTGCATTTTGTTTAGCTTGAAAGATGAGACTAAGAACTTCCTACTACTTGATACAGTTTGGGGGGAAAAAAAAGTCTAGGAAGGCAGATTGCATTCCAGAAAACTGTGGAAACAATTACATAATTAGGTTGTATTTATTGTTTACAAATAGGCATTGTCTTAGTTCCAAAACTTGCTTCTAAATTTTTAGCTTGCAGCATTGTTGTACCTGATAGTAAAATAAGTGTAGCTGAGCTTGATTTAGATTTGATGTTTCATTGTGCTGTAATAGATAAGACTTCTGTTCCTAAAATGTTGCAGCAAGAAGGTTTTTGAGGTCGCTGAAAATGAAACTGTGAGGAAGAGGTTAGATGGAAAAGCTGTGTGAATTACTTACATTCACTGTCAACACCTGGGAAAATTTCTGGTTTTTTCTTTTGAGTAGTCTTTTATAGCATTTATACTACATTCTGAAGTACTGATCTGTTACTTGAAAATGACACCTTTATTATTTTATGGTAGAAATCTTTCACACTTCAGCAGGCAATCATTTTCCCTTTGCCAGGTTTCTTTTTTCAGCCAGAAGCCTTTTGCTGTATATTGCTATCTGTGAGCCTTTTGAACAGCATAACAAATTCAATAGTGCCTATGAAGCACACACTAATATTTTCAGTGCTACTATTCTTTGTAGTGCACACCAAGACAGGACAAAAGAAAGATGCACATGAGAGAATGCATAAGGTGACTTTATCTAGTGTATTGCCTTTTGAAGGTGGTGGATGGCCCTCTGAGGAGTGGTCCGAGGCATGAGTGCTTCCACATTATGAGATTAAATTTTGCTTTGTAGCTATATATGGATATGTGGATGGCTAACTGCCCTGAGAGGGCTCATCCCCTGCCTTGTGCTAGCTTTGGAAGAAGAGTGGGACAGTTTAGCGAGCTAACTGGCAGAAAAGTTCTTGTGGGACTTGTTGCTGACCATTTAGTTTCCTGAACTAGCTCCCTGGAGGGATATCAGGTGAGCAGTTCAGCCAGCACAAAGACTGGCATAAAAGGACTGGGTTACATCTTGCTGTAGCAAAGACAAAGTGCTTCCTGTCTGGGAAGGATGAAAGGTGTGAAGAGTTACCAGTCAGGAGAGCATCTCTTGGAAGTGGAGAGGTTTAAGCATGGCTTGTTGAGCTACAGCTTTGCAGCACTGGAAATAACAAGTTGCAGGGGGTATCTGATCAAAGATAGTGGATATGCCAGAAATGCCGTCAGGATTGAAACAGATAGGGTTCCCAGTTTGTACACCTGCTACTGCTGGAACTTGCGTACCCATCAAATGGACAGCACTTACAATATAAAATTGGATCCTGTCTTTTCATTAAGAGAGGAGGTTGCAACTCTATTTTATGTTAAAAGCTTTTGTCTGCTTCTGCATAGAAGAAACATGTTCCCCAGTGCTTCTGCTGTTGAACAGAAAAAGCCAATGGATGTGTAAAACTAACTGCAGAGTGGATAAATCTTTAGACTGAATTTGGCTGGATTTGAAATAGGTTCAACAGGATCAACCAACCATCACATTAATGTGTTAAATTCCATATTGTGAAAAATTCTTGTGCTGGAAAATTAAAAGCTGATCTCCAAATAATTTATTCAGCATCAGGCAAGAGGGAAAAAATTAATCAGATTAAACAGTAACATATTTCTTATCCACAAAAGTTATTCCATGATATTTTAGAGTATAAACACCATGCGCTGACTTCTGGAATTATCACACAATCAAAATACAGGGCTATGTATGCATGTAAGGCTATGTGTCTGGTCCCCACTCCAAATTCCAGTAAATCACAGATTAAATTGAGATGTGGTTTATCTGCATTTGTTTCCACTTATCAAACATTTACTGTCTTCAAATTCCCTGTCTTCAACTGGGAATTCTGTGACAGTGAGAAATGGATGAAAGTGGGAAGTCTGGGGACAAGGTGCAACTAAGGAGGCGCAGACACCTTCCTGGCCCTTTTCAGAGAGCTCAGTCTTGTCTGGTGTAATTTGGCCTTTTGAAACTGAAACAAAAACATTTTCTAGTACTCATGGGATGAAAGGGATTTTGGTTGCCCTATCCAGAAAACACTGGGGTGAATTTACAGACTTCGGGTGCCACTGCAAAATGATGATTGTTCCCCTTGGAACGGTAGATCCGTCCTGGGAATTCTTAGTCCCTCCTATGCTATGTCATATCAAAAAAAGTTTATGGCATTGCTCCTGGCTCTCTTGTCTCCCTTCAGGCAGGGACTAAAGCAGTAGCTTTCAAAGATCATGTAGCGAAGGCTTAGTACTTACCTCAGCCAAGGAATGAAGGTCCTGACTCCTAGACCTTGGAGGCACTAGAAGCCTGAATTCTGGGCCAAGTGGTCTGTGGTGCAAATCTAGGTTGTTCTTCTGACAGGATCCTGGTGAATTTTTGAGAGAAAAATGCTGTCTGGCTTATCAAGCAGGCTGAACATCACTCGGAAATTACACTTCCACTTATTAGCTTGGCCACGCTTCTTTACAGGAGGCTGTTTACTCTAGTTCTCAAAAGCTGTACAACAGAAGTACCCTGAAAAGTCCCTCTAAGCCCTTTGAAAATAAAGTTTTTCTTTGTCATGTCATCAGAAAATGCTGTGTAAGAGAATACTTGCACCTGCTATATCTCCCATAATTATCCTGAACTCGGCACTGGATTTTGTGTTCCTATTTTTAAAAGCCATCTTGCTAAATAGATGTAGAGAATGTTCCTTTGGAAGAGTTAGTGAACAGCAGCGCAGCATTAGGGAATCACCATGAACTTGGCATGCCTGGTATCAGCTGAGAGACTGAAAGGAGGAAGATAAGGGAACTGAGTAAATGAGCATGGTTTTTTGTGTGCAGAATACTGACTTGCAAATCTGGCAATGACAGAAAGAAAAACTCTCTTTTTAAGTCCCTTTCATGTAGTACCAATCACCTGAAGGATAGTTGGAATCTTTTTCTGAAGGCATTTATCTTATATACAGTTTAAGATGGAATAGTTAACCAAAGGAAAAAACGCTTGGCTTGCAAGCATTTGAAATAAGCATCTACAAAAATAGACAGCAAAGCAGAGATATTGCAACCAGAATTCTGCATACTGATTGCCAGGTTTTGAGTCTGTTTATAGAAGCTGGCAGCCTTGCATGAAACAAGAGCCAAGTCGTTGGTTACAGCTTTTGAGAAAGCAGAGAAAACAAAGAGAAGAAAAAGACATACAGAGCTCCTGTTTGGATATGCTACGTATGATTAAACTGAGGTTTACAAACCTTGGAGCCACATTCTGCGATTTGCATGGCTTATGCCCAGCAGAGTTACGCTCAGAACATAAGGGGAGGGCTGTGAAAAGTTGGCTGTCAGTCCCTCACCTGCCATATCAGTTGTGGAGCCAGCTGGGGACTGCTTCAGTCTGCACTTCAATTTAGTACAGGCTTAGCCCAGCCAGTAGTTGAAGCACCTGCTGGCTGTCAAAGCAAGAAGGCCATGAGTAGTAGTGAAGGCTGTGCTGGCTTACGTGTAGGGAGATACTACGTTTCGTAGGAAAATGCCTATAGCAGACCTATCCAACAACTACATTGTAATATCTGAATGGCTCAGCACAAACCATGCATGCCGTCTGAGCAACAAGATGAGTATGTTTGGGCAATGAAGTGGGGAGGGAGGGAAAAAAAAGAGTTAAGACTTAGTGGGTCTCCCCCCCCCCCCCCCCAGTTTTTTTTTATGTGTTCAGTAGAAATACACTGCAGGGCTTGTCTGTGCTTAAACTTGCCTAGTTTAATTAAACTGATCATTTAATCAGCGTTAATACCTCAATGTGTGCATGTATCATTTTCTGCTTCTTTGTATGAGTTTTGTGCTCCCCTGTAAACTACAGAGCAGTTTTAACTGGACTGATGAGTATTGCCAAATGTGTTTGAAGAGTCCAAATTGCGACGGCCAGTCTTTCACATTCTTTTACTTAGTGTGTAAATGTTCTGTTTTGGGAAGATGTATTGTGCTGATAGTTCTTTTGGGATTATTCAGGACTCTGTAGAGGTCCTGTCCGAAATGGTGTAAGTCATAGGAAGCCTTATTCTGTCTTGATCTTTGAGTCTTTTCTTGATTTACTTTTGGCCTTGGGGAATCAGCCAAAGATACTAGACTGGAATTCCTGGGAGAAGGAATTGCTTGCTTATGTTTGACTTTTTGTAGCCTGCATGCATATAAAGCAAAGCAATCTAGAATACATCGTTGATTTCTCCTCCAGCATGAGACTGATGGCAAGACTGTAGATACTGGCTGCTGCTTGGCAAAATGTTGGTAATAATGTCAGAACAGGACATGTGTGCGCCCCCCCCTCCCCCCAATTTCTAGACAGGAAAATATTAAGAAAGGGGTAGCTGTATTAAATGGAGTGGCTTTTATGAGAGAAAAGCAATAATGAATCTAAATAAATTATGTAAAACTCCTCTAAAAGGTTATTAACTTATAAGAGGGCAGAAGTGTAGACTATTTCAATGCTATAGGAGTGTGAATCCATATGAGAATAAAAGTTTAGACAGAGCTGAAAACTTCTGGTTGCAATGAATATTATCACTTGAGAACAAAATAGATCACACCAAAAAGTCCTCATCACTTGTGAATCTTTACAAAGGAGGGATTTGTATATGCAACAATATGGGTGGTGGTGATGTTTGCCTGTTTGTACCAACAGACATTCACATACCCAGTGTTAACCAACAGAAGTACCTAATGCTCTACACTTCAGTTACAAAGTGGCAGATGCACAACTGGGTGTGCTGCACCTAACAGTACAGTAGGATAGAAGAACGTGAGCAGTAATAAAAAAATGGCTGCATGTGGGTACATGGATGATATTAGCGGAATCATTTCAGTGTGTAGATGAGGAACATATTTTCATCTTATCTAGATGAATGAGCTAATTTGACTGGAGGCTATTATTTGCTTTTGCATTTATATATTTAATGAGCATTTCAGGAGGGAAATTGAGAGGAAAACAGATGTGAAAGGTCTCTCTCTACTTTGTTTTCTAAAATGAACCAAGTTCCAGACCCGGGTTAGTCTGCCACCACCATCAAAAATGGATCATTTTTCTTGTGATTAAAGAAAATCACCATTAAAGCTATGTTCTGTAGGAGGTGTCAGCATACAGTGAAAAAGGCACTGTTCACTGCTTTGGAAAGGAGCTCCACATTTCACTTCCACACAAGGTATCTCTGTACTCAGGCAGTCTCGGTACATGCAGGACTTGGAGCAGACCTCAGCCTAGGTCGTGGAATGCAGAAAACAGCTGTTTTGCCTATAAATAAACCAAGAGCCTCTTCTCATACAAGACTTTTTTAACAGATATGTGGTAGGAAACGAATTGTCACTTTAACTATTGGTGTTTGGATAGTAACGGGATTCACATTCTAATATATGAGAGTCACACTGTGATCAGGTTTCAGTCTTATCGTGTTGGTATCATGTTATAGTAAAACCACTTGTGCTGCAAGAGTTAAATCTGTCAGCTTTTCTGTTTCTAATCCCCAGGGTGCCAGAGGTTTTTATTTTGGGTAGAAAACAAAACTGCATGGGATTTACTCAAAAACATCTCCATGCACCAGTGATTATTCTGTTGTTTCATTCTCTTGTTAGATGCTTACTTTTTTTAATATATGAATTAACACAGAATTTTACCATGGGGGGAAATGCCTGTTTGATCTCCTGGACTGATTTGTTTTCATTTTTTGGCTTTGGTTTGGGTTGTTTATTTTTTGGTTTGGGTTTGGTTGGGCTTTTTTTTTTTTTTTTTTTTCTTCCTTTTTTTCATGTGAATCCACAGAGCAGCAGTAAGGAATTCCACTGATCTTGCCAGCTGGCTCAGTCCCTGGTGACAGTTTCTCAGTGACCAGCTAGTTCAGATGGCTCTGCTTGACCCTTGGCTACTTGCAGATACTCCTGCCAGGTAACTACGTGCATTTGTGATAACAAGTAATGTGAATATTTGTCATATAGTGGGCTACTGTGGCAGTAAAGGGGAAAAATCTTTAACTAGCAGCCAGAAGTTCTAGCACCTGTTTAACGGGTATAAATCAATCATCGAATTAGCCCCAAAACAGCAGGCTTCCACTTTCCATTACACTCAATTCTAATCAGTCGTTATCAGAGAGCAACCTTGGCTGTACCTCGTGCTCGCGGAAAAATAGCAGTTTTCCTCATCTCAGAACAAAAGCAGGAGCTTTGAATTGCAAGGGTATTTGCTCAACTGCAGTCTAGCCCTGTACCAGCCTTGCTGAACCCGAGCAAGCTGGGACAAGAACAGAGCCAGCAAAATTACCGATAGCGAGTGTTGGATCCGCCCAGTATGAGAAGAGCCCGGCACTCCCAGTTCCCGCAGTGCTGAGCAGTTCGTGCAGCCCTGGGACTGCAGCGACTGCTGTCGGAGATGGGCAGCAGCCAGGTCCTAGCACCAGCGATCTTCCTTAAACGCTTCTGGCTGCCTTTTAAGGGGCTGGCCTGGGGCCATGGTTTGAGTTTATGTCATCTTATCTCCTGATTGCTTGGGCTGGAGGGAGGGGAGAAGCTTTTAACCCTGAGCATTTCTGTCCCTTCTCCTGAGTGGCAGCTGGAGCAATTGGAGACTAAGGAGAGCACAGCTCCCTTTAAAGGAGCTAAAGGAGATAAGGCACAACTCCTTTCTTCAAAGGAGCTCTGGACCCGTTCAGTCTTTCTCTCTGTTTTCACTCTGAAGTGTAAATGCCCCATTTTTGAACAGGACTGCCAACCCAAAAAATAAAAGGAAAAATGCTTGAATTATGTTTAATAGGCTTTGACATTCTTGTATTTGCTTTGTGGTTTCTGAGATTTGGCATTCACTTGGAGGAAGAATTGGGGACTATAATAAAATTCTTCCTTCTCTGTCTTAAAAAAAATATAAAAATCTACAGTTGATGTTTTTCTCAAACCATACATTGAAAACAAAACAACCCCCACCCAACCCCCCAAATGCTAAAATAAGAAATTTAAGCATAGTGGCTGTTCACCTAACAAAATTGGCATTGACAGTCATGTAGCCACCCCCCGCGGTAAGCAGTGCCTCTGGTTACCCCGGTTTCTGGAGCAGCAGGCATGTCCGAGTCCCATACAACACAGGCAGCCCGAGTTGGGTATTAGTTCTGAATTTTATGCTAATAGCTCTAAAAGGTTTCATTAAGCTTTTCTTCTCAGTTTAGCCAATCAATTAGTTCTCAGAAAGCAGCTTACACGCTAGCAGCCCTGTCCTCAGGGCTGTGGTTTCTATTCTGTTAACAGAATATTTGGTGTGTTATTTCTCTGACAAAAGAACCCCCTCCCCTTCTGTGATATGACCTCTCTGTGTCAGAGATGTTAATGAAAATACTTTTCTGATTACAGTTCTTCTGCACTGGTTAAAAAGGTTTTTCAAGTAGTACAATAACCTTCCAATAAGGAGAGGATATAATGGTCCAAATTTCTTACAGCACGTTTTGCCATGGGGAGGGGGAATTGCTTAGTTCTCCGCAGCTGGGTCCAGCCAGACTTCTCTCTGGGACAGGTTCCCTGAGCAGACCCTCTGCTGAGGCCAGCAGCTGTTGCCTTTCTTGTTTGTTAGAGAGAGGATATTAAATGTTCTCCCTGCTGCTCTCTGAACAGAATATATGCATAGTCAACCAGTTAGTAACTGAGGATGGTAGCTAAGGGGGTGAAAGGATGCTCTATTGATAAGGGTAATAGGCATCTGCAGGCCTCTAGGGAAACTTGCCAAAACCTTTTTCTAGTAACTGCAGGGATTATCTAAAAATCAATAATAAAGGCGGTAACTAGGAGAAGGAAAAATACATCTCTAAGGGAAGCCGAATTCTGTAAGTGCTCTAGAAGAGCAATCATGGCAGGATTTAGTGTAATTGTAAAGCAAATCAGATTGAGGAAAATTGTTTTAAAAAGGACCCTTAGCTGGCAGTAAGGACCATATGTTCTTTCTTATCTCTGCAGAAATACCCTACTTTTTTAGCATATTGACTTATGTGAGTAGCTGTCACACTCTTGATTTTTAGCATCTACAAATATATTTGTAGTGAAAAGAATAAATTGCTCTAATTGAGTACGCTATATCAATCTTTGTGGTTTTAACTTTGTTTCACCTCTACTAGTCTGTAATGTGTGTCATCTCATTAATCTGTAACATACAGGAACATTGGGATAAATTTCCTGAAGTTAGTGGACCTCTATCCTTTTCTGCCAGAAGTGATCTTGGCTCATCATCTGTTACTCTGTGTTACTCCTAGCAGATGGTCTGTAGTAATGATGTAATCTCTTCTCATGGCACTTCGAAATGCTAGTTTGGTTTGTGTGTGTGCATTAACACTTTATCGTTCCAGAAGAGCGGTAATTGCTATTAATACTGAAATCTTATTTTGTCCGTGATGCTGTTTAGATCAGGAATATCAGCTGTTGAACAGAAGTCTTTAAGTATGTAATTTAACACTGTCTGTAAAATTGAATCTGGGTAGGACTTCACAAACACTGATTCCTTTTTCGTTTCTAGGGGCAGGATTTTTAGTGAACTTATTTCATTGTAGCATCTAGGAACACTGGCCATCAGGCTCCCCTGTGTTTAGATAAATGCATGAAAAATATAAGAAATATTTCTGCCTCCTAGTAGCTAGTGACCTGTAAGGCATATTTGTAGCCTTTTAAATGTCTGCTTGTATAGAGTAAATGGGAGTGTGGGCCCCATAGCTGCTTTCTAAAAGGTTCAACTTTGTGTTTTGAGGGTGTGGAAGTTAGGTGCCTACATGCTGTTAAAAATCCGTCAATTAATCTCACTTAGAAGGGACAGGGAATTGTGTTAAGGCTTTTTCTTTTGTTTTATTCCTGCCTTTGTTCCTAAATGGTTGTGTGATATTGGGCAACTCTGTATCAAATCTAAACAATGTAGCAATTAAAAGATTAGCTGCTATCTTCCCACTCCAGAGTCTTCCCCACCTGTGCTATTAGCACTCTATTTCTCTCCTTTTTCTTTCCTCACTCTCTCCACTATTTATTTGAAAGGCCATTAACTTATATCAGTTTCAACCTTCCCTTAGCCTAATGCTTTCCATTATGTCTTTTCCCTGGCTTGCTGTGTCCCATCCTACAATAGTATTCTTACCTCCTTTTTAACTAACTCGGCATGCAAAGTGCTTTTCTGAAGTCCAGACTGCTAAGAAGTGGTTTTTAGATAGATAGATAGATAGATAATGAAGTAGATCTATTCGAATGCAAATGCCTGGTTCATGGAGAACTGATCTTTTACCAATCTGTGTTGCATTATATCTCATTTTTCATACTAAACTTTGTATCTTTGTTTTTGTAAAAGTATATACCTTTAAACTTTGCATGTTGTCAAGGCTAGGTTAACAGATCCACAGCTGATTGTGTCCTGTTTTCCTTCACTTCTTAAATATAGCTGCCATATTTGCAACTCTCATCATATGATACTACCCCCAAATTATTTTCACTGCTTACTCCCAGATCTCTAACTTCATATGGCAGTTCTTCTAGAAGTCTGGGATGGAAATTGCCTAGCACTTCCTTTTAGAATCATTAAGATCTTCAGGTTTTGCTTCTACCTGGGAAGTGGCGATGTCTGTATGTGTTCCCACTCCGGCCTATGTTCCACTGGCTGCCATTATCAGTGTAGATGGTCACGTAGGATTTTAAGTTTTTAGCTTAATTTTGAAACCTGTTTATTTTCATTGTTTATCTTTGATTTCTACCTGGCTTTATTCCTCCCACCTCAGTTTCAATTCTGCTTTCCCCGAGTTGATCTGTTAAAAGTGCAAAGAACTTCTGTCATCTTTCTAGTGTGCTTTGCGAGATCTAATCCATCTTTACTGCTGCAAAGTCTTTTATTATCACACTTCCTTATCACTTTCAAAAGTAATCTAAACTGATCACTTTATCGTCAGTATGTCTTTGTGCCTGCTGAATACCTAATATTTGTTATTTTCAACATGGTTGGTTATTCAGTTTGGTTTGGACACTTTCCTACATTTTTGTTCTCTTCTTGTTGAGGATACAAACTCATGATACAAGATAGACAGGAATTTTATTCAAGGAAGCTCCAAGCTTCCCACTTCTAACTGTAGAAATTCTTTACCTTATATTATAAATATTAGGTGTATTGATTTCCTTCTTGATTGCAGAACTGTACATATTGTATTCTTCATTTTATCTATTCAGATTCCTTAATTTCACATTTAAGGCCTAAACTGCACAAAGGTCTTTGAAACCAGATGGCTGCACAGACAATTACTAATGCAGTTTTACAAGTATAGAAGTGTACCCCTCAGTGTTTGATATAGGATACTGTTGGCCTAAGGGATGTATTTTTTTAATATATTAAGAGAAGCCTTAAAAATGCATATTTGTTTACTGAAAACCATATTCCAATAAGGAGACCTGCAAGTATGTTCTGAATCTGGACTTTGACATTTCTCTAATAGCAGGATTTTTAATAAAATACTAAAGTGTTGATTACGAGGTACCATTCGTATTAAAAAAAGACTGTTCTTAATTCCTTTTCTTTTTCCCTGGGTGGAATTAGTCACATGGTAATATTTTTCTGAATTAGATGGTAAAAACACTGATAAAATCAGTTTGGAATCATGGATAAGTCCTTATTAAAATATATTATACTGTGCCTATAAGGCTTATTTGTAATAAGAATGTAGCTTTTTCTGCCATAATTACTTAAGATTATAAACTCTTGGGAACTGTTTTTATACTGTGTAGTTCTTAGCACAGCTTCAGGCTCAGTGGTCATGAGGTACTTCTTGCTATGTAGATGCAATTAATCATGATAATTTTGTCATATGCAAACCTTTCCCATACAGCAATGACAATTTAGATTAAGATTCCAGAAACATTATTTCATTTGGCATCCATACAGAAGTGAACAGCAGCCCAGCCCCACTCAGGCTACTGTCAGAAGCAGTCCCACAGAAATACAAGACCTTTTGGGCTGTCGTCTTTAAAGAAGCAGAACTTGGTTCTTGGATGATGATGATCCACTGGAGATCATGGCAAAACATTTGTCTTTTTTCTCTGCAGAAGTGCTTCTGTCCTTGTGCTAGCCAATACTTTCCTAGTAAGTGCTGTAGAAATAATAAGATAATTTATACTTCTTCACTTCAGCATTCTCGGCTCCAAAATGGTTTCCATAATGAGCTAATCCTAACATTTCTGTTGTGAGCATTACTGCTGCCATTGCTTCTTTTTCTTTTTTTAATCTGAGTGAGTTTATGAGACAAACCCTTGGAAGTTATATGAAAAGAGTGCAAGTTGCTCCATATTCCCTGAAATGATGTTGAACAGTCTTTGTCAGTATCAGAACTTACACACATCTTTTATCTTTTCAGCTCCCATGGAAACTGCTTTTTATCACTTCTTTTAAGTATGAAGCTATGTCTGTAAAGTGAGATGAATCAAAAATCAAACTATGAAGACCTCCCAAATTCAAGGTAGTGCTTGTCAGGTATAATGTAGGTATTTTTTTCCTGTTCCTGGCAATGTTTTTGCAGCAGATTGTGAAAATTCATGTATTCATGGTAGATAGGCGGCTTTTGCAGGTGAATTCACCCAACTGCTATAATCTAAAGTCCTTGATTTTCCTATGAGTATATCTAAATGAATAGGTTTAAATGAGTACTCCTCCCAACTTTCTCAAACCTTTATGCTTTTATTTCTAATTGTAAAATATCACCAGTGAAAAGTGAGTTAGGTATGCATTTCTCATGCATATAGCTGTAGGCAGTATGCAAGCGTATGATATAGTTTCTTCCTGGATCTGCAAAAGGCTGGCCTTAGAGCCTTCACTGTCGATTAGAACTTTCACTTGATGCTACACAGTTAAAGCTGTTATTTTTTCCCTTGTAATAAGCACAGACATTTGCAAAAGTTGCAAAAATCAGAGGCTTCTTACCCTGCTCCATGGGAAATTATGAATAGAACCAACCATCAGCATTGTTAACTCCTGCGGACAATTACTCAGATCCTCTGGTCTAGAGGAGTTTGTTTATGACACAATTGCTAAGTCACTGTTGATTTAAAAAATGGATAAGCCACCAGCAAGGCAAAAAATGGTGTGCCAGAAGGGCTCCTAGCGTCCTTCCTTTTCTCTGTGTTTGTGTGGAGTTTGCTCTCCCCCCTAAATGCTATTTTGAGACAATGCTTTTTCCTGTCCCAATCTCATCTCTTAACTGGCCTATAGCTAGTAAGTAATGGTTTGCCACTTAAGGGTTTGGAGGTGAGAGAAAGGTTATTGTAATTGCATAATGCTGAACTGGGTATGACATGCTGTCCTTCCCCTGTATGTTGCAAGAAGTATGACTGAATAGAAGACAGAAATTGGAAGTAACAATGACTACTTCTCACCCTGGGTTGGAGCCTGGATATTAAATACCAGTTAAAGCCCTTAAATCATAGATTCATAGAATTATTTTGGTTGGAAAAGACCTTTAACACTGAGTCCAACCATTAACCCAGCACTGCCAAGTCCACCACTAAACAGTGTCCCCAAGTGCCACATCTACATGTGTTTTAAATGCTTCTAGGGATGGTGACTGAACCACTTCCCTGGGCAGCCCGTCCCAATGCTTGCCCACCCTTTCAGTGAAGAAATATTTCCTAACACCCAATGTAAACTGCCGCTGGCATAACTTGACGCCGTTTCCTCTTGCCCTGTCACTTTTACTTGGCAGAAGAGACCTACCCCACTGCGCTACAGCCTCCTTGCAGGTAGAGACTAGTTGTAGAGACTGATGAGGCCTCCCCCTGAGCCTCCTTTGCTCCAGGCTGAACACCCCCAGCTCCCTCAGCCACTCCTCATAAAACTTGTGCTCTAGGTCTTTCAGGAGCTTCGTTGCCCTCCTCCTCACATCTCAGCACCTCCGATGTCTGTCTTGTAGTGAGGGGCCCAAACCTGAACACAGTGCTGCAGGTGCAGCCTCACCAGTGCCAGGTACAGGGGGACAGTCACTGCCCTACTCCTGCTGGCCACGCTATTTCTGAGCCAGGATGCTATTGGCCACCTTGGCCACCTGGGCACACTGCTGGCTTATCTTCAGCCGCCTGTCAACCAACACCCCCAGGTCCTTTTCTGCTGGGCACCTTCCCAGCCGCCCTTCTCCAAGCCTGTAGCATTGTGTGGGGTTGTTGTGACCCCGACGGTGAGGTATAGTGTTGTTAAATGCTAATGCAATGCTGAGGTGTTAGTGTAGTTACTCTAATGACCGATTCTGATAATCCTGTGACAACGTGTATGGAAATAATAGTAGGCCTTTTTATTTAGGTTACATTAGTTGGGTGCTGTAGCAGATGTCAAGCATTTTGAACAAAGCTCGCCGTCTAATGGGTAATACTTCTGCAGTGTAACTCAGTCTGTGTAACGTGGCCAATTCTGCAGGCAGATGCTTTCATGAGGCTGTACTTTAATTTGTAACTGAAACTTTCGTATGAAGAAGCTCTTTTACTGACTTCATCAATAGAAAATCACTGCCGTGGAGAGTATAAATTATAGTTCCATGAGACATTGGATTTTATTACTATTATTCTGATGAAAATCTTTATTGATCTTATGCTATTTCTGTTTTAATTGAAGACAAACTGTGCACTTTATGCTCAGAAGAATCCAAGGAGAAAAAAAGGGATTACTTGAAAATCCAAATGAAAGAAAGGTAAAGCCAAAGTTTTTGCCATTAGACTAATTGTAATAGAATTGTGGTTTGGTAAATATGCCTTGTGTTCTTCCAAGAAACAGCAAGCAGGGATGCGTACTGACATGCTGCTTGTGCTGCATTTGAAGAGTGTAATGTTGTTAATTTCAGGCTGCTATTTCTGACTTCTACTGGGACAAATGGAGATTTATAAAAGCTCTGTAAGATCAAGGTAAATCTGAGGAACAAGACTGTATAAAAATTCAACTTAATTCCGTTGGCGCTTCTGAATTTTATTTTGTTTTGCTTCTATGGCCCCTCTTCATCTGTTACAAAAATCCTAGCATTTCCCCCATCCTCTCTTCAAAAATTAAGAGTTATTCTTCCTTTGTTGCTTTTATACCTGTCACCTGGTGATGCAGAAGAAATTTGTTTTGCAGTCCAAAAGAGACAGATACCTGGCAGAAAAGGACTGTGGAACTGGAAGCTGAACTGAAAAGATGCAAACATGAGACACCTTCAGACCAAGGGAATGAATAGGTCTGCTTTTCTAAGATAAGTCTTCTGCCTTTCAGCTGTAGAGGACTGCACATTTTCTTTTTCATTTCCTGTGCTTGTTGTCAGTGTACATTGGAGTGTGTTTCACGATGGAATTCTACACAGAAATTGCTATATTGACTTCTATAGGGAGTCACTCATCCCTTCTGTATGAAGTCATGTCTAGCTCCTGTCTATGACACCCATATCTTTTCTAATTATTTCTGAGATAAGGTGAAGGGATAAGAACCTATAGTATTGATAGTATGGATTATGTCTGCTGGGGTTTTTTGTTTGCTTTTTAATGGATACTCTCAAAGATTTAAACAAAGCTGTTTGTCAACGTTGTCACTTCTTGATGACGTTAGTGGTAAACAAAACGCTCATAGGTCATTATTTGTTTGGTTTGCTGGTAGAACTGATTACTTGGAATAATACCACTAAGTTTCTCTCATGCTGTAAATCCCACCTTCATAAAACATTTTTCAAGGAATAGGTAAAGCGAAAATTAGATGTTTCTTTGTGGAATGATGTGCTTTTATACGGTTAAGAAAATATTTTATCCATAACACCAAGAAAGCCTTCCTGCACAGTTGTTGCCTGTTTTGTTTGAACTTCTCAAAAAGAGAAAAATCAGTGGATAACGTAAAGCTTAAGCACTTTTTGTTTCCGCACTGTCTTCCTCTCTCCACATTCTTGTCCTTGAGCCCCCTGCCAAAAGCGGGACCTCCTGCTCAGGCTTTGCTTGTCACTGCTATCAGCAGATTGTCACCTGATGGATGCCCTCCATGGTGTCCTTGGTCTGTGCTGGGACACTACCTGCAGCTCTGTTAGCAGGTGTGGCAATCTGGAGGGGGGAGCTCTCAGTGCAACAACCTGATGTTTGATCTGTGGGGGTTTCAAGGGTTTTACTTTTGCCTAGCTCTTAGTCCTTGGGACCAGATGCCCAGTGGTGGCTGGGATGCATCTTTTGGTTGATTTGATCCAAAAGGAATCCAATTTGCATTTTTTCAAGACTACTCAGTGATATGAACCACAGTGCAAGATGCATAGACAATTGGAAGACTTGCATCAAGTGCATTCTGCAGCCAACCAGATGGTGACGTGGAAGTACCCTTTGATTTGTTTCATCTCTTTTATGTGCTTCAGAAGCTTGAAGATGAGTTTAGTTCTCCTGAAGCGTGCCTGCTGACCATTATTCAGTGGATGACCTGCAAGCACGGAGCAGCCTCTGGCAGGAGGGCCTGTGCTGCCAGTGTGTTCCAAGCTGTCTTGTGAAGACTGTTCTGAGCTCTGAAGGCAGCCCATCTTCCAGCCCAGTGAGACTGATAACACTGCCAGGGAGGTCTGATGCAGACAAATCCTGCCTGTGAGCACGTGCATTCTTGCTTCATTGCCTGTTCTGAGCAGAAGCTAGATTTCTGGGAGGCAAGGAAATCTCCCGGTCTCTCCCCTGGAATGTCCTACTTAGTAACTCTGCATGCATGAGGCCTTTCTGCCCAGTAATCTCATGGAGTATTGGAAATGTGGATGAATATTTGCACTTTATGGCTGAAGAAGCCAGAAAGCTGCTGTCCTGCCACCCACCAATGGGTCAGAAAGAGAAGACTGAATCCTGTTTTCCTGCTCAATAGATTCTGTGAGTGAGTAGTCTCTGTATTCACTACTTGAAGCTTTGTATACCAGCCCCCTGCTCATTATACAGGGAATTCATAACTCTCTTACGTGTCTGTTCTTTTCTCCATGGCTGTTAGATGCACTCTGAGAAGGGAAGAACAAAAGAAGAAAACATTTAAAATCCTAAGACACTCTTAATGTCTGGCAGTTAGACAATATTAATTATACATGTATCTGTGTATTTGGAAACTCAGTAGAACTTTTATTTCTCAACGGTTCAGAAGAACAGCCTTTTCTGTAAAAGGTGTTTTCTAACTATAGACAGATATCAATTCCTTTATTGACTGAATTGATTCCTTCCTCTGCTAATGTGTCTACCATCCTACACTGCCTGATGAAGGTGACTTTGACATAAAAATTTACATCTTTGATAGAGGGGATGAAGAAAGCTGTTTTGTTCCCAATGCTGTCAGTGTACAGCCACTGCACACTGGTGCTTTGAAACAACTGGTTGCTTTCATCATCCTGAAAGTTCCCTGGTATCTGTTAACTTAAATAGCACACCACTCCATATTCTACTTTTTCCATGGGCCAAACATATTATAGGAATGAAGGCAATCTTGGATATTCACCAATGTTATTTTTGTCTCTGACCACAAATTTAATTTGTTCAAAGGCTGATGAGCTTTATGTCTTTGTGGTGTCCCACACACTAGAAAATGAACTCCAAGCTCTCCTTGTCTAGGAAGCATTTGCCAGAACTGATAATACCATTAAGCCAGAATATGCCAGAAGGAATTCAAGTGCAGGTGAGCTCTAGTCTTTATATTGCTGTTGTCCCTTAAGGGAGTTGTTTGAGTCAGTCTCAGATATTTAAACATAAACTTGGAACTTTTTTTTAAAGGAATTCAGAGGCTTGAATGTGCTTTTAAATCATCACAGCAGGAAGATCTAGCATCATAGTTTTAAGATGATACAGGAAATGAGTATACCTCTTGGGCAGAGTGTTGGGGAATAGGGAAGTTGTGAAGGAATCCTAATGGAAAGACAGCAAGAGAGCTAGTGAAGAGCAACATTCTCTGGTGGTCTGCAGCTGAGAGATGTAAAAGACCCTAGGCATGAAATTTTTCTGCATATCTAGAGAAAGATAGGTCTCTCCTGTATTCTGCACAGCTTGAAAAGAGAGGAAGCACTCAGCCTTACCGCATGACGCATGCTGTGTCTGGCAACGGCTTCCTCCTTCAGAATGTAATTAGCATTGGACTTGGACATATCCAAGAAAAGGCTAACGTAGACACAATTTCATTAATATTAATGGACTTGCTAAAGAAGAATACTACATGTTGACAAGATAATGCACAGCTTTAATATAGACAATTTCTAGAGCTGGCAGGGATTCTGGAGTCTTCCTTGTGGAAAGTGCCCAGCTATAACATTTATTTTCAGTGTTTAAAATTACTCCTGAGAGAGATGTGGGTGAAACCCTGGTCCCTGCTTCAGCCAAAGCACCCACTTCTCTTACTGGCACCTAGCCTTTCACCTCACTTTTTCGAATAAGTGCTCACATTCTTGAGGCTGAGCAGAGAACGTTGAAGCTGTTTTTCAAAATAAACATGGAGCACGTGGTGTCTTTTTCCCTCTACCCAGGGCAGCTTGTTTAATTAAAGTGGAGGACAGAAGCCTGTCTGGAAGGAACTCAGGATGGAGAGGAGGTGCAAACCCAGAGGACCACCATGAAACACAGCAAGCTGTTTGTTTTTTGTTTAAATGGAAGAAGGACAAAGGAAGGGAAAAAGGAAAAATCTTGATTCTGGAAAATGAGAAGGTGCTTATCAGAGGAAATGCAGGTGTGTTGATGTATGTATACCAGTGCACAACAGTTTTCTTTCCAGTTCCCATGCTTATTCTAAAGTGTTTTGACTTTTGAAATATATAAAAGAGAGGTGGGTTGTTGCTTGTTTCCGGTGTTGAGAGAGATGAAAAAAGAAGAGGGGGGCAGGTTTTGCACCATTGAAGGGAGGAGAGGCATTTCCTTAATGTCCATTGGTATTGAGCAGAGAGAAACAACCTTTTAGCTTTGTACAGTAAAAAAAAAAAAGCTAATGTGATATTTTGGTGTTCCTGTTAGGAGAGAAGCATACAACCTCAATGTAAACTTTGGATTTGCTACAGTGCAAAGAGAAACACTATGTTGCTGGTAGTGAAGATGTATTCTTCATGGCAAAACGCTGGCGGAAGCAGTTAAGACCTCCGAACACTTCCATGTTCTCCAGGGCTGTGAGTCTGCAGGTCACAATACTGCTGTGTGACTAAGGGGGGTGGGAGAATTTTTTTCCTCTAGTAAGTCAAATCTTGAGAACTGAATTCTTACCGTTCCTGTAAAGTCAAAGGTAGGGGTATTGCTAGGAGTAAGAATGCTTGGAAATCTGCTGCTGAGTGCTTTTCTGCCATGTATCCCTCTTGTATCCCTCATGTATCAAACTGGGATCTGAGCCTCATCAGCAGTTGGTCGCTGAACCTGCCCCATTGCAAAATGGATGACTTTATCTAGAGAGTTGAGATGTTCCAACAAGTCACCTTCACTTTCCATAACCTGCAGAGCTCTCCAGTGCTGCAGGTGTTGTCAGAGTTGTGCTCTAGGGAAACTTACCCCCTGAAACAGCTGTGTTAACCTCCAGCAAGTCCCTTGGAATCTGCAGTGCTGTCCCAGACATACAGTGCAAACAAAGCCCAGGGTGCTGTAGCACATTTGTACCAGGGTTTCCTGATTCTAAGTGCAGTGAGATATGGCCTAAAATGAACCATTGTTATAACAATGACAAAGATGCTGGGGTAAAAATAACATTATTTCCTTTGGAAAGAAAAGAGTTCTATTTTTAATTATTTTTTTCATTAGTCTTTCTATTTTACTCTACCAGTGTTTATAGTACAGAGTACAATACTTTTTTTTATGATTGTTCTTTGTGTGACTGGGACATAAGTAGGCATTCTGTAGCAAAATGTCTGGGATACAGAATCCAAAAAGCTTGTGCTGCAGGAAGTTCTAAAAAAGCCCCACACAATCCCCTCCCACCCACCCTCCAAAAAAACCCAAACCCCAAACAAAACAAATGAGCAAAAACCCTAAAAGACTGCCATAGTTTCTGTGTGGAAAGTTATTGTATCCTTTGGAATGTAAGCTTGTCTATCTCTTCTGTTAGGACACTTCTCTTAAAACGAATACTTTCTTCTTGGAAAATCAGATTTGCTCCAGAATTGAAAATCTTGATTTTGATTGCTAAAAGACATAAATCTGCCATTGGCAATGATTTTTTTATTGTTGTTGTTGTTGCTTTTTTTAGTGGGGAGTGGTTGGCGGGGTTTTGGTTTTGGTTCTCCTGCTTTTTCATACAGCCGGTTGATCCAAACAGACCCCTGTGACTGCACAGCATTGTAGTCTTCAGGGAGGCTTTCACACACGTCAGGCTGGTATTACTGCTGAAGGAGGTTGTTTTTTCCTCTTTGCTATTATTCACATTTCTCCCTGTGATGGCAGAAGCGGCATGGTTAGCAAGGGAACAGATCAGGAAACTAAACTGAGTGAAAATTTGTAGAAATCTGGAAGGCTTAAACTGATTTGAGGAGTCAGGGGAGATCTAAAATCTTTAGTTCTCTGTTCATTTTATCTCCTCCAGCTTTGTGGGGAGGGAGGGTGTGGTTTTGGTGGGTTGCCGTTGTTTCCTTTTCTCTAAATTTTAAAGGGTTTTGGCCATTGTTAGAGGGGAGAATGGACTGTTTGCTTGTACCTCAAAAACCATTAATTCCGTGACTGTGGCAGGACAATGTGAGGAGTTTGCAGTCCAACTGTAGACAAGATGATATACTGTAGGTGCTGCAGAAACACAAATATTGTCTCTTCAGCCTCTTTTGTGGGCGCTAAGGCTGCACCCAGTTGAGGAATTCCAGGGGCACACCGGTATACCACTGTGTACCCTATGCGGCTACTGGCAAAATTGTATTTGACATTAAGGGGGTCAGAGGTGGGGGAAGCTGTAGCTGAATATGTCTTCCAGCAACACAGTCTTGCTGGTGAAAAGGTTGTTTCTGTGTACACAGTTTTGTCTTTTGACCTGCACCTTCCAGCTGTTCTTTGTAGAAAGGAAAAGTCTTAATGAACAACAAAGGTAAAATTTTAAAAATTATTGTAAAGTATCTGTGCTAGGCTTATATCAGAAGTCTGGGGAAAATGATAGTCAGATCCCTCCATGTGTTTGAGAAGTGATTTTTGTGCAGTAAACAAAACATAAGAAATGCAGGCTTGGGATGTGCTTGTACATTATGACTGAGACAAATAAACAACTCATCTTGTTCTTTACTTCCTCTGCCTTATTGGCAGTCATCTGATCTTCCCTCCCCTTGTGCTTGCCCTGCTGCTCACCAAAATGGCTGGGAAGAGCTTTTGTTGTGGTGTGGAGTGCTTTGCTAAGATTATTTCTACTATTTTAGCAAGGTGAATAGGCTTGCTGGGTGCTCAGGACTTTTTGATCTGCGCTTTACACGCCTCAGACCCTGTTCAATAGTAAATGGTCAGGAGAGAGGAAAGGGACCGGTCCTTTTCACCTGAAGCAAACTTTTAGAAGCAAACTTTCAATTCATTTCAAAGGTTTCTGTGAAAGCACAGGTTGATTAAGAAAAAAATTTCGCAAGTACTTTATCAAGTATGTCATGCTGACTCAGTCCTTTGCTCTTGTTTATGGTGAGTGAATTGTATCCACAGACTTATATGCACAAATTGCAAATAATTTATCAAATTAAATCTTTTCCTTTATTTTACAGGGTGCCTGCCTGAAGGAAATAGCAGAGCTGAAGGCTGTGTTGAATGGGTAATGTATGAAAGGGGCTCTTGTGGTGGTGAGTTAGGCTGGAATACAACTCGCAGCAGAAAAGGGAAGCATATTTTCAGCATCTCTATGCTGTTGTTTAGATAATGTGTTTTACTGAAGTTTTTCTAAAATTGTTATTAAAAAAACCCAAACAACAAACTAACCAAAATCTTACCACATCATGGAAACTGCTTGGTTTCCTGCAAGGTGACTTATGAAAGTAGACAAATTCTGCTGTGCAGCTTCTTTGGATTGTTTTGCGCTCTGTTTGGAGAAACCTTTAATGATACAATGCTGTAATTGCTGCATGAACCTTTGTTCTAGAGATGAATGTATTTAGAATAGAGGATCATAGCTATAAAACTATGAATCCTTAAAAGAAAAGGAGCAAATAAAAGAGTTCTGTGAAAGTTTGGATTATGTAGAGAAACTAGCTTTTAGTTGCAGGTTGGCTGTGTCCTTGGGCCAGCTGTTGTTTAGGCCTTGTAGTTCTTGTATGTAGCTACTAACCATGTAAGGAAGTGTTTATCTTAGTCAAGGAATGTGTTAAGTGATAAGAGAGGATCTGTAGCAGCAAAACCAGGCCGAGCTGGTTCTATGGTTTGTGAAGAAATGCCAAATAAGGGATGTGTACCAAATCTAGGGGGTCACAGAGTGAACCATGGGATGAAGAGGAGTGAAGAGGAAGTAATGACCGCAGACCATCAAGACAACCACCCAGAGGCCTAACTGCACAGCCATAAAAGGACACTGTAAGGTCCTGGGAAGACTCGTACATACGCAAATAATTCTGGGAAATGTAGTGAATCTGTATAGCTATGTGACATAAAATGGGACCTGTGAAATAGTCTGGGATGCACGTTAGGTGGAGCGATCCCCCGTGCATCCGGCACTGCAGTAAATAATGCCTGCTTCTTAATACTACATTGCTGTTAAGGAGTTTTAGTCCCAGTTTTTGGTGACATTAGGAATCTCATCTACAGACTTTGTTCTTTTATCCTAATACTTGTCCTTCCAGAATTTCTTCTACCCGAGGAATTAAAAGCTTTTTGCAGGTTTTGTAGGAGTTGTCTTTGTCAAGATACAGGCCTTGTGAGAATGGGGTGGAAAGTGCTCTGTAGGCTGCATGCTGGATGGTCCTTGGCGTACCTGGACAGTCCCCACTTAGGTTTCCATCCCCTTCAGCTGCCAGCAGTTGCAGGGGATGGAAATTCCTTTAGGATGTGGCAACACTGTCCTGGAGAGAGGAGTTATTCAGGGATTCATTTCACAGAAACAACTTCCAAGGTGGATTTTCTTTCCATTTAGTGTTAAACTGAGTGTGTTTCACAGGTAAATAGTGCTGAGCTCAGCTGTGTGGCCTAAAGTGGAGTTTGCCACATGTTTTATAGTTGCTGGTTCTACATTAGAGTAAGGAGGGCAGGCAGTAGGCTTTGGTATTGTACTGTCTAAAAGAGCAGTAGTTGTTGAATAAAACTGAGAATTTTTTCATAGTTACTCTTTATATGATGATAAATATTACCCAGTATATTTGCTGCCTCATCAATGCTAAATGTATCAGTGACTGGGTATTCTGTAGCTAAATCTCATTTAGAAATAATGATGTCTCCAGCCATTGTGAAGTGGCATCATTGTGCAATATCCCTGTGCTTTGTAAGTAACTTCAGAAACATAAAGATCTTGGTGGATAGCATTTTCTTTAATGTGTTAATGTATTCGCACATCTGGTTTGGCCGGTAAGAACAGAGGACAGTTTGCTTCTGGAGAAGATGAGAGAACTGCAGGAAGCCCTTGAGAAAATCTCCCTCGTGTAGCTTGGCCTCAACTGTTCATGAGAATGGAGCAAGGTTACCAGCTTCCCAGCAGAGACCAGTGGATGTTGGGTCAGGTATGCAGATTGCAGAGGCATCATTGCCTGTGCTCAGAAACATGGTCAGTCACTGAGATAAATTTGTTCTTCCCCAGACTCAAAACCATTGGCACGTGGTTGGTGATTATTGGCTTCTGAAAGCAGTGGTGCAACTTGGCTGTTTCAGTTTTAAACAGTTTCGTTATTTTATGCATGCACTTTTATTATCCAGTGAGGAATGGCTCTAGCTGTTACAATCAATTAGAAAAGTCTAGATACTCCTTTCAGAAGCTGCTCAGCCCCATGAGTGAAGTTGCATGGCTGGTTTGAAGCTGAAGGCTATTTCTGTGTAACATTGAGCTGCCTTTCGGTGGGAAAGGGAGGAAAGGGAGCTGTGTGGACAGGCAAGCCTGTGTGCTGCATGGGTAGTTCTGCTGCTAGTTCTCAGGGTTAGAAACAAGCTGGAGCAGGCAAACAGGTACCCAGCCAGCTACACGAGGAGAGTTAAACTCAGCTTCAGCTTGCTAGGCCAAAATTAAGTCAGCCTTAACAGGGTATGAGGAGAAAGGAATTCACCCAGGAATAAACTATGTATCTAGTTAACAAGCAAGGGCTATGGGAAATTCTGACTGAGGAAATTAAATGGACAAGGATTTAAAATAAGAGTTTTTTCTAGTCTTCATAGTGGGCGACTCTGCAAATTTATTTTCTGAGTTTTATTTAAAGTCTTAACTGCTTAGTATCTCAGCTCTGATCCTCACGTGCTTCTGGTCTGACTGCCTCAGGAGGTATCACAGTTTTGCAGTATCATAAACCTTATGAACCCATTGATAGCCGTTTCTTAATAATGGATATTTTGCAATGGCATGATAAGCAGGCCTGTGGTGTCAGTCAGACTAGCCTTAGCGCTTTGTGCTGAAATTCTGCTGTGTAATATTTGGAATTGCTTTTTTTTTTCTTAGAAAACTCTTTGGAGTTCAAAACCCCAAAATGGCCATCAACAAGCGATATGTTAACTCACACCTAGCTGTTTGCGTGGCCCCTTGAGCGTTAGACCTGAGAGCTCATCACTTGGCTAGCTGTGGTGGTGCCCTTGGCAATTCCAGTACTTTCAGGGATAAAGTTGTTACTGGACTGAGCTCCCCAGAGCTGAATTCAATGAATGACACACACACACACAAACAGCTATAAGAGCTGATTTTTCTTTATTTGCTTCTACTGCTTATTACAAAAATCACTTGTGTATCTTTCATCCATTTTAGAAAATGTAAGATGGCCTAAAATACTCATTTAAAAGTATAATTTTATATATATATAATGCATATATAATATGCATTAAAAAGCCCTTTGTGAGAACCATGTACATCTGTATGTATGGAAGGCTATGTTTGAAAAGACAGTGATGATCTGAATGTGGTAATGGGATGGTTTGTAACAATTCGTTATGCTGGCAACTCAAATTTCTTAGCTGTGTTAGCTGTGTGGTTCCTTATTGTTAATTGGTAACCTGCTTAATCTTACTAACCTTCTTGTGAACCTGCCTAACTATTGTTAGTAATCGGCTTATTGTTAGAAAGCTCTAACTATTAGTAGCAAGTTTTGAGTCGTGCAAGTGCAAATACGCTTGTTTTGAGTTCTGTTGACAACTGGCTTTCATGATACCATTTGTGTTCATGAAATTAAACATGGGGTCATTTACAGTCTTAATTATCATTAAACAACAGTATTTCTTGCCTGTTAATGTTTGCCTTCTCTGAACTACAGCGGCTTAAGTATAGGAGGGATTTTCTCATGTGGCTATTCCTGGGATGCAGTTCTTTGAGATGCTGATTGTAACTGGCCAGCATGAAAAAGGTGAAGTCCTGCTTGTCCCTGTCATCTCCTAATCTCACCCCCTCCATTTGGCTGGGCTGTTTTAGTAAGTTAATTTGGGTCAGTGAAAGTGTCTGAAAAACAGGGAGGAAAATAAAGCATGGGGAGAACGGAGCTTGTGCTCTTTGGGCACAAGCAAGCTGTTTTATATGCACAGCTGGCTATGAAAGGATTTACTCTGAGAGTGAAAAATGAGGTACTTCCTCTGAAATATGCAGAGATGCCCAGTAAGACTGGACTGGGTTTTTTTTTCTGTGTGTTTGTGCACACTTAGCACAGTGGAAGCCTCTTAGTACTGTTACTGCTCAATACAGAACTAATATTTTTCTGATATTATTGCAGGTCTGTTCTGATCTGACATTCCTCAAACACCTGAAATTCCTATTGAAGAAAGAAGCAATTTTGAGTTTTGCTGGAGTGTGCAAGGGCTTTTTTTTTCCTAAAGCCAGGTGATTCTCAAAATACTATACAACCACAGATCTAAGACTGAAATTCCACTGAAGGGTGAGGAGGACAGACATCAAACCCTTTCCAATTTTATCTGCATGCTAACATTTGCAGCTGCTCTATCTTGTAATAATGGACTAGTTAGTATTCCTGCACAAATGTGTTTTGCATACAAAACTGATGTTTGACTTAAATTTGTGGGCAACTGTATAGACATACTTTTAGAAATAATTTTTAATATATATTTTGATCTTTATAGTGCTTATTATCTGCTAAGCTCAGGCAAATATTTTGCTTTCTGTCATTCCAGAAGCCTGAGGATTCTGAATGAGACTATAATTAAATAATTTCAAAATAGTGATGACTTCAAACATTTTTTTTTCAAAAAGTTGAATTATATTGTTGTTCTCTTCATTTGGAGCAGCTGTAAAAGGTGGTGATGTAACTTTTTTTTTTTCTTAAAGGAAAAAAGAACGTAACATCCTGCTTGATATTATGGTAATTATGTACATGAGAAGATGGTTTCTAGAGGAAGTGTTATCGTACATATGAAGAATGCTTGAGAAATGCAGGTAAATTTGGAATGCAAACCAAAAGGTAGAAACACCCCTAAAAGAGGGCTGATTGGCTGCCCAAAGCTCAAGATGTTGTTTAACAGTTCACAGTAGCAACTCTTCTTGCTCCCATAGCCTCACTGGAGTCCAGCTAGGGAGTGTGCTTTTGGAGCCTGTTTTTCAATATTTATATTTAATATTATATTTATATATTGAGTTAGATTATATATAAATAGAAAGAAAATAAATATTTATATATCGAGTTAGAAATATATAAAAATATACATATAAGTAGGCTTGATGTACAACCTGTCGATATTAATATTTTAGGACTGTATTCAGTCCTAAAATGAGTATTTTAGGTGTGGGTGCTGAACAGTCACACAGGGCACGGCATGTGGCTGTAACTTAAAAAGTAATCCTTATTTCTCTGTGGGCCTTGTACCTCTGTTTGGTTTACTTGACAGTGATATTCCTTTTCCTGTAGAATTTGCTACTGCTCAAAACATACCATTTCTGATGTCTCTAAACTTCAGCAAACACAGATGGTTTATTACAGTGGAGGTCCTATGACCTTATGACCGTTTTCAGCCTGGGCTTGCCAGATATTAGAGCCTTTTCATAGCAACTGCACTGCCTGCGAGCACTACACTTCCAGGATCTGTATCCCTTTCCTGGGATGTGTACCCCCACTTGCAAGCCAGTGCCTTGCAGCCGAGTGATAATGCTGACCCTTGAGACTGGCTGTAACACCAGCCTTCTCCAGCGTGGTGGATACAGCTACGGCTTATCTCTGTGGGAACCTGTTGGCGGGTGTAAGCAGATACGCGGTGGGAGGCTTAGTACAGAATTTCCAACCAAGGCTATTGCTCATATTCAGTACCATGAGAATCACTCAGAAACCCAGAATGGGATCTGCAGTGTTTGTGGACATAAAAGTATGATTCTTCCAGTCCTGCTGGAAATACTGTGTCTGCCATATCCTTTGATTCTGTCACCTTTTTTTATGATCACATTTTGTGGTACAATATCTGTTGCTCAACAAGTCACTTGGGTCTTTCTCCTTAGAGCTTCAGGTGATGAATTTCCATTAAAGAAATGTTATTCTTGCGTTTAGAAATTATTATTTAATACTGCAGTCTACATGTGAAGTTATCTTCTTCTTCCCCTGTGGTATTTTTAAACCTGTTTTTGGATACACCTTTCTCATTTTCTTTGCAAATTTTTGAACATGTTTCTACTTCTGTGCTGTGGCCATTAATTAAAATATTAAAGACAGAATATTCAGTAATCTGTGAGAAACTTTTCTGTTCTTCTCAGTCCTGCTAGGTGGCTTTCCTGAAAGTACAACTTGCATCATTTCTCCCGTAATGGGCTTTTTACCTTAAAATGTTGTATTATATCGTCTTTTATGAACCAAATGATATCTTTTTTCCTCCATGTTAATTGCATCAAAACATTTTGACTTCTGACAGGAAGTACCGCATATTCTATTTTCCTTTCTATGGTACTACCCTGCATCCTGTAATTTACCAAAATCCTAGATTTGGATTTTCAAGTTGAAGGTACAGGTTTTTTTTCCTTAAAAAAAAATTTCATTTCAGTGCCACAATCCTAGTAGTTTTTTCCTGTTTTGTCTATGCTTTAAACCATCCTCCCTGCCAGAAAAATAAAAGAAGATCAAATGATGACTGGAACAATAGGCCAGTCTAAAAAATATCCCATGACAGTGTGATGTATGTGCCTCATTCTTTGTCTGAAGAATTTTTCTTTGGTGTACTTTGCTTCATGAGGTTTAATTCATCCTGACCTGTCTCTCGCCATTTTTGTTCTGTCATCTGTGATTTTTCTTTGCTGTTTCTTTCCTTTTTAATTCCTTATTGGCACACTTACCCTTTTCTTGTTTGTAATGCAATTTCTGAATGTTTTTTTTGACTGCAGTTTCATTATTCTTCCGCTTTCAAAATCTGTGCTGCTCAAAGTGATTTTCATAAATGGTTCCTTTAATATCTCAAAGTTTGAACTCTGCAATCTTTTCCAAATTAAAGAATCCTACTATGTATTGTCATATGAAAACCAAACTACCTTCTTGTCATATAAAAACCATTCTCTATCTTTGATCATTCTCGTTGCCTTCTTCCAGTTACATAATAAATCCCTTTTAAGATGGGAGGACCAGGACCACACACAGTATTCAAGATGTAATTCCTTTGTTTCATTTTATAGTACTATATAGTTTAGGAATATTTTTTTACCTTCATGTGCATTTATTTGCACTTATTAAAACTTCTGTAATTCTCATAAGATCCTTCAGCATTTTTTTACAGTCATTTTCATTTTTTCACAGCATTGAATAACTCTGTGGCCTCAGCAAACTCTTTGGAATGGATACGACAGATCCCTTCGGAGTATGCTGAACAGTCTTAATCTCATTGCATGTCTGCCAATAACTGCATTTACACTGTGAAAACTGACCTTTTCTTTCCTAAACTTTTAACTAGTTACTAATTTATGAAGACCTTTCTTTTCCTACAATCAGGCTGGTTTCTTTAAGATCCCTTGATAGCAAATCGTGTCAAATACTTCCTGGAAATCTAGGTTAACCTTGGTAAATTCTTGGTAAACCAAGTGTCAGTTGGATCCCCTTAGTCCACATGATCCTGCTTGACTTTTTTGGAAATGCTAAAGAAGTCGAGACATAACCTCCAAAAGCTGTACTACCCTGTCCTTGTTGTATCATATTTATCGGTGTTCATTAATTTGGTTATTGTTAAGGTTAATATAGTAAAAAATTGGTGAAAAACCCAATCTAAGTTACACATAGGTCCCTAACTCCTCCTAAAACCTTTAAAAAAAAAAGGGCATTTGTTGTTACTTCCAGTTCAAAGGAGTCCTAGTAATGTTTTCAGTCTCTATATTAACAGTTCAACAATTACATATTTATTCTTTTACAACACTTAGTTGAGTGCTGTCAGATCTTAGAAACCTGTTTTTCTGAGGAAAAAATCTTCAAGTAATGTTTGAAAAAAAACCCCAACCCATTATTTAGAGCTCCTCTGCCTTCTTTCAAAAAAAACTGATTTCCCATAGAGACAAGAATCAGTAATACGTAACTATGAATTCAATAACATATTGTACAGAATTACAGAACATGGACAAAGACAAGCAAACCAACCTCAAGTTTGTATTGTGGGGCTGTCGGGTATAACTAGAGATTGTAAACAGCTATTTTCCTTATGAAGTAATGATTCATATTTTCATTTATGACATGTATATAATGTATATTTTATTTAAGTAAAAAAATGTTTCACATTCACAATAATTATGCTCACACTTCAAAAATAAATAAAAGTAATAACGTTAAAAAAAAATTCCAAACATTGTTACACAGTTTCTCAAAGTCAGGAGGAGGAAATAATAACAGATTTAGCTAATGCTCTTGCATGCAGCAAGGAAGAAAATAAAAAATAATCCTTGTTGTTAGTCATTGCAGATGCTTTTTCAAACCTGGTAGTGTTAACAAATGCATTTATTATTCAGTGAACAGGTTCTGAGCACCTGTGCAATGCTGCGTTATACTCTGCCCTGACGAGGCTTGCTTGCAATCCTTGTTTGTGGTCTGGTATTATGTGGATGCATTCTTTCCTAACACTGCATATGACAGGGTAGCAAGAAAGCTAGTCATAGGAGGAGAAGGTGCTACGATCATAAAGAAGAAAAAACCTAAACCCTTCTATTTTCATTCTTTGTTGTGTAGCAGCTAAGTCCTGAGTAGCAAGTGTGTAAGAAAAGGTACTAAAGCACTTATTTCTATACTTCCATGCAACTAGAGCTGCTTGGGCTGCGTTTTCCCCTGGTGTATTAAGATTCTCTCTTTACAGTGTATGTTTACTGTCTCAATAAAGAAATTTGAATATTAATGTCAGCATTTGTTATTATGTTATGCAGAATGATTTTACATGATCCACGGGAAGAGCTCTTCAAAACAAAAGGAGTTGAAAGAACAGTTTTGGGGTTTGGTTAGGTAGTCATACAAGATCTGCAGCATAAATGCTATTCTGCTGACTGACTCCTCTGCCTTACTTGTGAGTGTTAAAATTCTTTGTGAAAGTTTAAGTGGCTCCTCTCGGTGCATTCTAGGCATTTTCTTCACTATAGGGAGAGCAACTGCAATACTCTTTAATACTTCAGTTAGAGGAAGTAGCTGAATTGATGAAACAGCTTGTTTCCTCCAAAACCAGTGATCTTTTCTGGCCCTGGCATTCAGCTGACCCATCACTGAGCCGATTCAGCTCACTGAAGCGGGCAGAAGACAAACCCCCGGGGAAGAAGAGGGAGGAGCTGAACAGATCAGCTTTGGCCACATTGTCTGACTGCACAAGTTGTCTTCCTAGCAGCTGCTCTGCTAAAACCACTCTGAGGGCCTGTACAACAAACCCTCGTCTATTTGTTGCCATCCCAGGTGTTGCAGGAACAGACCCCAGGAGTACTGAAATACCTGAGACTGGGAAGCGCTGGTGATGGCAGACTGCTGCTCCAAATGCTCATCTGGCTTTGCCCGCATGTCAAAAGAGCTGGACATAAGACCCGAGTACTTACCAACACAGCACGCAAGACATTGTTATTAAACAGTGGTTGCAGTTCATTTTATGAACAGAGGTACACTAATCGCGGTCACAGAAGACTAGAATAAAGAAGACTAATACAAAAGTAAATTCTTTTCTTGGTGGAAATTAGTAACTTGATCTGTCTTATTGGAAAATAAGACACGATTTCTGTGCTGGAAAGACTGTTAAGCTACGAGGTTTACGTTCACAGAATTGTGTATCAGTAGCGAAGCACCAAGTTTTTCTTTGGTGTCTGTTTCACTGCCAGCAGTGAAATAGGTTCCTGAGCCCAGGCCGTGCTGCCTGCCCTCCTCTCAGTCAGCTTCGTCATCGCTGGGTTTCTCTTCTGAATCATAATTTTCATATTCCTCATCCTCATATCTGAAGGCACCCTCCGCTTCAGGGTCAGACTGACCTTCCTCTTCATGTTCATGGGACTGGTCAGACTGAGAGCTGGATCTCGACTGCTCCTCCTCTTCCTCTTGGGAATGGCCAAGTGACATACCTGCCTTTGCTTCCTCTTCCTTCTCCTCATCCTCTTCAGGGTGCTGGTCAGAGGAGGGGCTGGACCCAGCCTCCTCTGCATGGCACGGCTGATGAGCAGAAGGGCTGTCTCTCGCCTCTTCCTCATCCTCCAGCTCACTGGACTGGCCATCCCGGGTGGAAGTTTTGATGCCTTTCCTCTTCTCTCTCTCCTCTTCCTCCTCCTCACAGGACTGCTCAGACCGAGGACTGCTGTTAGCTGCTTCCTCAAAGGATTCTTTTTCTTTCACTTTATTTTTGACAACTCTGAAAAGACAATTTGCACATGTGATTTTATTTTCAGGTTAGGTGCTTTCAAGTAGGTTTTAAACTACTTTTAGGTAATCTAGGACAAATCCTGGTAGACTTGGCTGGGGTGGAACCAGGGAGATAAAAGGGAAGGTGGGGACACTAGAGTCTCCTTTTATGCTAGAAAGTAACTCAACAGTATCGCTAATATATTTCTTCTTTTTAAAAAAAAAAAAAAATCAGTAAAAGTAGTGCAGAACGAAGTGACTTGCTAGCAACCTGCCAGAATTTTTGGTGAAAGGAACAAATAAAAAATGCTTTTCTTTGCTCTTCTTTGAGGTGTGTTACGTAAACATATCCAGTGCTGGCTCTGTTTCATGAAACAGTATTTAATTCAGGAAAACCAATAAAAAATACATACTATTGCTAATGTTAATAAAGCTAACTACCTAGTCAAATATTTACCTGGGAAATATTACCAATAATTAAAAAAAACCCCAAACCTACACATCAAAAATTACTTTCTAGTTACTACCTATGTGGGGACAGGGGGGATGGGGAGGGGGGAGAAAGCCTTCAGTAATCTCTACCTTTCTCTGGCATCAGTGGAGATACTAAAATCTTCAGAACTGGAGCATTGTAGCAATTTAGTTGTTTGTCCTTTCTTTGAAACAAACTCTGGGCATATCCCCAGTGCTCTCAGTCTGTTAGAATAATGCTTTTCTGCTGCTATTCTGGCATTTTTCTGTAGGAAAACCACAATGGTTATGTGTTACCTAAATGCATTAAATGCCTGTCTTTCGATACTTTTTTTATATTAATACTCTCTCTCATTAATTGCATCTGATAAGTTGAATGACTATTCACTGCAGGAAAGAATGGCAAAACAATACTTGAAAACTTTACACCAGATTTTCCTTTTCTGCACCTAAATCTGGTTTGCTCCCTGCACCTACTGGCTAATGAAGAGTTATATATTCTGTATATAGCCAGTGAGGGAGGAGGGGAAGATGTGGACATGTAGAAAAAATGCCCTTAAAAAGCAGTATTGATTAACCTTCTTACAGCGCTATTTAACAAATTACATAGATGTGTATCTCTGCCTCTGAAACTGAGGGTGTAAATTCCGTTCCTGCAGGTAGTATCGAAGTGAGGAGGACTCGCCCTCCAATCTACGCAGATGCTCCTGCCCCGCAGCGATGGCAGAGCAGGAAACCCACACAGCCAGAAGGGATGAGGGAACCAGCGATCTATGACTTGCTGCCTCTCTGGGTTTGGAAACAGGGCAGAGCCCACACTACCAGCACATGGTCGTACTGAAATGGAAACAGAAAAATACGCTGCACCTGAGCTTTACAGTAGACTCTAATTTCTTATCACTTCTTTCCCAGCTTAAACCTCTCACGTTTCTGCTGTAACTTTTTGTTGTGTTTTCAGTTATCACATGAGTAACCCTATCGAACAACATATTTACAACAGTCATCTCAGTTCCCTGTGCAAACATGCCATGAATGTTTAATTACAAAATTTAGTAATATTTATACAGAGATGGGGCAGCAGAGATTAAAATGGGCTAATACTGGTGTGAAAAGTATTTTTTAGATATCTTCTAAAAATGTTTGACTAAAATGTCTTTTGCAGTATTTGAAGGTAAGTTTAAGAAGTAATACAGAAGCAAGACAACCTGAGTGACTCTTTCAAAGAGCAACGGCCTTTGGTTTACTCTTTCTTCCATTTCTTGCAACTCTTGCAAATATTCTTGCATTCTCTGTTTCTCATAATTCCTAAGGGAAATAGAGCACAAGAGAAATTATTATTAATTTATCATACAAGTAGTTTTCTACAGCAGCTAAATTGCTCATAACAAACTAAATATTACCCTACTTAAAGACACATAAAAGGTAAATTATTTTATGGTGGTTACAGGGTCTGAGGTATACTGTCTCACTGTCTACAGTAATTGCTTGCCTCTAAGTACTGAACAAAACTGTCTCTGGAGTAGTCACTTCGGATAAGCAGAGAGAGGTCCTGGCTAGTGAGGTTAAAGAGAGGCTGCCTGAGTTTGAATTCTTTGGGGTTTTTTGGGTACTGTTTTTTTTTTTAATCCAAATTAAAAAAAAAAGTATCCAAATACTTAGGGGTTTTTAAATGCTGACTTCATACCGACATATTGCAGTTGTTCTAAGCAAAACAAAACAGAATTTTAGACAGAAATTAGTATTATTAAATAAAAATCAGTACTTTAAGGTAAAGTTTGACGATAAGAATATTGCTACTTTAACCAGTCTGTTTCACAAGAGGGGTGGCCCCATTCTCGATCACAGTATGCTTTTTTTCCCTAGTTGGTTTTTCAAGGGCCCAATCAGTATAGAAGGATGATGAAACTGTTGATTCCTCAACTGAAATGGTATCTCAGATCATAGCAAGCACTAGATAATCCACGTAGCGTGGGCTGTAATCCTCGGTGTGTGACAAAGACACGTTTTTGTGATGATGCCTCTGTACTGGGCCAGCTCTAGCATTACTAAATCAGACACTTAAGGGCAAGTATGAGAACTAGGGAGCATTTTACACTTCTGTCTCCTCCTGCCTCTTTCCCTTCCCATCCTCTGAATTTCTGCAATACGGCTGTGCATTAAGGCAAGTTATTCACCATTCTGAGGGAGTGAACTTCATTGTTGCTACTTGCTTGCTCTCTCAGGCGGCTTTCTACAAACCTAATTATCTGTTAGAAAAGCACTTACATTAATATACCTTATTACCCAGCCTATGCTGAAATAAGCATTATCAAGTTAAGCACTTGTACCAGCCTTAATGCATCAGCACTAGGGAAGTAATCTTGCTTTGTAATAGCATAATTTTATGTGCAGACAAGAATTAAGCATGAGTGTTTTACAATACTCTTGAAATCTGATTAAGCTAAATACTGTAATGTGGAGTTCACTGCTGAACGAACTCAAATCAAATCTGTAAACACACCCACTGTCTCTCTTAATTGTCTGCTCTGCTACCGTAACTCAAATTATTTTCTGCTTCTGTCCTAGAGTCAGCAGATCGTCTGCCCAAGGACACTTAAATTACAAAGCTCCTGTTATTAACAGTATCTGCTGGTCATGTTACAAAAGCAATTGTGCTTCAGCTCTTGACTAACAAAATAGTTAGAAGGGACTGCCCTCTTCAACCTGCATCCCTACCACTGCATCTCTGCTCTCCAGGACCCTGTGTAAGCCCTGCTTCTCCTAGACCACTGCTGCTTTCTGTGTGTGCTTTGGCTTCAGCTGTCTTTGGGGGAGGCTGTAGGTGGGTGCAGGTGTACGCTGGATAGTCACTGGCTGCCCCTGTGGCCAAGCAAAATGCTTGTTACAGCGCTGCTTCTAGCATATCCCGGCTGAGCCACTCCACTTCATGCTTTCAGCAGGTGAGAATGCACGTGCTTCAGTTCCTGCTCCATTTTCTCTTTCTGGTCACAGTGAAGCAACATTGGTGGTGAATAACCATTAGAAAGTTTGCTGGTGGAACAACCTGCAGTATTGTCTCGCAGGCGGTGCTGCACTATTTTAGCAAGTTTACTTATAACAGCCCAGAGTTTAAAGTCTATTAAGAATATATTCACAGTTTTCTGTTTGAGTTATACAGAAAGAAGAGACCAGTGTAAAGCAAAAAAAGAAATGAGGAAACCTTATTTGTAACCTTTCAACTCAGCCACAAAGACTGCCCTAGCCTCCACCCTCATTTCAGAAAGATCTCTGTCCTGAACCACATTCAAAATGCCTTAGAATTTAGTATGGTAGCTTAGAAGTTGCTAATCCAAGCTGTGAATCTTGTAATCAGGCCTATCTCTTTACCATTCACCCTCATATTGTTTCACCCTACTACTGTCAGTTACTGGCAATGTGCCTGGTTACTGGGAATTAGGATTCACAGGCACTGCCCAAGAATCCTGCCTGTGCATGAAGCAGCAGGTGCAGAGCAGTCGGTACCTCTCGCTGTCTGCACGTAACAGCGCCTTACATGGACGGTACTGCTGCAGTGCCACCATGCCAAGGCAAATTATAAACCTCACTAAAGACTCAGTCAAACAGGACTAATATTTCCCACCCCACCCCCCCCGGGGTTAAAAAGAACAAGAAGCAGCAATGGCTAAATTAGCCTTGCACAAATGCAAGGTCAAGCAGCACTCCCGGAATCAGATCAGCATCAGGGAGCTGGAGCCACCTGGCCCGGCTAGCTTACCGCACGCTGAGAAGGCACGGATGCTTTTCCCTGGGTACTACTTTTCTCAGTCACATCAGAACAATTTTTGTATCTCTGCTAAAGTTAACTTTGGATCCCACTCCTCCGAAGCAGCAGCAGCCTCCTAGTTAGCTGCTGACAGGTGTGCCAAGTTAAAATAAAATTCCTGCTCCAATTTTCCCTTCTTAAGTGGGTTCACAAAGTGAACTGTGACAGTTTTGCTACTGTAGGAGACAGTCAGCACTGAAGTTGTACCAACACCCATCAATCCAGCAGCGCAAGGATATTCTGTAACTACACTGTTCCTTTTCCTTTTGATTTTCCTTTAAAATTTTCCTAGTTAGTTGATATGTCAATTGAGAAAACACGGGATTCTCCTGGTAGCTAATCTATAATACTGTAAGGTGGAACATATAGAGCGAAATCATTAGAACAGGCAACAATTTCCCAGTTGAAATTTGGCCACTTTTTTAACTAGCTGCTTGTACAGTGTATAATTTATCAAATGTGTAAACCTGTAAACTTAGACTATGTTATTTTTTTACATTGTATGTTTAACATACAATGTAGAATGGAAGGTTCAGGATTCAGGGGAATGCAACAAAATACCTTAATGTTTTTAATTTGGATTTAGACATTTGAGCTAGGCTCTGATGTGGGTCATTGGCCTCAGCCCGAACTGTTACAATTTTCTGGAGTTTTTTCGTTCTTTGTTTCTGCTTTGTTCTGTTCCTTTTATGTTGTTCTTCCAGCTTTCTCTTTTCCTCAAGTGAATTCCTAGTGGAAAAATAAACTAAGGCTGAATTAATTTTAAATCAAGAGCAAGACTCCAAAGGAGATTCAAAAGAGAAAAACAGGGTGGAAACACGATTGGCATAAAAGGACACAAGCTATGTACCATTTTAAGGGATTCTGGCATACATACCCTAGGAAACAGCAGCCAGTTGTCCCTTTCCGATGGATGTTCTGAGAAAAATGCACTACTGTTTCTTTAACAATCATAAGTACTAATTAAGTCCTATATTTAAATATTTTAAGTTTTATATTATAATTAAGCCCTTATATTATTATCTTAAGTCCTATATTCACTGCATGGAAGAATTAACTACATATGTAGAAATACAAAAGAAGTTGCTCTTATTAAAGTTTATATAAAATGGAGATCGTCACTAAAGTAGTCACCTTATGGCTTGCAGCCGTCGTCTTGTGGATTCTGTGATTTTTGGCAATTTATATTCTCTGAATCCTGAGAGAGGTGAATTTGCACTCGAATGTCTCATTTCAGGTTTACGTCTTGGAGAGGCATACGGCCAGCGTGTTTCTTTCAACTTCTCTTCATCCTCTTGGATGTCCTTCAAGATCTTCCCCTTGTTTGAGGGAATATATGGAGTCCGAAGGTTGAAAGGTTCACAGACTGTAAGGTGTTTCACTTGTTTTTGTTGCAGGAGCCGTTCCTGAAATTTCTGGTGTAGTAGTTCAAAATCTGGAACGCTTGCTTTGATCTGGGGTTTGTGTTGTGTTTGCTTTGGTTCCACGCATTTGTGTTTCTTCTTTTTATTACCTTTTAAAGCCAGTCTGCTGTTGGGTAGAGATGAATTACGTAGCAACTCTTCAGCTCTCATCCTGATCCTGATTTCTCTGTACAGCTCTTCCTCCTTTAGCTTGTCATTAACAGCTGGACTGTAAACACATTTAGGAACTGGTTTTGCTTTGAACAGTTTTGTTTTCTTTTCAGGTGTGGAAAGATCTCTTAACTGCATTTTCCTAATTTCATTCCTTTGCTTCTCTCGTTCCATGAATTTAAATGGTTTCTGAGAAGCCAAAAGCCTGAGTTTGCTTCTCTCTTTCATGGACCTCCTGCGTTCTTCATTTTGTTGCACAATTTCATGGTAGAGTGGAAGGAAGACGGCAGCGGGCACTGGATTGGCTCGAAATTTTTTCTGACACTCTGCTTCTTCCTCTAGTTGCTTCTTCAATAAGTTCTTTTCTATTTCAATCTGTGACTTTGATTTGATGTTCTGTTCTTTTTTTCTAGCTTCTCTGATAGTCATCTGGAAAGGCCTGGGCACAGTAACTTTTGGTGACCATGCTTTCTGTTTCTTCCGTATCATTCTGAAGGCTGGCGAGCTTGGTAAGCTGTGTTTGGTGCGGGAGATGTAGTCTTCCACAGAGAACCCATCCCACATTTTTTCGATCCGTTGCTTAGCAAATGCAGATGATTCAGTGTCAGTACCATCTTCTTCAAACACTGATTCTCTGTCAGACCCATCAGATATGCTTGAGCCTACGGGATCACTTAAGTCAGAGTCTGAAAAGGATTTGTGCAAATTTAGAGGCTGATACAAGCTCTTGTCCCAAGTTGGCCTTTAAAAAAGGAAAAAAGAAGTTGTTTTGGGTCCAGTCCAACAGTGATGCAAAACTTCCACTTTAAGGTATTAAAACCAAAAATTAACAGCACTGGTGGGATGAGTAGAGGAGGAAGAGATGGGAAAAGAGAAGCGCACTGGGCACTCACACCAGATCACAGTTTTGAGTAAGTGCCGATCACAAACAAGTCAGCACTGCTCAAGAAAAGGCACTGCGCTCTACTAAACACGTTGCCCAGTCTCTGCTGCACCCACACCTGTAAATCTCAGTCCGTTAGCAAGGTGAATAAGCATCATTTATTCTTAAAACTAACTTTTCTGTGATTATCTGCTTATAGCAAATGGGGGCAGTAACACTTTCCAGCCCCAGAAAAAAAGCCTGTTGTTTTACAGATGTCTGCAAAGCATTTGAAAATCTTCAGATAAGGCACCGCTAAACTTACCTACAACACCTCTTAGAAGCGGCATTTTTCTTGTCCAGGGGTTGTGTTCCTTTTAAATGCGGTTTATTCCGATACATACTTTCTAATTTTGCCATGGTCTCCAAGTGGGCGTTCTTCAACTCTTCTAGCTTCAGGTAATATTCCTGATTTGAATGGGACATTTTGGAGACGTCTATCCACTCGTCACAGTCTCCGTTTTGAGAGACGGTTTGCACTTTGTTGGTATTTGAATCCAAATCAAAACCACCCTAGAAGAGAGATGTTTGTAAAATTTTCTGACTGTTAGAAGAAAGGGGAACAAGCTTCTTAACATTGCTTTATCCTAATTAAGTCTAAGGAATGAGATAGTAACACCAAATAGATAATGTAAATGCAGCGTTACACGGAATAATCTTACTGCATAATATTTTATATCCTAGTGGTCCTATTTAAAGCATGTAAAATTCCGAAGTCTGTCCTGTAATGAATATATTTATACCAGGAAATAAGATCAAAAGAACTTAATAAAAGAAAAAAGTTTAATTATTTTGTAAAGTGTAATTTTTCCTTGATCACTATGCAGCTCTAAAAAAGCCCTTATTTAGAAGCAAACAAAACCACAACAGAACCTTCTCTGCCTCCCATTTCCACAAGCATCCTAAAAGTAAGTCCTTAGATATCTTGTGTATTAATGTTTATTTTCATAATTTACTGTGAAACAACAGGGATTCTGCACAGCTTATGATTCCAACACTGGCTGCTTGCAGCCGTTTGCAGGTAAGCATGTTCTTTAGTTATTTTTAAAGCTTACAGAAGTTAGAGAAGTTGTTCAAACCAGGTTAGTCTGCGTTACAAAGGCTTCCTTTGTGTTATTTCTAAGCACCATGTTTTGAAAAATTAAGAGCACAGGTTTTTTATCAAAAATTAAAGTGATATTTTTTCACACAGAGGGATTTTTATAAACTGACATTCCAACAAAATTACTTTATGTTGTCAGGTTTTCACTGCAACAGTCTCTGTTTTTTCCACTGCATAGCGACCTAAGAACAGGCGTTACAGGAGCAAAGAGGTAAATGTGAAGAGCCGTTAGGGAGCGCAGCGTTCTGCATCCGCTTCCCGACCCTGCGTATGACTCTCCTGTGCAGAGCCTTCCGGGCTCCTGCCCGGCCCCGGGCACCATCTCCCCGCTGAACGCCGCGGTGCAGCAAGCTCACGAGGAGGCTGGCGCTGCGCCCGGCCGTCGGCGAGGTTCCCGTGCCTCTGCGTGGCTGCGCGGGTGGGTGGCGGCACGGGTGGGTGTGCAAGTGGGTGGGTCATGGGGGTACTGGTGCGTGGCTGTACGGTTGAGCGGGTGCGTGGGTGTACTGGTGGGTGAGTGTGCAGGTGGGCGTGTGCGTGGGTGTAGTGGTGGGTGAGTGTGCAGGTGGGTGTGTGCGTGGGTGTACTGGTGGGTGGGCGGCTGCGCGCGCCTGTGCCACAGGTCGCCGCCCAGCGGCGCAGACGCGAGCGAGGCCGTGCGGGCTCCCATCCCGTGCTGAGCCCATCGCCCGGCCTCAGGCCTCCCGCGCCCCCCGGCTGCCCCTCTCCCCCCCGGCGGTACCTGCGCGGCGCAGGGCGGCGGCCCCCGCTCGTACAGCGCGGCGGGCGTGCGGCGGCGCGGGTGGAGCGGCGGGCGCACGCAGGATGCGGCCAGGCGCGCGGCGCGGTGCGCAGCCTCCATGGCGGGGCGGAGCCTCCGGGGCGGCTGGGCCACGCCCCGCGCCTGGGCGGCCGCCGGGCAGCAGCGGGAGGAGCGGCGGGAGCGTTGGCCGCCCTGCCCGCCCCCCGGGCCGGCTCCCCCCGCGCCCGCGCCCGGTAGCCCCGCCGAGATGGCCGCGGTTGCGCCGCGCTCCCCCTGCCCGGCCCCGCTCTGCGCCCCTCGAAGTTCTGCAGCATCTTCTCCCGCCCCCGGGTCTGTACTTCAGCGATTCCAGAACGGGGGCAACCGGGATCGGCGGGAATATTCTCCCAACCCGGCACAGAGGCATTACCAAGCCATACGTTTACGGTAGCGGAATTACGAGTATTTTTACCGTAAAGAAGCAGATGAATAGATTAAATCACACACACCAGTTGTTTTAAGTCTTGTCAAGAAGTGGAAGTTCGCGCTACGGCAGGCACGCTTTAATGGACGTTAACACCCAAACTACAAGAGATCAGCGCTGGATGTCCTATCGGACATTCAACAGCTCAGGCTAGGAAGCAGAAGCTGGAAAATGTTTATTCTAAACTATGAAATGTAACATTAAAACCAAACTAAATTAACTCAAAACTGAATTCTCCTGAAGTTCCCTGGTAGCCGAGAACCTCCACATTACAGCTCACCCTAACACCATCACTACCTGATGCACCACGACACAGGGACCAGAACAAGGGATGTCACTTTCCCTTACGCAGTAATCCATTTCAAGGGATATTCTAGGACTTGGTTTAAGACAGTGTAATTTGCATTATTATACAATAGTATACTTTGATTTTTCACGCACTTTGAGGAAAACAGCCTGATCTGGGGCTGGGTGTGGAGCTTATGATGTCTAAAAGCTTCCACCACCGAGTAATACCCCTCAATTTGGAAAACTTTCATAGAAGCAGCTCCGAGCAAGCACATCACTAGAGCGCAAATTCAATGGTGTTTTTAAGAGTATGTTACAAGAGCTAATTATTTGCTGTTAAAACTTTCCAGAGCTAAGTGCATGTGGCACAGAAAAGCAAATATAACAAGGTTTACCGTATTTCCAGCAAATTTATAAAACGAAGACTCAAGCAGACTACTGCATGTTTATTGATAAACAGGATTTCCTTTTTGAAAACACAGTTACTTTTTTTTTAAATTAACCTGATAAAAGTACGTAAGCCTCTGGGGGCTTCAAGACAGTTCACGCAGGTGCTTCTGGCGAGGAAACCAGACTCCAGGGAAGGAGCTCTAGGGCACGGTCCCCAATCTCCGGAGGTTCAGCTTACCGCGTGTTCACCTGCAAAGAGGAGCTCACACAGTCAGTCACGCCCACCAGATACGCAACAATTATGTCTTCACTTAAACATCGTGGCTTTTTAGTCACTTTTAGCTCCTTACTTTAGTGCCGTATTTATAATGCATTTCATTTTGTTCCAACTGCGGTTAGTAGAAGGCCAAATGGTTTAAGTAGCATACAACTGAGAAAGCTACACAACAGTTGTATTTTGAGGTACAGCAAATTAGATGACAATAACCATCCTGGTGCTTGTGGAAAAAAAAATAAACAAAACAACGCAAACACTACTCACCACATCATCAATCTTAAGAATACTGCGCACAGTTTCTGTTGCAAGAGTCAGTGCACTCAAAGACACTAGCAGTGGCTGGACAACCAACTCCTCCAAGATGTTGGAAATGCCTCCCTATGAGAACAAGGAGCTTTTACTTTTTGCAAATCAGACTACAGTTTGATTTACAAGTTTTCTTTTAGTAGAATCCCAAGAAGAACAGTCAGCTCTAAATTAGCCTATCAAAGGGCTTGTACTCTCCCACCCTCAACCGGAATATTATGGTACACATCATCTCCCCCAAGCACTTGGCATATCCAGTCAAAAATCAGCCATGAGAAAAGATAAGCACAGTTATGCCAGCTTAAGCAGCGACAACTGAAAGAAGCTAGCCCAGTGTGCTACTCGTAGCATACGAGCACCTTCTGCTGCAGCTAATATTGATGGATCATTCTAAATGGATCCACTTTTGTAGCTGAAGTAACGTTTTTGAAAAGATACAGGAAGTTTCTTGTATTTAATATCTGCTATTATCAATACTCAAGATAAGCTGTTAAAGCCTCAGAGAATAAGCTATCATCTACCTGAACACTGATTTTAGGGACATTAAGACACTTAGGAGAGACAAACTTGCCCTGTCCTTAGTTCTGCCCTAATGCTGCGTATTTTCCTTGTACTGCCCAAGTATTTTTTTAGCTATGCTATGCATATAACAGTTACCTTTCTGACGTTAATGCCAGCTGTTTTCTCTCCTTGAGCATGTCTGTTTCTTAGCTCTGTTACAGTTGAAATAGGGTTGAGACCAGCGTTTTCAGCCAGCGTAGACGGTATGACTTCCAGTGCGTCTCCATACGCACGGACGCAGTACGAGTCCATACCCCTCAGAGTGCGAGCATACTCATTCAACCGCAGTGCCAACTCAATTTCTGGGGCTCCACCTCCTGCTATTAAAGCTCTGAGGACAAATTAAAGTTACACCCCATTTCACCTAAGTACCTAAATGATTAGCTTTCTGTAGTATTAGCACACTAATTACTCTAACCAAACGCAGACGTTACCTTTTCTTAACTAAGCATCTTATGACACACAGGGCATCGTGAATTGAACGCTCGGCTTCTTCTAGAACAAGTTTGTTGGATCCACGTACCACAATGGTTACAGTTTTTCCAGGGTTTGTGCAGCCTGTAATCTAAAACATAAACCCGAATACTAAGACCAAAAAAAAGTGCTTCTGGACAGAAACAGACTTCAGTTTGTATTTGCAAGCTCTACAACAGTACTGACATCTGGCTAAGCAAAACCACTACACTTCCCAAGTGGCTACTCAGGGATCAGAAGTAGGCACTTAAATGTAGTGATTTCAGTAGTAAAAAAACATTAAAAGTTAGCACTTGTTATTAACATAATTAAGTAGGTATTAATATTTTGTCACTCACTCACCTTTATTAGTTTCCCAGAACTGTTCAAGTTGACCTCCTCTGCCAGCTCAGCAGACCCCAGCATGTCAGGAGTAAACTGGTCAATATGAGCAACAGGCTTAGTTCCAATTGTCTGAAAAAATAATGGGGGGAACAAAAATAATCCAGCACATGAACTGCAGTCAGCAAGTATACCACGTAACTTCTTCTGCCTATTACAGAAAAATGCAGCTAGGACTCTTAACTTTTACATCTGTACTGAATCTTTTTAGAAATTTGACTGTTCAACAGAACAGGAATGGTTTTGAGGGATGTATCGGAACATGAAGCTCATGAAGCGTCACAATAAATGGCACTGGCTGGGTACAGAGTTTTGGGGTAGACTTTAAACACCACTGCTACTTTAACAGCCATTTATAGAACTCACTTTACCTTACATATAAACTCAATGTCATCTCTTTCAATGTCTTTAACCACCATGATCTTCATTTTGTTCAGAAAATGGAGGGCTAGGTCACTAAGAGCATCCCTAAAAACAAGAGGGAAGTAGTCAGTCCACAGTGCTATTTTAGTAACCGGGTCATACTACTAGCCAGTTGCATGCTTCTTACCAGCAGTGCTGAAATTCTTCAGACTGCAAAGTAGGGATGTCATTAAACTCAAAATATAGACAACACTAGTGCTGCTTTCTAAAGGTATGGTCACTGTTACAGCCAGCCTGATGCTCTGCCAAGTGTGACTGTTAGTATTTGGCTTCAATCTTCCACGTATTCCAAACAATTCCAGCTGTTCCCCCAAACACCCACATAAGTCAGTACATCGGTATTAACATACCGCAAAATAGACTTCTGAATCAGCAGTACGTTGCATCCAGCCTTCTTAATCTGCTTCACTAAATTTAGAATATAGGCTCTCTCCTCACGCAGTACTCTGTCCATTTGCGCATAATCAGAAACAACTATTTGGTTGTCCATCTATTTAATAATAAAAAAAAAAGACAGAAAGAAAAACAAGTATTATGCACTCCTGACTTTAAAAGCAAGTGTTAAGATGTTCCAAATTCTTTAACTTAGGAGCCTGTGATTCAAAGCAAACAAATATGACAGTAGAATATGTCTAATTAGAGATTGTTTAAATGATGAGAAATACTGGACTTTTGAACTATTTTCTTTCTTACACCAAATCCAAGTTCTTAAAGAGTTATGAGTATCTATGCAATACCCAGCAGACCTTCATTATAGCTGTGGAATAGAGCTGACATCACATCATCTTAAAACCCAACGTGTTATCATTACATTTGCATCTCCCAAGTACTACAGCAAAAGGTTTCACTGTAGTCACGGTTTAACTCACGTCTGTCTTTGGAGCAGACAAGCAGAACTGAACGAGGCCAATTTTGGCTTTTTCCACTCTGGTTACACCAGTATTTGCCACCTTCTGAGTCAGGACTAGTCCTTCAACCAGTTCACAGTCATCAATTGTGCCTCTGGAAACAAAAAACATCTATGACTCTAGCACTTTGGGAAGCTGAATCCAGAGACAAAATTCATCTAGTTACGAACTGTTTCTTACCCCAACTTCTTAACAATTTTAATATCTCTCAGGTCCACACTACTAGCTGTAGTTGGGTCAATCACCTTCATCACTGCGTCCACACTCATTGGAGAAAGTAAACTAGAATACTGACACACAACCTAAGGGATTGAAGAGTAAAGAAAGGAGAGAAAAAGGTGAGAGATTTAACACTGATAAACAGTAAACTCAAAAAAATACTGACACTGTATTTCAGTATCTGACTCTGAATTTTAAAACAAAGCTTGTTTTCCCTCCTTGTCCATCAACTAGATGTCATAACGTGGCGTCTTCTTAATGGCTGCTCCATTTAAAGGAAAGCACAGCCATGTGGGGGGAAAACCCATGCTTAGCGGCTTTAATTTCTCTTGCTTAGACTCTTAGAACAAGACTTTTGAGAGCTCCCAGATTATTGCGCTGGAAGGGAAACTAGCACACTTCTCCAGATTTGGATACTGTCTCAGGAGTTTCTGCCACATGAACCAAAACACCCTGCACAAACTGCTGGCAAAAGCTCTCAGTATCCCACCCGATTTTTCTGTTGCTATTTTCACTTGAGGCTTGTTTTTACACTTACAGTCGACATCTAAGATCGCCATGTATTTCAGAATGACATTCAGTTTGAGTGCTTCAATTTGATCTGAGGCAACCATGACTTTCTGAAAAGTCAAAGGCAATGTCTGAAAACCAAGTAGATTTGTGATGCACAGGGTATTCTTATCAAGCGAAGAGCAGCAGGAACTGGGAAAAACTGAAAAAAAAAAAAAAGCCCCAGCTACTCTGGAGGTACAAGTTCAAGTATCAGTCATACCTTTGAATTCAGCGAAGTAGTTGCGCTATTCAGCAAGGTTTCTCTGTCACTCAGTTCAACCGGCTGCGCCATGTTGGTCAATACTTCAATACCTTTATCCAAAGCTTTCTGGAATGACTCTGAAATGATGGTGGGGTGAATTCCTGTGGGCAGTATAAAAACGCCGTTAAACAGTCATGCTTTCAAACCAGTGGTTTTGTTGGGTTTTCCTCACCCTCTCCTTCCTTTTTAAGATTAGAGAGACTCCTAATTGTCTGAATTAAAGTGTCAGAATAAATTGAAGATATTTTAGCAACACGTGTTCTTCATGAGTGTATGACCTCCCACATTACTTTCCAGTTTTAAAGCTGAGGAAAAAAGCTCTACCGTTTCTAATAATTTGTCCTCACAGACAAGTACAGCACATTTCCTTGCAGTGTCTGACACCCCAGAAACAGTTTCTCTGTTTTCTTTGCCCTTGGCATTCTTAAAGCTGCTTCTGTTCAGGTTACCTACAAGGAGCCTAACAGCAATCTCATTTCAGATTTCCAAAGACTTGTTTTCTCCAAGTTGTGTATGAAAGTCCTTGATGTCTCTGTAGTGTGTGACACACCCTTTATCTTTTGAAAGCAGGCAGCTTACGGGCAAATGTTAAGACAGGGATCTTCAAACTACCTCTTACAGCAGAGGGTGCCAGGCTGCTGGTCTGGCAGCACCACCAGCACCAGGGAAGGAAGTAAATGAACACAAGCAAACTACTGGTAGGGGCCAGAAAGAGGACAACAAGCAAAATCGTGTCTGCCAAGGTGACGCCAAGTTTAAGTCCAGATCTGAGGCAGAACAGAACTTTGCAGGTCCAACCATCCTCACTATTTCCAGCACACACAGAAACCTAATTCTTATGTGGCTGGCCAGCTACGAAAGCTCCTGAACTGCAGGAAAGATGATTACATGAGAATGCCCTGAGGCGATGGAAAAGAACTCACATTTTTTCCCTGACTAGACTTTTTCAAGAGCCATATATTACAAGCGATGGGAGGTGATAAATTTGCCAAATATAAAAAAACCTACAGAATCACTGGTCCCAAATTTCATTTATACTTTCTTAGACTATCTCTGTCCATGCAGTACAAATACAATCAAAGTGAGTATTTGCACAGAAACATTTATCACATGATTAGCTACTACTTCCTGTATCAACAGTAATGCATTAAATTAAAAATAAAAAGCTAAATGGATTTTTTAAGCAGGAGTGGGACCCAAGTAAAACCTGGGTGTGAAGACTCCAGTTACTTCTCATGTTTCAACCAGACACAGGTACTTTAAGCTTCATTAGATACGTGCAGGATTTTAAGAGACTTACAATTACTGTCAGTCATGTTTTTGTATTAAATATATTATTTACCTTTCTGAAGAAGTCTGGAACAGGCATCCAAGAGAGCTCCAGCAATGACAACAACAGATGTAGTGCCATCACCAGCTTCGATATCTTGTGCTTTTGACAGCTCTACCAACTAAACAACAGATTATAACAAAAATTTGTACATACTGCCACTTAATTGCAAACACTAACAATTACAACAACAACAAAAGGTAGTCAAGAATGCAGCACTACCAAAGTTAAACTTGCTATCAGGACGAATCATTTATTTTCTAATCTGAAGTTTGCACCTTTTGTGACTTACTTCCCATACTTGTACACCTATTTTGCTGAAATACAGCTATGGTAAAACAAATCACTTATAGAAACAAAAAAGCTTTTCTCCCAAGCTTAAATCTGATCACACCTGTCTAACAGGTCTACCTTTCCCTTTCCTGCAGGAGGGTCACAGGAGGCTCATTTCCACCTCCAACCACAGCCAAATCTAAGAGGTCTAACATCTCAAAAGGCCAGGCTACCTATCCTCAGGCCACCTGACCATAACATTAACTCATACTCTTCTTTCCTTCTCTTCTGTCCTAGTGGTCTGGGGCATCACTGACTCTTCTCTCTCAAATGAGAGGTGAAAGTCTGGGCTAGATGCTTTTGTGTCTTACAGCATGACCAGAGCTATTATGCATAAGGAACGTGGTAAGAAATAAGGACTTGGAACTCTTCAGCACATTTTACCATCAAAATATATGTTCCTGGAGCACACGGCACAAAACTTCTTGCTCTATCTAGTGAGATACTAGCAAGTAACGCTCTTCAAATCCACATAAAATGTTACTATGCTTTTTTGTCCCAGAAATTAAGCTCTACCGTTGCCCAAGCAATTGAAAACAAACAGTTACCATTTTGGCTGCAGGGTGCAGAACTTGCATTTGTTTCAGGATAGTAGCACCATCATTAGTGATTGTCACATCTCCTTTAGCATCCTGAATCTGAGAAGGAAGAGGAGAAACACAGCTCTGATCAGTAACTACAGATCTTTAATTTGATACTTGATGTAGAACTTTTCTCCTGACATTATTTTTCAGAGACGTGCATTTAGTTCACACGTTCCCTTAAGTAAATGAAAACTAGAAAATAATTTCAAGACAAAAGATGGCATCCTACATAAGCCACGCTGACTTTACAGCATCTCCAGTAAACTTAACATTTTAAACGTTTAAGAATGAAGCTTACCATTTTATCCATTCCCTTTGGTCCAAGGCTTGTTCTAATTGCATCGGCAACAGCTAGGGAGAGGGAAAAAAACCATACGTTTGCCAAGAAGATCTGAAGAGCTACAAGCGCTGGCTCCACCATTCTAAACGTTTCTCCTGGCCAGGCGGCGCCTCCCGGCACCGGGCAGTGCCCAGCCACCGCGCCAGCACCGAGCAGCGACGGCACCCGGCGCTGCCTCGGGGCTGCTTCCCACAGCTCCTCTGAAACAACGGCCGCCTGCCCACGGCCATTTTACAGCTGCGCACGGGCAGGGGCCGTTCCACGCCGAACAGCCCGCCCGCGGCCTGTGCCACACGCCGCACACTGCCCGCACCGGGCCCGGCGCCTCCCGCCGCCACCAACCGCGGGGGCGGCCAAGGGGAACGGCTCGGCACCCCAGCGGCGCGGCCCTGCAGGGCAGGCCCGGGCCGGGCCGCTCCCCTCAGCGCGCCGGGGCCGCCCCTCACCTTTGCCGGCGGAGATGTTGCTGAAGCGGATCTGGGAGGGCTTGTCGCGGTCCTGGTAGGTGCCCTTGGCCCGGTTCCCGCCGCCGCCATGGCCCTTGGCCCCCGCGTTCTCCGGCATGATCGCCCGCCGCCGATGGGCACGGATGGGCCGAGCGGTAACGGCAGCCCCGCCGGGAACCTTCCAGAAGGCGCCGCCGCCGCTCCCCCCGCCTCGACGCGCCCGGGTCCTGCCGGCTGGCGCCCGCCGTGACGTCACGCGGGGCTGCCCGCCGCGCGCCCCGCGCCCCGCCCGCCGGCGAACGCCGCGGACACCCAAAGGCCCGCCCGCCGCCTGCGCAGGGGCCGCGCGGGGCCTCGCACGGCTTCGCGCCCAGCGGCGCGGGGCGGGGCTCCGGGGGCGGCGCTGCGCCCGTGGCGGGCTGGGCCCGCGCTGCCGCCACCGCCGCTAGGGGGCGGGGGGGCGCGCCCGCGCCGAGGCGGGAAGCGGGGCCGCCGCGCCCTCCACTGCGGCGCCTCCTCCCCCCCCATCCCGCTCCGCTTGCCCCTCGGGGGAGCAGAGCCACCGACGCGGGGCTCCGGGGGGCAGAGGCACGGAGCCGTGCGTGGGTTCTGCGCCCGTGAGGCGGCTGGTGAAAGGGCCCCGCTAGCGGGGGCCTCCGTGAGGGAAGGCGGCTCCCAGGGCTGTGAGGAGCGGTACCTTTTCCTTATGTTATGGCCACCAAGTCCCGCCGTTGGTCTCAGCGTCACCACACAGGCCCTGTGAAATCCAGCTGCACGCCTGTGCCAGAAACACCTGGCAGGCGGTTCTGGGCGGGAGCACAGCTGTAGCTCGGCGCCATTTCTGGCCTGGCGCGTCTGGCCTTGGCCCTTTACATGCCTTGGTGTGGCGCCTTGCCGCCTTTCCCTGCGAAGACCAAGGCCTGCCATGGCATCCTGGCTCTTCTGGGCAGGTTTCAAGCACCCGGGTTTTTGTGCTTTGCAGAACCTGTTGCCAGAAAGGGGGTTTAAGCAGCAGCTTTATTCACAAGTGGAGTTAGGCCGACTTAATTGCAGGAGAAGAACAGAACCAATGTCTGAGGGACTCATGTTTCAGCTTGTATCACCACTGTAAAAAGGTAGGCTTTATTACCAATAAAAATAATGTTAGAGTTGAAAGATAGCTCACATCTCTTAGGAGGATCTTGCTTCAACTACTGTATTGATACAAGATGCTTCTGTATGCCTGTCTTTTGGGGATTTCTGAATAGCTCTTTAAATTATTTTCTGCAGCTTGAACAGAATACAAACATAATATGGTTCTGATGCAAAGCATATACTTGAATCCACAAAGTGAATTAATTTTGTATGCTGTTCAAAGTAAGACACAGTAAGACACAGCAGCTCCAAAGAGTTCTGACTGAAAGAAAAATGCCCAAGTAATATCTAAACCACAGCATTTTTATGGCCTATCCCTTTCTGACTGGATGTGAAAAGTCAGAATCTATGATATGGCAGTGCTAGTACGGTGCTCCCGTGTAGAGACAGTTATACAAGAAATGTGTCCCTGCACTAGTGAGGTGCTGCTGATGTAAGACAGTACGTTGTAAGAAACGGGCAAAGAATGTGAGCTCTTGAGCTCAGTTTCCAAGTATCTTCATCTATATCAGGAGCTCACTGCACGTGAAGCATATCCTCATGGCGAGCAATTTTCTAGTGCCAGCTTTGTCTGGTGATACATAAAAATCAAGCATTTGGACAGCTCTGTTGTCAGGAAAAAAAACAGGGAAAAAAGACTCCGTAGTCACATGATTTCATAATCTCTCACCTGTTCTTAACAGTTGCTTTGGATTTTTTTCACTGGATTTATGCACCACTGAAACGTAGATAACTGCTCTTTGTCTGTTGGAGATTATAGAGAGAAGGTTTTGGAAGTGAATTATCTTTGACTTTTTATTTTCATTTATATTTTAACAGGCAGAGAAAAAAAGAGTTTTACATAAAAAGGTAGCGATACATCCAGGCCATAGACAGGGGAAAGGTCTGCTAGTAAGAGGCTTGACCTGCATTTATATCACCTTCCAAATCATCAGAAAGGCATCGTAAATGACCGAGATCACTGGGGACTCTGACACTGATCTTAAAGTATCTCAAGCAGCGATGGAAACAGCACTAAATCCTGGACATTTAACGCTAATGCAACATTAAAGCTAGAATCCATAGAGTGCCAAGCTTTTAAAAGAGCTATTGAGGTACGTTTAGGTTGCTGTAGCTGGCCATCCGCTTGTCGCCTCAAGTTAGGCATCATTTAGATTTTGTTGTGGTATTACAGGAGGCTCCTGGTTTCTCCTGAATGTATATAAGTGTTATAGCTACATTTCAGGGTATTGTGTGAATTCAGGCAGTGGCACATAGTGCTTCTCTGGTGCTGAACGAGGTTTTGAATTTGGTGATGCCAAAGAGGTGCGAAGGCCCTGGTTTTCTGACACAGCTAGCTTGTATGCTCTTACCATCTGTGAGCATATGCTGCTCAATGTTGCACTAGGCTTAGGAGCAAGGGTTTTTCAGGATTTTGAAGGAAATGAAGGTTAGACGTGTTGCTGTCACAGCCACCTTGCTACACATAGCTCATGTGTGGCAAAAACAGCCCCTGTAGTGTTACAAATCATTTGGGGTTGGAGGTTTTTTCCATAGCTGGGTGGAGAGCCTGGACTTTAACTTGTTATTTAACAAGCTGGTGAGCTAAGTTTAGGGCTGCAATGGTTAGCAGCTACCTTCTTACTAATAATTTTGGTCTGGCAGGGTTGCTTCTCTAGAGCTAGGCTTCAGGGCTCAGTTCGGATTAAGGGTTTTGTAAGCGTTAGCCTGTGCCATCAGGTTTGCACTGGATTTAAAAGGAGTTGTCTGGCTAATTTAAAGGCTGTTGTCATCCAGTGTCATCTTCATCTGCCTCGTTCTGTGTCCAATAGAAACTCCTTGGCTAGAGTTTGGTTTGATCTTAGGTCATTGCATGTCTGAAGGTGTCACTGGGTGGAGACTGAACCCAGAGCATGCATTGTGTTTTATTACTGGTTTTGTGCCTGTTATTTGTAATTTAGATAAGCAGATATGTAGGGCTATCAAGCTGTTGAGTTTTATTTAGGGCTTTGGCTACTACTCAGGGTTTTTGCTTCATTCTATGTGAAATAGAGATTATTTTTTTCTTTTTACTAGTGCATATTTAGGGGCAGCCTTATGGTTAGGCTTCTTCCTGCGGTGTCCCATTGACCTGTGTGTCACTTGTTAACATTGATCCAAGCAGAGGGTTGTGAAGAGACATTTCTTAGGTATTCATAATTTCGTGTTGCTTTTGGGAAAGTTAGCTGAGACAGCTTAACATCAATCAGACTTGCTGTTGAAGTTCAACTTCATGTCAGGGTGAAGGCTGAGGTTTCAGGCAGCAGACCCAAAGGACCAAATTTCTTGCTAGGTCATTTTTAGAGCCATCGCTCGCAGAAGCGTTCCAGACTTGTTTTAGAGCTGAGTTTAGACTCAGAGTTGCCTGCACATTATATTGTTTTTCTTACCCTCTTATCATCATTTCTGGCTGTTCAACCTTATTCAGCATTTTCAAGGAGCAGTGAGATGATAACAAATCATGCAGAAAACACCCACATGCATGATCTGGTTTGGTTTTTTTGGCTTAGTTTCTTGAAAAAAATGAGATCTATGTGCTTAGTACTCTGTCCTTCAAATAGAACTTGGATCTATAGCCAATTTTGACTAAAAGTGGTATAAACTCTGCGTTTTCTGGCTTTCTGTAAATGGGCAGCTGCGCAGAGAAGAGAGATTTTTAAAAGCACGCTGAGGACAGAGCTCAGTCCTTCTGGGATGTTCATCAGTGGCACAATGCTTCTGCAGCTTTCAAAGTTTCACTTTACTCAGACGGAGGCAATGAACTGCTATCAGCATCAAACTTCTTTGATAGTCACAGCTGTACAAGGTGCTTGAGACTCTGGGAGGATCACATCACCTCTGTCTCTCTTTTTCTTCCTCAACTGTTTCTAGTCCGGTGCAGTTAGATGATACGCTTTTTTACTCGCTGTTTGTGCAGCATCTTGTCAAATGGAGTCCTAATATCAAGTGGACCTTGCTAGTTCTGCTGCAATGTGAACAACATGAACAACCTTCACAGCATAAATATCATCAGCGGACAACTAAACATAGGATTAGGATAAAATGGGACTTCTGGGAATATTTGCATCTCTGTCCTTTTTGCAAGGAAAAAATGCCTGGGTTGTGTATCTTTACTACTTAGTGCACTTACGTCAGGTTGGATATAACCATCAGACTCATGTAGGGTCTTTTTTCCTGGAGATAACTTGCCAGCTATTCTCAAGGCAGTACTGATGACAGCATAACAAATGATTGCCAAAGAGAAGGTGACATCATTTCACCTAATGGCCTTAGATAAGTTATTAAGAATCATCACTTAATCATGCTCAGATAAGAGAAGTGGCTTCTAAACACTTAATAAACGCAATACTCATGCCTTCCTAGCACAAAATATTTTGCACAACAAGTAGATTTTAGTTTTTCAAGGAAGAAGAAAGTCTCTACCTAGCGCTGAACGTGTGATTCCTTTCTCTTCTGGCTAGAGTTTCAGCCCAGAGGTTATGGTTCGTGGTGGGGGAGCGCTGTGCCCCGGTTAGAGCCCTGCAGGACCTGCCGGCACGGCCCGCCCGCATGGCAGGGTTAGCTGCACCGCTGCTTCCACCTTCTGGAGGAGACGGCAAATGGGGTTTATGGACTTCTCTTGGGGGTCTTTTACTTGTTTTGATTTACTTTGGTACTCTCCCGCTCTGGGTGTATCCAATAGGCTATGTATTGTGGAGACTTTTTGTCCCTTTTCTCACACTCCCTCCACACAAACCCTTCTGAGGGTTTTTTCTCCCTTATGTTCCTTTAAAAAATATATATAGTCTGAGAGCCATGGTAAAGAGTTGAAAATGCTGCTCATCCAGCCTTTTCAGCAAAAGATCTAGCAAAAATGAGGACATGTACTGTGGTAGTATGTCAGGAAATACACAATGTGCAGTATTGAATATAAGAAATACACAGTATTATCTTCTTACATGTACTTGTAGGTAATACCATCCAGCACTGAAGGGTGAGGATTAAGTAGCAGTACAAAATACAGTGCTGCACCGTGGTTTGGAAGAGAAGAAAAATACTGTGTTTATAGTGACTTTGTTCTGCTAAGACAGTAGCGTAAACATTGCTAATCCTGTGCAGAGTTTGCTATAAGAGATTCCTATAGATTCAGACCTTTTTTTCAAAGATTGTGCTTTAAAGGTGGCTACATTTGTCAAAGCACTCTTAGCAATGTGTTGTGGTATGGGAAGTGTCAGCTTGAAGTTAGGGGTTGGTCAACTCTAGCAGTGAAAATGGAGATTATTTATTTCACGCTTGCTTGGCAGCCCCTGAGTCTTCAGAGGTGCTAGAGCTGGGGCATGCAAACCGCTGCATTTTGCATACGGGCAGATCAATTATATGTATCAGTGGGCCTGGGGCACTGATCTGCTCAGGTACTGAGTAACCAGATGCTGCAGGGGCACTGCACCTGGCTAGGCAGACCGCGTAGGTACTGCGGCACGGCTCAGAGCATGGTCCATTTCTCTGCCCAGCACTATAAAAGGCACCACTGTGCCCTGGATCTACAAAATCCACAAGCATCAGTTGAATCGTCAGTGGGTTTTGAGGCAGGTAAGAGCTGCTTAGAAGATCCCCATCCAGTTATTGTACTATTCCACAGTAATATGATATGGCAAATGAATTTCAAGATACCAAATAACACAAACATACTTAATGTTACTTATCTTTGTCTGTGCTGAATGAAAAAACAATGAATTCTTGCCTTTCCCCCTCCCATAAGCGCAATGAATGGTATCTGATCTCTGTTTCCAAAATCTACAATATTTTTAAAAAGTCTTATTGCACTTGTAGACTGATTTACTGGTTTGGGTTTTCCCAGACAGTAATCCCCTCCTTGCTCTTAAGAAAAATTTTACATTTTTCCTTATGAGTGTCAAGTTGGCAGAGAAATGCTGGTTGTCAGGCTACAGGAAGAATTAGAGAGAGGGACAAATGAGCTGCTGAATGCCAGCTATGGAACTGGGACTGTTGCTACTGTTAATTCTTAGCACTTCTGCTTTCTTTCCCTTCGGTTGTTATTAATAAGCATACACAGGTGCACACAGGTGAGCAACGGGTAGTGTAAGTTAGCAAGCCTTGGTTTGTAGGGTGCAGGCTGAGGGTCTTCGGTGAAAGCGAGTATTTCCGTGTGGGAGAGTACCTGGGGAGATGATTTCCACTCGCTCCCTCTAGATGACAGCATAACACCAGCCTGGCTGTAAGGGATTGTTTCCTGAATATATTTCAAAAGAATATAATTTGTTGTCCTGCTTGATTACTTTTTAAAGAGGTTGGAATTATTTTTGTAATATATTACCCTGCTTCAAAACAAACTCTGCATACTTTGGACAGCTGATAAAAAGAAAAAGCACCCGGAGTTTAAACATGTTCTTTTATTAGTGTCTGTTTCCGCAAACATGAAACATGTTCGCACCTGTGATAAGTATCTCTGTATTTCACAGGTAAAGTGCAAATCAGATGATTCTTGGCAAGCAAGGTCTTGAACCCTCAGAGGCATCCTCGTTTCTAACACCACATGAATGCATTTTTCTGGAGATTGCTGCGGAGGAGTGCAGTGCTTGCCGAATGAGCATGGTGGTTTGATTTTTGCATCCTTGCAGGAAGAGGCTGATAAAAGCCAGTGGTATGATGTGAGGTCCCTGCCTTGGGCTGCTTTGTCTCCCAGCTGGCCCATTAAATGCCTCTCACAATTCTGGCCGGGGACAACTCTCAAAAGCAGGCTCCCTTCTGTCACCGAAGTGGATCAGGCTGAAGCGCCCAGTCCTGCTGTGCTGGGCTTTCCTACCCACCCGCTCCTGCTGCCCAGGACAGGGCTCTTGGTGACTGCTTCTCTAAATGGCAGCTGTTGTACCAAAGACACGGTGGTCCCTCTCTGTTCCCTGACAGCCAGCAAGGCCTTTGCCTGCGTGGGTTCTGGCCCTTAGAGAGCTGCTTTTTTACTGCACGGAGGCATTTTCAGGGATCGGCTCCCTTTCCCAGAGTGTTTCTGCATGAGACTCAGTGACTGATTTTCAAATGCCAACTTAGAGATGGAGCAGCATGCACTTCTGCCGTGACACCCTGGGGATGCACCCACATGCACCACTGGCTATTTTGGACTTCTTTTGCTTTAACTTGGTTCTATAAAAAGAAGAAAAAATTGACAAGCAAATGGAGAAGGTTCTTAGGAATGCAAATAATGGTTTCTTCTTAGGAAGAAAAGCCAGAGAAAAAAATTACACAAGCTCTTCAGAAAACATACTTAAATGCTGTCTGCGCTTCCCCCAAGTGATCTTCCTTTCACAGAGAAACAGGACAAGCTGAACTGTGAAACAGTAAGTGGATTATTAGTTTGTGGGTTTTTTTAATGGGTTGGCTTTTTTTAGTTTGTAAAATTGTTTCAGATATGTTTGGGTATCCCAGTCACACTGCCAAAGGTTTATGTCTTTGGGGTTGGAGACGCAAACAGGATTTGCTGTTGGGTGCAAACAGGAAGAGGGGGAGGAACAACCAGGAGAGCTGGGCAACTTCAACATGGCTTTATGCGTGGGTGGGAAAGTTTCCGTTTCGCTCCCTGGTTGCTCTCCTCACCCGCTCCAGTCCCAAGCAGCACGGTGAGAGCCGGCTCCACTGCTTGTGACTATCCAAAGCAATGACAATACAGGAAATGTCCAAAGTAGTTGTTAGTTGTGTTTACAAGAATGGCAGGGCTGAGTTCTGAGGTTGGGGAATGGGGTAACAGAGGTTTTTTTTTGCAGTTATACTTGGATTATGTAGAAGTCAGAAAATGGGCTTCAAGATAACTTTACCTTAATGATTAAAATGCTGCTTGCTTTTTAGGGTTTACTTTCTAAATCAGTAGGTACAGCTACAGTAAAAAAATCTATAGGGAATAATGTGGTGAATCAGTTTTTCTAGAAGTATACACTGTTTTTAAGAACTAGCAATAAGCAGTGCTTTCAAAGAAAGATTTTATACTTGAATAGTTACTTTGAAAATACTGTGACTTACTCAAATGAAAGTTGCCCTTTTGACTAGAGTGCCATTTTACCTCTTCTTGGGCTGCAGCAGCTATTTACAAGACAACGCAAGTTTTGGGTGGAAATACAATGGAGGATTTTTTATCTAAGCTGGAATTTTTGAGCTATGACAGGATAAAGCCATTAGCTTTTGTGACCTGAAAATTATTTCAGAATGTATATATAATATATCCAAGGAAGAGTGGTTGCAGCTTAGCACAAATATCAGGAAAAAGTGAAGCACTGATTCAAATAGAAGGGAAAAATTACAATGCAGTGAAGTTGATCATTACTAAAATAAAATTGGTGAAACTATAAAGTGGTAGTGGTGGGGAAAGCACTTATGCACCTGAAGCACTGATATTTACCAGAAATGTCGAGAAATAAAAGTCCCATGTTTTGAATCCTGCTGCTAAATCTCTTACATCCCACTTGTGAAAGGGTGGAGCGTAATTGGGCTAGAGAGAGATACTACCCCTAGCTGGGGGTCTGTGCTTCATGATGGTTCATCAGCTGTTGAGGGTTATTTTAAGTACAAGTAGGGGACATGGGAGTGGGACTAATTTGCCTGGCTCCCAGGAAGGGGACTTTTAAAGAATGGGAGGCTTTGACATGTTGCTTTGGCTTGAGGGCAGTGAAGACCTGTGAAAAGTCAGGAGTGAGAACTGGTTGAAGGAATCAGTCATGATGAACCTGCATCTCACAACAGGTGGGAAGGTTCAAGAGACTAGGGTTGGTATAAGGTTGTGCTTCCAGGTGATGTCAGATTGGAGTGTCCCTGGTCACTGGCCCTCAAGAAGTCAAATCCTCTTACTGGCACATCTTCTGCTGAGCCTTGTGGCTTTCTAGTTAGGTGTTGCAGTGATTATGAGTGTTGCAATGTTGTAAAGTGTAGTTAAGATGTATCCTCTCAAAATCTCATTGTAAATGATGGCTTTGGGCTAACTTATCGTTAAGATGGAACAATCTTTATTTTTAGCTGTGGTGGTTTTTTTGTCCTTCTCCTCTAGAGCTAATCTTCAAGACTAGAAATTGCTATTCACAAATCTCTGATTTTGCTCCACTTTGTTTCTGTTTCTGGTAATACCAAAGACCCCTGTCAAGGTCTCTTAGAGCTGTGTTGTGCAAACCCAAGGGAGTATATGATCTCTGCCCCACTTTGGAATAGTGAGTCAAAGACTGAAGGTTCCTGCTCACTCCAAATGAAGTTAAAGTATCATCTATGCCTGTTCACTAGACCTTCCAGAAAATGCAGGGGGAAAAAAGGCCAGAAATAAATATGAAAAATGAAGTCTGAACTACCAGAATATGAAAATAAAAGAGGTTTTCAAAGTGAGAGGTGACGCCATCCTGGCTTCTCTATTTGCATTTCAATTCTATTGTGAGTTTGAGTCATGAGGCTCAGCCAAGCTCAGCAGCTCAGGACAGACACGGCAGGAATTTGCAACAAGCATCAGTCCGATGACAGTGTCATTCCCAGCACTGGTGTAGGGGAAAGGACAAACATCCATGAAAGGACCACCAGCTCATAGTGGTGAGGATGGCAGAGGCCACCTTATGCACATACAAAATGAAAGCTCTTATGACATCAGAGAACACAAATTTACCATAATAAAAACATTACTATATGCTGAAAGTTTGTTCCAAAACAACAAAATGTTTAATTTCTCAGGCTAAATGTTGTAGATAGTAAAGACAACACGAAGATCTAGGTCTTTAACAAAGAACCAGAACTCAATTCTGTACCTTTTATTTCCATTAATACTGGAAACATTAAAAAAATAAATGAACAGAACATAGACTTTTTTACACTGTATAGCAACTTTCACTCTCTGAGCTCTGGGGGGATTTTACATATCTATACAGCAGTACACAGCAGCAGAAACTCACAGCTACTGGAACAGAAACCTATGGGTCTCCAAATAGAAAGTATCTGATCAGGACAAACGCCTCCCCTTACACAAACATCTCGGAATTTTAATGGCATGCTCAAAGCCACTGAAGAACTGGAACTTTCAGCATCTCTTACTAATTTTGTAGCAGAAATTAGCACCCAAAAGTACATTTGAAAAATGCCTGCATAACTGCCTGCTGCTAGTGGATGGGTGTTCAGTTTTTCAAGTCTCAGCAACACAGGCATTAAATTGTTTCATTACTTGGCTCTTTGCCTCTGTATGAGGTAAGTCGTCACCCTGCAAAATCTGTGGATGGGATCTGAGCAATCACCTCTGCTTAAAATCAATTGTGAAGCAAATGCTAATGTGTTCCCCGCTTCTGTGGGTTACTGCTGTACTGCAGACTCCTCACTGCCTGCGAACTGGTGGGAGCCTCACTTGTAGAAAACATCATACAAAGTCAGAACAAAACAATTATCTCTCCCCTAAGTATCCTGCAGTGTCCTTTTTTACAATTAATCTTCATGTTTCTGTTTCCTGACCTGAAGTTAGGCTGAGCAGTTACAGTCATGGGAGTTATTTAATGGAGTTAGGTCTGCACAGCACCTTGCCACTGAGCCCGAGGAGGCCTTTCCCTCACTCCTTCCAGTAGTACTCTCTTTTTGCATAGTAACTTTATATGGACATTAGAAACTGAGAACCCAACTTCACTTACACGAATAAAAGCAGAGTCTTATCTTGCTTAGCTAGATGCATCTTGGGTCATGGCTTTAGCGGGCTGTATTCATGAGACATACTGGAGACAGACAGTGGGCAAGGCAGCCTCTCACTGTGTGAAATGTATGCTAGAATATTTGTAAGTGATCGTAAACACAACTTTTCAAGGTTAGTGTCAGGTTTGCTGCTGCGTAGCAAATGAACAAGAGTCCAAGGACTTTTTTCTGTTTGACTACCTTCATTATTATTTTTTCTCTTTTTTTTTTGTGTGCTTTTCTCTCCCTTAGAAACATAAGGGCTATGAAGTCTGGTCTTTTGTAGGTTTGCTGAAGGACATTTTGTGATTCTCGCAAACACGTACCAAGGTGATAGAGACAGTGAGCTTTGAAGGTGTGGAACAATCACCTAGAGCTAATTAGTGGTTTGTAGTTTTAACGGATAATCAAATGCTGGGTTCTTATAAGAGACTAAGTGTGTACCATATTGCTCACTCTGAGGCTTTTTACATGCCTTGCACAGACAAACAGACAAAATAATAGTGGAAATGAGAAAGAGTCCACTTGCTGCAGACAGAGCAGCAAAGACACACTTGTAGCTAGGTTTTGTTTTAAATTTGGTACATGAATTACCTGGAATTCCCTGACTCGCTGGCTGGCTTGACCCTGCTTTGTTCGAAGCAGTCACACAAATGTGGTAAGTGGTGTATGGTAATAGATTATACAGAGTGTATTGCCTTGCTGTGGAATAAATATTGTCCAGGACAAACTGTCTGTCCTCATTGCCTTGGGCATGAAGTGTCAGCTTATAGGTGTGAACAACTGAATTTGGGGCACACCAGCGTATCTGTGCAGAGCTGTCTGTAACTTCAGACACCTCTCTGAGCCTTGGTGGATCTGGAACCTCATCTTCCCTCGACATGCCAGGACATAAACACGGGGATGCATTCTGCAGTTCACTGCATGGCTTCTGAAGGTGCCTACAGGGATTGTAGTCACAGGAGGTATATGCCTGCACTGGAGGTTTTGTTGACTGTTCATCGTAATCGTAGTCATCTACATAGTGTATCAATGATCTGGTGGATGCAGGCTCTGACTGAGCGTCGGTCCTCGTGGAGTTCAGCTGTGGTAGGTTCATATGTGGTGTGCCTTCCCCAGCATGAGTGGCAAAGGAGTGCATATAATGGTCAGTGGTGTTGGGGTTTCCTGTTGCTCTAGTAGAATAATCACTAGTGGGTTGGTTGAACGGGCCTTTCTGGGGAAATGTTGCATCGGTTGTTCTGAGCTCTCTCTTTAGCGGGTCTGTTTCAGTTTGACTTGTGTAGCCATAATTTGAGGGCTGACTATAGAGCTCTCTGAGAAAACCCAGGGAGGTTGTTATGGACGTGGAAGAAGGGAGATGGCTCGTGAATTCAGCAGCTGCCACCTCCTCATGGGAGGAACTGTTGGCCTTTGTGAGCATTGGCTCAGTTGGGTTGGCTGCAGCTGTGCTCGTTACATTCTTCTGAATTAGGGAGCTGGTGTAAGTGTCTTTGGTTAGTGGAGCAGAGTCTACTGTTGTTGCTACAGCAGTGGTGTCATAACCGGTGAGGCTGAAAGCATCGTGTTTTGGAGAGGGCGTCTTTGAATCGTGCAGTGTAACATTTCTCTCAGACTGGCATTTGTTGTAGAGCTCTAGCAGTGAAAAAGATGTTGAAGGTCTGCCCCAGTCTTCCTGGGATGTGTTGCAAAAAGTCTTCCAAGCCCTGCAGAGGGGACAAATTAGAAAAGATCCACAAGAACATTACAGGCTCCCGTAAGGCTGCCAAGATTGGAATTGGCAACCTGCTGTCCAAAAACTGTTTTTATATTAAAGAAGACGTGAAACCTAGACCAAAGGTAAGTTGTCTTAACAATAGTCCTGTGCTTGGCAGATGGCTTTCCACAACACTGGGAACTTAGCTGACTGGCTTTTTGGTTTTGTATTTTGTTTTGAATATCTTTTGCCTGAGAGGAAGCATCCTTTAGTACAAGGACTGTGAACCTTAGCAAGAGTGTTGGGGGTCATGACAACTCATCATAAAGGGTCAGACTTTAATGCCACACTAAGAGGGGAACACATGCAGAAAGCTGTAATGTGGTCCCCAAGATCCTTAAGCCAGCTGGTTTAGGCAGCTGGAGCTGTGCTGCTACGGGATGTGCTTTTCAATGACTAAACTCTTTCTTTACTCAGGCATTGCTTGTTTTTGTAAAGAATGCAACTGCTAAGCTCATCCTGATGAGAAATAATCTAATGTTAACAATCTACTTCCCTGCTCTCTCTGCTAAGAATGACAAATCTTCTTGGTGGCCTTTCAAAAGAAAGAGATCATACACATGCAAAGTACTTCTTTTAACTACAGCTTATTGTAATTAGTCTGTCAAACTGTAGGAGAGCATGAAAACAATAGGTGACAAACGGTGCTATTTGCAAGGGATTTTGCTGACTGCCTGTGCTGAAGTAGGCTTTGGGAATGCAAGGGCAAGGAGGAAATAATTTGCTAAAGTTCTTGCAAAGTCGTCCGGTTTCTGCACCCAGTGCTGGCCCATATCAAGGCCACCAAGCTAGCTCATTTTTTATCTCCAGCTAACAGAGAAATATGAACTGAAATAGAGAGAAAATAAGCTATTCTCACCTTAAAGTAGAATCCACAGCTAATTACACTTTATACTGTTCTACATGTACCCACCGGATTTGCCTACATGCAAATCTAACTCAGCCACGCTTTGTCCCTGAAGGGGACTGTTTTGCGTTTCTACCTCTTGTGGAAGGGAAGAACACACAAAGAATTTGAGTAACATAGATGATGGTGAATGTTTGGTCCCCAAAATACTTAGACATGTAAGTTGTGTCTGAAGAGCGTTATTTTATCTCCTTGAACTCACTTACTTTTGCAGTACAACTTTGTTGGGTACGGAGAGCAGCCAGGAGAGCTGGCAGTCACATAACAGAGGATTTCCGTACAAGTTGATAATGATGCTGCTATTCGATGAACTGATATTCCAAGGATTAAAGGAACTCAGGTTACAGCTGCGAGATGACAAATGAAATAATTAGCAAGCACTAAGCTACGTACCAAGGACTGGAGTGTGCTTAGTATCTCAGCATGTGTAAGACACAAAGCAATATTCCCAGTTCCCTCGGAAGCAGCCAGTTATCAACATCACCATTCTGCATTTTCAAGTCCAGGCTAACCATCTCTCATTTGCACAGTGTAGCTGCTGTGTGTTAAAGTGTAACAAAAGCGTGGTAGGGGGCTAACACCTTTAGAGGTGGCAACTGAAAGGGCTTAGCATTTGGCAAGGGTCTTCTGTGAAAGGCAGTCGCTCTGCCATCATGCGTTCGGCTACACTTGTTACCGTACCGTTTTATGATTTCTCTAGCTTCCTTCTCAGTCTGCTTGTCATGGCTTGACTGTATGCCAATCATCCTCTTCATGTTAATTGCCTCTTTCATAATATAGACTCTCACCTACTAAAGTCAAATGACTGATACAGGAAGACCTTGCTTGCCTTCACTGTTAAGCTGTCCTAGCTGCAGGAGTGTGATAATGTGGCCTCCCTGCAGTCTGAGTGCTCAGAAGATGCTCTTTTGTCTTTGTCTTTTAACTGCTTCTGGTTTGTTTTTTAGGTTTGGGTCACGATTTTTAGCACTTTGAACCGGTATTCCTGTAGGTATTGTAAAGTGCTGTGTAAATTCAGTGTGGCTATCCAGTGGGGGGTGGAATCCACTGGGGTTTTTTTTGCTTAAATGGGTTTATTTCCCTGAATGGTTCCTAGAGCACAGCCAGTGCTCTTGTGTTTGTTTTCTGGATTTATAGTCTGGGCCTGTATTACAGGAAACTTTTAGGGTGCTCTCCAAATCTTTTCCTTTATGCTGACCGTTCAGTGTGCAGTTTACCTGCTCTTATTTTGATAAATCACTTTCAGAGTTTTATTTCCCCTTAGTGTTTCAACAGGCGTGTGATATACCAAGCAAATCACACACTGAGGTGTTACCTCTAGAATAACGAGTAAGCCATTGCTTTTACTAATGCCAAACAAGGAACTAATATTAATTTCTCCCGCTAAAAGTGGAAGGGACAGGATTTTTGACTGCTTCCAAGGTGTAGATTTTAGCAAATGTCCGCGTTCATCCTTTGTGGAGCAAGGAACCCTCAGTGACCCACTTCTCCTCTGGTGAGACACTGCCATTGGAATTGTGTTGGAAGCGTGGTCTGTATCACACGTGGGCTTCAGTGGATCTGTGCTAATCTTACCAGCGCTAGACAAATTCATCCATTGGACAGGGAGATAAGGCAGAAGAGCGGGAGCACAATGGATACAATCTCAAGCAACCAGTAACTGTGCTGTGAGTGTTGTGCCACCTTTTTTGGCTGTATCACCTCTTCTACTGTATCAGGTCTACATCATAGGCTTTACATGGCATACCTGAGTATAAGACAGCATGTTTCTCCATGGCACAAAAGACCATACCTCCTTCCTAAATATTTGATAAGAAGCATACTTTGCAAGAAAAATCAGCTCTCAGGCACCATGGTGCTGTGAGGCAAAGGCAACATTATGTGAGGAAGAAAAAAAAGAAAACTCACTTCTCGAATGAGAGATGGCTCAGATGAGGAGCACTGTCAAACATCTCTGTCCTCACGAAACCCAGTGAGGGGGAGTCTTGACAGTTCAGCTCTTGGAGCCCAGGCATGGACTTGAAGAAGTCAGTGTTGAGGCTTTTTAATCGTGACATCTTTGTCAGGTGAAGTGATCTGAGGTTGGGCAAGTCTCTGGTCCACTCTGGTTCAACTGAAGCAGAAAAAAGATTTATACCTGTTGCCTAAATAGAGCATTCTTGTGGATTTCTGCCTAGAAAAATGTTTTGAATTCATTGAGGTATGAAATATCTCTGTAGTCTTCTGCAGCTATTCTCTTCAGGAAAGGAATAGAACAAAAATCAGTACACCAGTGTATAAACACCCATGCAATCACATTTTTGTAATACTACCTGCAGGTCATGCTGTCGCAGGACAGAGGAAAAGAAGGGAAGACAGAAGGGCAATAAAGCTGATAAGAGATATGGAATAGCTTTCCTGTTAGGTGAGATTAAATGTACAAGGACTTCTCTGCTCAGAGAAGTGGTGGGTAGGGGTTGATCAGAGAGATCAACAAAGTCCTGACTGGTGTGAGAGGGGCAGATAATATCTGATTTCTCCTAGCACAGGAAGAAGAGCCGAGAGGCATAAAACTGAAAGAATAGGTCTTACACAAAACTGCCTTTCCATCCCATGACTCAGTTGTGTAAGTCACTACCACAAGAGGGATTAGGCAAACTCATGGAGGAAATTTGGTGGTGTGTCTGTTAAATGTGAGCTGAGGTGAAACCTCTAGCTCAAGGAGTCCCTAAGTCCTGGCTCTGACCCAGGAAGAGGGCAGCTGGGCAAAGCATCTAACATCTGTCCACCTCAGTTATAAACTGAGACTGGCAGGGAAGCAGACAAAAGAAAAAATTACACTGTAAATTGCTCAGGGCAGGGATTGTCTCGCTGTGTGGAAGAATTTGGCCAGTTGCGGTTGACACAAAAAGCCTCTCTCTGTGCCACTTCAATACAGCGGTATAAAGCAGAGTGCAACTGTGGGGATAGACAAAGAAGGATTTCGGTAACATATCTGGAAAGAGAAATTCATTTCCTCCTGTGTGTCCTAAAGCTAATCTCAGGGCTGACAGTGGGATGACTGCCAATAGCAGACAGTGAAATTAGGATGGAGGTGGGTGACTGCAGTGGGACAAATAGTCCTGGTTCGTGGTGTCTAGTCTCTGCCCATCCTTTGGGAGGCTGGTCTGCCTAAGAGTTTCTCCCCCAGCAGTTACACGACCAGCTGGAGAGTGCCTTTCACACTTGGACCAGCTGTTTGCAGCTTTCAGCATGGGATGTTCCCCCCTCCATCCTGGGATCAGCCAGGACAGGAGCTATTGTCCCAGCAAAACTTCTGCTGCCCCTGACCTGACCAAGCCCCATGTCTACACCGGGAAATCCAGAAACTTACTTTTCTCAAGAAAGGTCCCACTCAGATCAAGCATGATGATGGTGTTTCCAGTTGTGTTCATGGCCTCACTGGGAGATGTGCTGATGGCAAAAGCAGACTCCCTAATTCCTCTGCTGTCATTCTGCCCAAGCAGCGTTGCAGAGAGGTTCAGGAACTGTAGTTGAGGGTAACAGGAAAAAGCCAGCGGCTGGATTTCAATCAGTGGATTTCCAGCCAGGGACAACCACCTCAAGTTAGGTAGGGCAGAGCTGTGGCATGATGGCACAGATGACAGTTTATTAAAGCTTAAGTCCAGGGAGAGGAGACTGCTGAGTACTTCAGGTCCCCATCTAACTGACCGGAGAGGGTTCTGCCGCAGCGAGAGGGTGTGCAGGTGTGGGAGGTTTGCTATCTCCGTGCCGTTCACCTCTTCTAAGAGGTTGTTGCTGAGATCCAAGGTCTCCAGGGCCTCCGGTAGGCAGATGGGGAAAGCTGTCAGGCTGCTGTTGGTCAGCTGCAGGGTGATCCATGTCGCATTCTTTCGATCCTCACAGGACATGCTAGTGAGATTAACATTCTCCCAAGAGTCTTCCTGAGCCAGCTGGAAAAAGGTGGTGACATCCCTGGATGCTGCTGGCTCGGCTCTGCTCACCCGGCTGGACGCTGTGTTCCCCACCAGCAGGGAGAGGACGAGCAAGGGTGAAAACATCCTCCTAAGCGGCTTGGAATTAACTTGCAAGATCTGTTTGGGTTTTGTTTCAGGGAGGGGAAAACAAACCATCAGCATTAAGAGCTAAATTAAAATCCCTCCAGGCAGCTACAAGCTATTTAAGTGTGAAACATTTGTAAGTCCTTTCCTACTGCATCCAGACAGCGAAGTGATAATTAATGTCTCTTCTGTAATTAAACCTAAGTAAACATGAACCCTCGGGGACAGAAGTACTGTGCGGTCTAAGTGTACCTACAGTTTTCCATGCAGAAAGCAACCAAGTTGTATCACGTGTCTGGTTCCCACACCAGTACCCCCAGTACCAGTCTGGCACCCAGAACAGCCACAGCGCAGAAGGTGGGCTCCCCAGCAGCACTGGGGGATGAGGGAGTGCCAGTGCTGCTCCTGGATAAAAACACCAGTCGGTACTATACTGGACAAGCTGCAGGAGAGGGCTATTGCCATGTTACGAGACTTGACTTCTATATATGACTATATATTGCTCTCTACTGGTTTGTTTTGCTGCATAGTGCCCAGTTTGGCCAGCCCAGTGGGAAGAATTATCTAATGGGGTGATACCTGAACTTGGGTGTGACTGTAGCAAGGGATTTTTTCTGTGAGGTTGTATGTACAAAGCAAATGTATGGATCCAAAGGCAGGGGAGGGTTTGTCAGAATTAAAGGACATATGAGCCCAAGCTGGGCTGAGTTGCAATGGGGTGGGCAGGCAGAAGTGTTGTTAGGATAAAAGCAGGTTAGGAAGGACTTTCCTTCCCTTAGCAGAAGTTGAAACAGCAAAACCCTGCAGCTTGTGTGGGCTCTGCCAGGGCAGTTCTGCCCCGTTCTGAGTGACAGCCATGATGGGGACCCCAAAGGCACTGTGAGACTCACCCTCCTCCTCCACTCCTGACTGGCTGGCAGCACCCTGGAGCCCCTCTGCCAGTGGGGCCCTGCTGCAGGTGGGTGCTGCAGACCTGCCGCGCAGCCCGACTGCTGGCGAAAGGACATACTGAAGGATGCAGCTTCTGAACCACTTCTTGGTGAAAGTGGTCAGAAACTAAGAGTATGCTCCTGGATCAGGGCCCAAAAGGCCTGGGTACCAAGAAGCACCTTATTCAGTGTTACAGTTCCCTCTGTGCTCCCTCCTCATCCCACCCCAGCTTTGCCTTTGTTATTTTTTTTTTAAAAAAGGGTCCTAAGTGACTTGTCCAGGGCTGCGCAGGTAATCTGTGTCACAGGAGGGAATTAACCACAGCCCAACACTAGCGCTTTTCTTACTGAGCTGTCTTTTGTGCTGCCAGGCATTGTGCTCGTTCCTCATCCAAAAATATATTACAGTATAGGGGGGTGGCTGAAGCCCCATGTAGTACGAAATATCTCAGACTTACTTCAAACCTTAACAGCTATTTGCTATTCCCTGAATGTTGCCAGGTCTTGCCCAGACTGTCATCTGTTGCTGGTTTGAAGTAGGGACCAGCAAAATAGTATATTTGACCAGCAAAATAATATATTTTGGTTGCCTGTGTCCTTTTCATCATCTGGAACTGTGCAAGCACCAAACAGCCTCAGGGTTTCTTGGTCACCGAAGCAGCTGAATTCCCTGCACCATCAGCACATGGCAGGGAGAGGATGGGAGGAACTGGACTGCTGGATGCCGATTTTAGATTTCATCTTAGTCCCTGCCTCTAAACCGCATCCGCTTGCACGTACCTGTCCAGACGTCCTGATGCCTCGTGCCTCTGCTCTGCGTGGCTCCGATTGCCTGGCCTTGATTTTATACACTTCGGTGACTCAGCCGAGAGCGTGAAATGCCTCTTCTCTGTTCCCAGCTTTCCCTGCTCATGGCTCTGCCCACAAGCGCAGGCGAGGTTTGTTCCAGGCTGCTCCCCCGCATCCAGCTTCCCCCTGCCTAGAGGGGGTGGCTCCAGGCAGCTCTCCCGCTCCCTTGGCCCTGGAGTCGGTGGGTGGGAGGGCTCTTGTTTCCCAACGCTCAGGCAGGGCTGCTCCGTCCCTCTCTGGCTACGCAGAGGGGGGTAAAGGGAAGAGATCAGTGTCAGTAGTCTCAGCTCTCACGTCTTCCACTGACAGGGGGGAAGGGAGAGGAATGATTGTGTTTCTTTGCTGACAGATCAGAGTGATGTAAAGCTAAGGCTTGCTCTGCTGACATGGGCTTTGGTTGCTCTCTAGGTGCCAATAAAAGGATTCAAGTGTTTATAGTTCTCTCTTGAGATTCTTACACTTGGGAGTAAGTCCTGGAAATGCTCACATAGGACAAAGGACTTTTCTAAGGAGGCCCTTGGGAAATGTCGCAAGTGAAACTCACCTGCTGCTCACACAGAGAGGAATTCTCTCAGCCTATGGAGAGGGCCTATGGCATCTCACACAGTATGTGATGGACTTGGCAGGCCTCTTCCGATCCTGCTGTGCGTGGGTTGTGTTCTCTGTTCTGCATCTGCTGTACTGCATGGCTTGGGAGAATTCCTTTCCTGCTACTTCTCTCATCCTTTGCTGGATATGTAAGAGTGACTATGCAAAACATCTCCCACCAAGGGACCTGCCCTGAGTTGGGTTTCTTAGCATTCTCACAATTCAAATAATAATTAGTCTGGTCAAGAGCTGAGAGTCAAGCCAGGGAACTGAAGAGGGGTGAGTTGATAGAGATTCTTCCAATGTAAAAGCAAAAGGGTGGTTATTCAGTTGCTACTATAAGACAATTAATGACTAAATTTTCCAGGGACAACATAGTCAGTGCTTTTCATTTATCAGGACAACAAAACATGACATGAAGGCAACACAGACCTGTATGCTTTAGTGCTAAAGTGGAGATAGAGGTCTTAGTTTCCCAAAAACCTTGAGTCTGCATGTACGCAGGCAGGCGACCTTATCTATTGATGGTGCCATTCATTATCTGCATGGGGAGGGAGCCTTGATAAACACCAGAACATCCACAGAACAAGATACTGTCTTTTAGTGGACTCTCTGGAGCTATTGCAGTTCCCTTGGAGGCTGAGATGTACATACTGTTCCCGTGTGGAATGGCTCTAAGGCAAGACAAATAGTTCCCTAAATGAGGGGCTAATCCCACAGATTAACCCCGGTGGAGCAGCTCTCAGGCCTGGGCTGAGGGCAAGTGTGCAGGCTGGGCACGTGCATACTAACAGGTTCCTTCAGAGATCTGTGCTCTCTTAGGTTCAAAGGGCAAATTGGAGCAGGTTAAAAAAATCCAAAGAATCTGGTATAATAGGAGGAAAGTTCAGCTCCAGCCAGGCCGCTGGAAACCTTGCCTTCCCTCTGGCTTTGCAGACCTGATGGCTGCAAAGCTCCTCTTTGAGAAACTGGGGAGCAGGGAGTTGGCCCCTCTTTGCCTTGAGCTATGCAATATTAAGACAAAACACTTTTAAGTGTTGTGTTTCTGCGGTTAGCTCAGTATTTACAGACAGTGAATTTTCATTGGTTGTTTTATTGTTTTTAATCTCTTAAAAAACTACTTCATGAAACCTGGTGAGCCAAATGCTGGCTCACCTTTAACGTGTTCAACCTCACTGCCTTACAGCCTTACTGACTTCATTTTGGAGACTCAAGCAGCCTTGTAAGGCTGGAAAAGCAGCCCAGCAAGTGGGCCACTCATTTCAGTGAAGGTGGAAGAGAGGTGGAGTCCTTGCCCAGAGCTGCTTGATTTCTGAGTGATATTAGAGAACCTCTCGCAAGAAGCAGAGCACCTGTGGAAAATCAGCTTTTGTTATTTTTATTTTCCACCTTTGTTTTCTGCTTTTTGGATGCCCAGGTTTTGCGGCAGGCGTTGTATTTTCTCAGCTCTTTGCCTAGCTGCAAGCGCTAATCCTCTGGAATATTACTGCTACGGTACTACATCTCCAACAGCTGCCCAGATATTGGTGAAGGTTTTCGAGGCCAGAGAGCAGCCCTCTCTCACCAGTTTCTTTGAAATCTTGAAAGCAGGCAGAGATTTCCCCTTCGTGAGTCACTTTGGCCTGTTCTTATGCTGCTGTGTTTCTTCAGGTTATTATCCTCCTTTTTTCTACTTTTCTAAGAGTTTCAGTGGCAACCTGGGGGAACCTTTAGTAAAGGCAGGCATTTTTGACGCCCTTTTCACATGGATGATGCAGAAAGAGCTGAACCAGACACCCCCTCCCAGGGGCTGATTCAGTGCAGCACAAAACCCCTCTGCCTGCAGGAATGCTAGGGATGAGCCCTGCATTCCTTAGTGACACCAAGATAAGTGGAGCATGGTGAGAGCAGGAGAAGGCGAGGATGGTACCAGGCTGTAAAGTTTGAGATGAGTGTTTCTCACTGGCCGTGGTCCAAGTGATGGTTAAGAATGAAAATATCCTGAAACGATCTGATCTGGAGAATGGCTTTCAAAGCCAACAAAAGAAAAGAAGCATTTTGCAGGTCAGTCCACAGAGCAAGCACAAAGCAAGACATTTCCTACAGAGAACAGGGAGGGAATGCAAGAGCAGGATTATTTAGCCTGAGGTTTCAGAAAACTACAGGGTGTGTGTGTGTTGTCCACTGCAGTAACGCATGCTGAAGGCAGCGGTGAAATCCCCTTTGGAATTTGTTGTGAGTAAGAACAGACACCAGCTATCTGACATGAGTAGTGTTTTACCCTGAGCTGACTTTGGTTTAATTAAGCACGATGTACAGGATAGGATTGCAGCTGAGCTGAGGTAGAAGTTTTCTAAAGGTTTTTGTTTTCATCTAAACAACATTCCTATCCAGGATTTTGTCTGCATTGTGAAATTTCAGGGCAGATGCCCTTGTTCTGCTTTCACTCTCTCAGTGAAACATCTCACACATCTGGCATTGTGCAATTAACAGCTTCGTTACTATAGCCCCCTGAGCCTATGGTCTTTAACCCTACGTATAAATCAGGCGGTGAAAATAAGCGAAAGCCAAGTCTAATCAGGTTGTTGCATGAGTAAGGGAGGGTGTGGTTCCCCGTGTGTATTGAGGGGAACATCTGGAATCTGGCTGGGACATGCTCGTGACACAGGGTGGGATGAAGGATGACTCGATGCTGTGGCAGGCTCTGAGCTGGGCTGGTTGCGGGCGCCAGGCTGAACAGGCTGGTGCAGGCCTCCTCTCAGGAGCTGCTGACTGTATCCAGCTGGGAATTATGGAGGTGCAGCAGTGGCCTGGGTCATGCCTTCCTGCTCCGACCAGCCCAGGGGCTGCTTGTAGGATGCAGAGCTACAGTCACATGCAGCTGGATAGAAACAGATTCCTTTCCTACGTGTTCCATACCTATCATGGAAAAGCCTTGCAAGGTGAGTGGAGCAAGGAAAGACAGCTGATGAACTAAAGAGACACGGAGAGAGGACAGCAGCAAGGGATTGTTCCTGTAAAGCTACAGTGTGAAAGGGTGGGGCGTACAGCCTGCCTGGATGAGCTGGCAGAGCTCCTCCTTGCCGAGCAGCAGCAGTCTTTACTCGAAAGGCAGTGACACATGGAGCGAGACTGGGGGAGGGGCAGGAAAGAAAACGGAAATGTTTGATAGTTTCTCTGAAATCCAGCCCAGACAACTTGGGCTGCAAACAGGCGTGTTTACTTAGCAGTAAAATGAGCCACACGCTCTTCTAAGAACGATGTTCAAAGTTCCTTTGTCTCTGCATTCGTATGTTCATATCATGTAGACAACAGGTGGCACCTACAGGCTTCCACTGCAGTCGAGGGACAGGCTGTGCTCTGAGAGCGGCCACCGTGGGGCTGCGCTTCCCAGTGAGCAATTCACAGGAGCCTGTCGTGGCCAAGCGAGGGGCTCCAGCGCAGGCATGGCCACCATCCTGGCAGCTAAGCCTAAGGGGAGGCCGAGGCTGGAAGGCAGCTGGCTGTGGAAGAAGTGCTGGCACTAGGGTTCACATTCAGCCCTGCCATGGCACCCTTGGCAGGTTTTAAATTACTGCAAAGGTGTGGGCTTGGACTATCTGTTACAGGTGGTGCTCACACTCCTGAGGAAAATACAAGTGTCAAGCAAGTGAGAAGTGGGTAAGTCCTCAGCTGAAGGAAAACTGAATGGTCCCTCAGCCCCTCTGTAAAAGGGCTGAGGAAGGTCTGGGAAGCAGGCTGTCGGCTGGCTTTTCTGCAAAATGTAGAGCTATAGTTTGGCTAAACTGGCACAAATTGGGAGTGATTCCACTACAGCCTAGTGACAGGTGCTGGAGAAAAGCAGAGGACATCAGCAATATCCAGTCCCAGTGACGTTTACAAATTATGCAGTGATTTGTGCAACACCTTTTGGTGACATGACACCACCTGTCCATTGTATTTCTTTAGATACGTGAAACCAGTTTTGGTTTCTCCAGCAGTTTCATGAATCCTCTTAGCTTCGTTCTCTCCTTGCTTTACTGATTACTTTGCACTGTAGGGTAGAACCAAATTTCTTTCAACTCGGTGGACGTGTGTGGCTCCCTGCAGCATGCAGAGCTGGCTGCTACTGATCTCGTTCCTCAAGTGCAGCATCACCGAGTCATCTCTGCATCACATAAGTGAGATCATTTCTACAGGCCTTTCAGCTCCTAACTCAAGAACAAGTTTAGTTTAGTTAGACATCACAGTGAACCAGAGTAATGGGGACAGAAAATAGAAAGGCCTACACTCAGAGGCCTTTTTAACAAGCAAACACTTGAAAATAGTACCTAAAGCATTTTTTTTCAACCTGGTAATTAACAAAGTTCCTCAAAAGATCAGTGTTTTGAATCCAGTTTTTTCAAGATTAGTGCTTTACTTTAGGTGTCTCTGGCTTTAAGGGAACTACTTAAGTGGATGAAGGTAGATATGGCTGCTACATTTTTGAACAACTGTGTACTACTACGTGGGTTGTGATAGCTCAGGACTTTGGAACACTGATGGAATGTTTTCTGTTCCCAGTGCAAGTGTTAGACAAGTAATGTAGCTTTAAAATATGTATTTATTCAGCTTTAGTTCTGTTAAGTGCTGGCCTTTTAACAATAGCCAGTTTAACAGTGGGAGTTGCATGGCTGTAACAGAAAATTTGCTGTACAGTATCCTCAAGTTACTTGTTCTGGATGCTTGAACAGATTGTTGCAATTAAAAATACTAGATTCAAAAATGCCCAGTGGCTAGACACTGTTCTTTTAAAAACTTCTAGCTGTACAAAAGGAAAACAAAGACGACTTCATTTTCCTAGTGCTGGTGATGGAGTTGCCATACTGCATCCAGTGACCTCAGCTTCAATATTTAACAAAAACTGTAAACAGTCCAGTCATATTACAAGATGGATAGACATGTACAATATTTATTAGCCAGCAATTAACAATCGGAGAGATTTTTGTTTAATCTCTGGTCTTCTTAGCTGTGAGCAGAAGCAGGCGGAGGGGAGAGAGTTTACTTGGCCTCATTCCTGACCTCCAGTTAATTTATGGAACAGATCTTCATCCAGTGTTTCATTCTGGTCTTTGGAACGGGTTGACAAGAAGATGTAGCCCCCAATATACTCATGGATGATTTTGCAGTCTGCGCTCAGACATGTGAAAGCGATAGATACGTTCTGATCAAACTCGATTGCAACCTAAATAAAATGCATATGGCAAAATCAGGAACAGAGATAAGCTGCAGCCAGGAAAAAAGAACATATGTGAGAGCACAGCTGGATCAGAAATACCATGACAAAGCAGTACCTGTCCCTCCTAACCAAGATTTCTGGGTCTACCGGATTGACAGGGTTTGGCTGCTTGTTTCTCAATTTTCTGCTATGGCAGGGCCCTCTTGTGGTCAAAATATTTTTGCTTGTTCAGGCAGGCCACAAAAACACGCTTTCAACTAGATTTTTTTCTAATGGCATATAAAGTGAACACTGAGAAGAGCAGGAATGGCACTCCTGACTCTTTATACACTTAACCAGTAATGTTTAACACTGCCATAGTTATGTGCTGACCTTAAATTTGCTTTTGATGTTCAGGTTTTGACTTCCAACGACCGTCAGCTCTAAAATCCACCAACCTGAGCTTAGTTGCTACCTGTGGATTCTGCCTTTTTTTGAGAGGGATTTAAAGCAAACCCAGCAGCTTTTCCCAGAATTACAGGCTCTGGCACAGGGAGTACTGCAGGAGAGCAATAGGGATTGTACCTGATCTCTCCTAGCTCCTGCAGATGGATGCAGAAAACTGTAAGCAGGAACAGTTGCCAGGCTGCTTGAGTTTACATCAGGTTATGCTAGTTCCACCCTAGAAATCTACAATTTACAGAACTGGCTTCAAGCTTTCAAACCCAAGTTCTCCAGTGGACTGCTGGGCATCAGCTGGCTGCGCTGGGCAGCCGTCATCGGGGTCAGGACCACCCCAGTATAAATCATACTACAGAGCTTCTTGGGACTGCGTATTGACAGAGAGAAGCTTGCATTGTGGCCCTGCAATCTCATTTTGGGATTTGAAAGACAAACTGGGTTCCTGTATACTCAGTCTGTAATAGACCGAATCACCACAATTTAGAGGGTGATGCATGAGTTAGAAGATTATACACAGAGTTAAAATTAGATTTTTGCTGACAGAGCAGTAAACATAATGGATTGGAATTTACCTTTGAGACACTGTATTTCATTCCATCAAAATTAAGGACAACTTACAAAGAATAAGCTTGGTAGGAACCTTTAAAATTGGAGATCTTTTTAGTTTCTGATTTTTGACTACAGACTCCATTAAGAAAAATTTTAGACTGCTTGTTCAATAACATGTCACAACACGTTCAAACTCTTTTCACTGAAGTTTAAAAAGATTTTCTGAAACATCCTCCAGCGTCTGAAATGCAGTGACTGAAAGCAGAGAGCTGTTCCAGTTTTACCTGGCGTATTTCCCAGTTCACATTCCACTGCTTCATGTTGGAGAACCTCCATGTTGTGATAGGATCTCCTGTGGCTATATCTATTCGTATCAGCCTGTTATAGGACACCCCAAGCACATCATCCTTTTTGCTTCCTTTAAACCTGAAAAAAACCCAAAACCTTTGAGCAGATCTGGTTTGAAATGATTTCTGTCTAGAGAAACATTTCACCTGCCCTCCTCTGAAAGTGCAAAAAATATGGGAAAAGTCACAGCAGCCTGGCATTGAGGAGAGTTGGACCCTTATTAGAACGTTATTTGTTAATAAAGCTAAAATGTAGGCTGGTGAACTATGGTGTAAGATGGAAAATAATCAGGCTAGATCTGGTAGATCTGGCTGAAATCTTTCCAATTCATTGTTTTCCACTGAAAATTACTGTTCTGCCAAAATGCATGAATTTAATTATATTTTTACTGGAAAATTATCAACAATAATTTTCCTTGCTTCATTTCACTAATGTTTTAACATGTTCTAGTTATGTTCACCTAAATTATACAAGCATACCAAAATAGATTTAAAAGATACTTTATATTATGTATCATCATTAGCTTATCAAAACAACTGTTAGCAATATATGCATGTTTCTGAGTATAAATCACATTACAAAAATACTGAGATATTTCAACTTTCTTCTGATTAGAGACGAAAAATAAATACAAAAGTATCAGAACTATCTGGGGGACAGAAATTTCTGAGTTGGGAATAGCTAGGAAAAGATTACTCCAGTGAAGAAACCACCTTCCTCTACCTTAATTCTGAAAGCTGCAAGAAATATCATCCGTCTGCTGTTAATATTTTTGATCCTGTTTCTGAACCTTCTCTCCTTAGATGAAACTGGCCCTTAGGGAAAAAATGTGACCTGGACCACAATTTGTGCCTTAACGCCCCCACTGAGATACTGCCCATTAGCTTGCAGAAATTCATCACAAGATGTTTTGCTTACACTCCAAAATGCAGTTTAGATGTTGGGTTTGTTTGTTTAACAGAATTAGTGGTGACAGATGGGGCAAAACACCTTTATCTGTTAGTAAATTAAACGGTGATGGGGAACATTCCCAGGCACCAAACTCATGTTCTGTTCAGTTGCTAGAAGAGTCCCAGACAGTCTTCTGGCTGCAGCTAAGCAGCGCTCTCTCAAATGATTCCCTGGTACAGCTCAGGAACTGGAACATCCAAGGACCAACACGATCTGGTAGGTCACACGAGGCTACTGGGTTTTGGGAAGTCAGAGTGTTTCATAGTAGAGATGGGGCTGTCCTATGCCAGCCGGCTGCCATGCCAGAAAATGTTTCCCAGCTGGTTCAATTTATACTACAGATGATTCCTAACTAGCCCCGGAAGAGGTGTTAAGCACAAATTAAGAATGGTGCCTCCAAGTATGGTTGTGTCAGTACTTTTCAGATTTTTGGTATTTTGTCAAGAGAAAAGACTGCAGGTCAGAACCTTGTCATATTCAAGGTAAGTGGCCAGGGAAACTTGTGAACGCAACAGGACCTTTCTTGTGCTGACTGCTCTTGCATATTAACCTAAAAAAAAGGGTAATTTCCCATTTTATTAATGAAATGCCAAAGAAATTAGCATTTTATCATATTCCAACGAGCAAGAGTCAGAGCAAACAAATATCCTGCAAACCCGAGAACACCAACAAGACATGCATTTTTTACATCTTGTTCAGTTTATGTCAATAATGGTTTAATCTTAGTGATGTTACTTCAGGCAAAACTTGACAGGTCTGTATGAAGGCAGACATATAGGTGACTCCGGGAACGGGGTTACTGAGTGCTACTGCTATAGAAAAAAACCCCAGCAGTATGGAAGTTACTAGAATTAAAAGAGGTCTGTGTGTGGAATGTTTCCAGAGCAGGGAGTCAAAAAACTTCCTGCAGATCACTAAGCGTGAACATGTTATGGCAGCTTGACATCGGTGTAACAGTGTGCTTACCTTACAACGTAGTAGGATAAGCCAAACTCAGGCAGGGACTGCCACGCTTGAATAAAACGCAGCTTGGCCTCCACTAGTGGCATGTGGGATACATTTTGGTGGGCTTCCAGAATACGAGCAACCAGCTGGGAATCACAGGATGAGAGAAAGGTTTCAGTTGACTGGAGAACAAAAATACCCTTGGCTTTCACTAAATCAAACATCATTAGCTCTGATGCCATGTTCAGACACTCGGACATCACTGTTCATGCACTGTACAGCAAAGAGCACTTGGGGACGGATCCTGAACTAAAAGGGCAGAACAGTGCAGCAAGGACTCAGGTCCAGGCTTGTGCTGCACTGGGTCTAGCTCCAGCATACTGCTGTGGAGACTGTGTCCTCAGGCTGAACTCTTTCACAGCAGAAACAGTGGGCAAGGAATTAGGTGGGGAGGAAGGAGAGGCACACAGGCCAAGAGGACAGGAAGACACTGTTGTTTAAGATGCAGGCAGTAACTTCCCGTCCTTAAAACCCCTCCTTTCTTACTCTAAAGAGACTTTCAGGGACAGCGTTACCAGGAGGAGAACATGCTGAGTGACTTAGGAGGCGGTGTGGAGGTAGGAGTACTTAGAAGAAGTGCTGAGACACCTGTCCCTGTGTTCAGTTTAAAGAAAAGGCCTCTTGCAAAGGGACAAACGAGTACTGCACGGTGATTCTACTGTATGGTTTCCAGCCTCACCCCTAAGCAATCATTGGAACCACCCATACCCAACCATCGAGCCATGCTCAGGATACCTGCTTGGGCTTGTATTTTTTGGTGTAACGTAGTGAGACGAAGCATTCTGGTTTCATATCTATGCTTTCTGGATCAGAGACAGCTTGGGGAGACATGGTCCAGTTCTTCATCTTTAGAAATGAAAGGATCTTGTGGACCTCAGGATGGTAAGAGCTATCGGCCATTGTTTTGCCTTTTGAGGCTAAAACGCAAGCAGCCATCCACCGGGCGTACTGATTCTCCTGCAACAAAGACAACTGTTGGATGTTTTTGCACAAACCATTTATGAAGATGGCTACTGCTCATGTGTCTTTCACTGCGCAATAAAACCGCTCTGGAGTCATTCTGCTTAATTTGCGGGGATGTGTAGTTACCATAGTACTGTTGTTCTTCCCTGACTGGGCTTGTTCCACTTACAGGACTGCCTTTGCAGAATAGTTTGATTTAAAATTTTCAAAGAAATCTAGTACTTTGGAATACATTCTCTTGGAAATTTTATTGCACGACCATTTTCCACCTAATGAATGTTTTCACACAATTTGGATTGATACACTGCAATATGAATGAAATAAACTGAAACTGAAAATTATTCTAAGATCCTTATCACACTACCCTCACCTGAATGGGGAGAGTTCTAATTAATAAAAAATAAAAGAACAAACCCCAAACCTCAGGTCTCTGAAAACACAGGAACAAAATACTGTAACTTCTTTTTACTTTTTTGGTACTTTGGTCTTTTTTTTCTTTCCAGCAGCTTTACTTGGAAACTGATCATAAACACAGAACCATTGTCCTTTTGTCCCCTCGACCATTAAGACTGATCACCATGTAATTCTTAAATTTTACTAAACATGTTGATAATAAACTCTCTGCAGCATCCTTATTTTTCTAATCAAATTCTAGAACAGGGCAATGGGTCTTCTAGACAATCTGCCAATCAGTCTGATATGCAGACTTTTCCTTGTCTTATTACTCACGTTATCGCATCTTAAGTATACTTCATTCATGCCATCAGCAACAGGAATTAGTAATTTGATTCCAAACTTCTTCGCTGCAACATTTACATCTGGTACAACTTCACATCCTAGGTCACAGAGAATCAGAAATAAATTAATTTATTTAGTTACTACATCACTAACTTTAAGTATTGATTAATAATACAGAACAGTACTTAATGGTTGTTTTCCTTTGAGATCAAGGGCCAAGACTTTCGAAGCTTAGGCCTGGTGAAAAGTTTCTGTTCTAATTCACTGCCTGGTCTGGCTTGCCAGGGTGATGAACGCTCAGACAGCATGTTAGTCAAAACGGAAAAGAAAGGATGCAAGTGCTCTCAAAATGTCAGCCTGATCTTAGGAAATGCTGAACACTTGAAATGGAGAGGAACTGATGAGATGGGCACTTCTGGAAATGTTCCCCTAAGTGACTTGAAAGCCTGGACTGTATTTTCAGAAGCAACTTAGTACTGACAATGGGATGCAGCTGACATCTACAACAGAGCTAGCCAGTTGAGGGATCCCAGAGAACTCTAGGAACCTGGTATTTCATGCTGATGGTGCTATTACAGGACTTCTGCATTCAGCTGGAGTCAAGGATGCCTACAGTTCCCCCTTGTGTCAAGGGACACCAAGGCTGTGGGCTATCTGGTGAGGTTCCAGCCACCCTGGCTAGTTTTACCATGCATTTATCTGACCTACTGAGGATATGCAGATTGGTATGCAGAGCCATTTGTTCACAGGGATCAATCTTCTTTCTATTTCAAAGGTTTCTTCTAGGATGAATCCTGGGCATCACTGGTTCCCTGACGCTGAACAAATGATGTCCCTGCAGGAGCAGATGTAGATGGAGGCTATATATGGTGCTGGTGTTTGCCATGTGTACACCTGGGGTTTCTCTTCCAGAAGTATCTAAAGCTGCTTGTAGCTATGGAAATCCCCATGCATGTTACAAACAAGGCCCAGGGAAGGTCTTGGAGCTGTCCTTGCACAGCAGTATATAGGTGCAGCCTATGGCATTCCTGTCCACTGCATCATCCGTCATCCTCTACTACCAGTGTGCATTTGGCAAGGACAGAGGCGAGTACTACCATTTAACACAGAGCAAAAATATTTGGAAATAAAAGCGTCACACAGATCACATTCTCTATCTGACTCATCTTTAAGTGAATTCAACAGTACATGGCATTTTACAAGCCAGGCCCAGATGATGTGGGTTTGGGCTAAGCTATTGAATCCTTCTTGTTTAGATCTCTTCTGTAGATGCAGTCTGCATGCTTTATGAGTCTCGATAACTGAAACAGTTCCAAGACTAAATGCTAATGTGCTTGCCTTCCTGAGTGTTGCAGGGATTTTTTGATTTATTCAGTTCATGAATGCAATAGAAAAAGGAAAAAAAAGAAAAGAAAATTCCTACCTTTTAGGTTTAGTTTCTCAATAGGTTCTCCCTGTGCAGATTCCTTGTTTTTAAAATAAGATACTGAAGTGTCTTTAAAGACAAACCAATATGGTTTGATAGCTTTGAGTGACAGCTTCCTGGGCCTAAAAGAAAAAAAGAAATCACATTTATTTATATTGAAACGTACAAATTTCTAAGTCACTCACAGATATTACTGTGGATCTCACATTGCTTTGAGGTCATACACGTGGCTTCAGCTGGGTTACTCATACTGGTGTCAATGGTGAGGGGGCAAACACCTGGAACCAGCATTGTACCTACCCAAGCTGTCCTGGTATGGACATGGTTTTATTCTATATTAATTATTCTCCATTATTCACAGATTCTAGCTGAATCCCATCTATGATTTCTCTCAGGTTTTTTTCTTTCTAGTCTCTGTGGTTTTTCTTACTTTTTTCCCCCTTACATTCCTAATCAAAGCCATTCCCTTCTAACAGACCAGTTCTGTTTTTTGCATGAATTCAGTAATGCTACCGTAACCTGCTGCTTTGTTTACATGCACTGGAATTAGCTTCGGTTTTTCATAGTTCCTGATCTAGAAGATTTGCACCCATAAAACAAACTTGTATTCATTAAATTGTACAGGAGTAGAGATCATCTTTTTGGCTTTATCTGAATAGTATCTAACACAATGAATTTCTATTCCTTCACTAAGTTTATGGAGCTTCTGTAGCAGTCCAAGACAAGGTAAGTTTAAACCATCTTCCACTAGGGCAGTGTTAATCCAGCTCCTCACACCTATATATAGATGGATATAATACTAATTTTAATTATTTTACTTCATTTCAATACTTCGCTAATGCAAACTGATTTCCTTCATGGAGTAAATTTTAAAATATCTATTTGGAACTGAAGATTAACCAAGAGGTACTAATGGCTAAACATAATCGTTGTGCCAGACCTACCTGTCTTCAGTAAGAGATAAAAATTGTAATTAATTCTAAGAATATGCTAACAAAGCCACAGGGAGGGGGCAGGATAAAACAGGATAAAATCCCAGATTCAATATATTTCAGGAGAGAAAACCAGAGGTATTAGCACTATTTCAGTAGAGAAATACTTCCCAGTTAGCTACAAAGGTCAAGAATGAAGTCAAAAAGAAGAAAAAAGGAAAAAAATTCCACTATTTAGTACTTTAAATCTAAGATGTTGGTACAAAGAATATACAGCTGGCTGGAAAACAGTGATTTATTATATCCACTCTTGCCTTCTCCAGAGCCTTTCTAGAAATCCCAGTGTAGAAACCTTTCTAAGAAATGGTGATCTTATGTTTAAATTATAGAAGTAACTTGGATTTTCAAAACTGCCAAATATGTTGGCTTTTAGTTTTCCAAGTGACAGTTTACAGTGACATTCTTCAAAAATAAGGGACTATAATTTTTTTAGACTAAAAAAATTAAGTTGCTGAAAGCTTTTGTTGTTCTGCACAACACAACAATATGTTCTCCACATTGTTCTCCACAATGTTGTCTCCTCCCTGAAAGTAGTATTTACTAGTGTGCTAATGCGGTGCGTACTGTGAATAAATGTGAATAGAAGTTCACTGTATGAACAGTCAGCAGTATGACATGCAGAGATTTGCATTTAGGTTTACAATTAAGCAAATAACTATGGTAACAAAATGTGGGTGTACCTTTAAAGACATGTTTTACACCTTATCTAGTTTCTACAATGTCTTAGGTTTAGTAAGCGATTTATCATGTAGATAGGAAATTTTTCATGATGAAAAATAACTGCTGAATGCTTTTAGAAGCAAACAGTTCTACTACTGGGGAAAAATAAACAGTCCATTGTTAGAGGTGAGTAACTGACAGAACTTAAAAGGCTTAAATCCCCTTTCATCTTAAGCCACCTTAGTAATTTGAATGCCAAAATTCCTAATTGGAAATTAATAATTAACAATTCTTAAACATTAACAACAGATAACAAATTTTCAGGTGCAGTATTCAGTTCACTGACTACAAATAAGATTTTTCAATAGAATGACTCTGATAAGTATTCATGCAATAAACTTTCTCTCTCTAGAACATGAAGACTGTTTTGTAATAAAAGGCATTACAGACTTGAGGTCACTGCAGTCATTTAAATAACCGATAAATCAACGTATTACAGTGAGATCACAGAAACGCATTTTGATATTAGAAAAAAACCAGACCCCATGTTAAGTTAGAAAGGGGTAATTTTTTTGTTTCTTTTGTTTAATAAAACAAATAACTTCCTGGAGTTGCTTTTAGAAATTCTTCTCAGGGAGAGCCATTTTTTTTCCCTAGGTTTTCATTGGCAAAAACCAGTAAAATGTGATTGAAAACAAAATTGTAGACTCTTGTTTAGAGATTATGACTGATTAGTGCTAGGAAATATAAAGAGCCTGGTCTTTTAATAAGCATAAAGTATAGCTACCCCAGCACCCTAAAAGCTAGAAAGATTTGCTGAGAATCTTGCTCAGAAGCAGTGAGATAAAGATTTGAAGAGGATGATATTAGGTGAGTAAGACCTATCTGGTGTATTTGTTAATTTATAGCTGTAGGACCTACAGTTAGATTAGGATGAAAAACTAGAGAGATCTCTTGTACGGTTAAGCTTTTTGGTTTTAGTAACTCACCTAACTAGCCTGAGATAATCAGCAAGTTTCGGGATGTCTGTGATGTCCTCCTATCAGGAATAATTAGGAATTATTTTAGTACAATGCACTTTGTAATGGTCTGTTAAAAAACATAAGGAACCAGGCAGGCTCATCAGAGACAATGACATTTGACACAGTGAAAGCAATTCTGGGATCTGAAAGGACATACCAAAATGTTGCTTGCATTTCCACCTTCCAGTGTCACTTCCAGATTGGAGAGTGCAGCTTCTACTTCGTCTACTTCTGATTCACAGGTGAAATCTTGTGCCTCTGATGATAATGATAACTTGCTTATGTGATACTAAAATAAAACATCAATATATATATATATATAAAATCAATTAGCAACACACAATCATAGCATATGAAAACGGGCTATTTGGTCTTCTGGGTCTTGCACAATGTGTCAAATTCTGCAGCACAGAACCATGGTTTTTTTCACAAGGAAACAGGCACATCCACTATGATCTCCAGCGCAATTACTGGTAACAGTTTCCTATTTTAACTGACAGTGTTTGTATTTCTTCGCTGTATGATTGTCCCTGTTCTGTGGGGCTGACAGTGCTAATGTTTGCATCCCTAGTACTGTCAGCTGTAAGTGCCATCCACACCAGGTGGAAACTTCGCAGCAAGTTTCTGTGGTGTTCCGCAGTGGCAGGCCATGAATTTTTTGGCAGCTCTGTTTACATTTAAAAGGAAGGAGTTTATTATTAATAAACACTTGTGCCTTATTACCTACGGTAAGGGACTAAGCCACACTAGATGATGTTAAATTTCTATGTACTCCATAGTATCCCTACCTTCACATTGTGCTATAGGTTTTTTTCAGTCTGTTGTGAACGTATGTACTTACACATTAAATTTCTAGGAAGAATATGTGAAAGGGTGGCAGCTGGTACGGGAAGCAACACATCATACTAATCCCCTTCAGAACAGACTGGTATCAGAGTTATATCCTGGGTATGGTTTGCTTTAGATAGTGTTAGTAAATGGTTCCATAATTGTATGTGTCAGTTTGAATAATGGTGTGCTGGTACTGAATTTAGCTGTTTAGTTGATGGATGCTGCTTATTGTTTCTCACTCAAAGAGCAGACCCGCAATCCAAGCAGAGCTATTGGCCTGGGCTCTATCCTAGTCTTGTCCTAGCTTGTGTCTGTGTCTTGAGGAAACGGGTTTTGCAACTTGCATCAAGTACGTGCCTGTAATGCAGCGAAGATCAGCATTTCTTCCTCTGTGCAATCAATTTCTTCTAACAGGATGGCCCAACGGGCTTGTTCATATATTTGGTTTATTCGCACTGCATCATACTGTAGCAAAAAAGAACAACACTGGTCATTAATGACCATCAAGATATGGATTCATGATCTGCTGCAGATGATCTAATATTGGGCTGAAGCCATAACGGTTGTTTCTTTCCACCCCCCACCTCTGCCCTGCCATATGTTCCCATTCTATTACTAGCTGATGTGATTGTGTGTAGGGTCACAGTGGCTTGCTGATCCAACAGAAAATTAACTAGGAGTCCTTAGCTGAAGCAGAAGGGGAGATTAAGACATCCCTTTTTTGTGGTAGTAGCCCTTGGACTGGCTTAACCGAAATGTGAAACCACACTGTGATAGTGAAAATAATGTGACATGGCCGACACATGACATTCAACAGCTTACTACTGCCAAAAGACAGAAACTCTTATTCCTCACTTCCCCTCTTCTGCCCTTGGCTTTTTCAGTTCTGGCTTTATCTTTGAACTGGCTTGACATTTGTCAGTCAGCTCCTACTGCGAACTGCTTTAACTCACTATCCATTTTTCAGATAGTGATCGTTTCTTATTATCTTGGTTAATAAACTGAAGTGACTCACAGAAATATTCAAGCCCCAGAGCTGCTGAAATGTAGGCGATGGGAGGGTAAACCTTGGAGCGTGACCTCTCCCAAGAGTGGTGAGCTATGACGTTGCCTGAAGCTCGTTTGGGTTATTTCATCCTATGGCTCCATGGCTGCCTCTGGGGCAAAGAAGGGAAATCTTTGGGCTGCTGAGGTTGAGACAGGTACTAGAATTTTAGTGGGGATGGCATTTTACCGAAAACCAGGCCACTGGAACTAGAAAGTGCCCTTCTGTTTATCTGAGATGCCTGAAATGAAAGAGTTTTACAGAATTTACAGAAAACAACGTCAAGGCCAAATCCGCTAAAATTCACATTTGAACTCTTGTTGATTTACACTGGTCAATGATCGTGCTTTTATTTCACTAAATGTATTACCCAGGCTGTAAAAGCACTGGCTTAACACAACCACTGTGACTGCCTTTTAGTAGAAATGAAGGCAAACAAGAGGCAACTTGAGAAAAACATGTAAGTGACTTTTGAAGACCACGTCCTGTTTTCAAATGAGACTTAAACCCTTTTGCTGAACTTCCCAAAGGTATTTAATCACCCAGCCACATTGAAACAAATTTAAGTGCCTGAGCACTTCTGAGGGCTTCAGCCCAGAAAAATTGAATATTCAGCAAAGGGCAGCAGAACATAAATGTCATTTTTAAGTCCATTTTTTCAAAAATAGGGCTTATACCCATACATCATTTAAGATACTGTTGGTTTAGTTTTCCCCTTATTTTTTCTTGTTAAAAGAGAGGCAGAAATTAAACCAGCCCCTCTGGAAATCTGGATACTGTTTCTGGTGTTCTTCAGATATGATCTTTATACCTAAGATCTTATTTCAGGTGAGGAATGGTGGGTGATTCAGTGTCCAGAGGGGAAAAGTGCAGCGTTAGCTGAGGGGAAGAAGTTGAATATGATCTCTGAAGGGCCTGTAACAAATCTTAGCTAAAATTTGGTGTCCTTGTGCTGTATAGCTCTTTGACATGAAAGCAGGCAAACAATGAATAGCAATAAAAACAAAGCTCTTACTTTTGGATTCAAATCAAAGAAAGTGTAATATTTAAAGCGTAAAAGAAGTTGATCATCTTCCAGAATGCCTTGTTCCATAAGTGATCGAGATGAATCTAGCCAGCTGTGGAAGAAAACAACCCACAGATTCATCTGTACAGGAAAAACTATCACACCTGCAGAGCTCCAATGCAATTGTGAAACAAAAAGTGGGAACAAACAGCTCTAATTCCTGCAAGTCTGGGGAAAATTAACGTAACTCGAGAAGGCGAAACGTTCATACAGATTTCCAACTTTCACTGTATAAACACAGTACCTATAGTCTTCCTACTTTTTTCTCCAGTGCTGTTCAAAACATCAGAAGTAGATGCGAGAAGCTGAACATTAACTAGTTGTGGGGTGACCTATGCCAATAAGATCCTTTCTTCTTGATTTACAGAAACTGGAGGTTTATTTAAGCCAGGGCAAAAGTATGCCTGTAATATTTAGAACTCCCACTTTTCATTTCAGTATTTTCTGGGGTTTGATTCTACCTACTTCTGTTCTCCAGTGAAATCCAATGGAAATAAATATCCACGTCACTGTTAAATGCTCCACAGATCTAAAAATGACAATCTGTATTTTAATGCTAGAGAGACAATCCTCTCAAACACTTGCACCACCAAAACTCCTCGTGCTCTGTATTCTTCTGTGGTGTACAATAAACAATGTTTGCTTGTGTATAATTCAGTAAGTCACCTATTTGTAATGCTTTACTGAATTTATCCAGGTGTATTTCCACTGTCCATTTAAAGCCTTTAAAGCTTGCTATCCAAACTGTCCTTTAGCTGCTCCCACAGTGCTAAACTGGATTTGCCTTCATCTAGCAACAGAATTTAGTCCAGAACCTGCAACATTACATCAGTCATCACTTTAAAACAAAATTGCCTAACCAAGAATGTTGAATAAGGAAAAAAGATTAAAAAGAATAAGCATTTCTGAAACAAAACCTAGATCAAAGCATGTTTTCAAGTATCAATATAGCCATATATCATGGATTTGTTTTCAAATTCTGCTTTACACCTAAAAAAGCTGGATTAATGGTACCCTTGTTGAGCCAGCTAACAAAGATCTCAAAGAGAGGCATCTTACCCTGCATTGAGTTTGGCTTTGTCAGCTAAAGTCCGAGGCTGGTACATTTCTGCTAGTGTTTCTGGAGAACAGTTGAGATGACTGAAGGCGAGGATGCTGCAGTTCTGCTCAGTCAAGGGACTGTCACTGAACCAAGTAATTGTAGAAGAAGCTGGTGTCCCACTGATGGGATCATAAATGGGTGTCATGGTTTTACTATATAAACCTGGACTTCCTGCAAGTTAAGAGAGTAACGTATTATTCCAGGGAAAACTGCCTTCGGACGTAGGGAGTCTGCCACTGTCCGTTGTAAACGACTAACCCTTTTCTTTCAAGACAGTCTCCTATCTCTGCTGTCTGCTGCTTGTCCTTTCACAGCTGAGGTGACCTCGGGACAGAGGTGCTTTTCTTGTTCTGTGAGACATCTCAGTTGTGTTGAGGAAAGGAAACACATACTTTCAAGCCTTTATTTCTCGTTTTCCTTGCAGGTTTCCGTGCTTGTTGAATATTTTAATATTTAAGAGTGGTCTTGTATTTTCACAGAGCAGCAGCACATCCTGTGTGCAGGGCCGCAGCTTATCACCTGTTTTCTGGTATGGCCTTTCTCATATCAATGGAAAGGAAAACATTTATACAGACAACAGAAAAATATTGATATATTGGAGAATGTAGTACTTCTTGAAGCCACTAATTTCAGGCCAACTGTGTCTCTCTGACTACTGAGCTACATTAAGCCGGTCTCCCTGGTTTTAATGGTATAACAAAAAATTTCTTCCCCTTTTTGACTTCCAGTCAGAAGAATAAACTCATACTGATTTTTCATTACCTGATAATCCAGAACTCACTGGAGAGTTGCACAGGTTTAAAATATCTTCTGTAACTGGTTCTTTGCTGTTCTTGTCTTTTTTCTTTTTCTTTTTCAGCGTGTCTTCTGATTGCTTCAACAAAGAGAGTTCTTCTGACCGTCTAATATCTAAAATGGCAATTTGGGAAGTGAAGCAAGATAAACCATTTGAAACTTAGCAGATTACATCCAAAAAAAGCCCATCATTGGCAATAGCATTTGGGGAAGCTCCATGTTGCAATCTGGATTTTATTTTTAGCAGGTTGAAAGTAGTAGCCGTGGAAAATCCAGTAATTCAATAACAAGGCCAAAGACTTTGGGCTGTAAGAGTGACAGGATTTAAGCCTGCTTTTGTAGCAAGCATAAGTGTATTTTAGAACACCAGGGAAAACTTCTTTCTCCCTAATGGCTCTGCAGTCACCCTTGAGCATCATAACTTCAATGAATTTTCTGATTTATGAATAAGCATGAACCAAAATGGAACCGCTGTATTTGAAATTCATGCCTTTTATTATTCACTATATTTCACATACAAGATTCTGTCTTGGCTATACGCTGTTCCCTAATGTGCTAGTGATTCAGACATGTATTGCCAGTTGCAAACCTGGCACCTTGTTTCTGAAAAACATTTTTATCCTGGGATATGCAAAGACATTTTTAACAGTATTCACTTATGAGGAAAGTTACTGACTCAACCTGGAAGAAAAATGTGGGCAGAAATATTTAATTTGGCCAAATGTCAGTTGAACAATTATGGCATCATTTTATCAGAGCTGTTCAGTATAACAAAGACATATTACACCTTTCACAATCCACTGCTGTAAGATTAAATTGAAAGTTCCACTGTGGTCAATACGAGGCGGTAAATTCCTTCTGAAGATGGATGTGTTATTGGACTAAGCTTTGAAGATCTAAATTAAAATGAGGATTTTAATCCCCATTTTACCTTAAACCCAAGGGATTCTGAAGACTGTTTGCAGCCTTGACTTATTGCTGTTTATCACAGGCACACAGGTCTGGCATGCTCCAAAACCTCTTCTCTACTTGGAGGTGCTCCATTATTGGAAAGAGCAGAGACCTGGAGACCCAGTGGTGCCAAACATTGATGGGCTTGTCTGGCGTAGTTAGGCATGCCCCGACCTGAAGGGGTTTCAGCATATAGAAGTTCTGAACGTTCAAAACATGCTCCTTCTGAAGTAAATACATGTAACCAATCGGAGAAGTTGAGCATCATTAATGGTAGTGAAAATAGGTGATACATCAGTTGACACCAGTAAAACTGCCGATAGTAAAGGCTGGCGTAGATTAATAAACTCAAGGTCTTAACTAATGGCATAGAATAAGTAGGACTGAGTCCCTCTCAAGGAGGACAGGGATCCCTTCAAAACCATCAGCAAGACTTCGACTATCCAGTACTCTGCAGCTCATGGGACACATTTCTAACACTGTTTGCATCAGTTACCACAAAGACTGAGAACCACTGACATGTGCTGGATACTAAAAGGAAAAAAAATATCTGTCTTTTGATCTTGGGTCAACTCAATCAAATTTCACCTTGAGCTAAACATTTTTTTGAGTGAGGACTTCACATTAAAACAAAGTCACCTAATAAAATACTCCAACTTAGCTGCCAAAGGGGATTTAGCTTTACTTACTGAGAATTTTGCAGATATCACTGACAGCTCTGAAAACCATAGAAGAGAAGCTGACTTTCAGTCGCACAGTCTTCATGTTTGGCAAGCGAAGCCGCAGCATTTTGTGCTGAGTAGTAAAGAACAGCTTGGCATCTGCCTGTACCCCACATTTATCAAGTGTCCAGTGGGTTTTCAGAAGCCAACATTTTTTTTGCTCCCACCAAAGAGCATAGTCAGACCAATCTTGTGATATTTCTAGGAAAAGGCAAAATGGTTATTAATAAACAACGGAGCAAATGCACAGAAAACTTGGTGCTCTGCAAAAAGGAGCATCTATTTACATTAAAGCAGCACCTACAGTTCCTGGGACCTAGACCCCATTTGCTGAATACTTGTGGCAGTCACTGGGAACTAACTTTGTTAGTTAACTGAAGAGTTAAACTAAGTGCTGACTGTGGCATTCCCTTAATCTTGCAGGTATCCACAGAGAAATATCATCTCCTGATTCTGGTGCTATACATGGTCCAATGCTGCATGGATTGTGCTGGGATACAGACTAATAACAAAGGTACCCGCTTCACAACTTGATAATGCAAACCGAAATTCCTCCCACAAAACCTTGTGTGCACTCTGATGGGCACAAGTTCTTCCACAGCCTCCTGGGAAGCACCACTGCACAGCTCCTCTCTGTAGTGTTAAGAACCAGCAAAGAGTCCCTTGAAGTTTTGGTGACACACAGCTAAGGGCTGTTCTCAGCGCTCCTCTGTGGCTGCAGGCAGGCGAATAAGGATGTTCACCCGAGTGCAACATTCTTTAAATAATCAAGGAAAAGAATTATTGTTGAGAGTAGCCCTGTGACAATCAGGAAAGCATTAACAAGCTCTCCAACAAATAAGATCACCTTCTCCACCACAAAGGATGCAGAAACTTGTAAGAAACGTAGAAACTTGTAAGGGAGGTAGAACGGGCATGATGCAATATTGTACAGTTAGATCTTCTGTTAGTCTGTGCAGGAGGGCAGGCTAGGATGACTAACCAGGGACTGAAAAGGGTTGCCTACAAAAACTTCTGAGAATAGACAGGCCTGCCAAGAGAGGACTGTCTTGTTTCATTAACATGGACTTGCCTGTGTTTTGCTTCAGTAAAAAATGTTTGTGTATTTTGAAACACACAGATAAAGTAAGGCTTTCTGAATCAAGAACAGATAGGAGACTTTGTTCGTGACTTAAGGAGTTTTGGAGGGGGAGAACAGTGGCTTGTCTTTGATTACTCTTGAGCAGTAAGCTATCCTGCCCTGAAAGGTGTCAAGCCTTGACCAGATCAGCATGAGAAGCATGTGCATAAGGAAAGAGATAAAGCATTGCTGCTCTCAGTTCCACGGGGAATTCCAAGATTAGATCCCGGATGCCAATGATGTGTAGTAGTGGGTAAAGTTTCTGTATGAACTTGGTCAAGTTGTTTCAGTCTTCTGCATCATTTCTCATTCCTGCTCATCAACTCTGCTGGGTAGGGGTTACTCCTCAGTGTATCTATAACACAGTAAAGGCCTATCCTATTTTGGAGTTGCTTGGTAAAAATTGTGGCTCGAGAGAGCCGCTGACACAAATCACTTACAGATTTGCTTTAAATATTATTTAATATAGAAAGCTTTTTGCTCTAGTTGACTACTAATTATAAAAATACTGTGAAAAATTAGCCTTCTGATCCAAGTGAGAACTCCGGCTACCATTGGTTTGCTGACTGAATTGTGTGTGCAAATATGCAGAGAACTTGGTAGAAACATATTACAGATTTGCTACCTGCTTTAATGCTAGAAAAGAAATTCCCTGATAAAATCGCTGTGTTTAAGTACAGCTTTTCCGTCACAAAGGGTGTTCATGTAAAAATGTCCTTCCGTTGAATGGGAGTCTTTTGGAAAGAATATATTGTGTGCAACTCCATTTGTTTCCTTCAAAACTCGCATTTGAAAACAAAACCTTTCACTTGGTAGTAACAACTCTGAAATTAAGTTGCTGATTTAAAATTCCTTGATGCTGTTTTGCTGAAGCGTTTTGTTATAGCTCAGTTTTTCTCTTCTTGTTTGTCTGAAGTCAAGCTATGTAAAAAAGACTAAAGTTTCAAGGAGGTTCTTGTGACATTTTTGTTGCCGCAAATCTTTATATTTCTAGAGCAATGCCTAGAAATGCAAAGCTCATGGTCTTCCCACTTGGCAAGTCTTATCTAGCAAACAGGTTCATTTCCATGTGAAGCTGGTGACTGAAGACTTCTAGATTTAAGAATCCCAGGAAAAAGAACAATACTTGAATAATGAGTCGCATATGAAAACCCTGTAGCATTGCTACATTAATCAAGTACCGTACTATATTGTCTGTATCTATCATTCTGCTGGCTCAGAGTACACACGGATTATTTTGGGAGGCAGCTCTGTTTGATGGCTTTGAGTTAAAGAAACCTAGATTCTGTTATTGCCTGCAGCATTGACTTGCTGTGACTGTACAGGGGGTATTTTACCTTTCATTTCCTAGCTTTGACTCGCCAATCTCTGCTCTTCACAGCTGTTCCCTACTGGATACATGCAAGGGATAAGGTGGCTCAGACTGTGGCTAGAAGGCCACAGTAGCACAGAAAACAGTAATTTCTGGAGTGCCTTTGTAACAACTAATCCTCTCTCTCTGACTGCTGCAGGTGGATAAATGGGGTATCAGCTACCTTTATTGCCTCTCAAACCAGCCACCTGTGAAGTCTATCTGGAAAGGGAGTTGAATAGTTAGTCTAGTCCAATTATATTTGTCTAACTGGAAGACAAAAACAAAGTAAAGATTTGCTTGCACTGTGATAGTACAGAGGGTTTAGTCACAGACAGGGTGGGGTTCTGGCCACATAAAAACCCTGAGCCTGCAGCACCTACATGCTCCGTGTACCATTACAAAGAAAGTGAGGCAATGCCATTTCACAATGTGCAGGAGCCTCTTTTTGTAGAGGGAAAGCTGCATGTATTACTTGAATAACACTGTGTAAATTAAACAGGTCTTTACTCACTGATTTGCTCTACTAATTTCAGCATCAGTCCTCCAATATGAAGGTCCCCTGTGACCCGTAGTAAAAATTCCTTTTGTACCTCTTCATGATGATGATCAACTGTCACCAAGAGCTCCCAGGAGTGAGACCCATATTCACTTGAGGAAATCATTTTGGAAAAGTCTATGTAAGCTCTACAAAAAAACGAACAAAAATATTTTCCCTTCAGTCTCTGAAACAAATGCATTTCTCCATAGTCACACAATACCTCCACGCTGCCAAGACTTCACATTGGCCTTGGCTGGAACTTCTGTGTTACCTTGTTACCTCTGCACTAGACTGTGCTCTTGTGATCACTCTTGCAAGATAGGCATGTGGGATTTTTTGGTTTTACTCTGATTCTGACCTCTCCCCTGAACTCAAGTGTCTCCAGTTGGGTAGAGACAGCCTGGTTCTACCTGGGTTTCCCCACTGTCTGGACACCGCAAAGCCTGTAGCTGGGGGTGGGATCTGTTTTGGCGATCTGTCCAATAAACAAAGGAATTTTGTTGACTTGTACACTTACAGCTGTAATTTTCACTGCAAATGAAAGTCTACACTTGCAGTTCTGTCAGCTTGGTCCCATGGGACCAAAACCAGAGAGTAGTTTTACCTATTTGGGTAGATGTTTGGGGAGACAAATAACTTTAGTGGCTCTCTGCTGGCAATATCCAGGCCCATAACTGCAGTTTCTGCTGTCTGCTTGCACGGAGATGTAGGCATGTATCCTGTCTCAGCAGGGTGAATTGTCTGAGATCCCACCAAGCTCCTGCCAGGACTGGTGAACAGTAACCCTGCCAAGCCAAACTAGAGGAGATGCTCAAAGTAGCAGCTTTGCTTATCATCAGTAGAGTTCTGCAAATTATAGGTGTAAGGTGACTGATGCTGCAGGAAGGATCTGTGATATTTAACCAGTGACAGAAGATACCAGATTAGCACTCAGTACCCTGTCAAACCGAACCCAAAGGAACAAGCCTTTGCAGTTGAAGTAGATGACTTCCACTTACTGCAGACTTTCAGCAATACCTGAGAACTGAAGTCACAGAGGGAGACTCTGTTTAAGATGCCATACACAGACTGCTTCTAACAAAAAATAACTAGGTGTTGTTTACAAAGAGGGCTAGAGGGGATGTTACAATGTTAACAGACTTCTGTAGCTCTTTTTGAAAATAGGTATTTAGTAATTTAAAACCTAACCTAAAAAGTTATGTCAAAGCCAGAAAAATCAGGGACAGTTGTCACAGGTGAGGAGCGACAGAAGGCATGACCTTTTCTAGGACTGACTGCAGAACAAGATCAGGCTAGCTTAGGTTACATTAATGTAAAATTAAGGTAAAGGTTAAATATGGCATGCATCTAGAAACGGGGTAAAAATTCAAGTTCACCTATTTACCAATTTATAATAACAAATCTTTATGCTACTGTTTAGATAATAAAAGAGTTTTTTAGTGCCAAACAATAGTACTGCAGGGCAGAGCCCAGTTCAATGTTCATTCTGAGGTTCCCTTCCAGAGGCACAAGGAGGCCCTTGCGCCTACACAGCTGCCAGCCCGTTACAGCCTTATCTTCCCCAGACTTTCAGGTGTCATTCATGTTTCTGAACACCTTACCGTTTAAGAATTTCAACAGGAAGACTTTTAATATTTTGTTAAATTACATATCATGCAGTATTCAGATTATGTAGTACAACGTAAACCAAAATCATCTAAATGTTTCAGTGAAGTTCTTTTAAAATCTGTCCCCAGAATACTATTGTTGTAGACTTGGTTCTTGGTTCATTGAACTCTCTGGGCCTAGGCCATGCCTGGTATCAACTGTACTAATATAAAATTCAGTGTCAAAGGGATAATAAAAATGTGGCGGCAATGACAATGAAAAGTGGTTCCAAAAGTTAAGGCAATGAAAGCGTATCTGTTAAAATTAGACCGATCCCCCCCCCTAAATGAATGACAATATAAACAAAACAATCTGCCCAGCCCAAAGGCATCCTTTTAGGGGAACATCACCTTCCCAAGGAGTTTCACTGGAACCGTGCCGGAGTCTGCCCTGAAATTCTAAAGTCATGACAACTTATAGACAGCTCTAACTCAGAGAACTGGGACTTCATAATCATTTGACTCCAAGATGCTAATTTACACTGAGGAACAAATGCTGTTTTTAATTAGGTTCTTGAATGTGCCAGCCTACACCTTTTCAGCAAACAGTTACTGAACCAACAAGGGTTGATACTTTTCCAAGGAGTTTATTTGGTTTGCCTTGGTAAATAGTCATTCTGCTGGACACTGGGAAACACTATGGCTCTCCTGCCTGTGGGATAGAGCTGGGATTTTGAGTTTGTGCTGCCGCGTGTGACACGGATTTACTAGCTAAGGCATGGAGCCAGGGCTAGAGGGGCTGTGTCTGTCCTGAAGGCAGTGTCCAAGACACAGCTCCTGGGCCAGGCTCCCAGGCAGATGAGGCTTGCAGCACAAGGTGGAGAGAACAGTTATCACGGCACTGTATTCATAGCAAAACAAAAAATCCTGACTTCTAAGTCAGAATGCCACTAGTCCCACTCCTAAGCACCGATAACAGCTTTAAAAATAAATCTGTAGTTGGCCTAAGCACGAGAACTAGGTGATTTCATTTCAGGAGCACAGGTATGAAATCTGGCTACACTTGGTCCACCAGAAGCCAGCATTGTTACAGAAAAGCAACAGTTTCACCTGCCCTCTTGCGCCAGTGGAAACATCCTGGAGCCGATCCGGACTCTTTTTTTTTTTCTTTTTAAATTTGGTTTAGCTTCCCCGTCTAATTCTGCACACGAATGCCTGTGCTGACATGGGTGAAAATGAGCCGCCCAAGGGGTGGGTGAAACCTTTCCTTTCATTCCCGCCGGCTTGGGAAGCCATGGCCGGGGCGCAGCGCCTGGCGCCGTCATCCCCGGAGCCGCGCTGCCCGCGTCCTCCTCCAGCCAGCGGCTTTCCGCTTGCTGGTACGAACACACACGAGTGCATCTGACTGCCGCAGCAGGCGGCACAAACAGAAGCCTGGCCTGGGAGAGGCAAGCCGAGCAGCTGGGCAGCCGGTGCTGTGTGTTAGGGGCCACGGCGGCGGGACCCGCGGGCCAGGCCGGGGCTGCCCGGGCCCCACAGCGCGGTCGGGCGGTGCCGGCCCAGCCCGCCGCTACCGAGCGCTGCAGCCGACGCAGGTAGACACGCAAAAAAAGCAGCGATTCCTCTGCGGATCGAGCTCCCCGCAAATTTTAGCCCTTACAGCTCCCAGCTTGAAACCGTGTGCGGGAGTAGAGGAGGCTGTTGCTCGTAGCGGAGCAGGAAAAGCCCCGCTGTAAGGTGAAGGGGTAACGCGCAGCGCGGTGTTTCCCGGCCTGGTTCCGCGGCAGGCGCCGGGGCCGGGGCGGCCGCTGGAGGAAGCGCCCGGCCGCGCCGCTGGGCTCCCCGCGGGGGGGGGGGTCTCGCCGGCGGCCCGCAGCGCCACACGCCGCCGCGGCAGCAAGCGCGCCCGTACAGTAATAGTAAAAATAAAACCGAAAACAAATGTAATAAAAATGCTGCTAATAATAAATCCCCGGCAGGCCTCCTGCGGCCCCTCCGCGGGGCCGCCCGCGCCGTGCCCGCTCCCGGCCGGCGGCGAGCTGCCCCTGCCCGCGGCCCTCACTCACTTGCGGTCTCCGGTGGCAGCGCCGTGCCGCGCCTCCCCGCCGGCTCCGCTCCCTTCGCCTTCACCTGCCGTCTGAGGGCCGGGCGGGGAGGGGAGGAGCGGGCCGGCCCCACCGCCGGCGCCCCCGGGGGGCGGCCCTTCCCGTCCCCCCGCCCCGCTGCGCTGGCGGCCGGTCGGTGGGGAGCTCGGCGCCCGCGGCGGTGCCCGGCCCCGGCCCCGGCGCTGCCTGCTAGCCCGCAAGTGTGTGCTCCCGGTGGCGGCCGCCGCCGGCCCGGGGCCACCGTGCGGCTGGAGCGGGCGGTGGGAGCAGCGGCGGGAAGGAGCCGCTGGCGGAGGCGGCCGGGGAGCCGGTAGTTGCCCTCCGGGAGCCGTGCCTGAAATACTGCCCTATCAACCCTTCGGGAAGTGAGAACTGGGGCAACGGTACCAGAAATACCACTTACAAGTTAAACGTTAACTTTAGGGAAAGTTTCAAACAGCTGTGAGTCTGCTTCAACACCGACCAGTGTTTGAGCACACAGCCAAGGAGACAGGCCACTCCGCAGCGACCATGGCTGAAGGATTTCCTCCTCCTGTCCTGGCAGAGTTCCTGCCTGAGGCTGGATGTCGGGCGTGAAACGGAGTGAAGGAGTGGTGGGACACTCACTGGAGCCACGTGCAGACACGCTGTGGCAAGGATGGTTTCTTGAGGGACTCTGTTTGTAGAATCATAGACTCACTTAGGTTAGAAAAGACCTCTAAGATCATCAAGTTCAACCACTGACCCAGCACTGCCAAGTCCGCCACTAAATCATGTCCTTAAGTGCCACATCTACATGTTTTTTGAACACTTCCAAGGACAGTGATTCCACCACGACCTTGGGCAGCCTGTTTCAATGCTTGACCACCCTTTCAGTGAAGAAATTTTTCCCAATATCCTATGTTTAACTGCAGCATCATAACTCTGAGGCCATCAACACACATTGGATGTACAAGGGGTTGTTGCTTTTAGGCTGCAGTTGATGAGAGTTTTGAGACTACTCGGAGAAAATAAGTTCAGTTCTGAGGGTGCAATGGCAAAGAATAAAAAATCGTATCTGTGATATAGAGATGTGTTATGATGTACAGGATAAAGGTGGGTTGGATTGACTGGAACTGGACAAAGGCATCTCCAAAAGGTGGATTTCCACAGAAAGCCTTTCTTGCCTTAAACTTTTGGCTTGCTTGGTGGTATAGCAACTAGATAAAACACAGTGGGGAAAAAACCCAAACCAAACCCAAACCAACAACAGGAAAGAGAAACAGAGAGAATAAAGGGGAAAGTTCTTTCAGGTTAAACTCGTAGCCTGGAAAAAGAACTCCCAGAGGCTCTAGAGGTATAAAGGGTGCATCTTTGACACTCCATGGGCAACAGTTACTTTCATTAGAATAAAGCAGATGCAAAGTTGCCAAACCACAGGTAAAATCACAAGATATTTGCTCCCCTTACTGCTGTCCTAGACTCAGTCACTGAACTGCTCTAGTCATGCTCATCTCTTCAGGTTGTCTGTGCACGCACCAAGATTGTGATAAGTTTCAGACATTTTTTGAAACAGAAACTTGAGACCTCATGCTTTTCAGGGCTCTCAATCACTTGAGGGCATAGATAGGCCTTTAATTGCCCTGGCTAGACTCACTTGGCACCAATTCCAGGAGCTCTAGTAAGCTCAGGCTAGGTGTTGTCTTTGCCTGAATGATGTTGTGGGTGCCCTGGTCGGTGGGAGCACTTGAAGGGGTCACCCTGTGATCCTAGCTCATCCTTCCATGTGGAGACGCTCTGTTTTTGAGGCTTTTTGGCTACGTCTTGACTCGATGGCTTTTAGATTTCATAGGACAGTTTGGTAAGCTACCTACTTGTTAATTATTTCTTTAAAATACAGGTACATATGTAGAGGAGCAAATGACTTTTCATGAAAAAGGTCGTGAAGTAATATGAAATTCAGGTCTAAGTTACTTTCAATAGTGGAATAGAAAATTTTCAATTGAAAAGCAATTAGAAAAACTTAAAAGGTTGTTCTTGGGCCAGAATATTCTGGTGTGTGCTCTTGCTGGCTACATGAGCTTGTTTTGCCTTACCTGTGTGGCTAGGACACAAAAATAAGAAGCTTTTCTTGGCACATCTTTCAGCCTAAGTAGAGACATGGTGCAGAGGTCCAAGGAAGCTTGTACACAGCAGAGTCTGCTGCTGCTCAGCTCAGAAACAAATCCTTGTGTTTTGTTGTTTAAACAAATAAGGCATTCCTCCTGTGGGCATGACTGCAGGCCCTTGATTAAATTGGGCAAAAAAGATGCTTGGGAGATAAAAGACACAAGAAAAGCTGGTTGCCTAGCCAAAAGTATTAATAAACATTGACTGTCATCTCCAGGTTGGTCCAAGTCATGACTTTCTAAGTGGAAGTGTTATTTTTTTTCTTCCCTCCACAGCTGCCTGTGAATAGCTAACCTGATAGAAGAGACTGTACAGTTTGATGTCAGTCTTGTTCTGCTGTGCTGGGAGGACTGGTGCATGTTCCTTCCGAACTGCTCTGGGACTGCTGGAGAAAACTGTTATCCATCTGCCAGATCCCTTTGAGAGGGAAATGCACTCACTGTATGCTGGAGGAACTGGATGAAGAGGAAAAAACTTGGGAAAAAGCCAGAAGACAAAGAAGTCTGGGTAAGTTCTCTTTGAATCTGGCATAAACTGTTACAAGGTGTAGGTGTCTGGAAATAGGTGGATTTTCAGTCAGCATTGACCATACCCATGTCATCAAAGGCAGCGATGGTTTACTTCTGAAGAGTTGCAAAGTTAAAGTGTGTTTTGGAGGCAACACACTCATTTTCAGCCAACTCACGGGAGGCTGAGGAGGTCAGATTTGGAGACCAGTAATTCTCTCATCCTTTGAGATGGTGAGTGGGGGGAACTGTAACCGAGTAACAACTTTTCTCTGCCAGAGGGTTCCCGTGGAAAAGGACAGGAAATGTCCATTTGCACCTTCTTAATCAGTTTATATGCTAAAACCATTCTCTGCTCAGGAATGAGGCTTACTGGATATAGATAACATATGACTTCATTCTTGAAGTTTGCTAAGACTCAACATGATCTGTTTAGAGTTTGATTCCTTTTACTATAGGGTCAACTAAATTCCCATAGCTAAGAGTCTCTTAGAAGACAAATGTATATTTTGAGAGCATGGGAATGTAACATGACAAAGACAGAATAATAAATACTCTTAAAAGATGTGTTTCTTCTTCCAATACACTTTTTTTAGCTTCTCTGTACTTTTACTAGGCTGGTGTTTTAAATTATCACCAAGTGGGCATGTAAGACTGGCCCTATTGTTTTGTGTGTTTATGCTCCTATTAACAAACAAGGTGTGGAGAAAGTGTCTTAACAAACAAGGTGTGGAGAAAGTGTCTTTTACTGTCTTGGGTGGTCTCTGGATATCTGTTATGGACTTACCTTAACTATGGGGAAAAATTTTTGCTCAGTATTAAACTTCAAGTACTGTTGGGGTCACTTCAGTTCATGGATCCATCTGTGTTCCAAATTCCTATTCCTATCCAATTTGCATTACTTAGAATCTCTTCACATCCTCTACGTAATAGATGAAATACTTCCTTCTTCTACGGAAGCAGGCTTTCCCACTTGGGGTGTGTCAGGCTGTGTCAAAAGCGGCTCCAGAACAGAACTGCAGGAAGGGCGAGGGACAGTGTCAACTTGTTGCAAGTGCTGAATTTGTCCGAAGTCTTTTTAGATGCTTACTCACTCAGCTTTCCCAAGTAACTGCTCATGAGAGTGTCCTGGGTTTGGAGGGCAGTAGGTGAGCTCTGAGGTGAAATTCACGTGAAGGCATTTGTAAAATGCTTACAGATGCCCCTGCAAGTGTCTGGCACCTTTGAATTTACTAAAGCCTTGAAGGTAAGATGCTATTGTTGCTGTGCTGAATATCTTGGCTTAGATTTCAGGTGAAGATTCTAATAAAGCTGAGAAGAGAATGTCAGTGTCATGTCCCCGTGTCCTATAGCTGGTCACCGGAGACCTGTTTTTCATGTAACAGCATCAAACCCAAAAAGCAGAGATGTAAGAGTGGTGCCCTCTCTCACTGTGGAGAATTTGTGGGTTTTCTGTAATGTGATTTCTGAAGTCTGCCTTTGAGACACAGTAGGCAGGCAGATGACCTTTACCTTTGTTGTGCTAAATAAAAATATTTTTCACTTGCTCTAGGTGAAGAAGTAACGCATATATATTTATATATATATATATTCATTTTTTGGTCAGTAATGGGAGGGATACAAAAATAAACACAAACCCTGGAATGGCTACCAGGCGATACTGACAAAGTGGCTGAGAAAAGCTGACCTTTACCTGATCTGTCGGCCTCCATGTTTAAAATCTACTCTGTAATGAATGGTCAAGATGTGCGGTGGTAGTACTGTATCTTCTGGTATCCCATGGCTATACTGCCAGTTGATGAAACCAGTAGCTGGGGTCTAAATATCTGAAAATCTGGAAAAAATTCAGCTCTGAATTGAAGTCCTGTAAGCAGTACTTGGATTAAGAGGAACAATAAATCTCCAAACTTACTCTCCGTTTAGAGTTCGGGCTTCTATTGCCAGTCTGAACTGGGGTCTGAGGTTGATGTCATTGGGTTTCCCTCGGTGCAGGAGCAGACAGCAATGATCCATAATGAGTCAAGCTCGCAAAGAATATATCTACCCTCTGGGCATAGGTGCTTCTGAAGGATTTTGAAAGTCAACCTCCTGTCTGTGGCTGTCTCATGCTTGAAAAGCAACTCATGATGAAATACTGACATGTCTAGTGCAAAATCCGAGTCTTTTAATAGCGTTATCAGAAACTCCTTTGATATAAGGAACAGAGAAGGTTGAGTGGGAGTGGTCTTGTTACACAGAACAGGCCAAAGACAATAATGCCTGAAATGGACCATAACAATGCATATGTTCTCCAGACAGCTGATTTCATGACTCAGACCTCTGTCATACTGCTTCAACTGAGGCAGTGAAGCTCTGCAAAGACGTAGTTGCAAGCAGAACTGCTTTTCATGACTTGGAGTGAACTCATCCTACCATTCAGCCTTTTACCTTCCTTCAGTCCAGTGGTTGCAACACAGAGCAGAAAGTGGTGATTTGGACTGTCTTTCAGGCTTTGAAAAATTAGTGGCTTCATTGTCAAGCAGGCTAGATAGTGTAAGACTTTCAGGAATTTTTGGTGTTACCTTTTCTGTGCTCCTGTCAAGTCAGGGCCACAAGGATGTGGTACCAAGTGGATGTTGGTCAGTTTTGAAAACTCTGCCCTTAAATGTGTATCTGCATGGTTTATTGAAAGAAATACCTTTTCTTTCTCTACCCTTAGAGTCTGAATGCCTGCTGTGGAGTTGTAAAAGTTATGACTTAAAAGTTCTTATTCCTGACTGTGTACATAAAGATTACAGGCTACAAGATACAGCCTTATCTATAAAATGGTGGCCAGTGGATTTAGTCTGCACTCCTATTGTGTTGTGTTTCTTGTAGATCCCAAGTCAAATTTTAATATGTCCATGACAAGCTTTGCTGTAGGTGTGAGAAAAGACGTAGCAGTTCTCATTCTGCAAGTAGGAAATAGGAGGACTGGAGTGGCTACAGGTCTGTGCAAAGTGACATGTCTTTTAGAGAATGGAACTAAAGCTAAAATCCTGATGTCAAGTCTGCAGCTTTAGCTGGAAGGCCGTGCACGTTGTACTTCATGTACATAAAACTAATGCTTGAACATCTTTTGTTTCTAACAGCCTTTTGGTAATAGGACAAGTTATTCACAATACAAAGTGGCTGTATTTGTGGGGGGTGGGGGTGGGTTTGGTTTCCACATGCTGATCTGGAGTGTGCTGCTTACCACACAAATAACTGAGCCTCAGTCCTCCATCCTACAGATTTTGATAATAATGTTCCTTTATGTTTAAAAACCCATTCTGAGATCTTGGAGGACTGTACGGTATCACCCTGTGGTGTGCTGGACTGTCTATTATTAAGGTGTTGTATCATGTCTGCTGGGGATGTCTTGCAGTTGTACTCTTAGCTGTAGGAACAGGTGAAGAAAAAGTCCCAAAGGCAAACAGGGTTTTGTACTATTCCTTCCAAAACTGGAATGCAAAAGGCTGGGTTCAAAATAGTTGTTTGATTGCATGCTGTTATAATAACTGTTTTCCTTAGGATACTATTTCTCAGTTGGAGTGACATTCTGAGATATTATCTGAAGCTGGATTGAGGCTATTTGGATGGAAGCTTTTAAGATAAATAGGCTCACCTTTGCTTGACCTGTTAGGTTTAAAATTGTTCATATTAATACTACCCTAAGTCATTCTTCATCCTTTTTAGACACTTTAAATATTACAGCTCTAATGACAAGATCTAAATGAAACTGGATGTTATATGTCTGTGCGGATTGACTAAAGATGGTCTTTCGCCTCAAGGAGACTGGAGCAGCAGCAGGGGGACCTCTTGGAGTAAAAGTGGCCTTATCCCATTTGCACAAAAAGAAGAACAACTGGAGGTTGCAAAGTGGTTCAGTTGTAAGTCAGGCGTTTCTGAGCCATGGGTGGGAGAAGCAGAGTTGTGCAGGTGTTCCCCGGCTCCAGTTTGGGAGGTCCTGCAGAGCCCCCAGCTCAGGGGTGGGCTGGTGGGAGCAGAGTGCTGCTGCTCAGGGCAGGGTTTGGGCGTACAGCCCTGTGGCTCACAGGGGAGCGGTGCTGGTGGGATCTGTGCTGGCTTCCAAGGAGCTCCTGTCCTGTGAGCTGCTTCTACCTGTTTCCTGGCCTTTGGGCTACAGCCCTGGAGAGAACAGAGGTGCAACAACTCCGCCTCTGAGGCAGCCATATAAGTGTGTCCTGTTGGCTGGATTAGACCCGTAGGCCTGCATTAGAGGATCTCAAGTGAAGAGATCGTCCCTGGTCCATACAACGTGGTGTGGAACAGAAGGCTGCATCTGTCTTTGAAGAAATGCATTAGCAGACTTTTTTTTTTAAATGATGCTTCTGCAAAAGTGGGTTGTGCAACTCTCCTGAATGAATAATTTCTGGTGACAGCAATGCAAATGCTGTGTTGCTACATTTTGTTTTCCCATTGAAACACTCTTTTTTTTTTTTTTTTTTTTTAATGCTAGACCCAGTCTTTTAAAAACAGAAGCATTAAATAAGACTTCCCTGTCTCTGTTCCGGCACCTAAATCGGTGTCAGCCTTTTCCAAAGGGCTGATCAGCACCCAGAGTTCCCCACAAGGGTCGTGACTGACCAGTGAAAACTTTAGCATAGTTAACGCTCTGAAAAATCATGTTGCAGATTCATCTGCCTGAGGGTAGGTTTTTTTTGTTGTTGTTTTTGCTCTTTTTTTTCCCCAGTCTCTGGCTGGATTGCCAACCTTATGTTAATTCATGTTTCTCAGAGCTTCACCGTAGAGCAAGGCTAGGCTTTGAGAACAGTGAGGAAAATTTGAAAATATGATTCAAGTGTGTTCCAAAACGAATAGCAAATATTGTATTGCTTATTTAATTGATTAATTTAAAAACTAATTTAAGAAAAAATATAATCTCATCAGGGCATGACTGTTTAAAAACTGGCAGGGTTTTCAAGCCTTGAAGTACTGCCTTAAATATTTCTTTAAAAAGGAGTCATCTTTGAAGATGACTGAAACAGCAGTTGTCATAATAGTGGTGTTACTTGCATCTCTCTCTGTTTTCTGGCCCTGACCCAATGCTGGGCTTCTTGCCTGTGCTTGCACTTGTGTTTGGATCAGTTATTATTTTATTCCATGTGACAGAAGAAAACTCTCATTTCTTTGTAAGATCAGGTGACTGTTGGATACTTGAATTTCCACAAACTGAGAGCTACAATATGATGCTTTAATTGCATTCTTCAAACTCAGCCCTTGTTTATTTTTGCTTTACAGTTAGAGCTGAGCACTGATAAAAAAGAAACACCCTAATGGCAAACTGCTTCCTTGTACTGACACACATGTACATCAGTCTCACTTAATTGTTCTTGCCAGACCGAGTTCAGCTTTATTTTCTCTCTACCTATAACTGAATCACATTCTGTCTCTCACTCATGCAGATCTTTCGGAGTACCCGAAGAAATGAAACTATTGCAAGATGTGGTAAACTGAAATACCAAGGAAGGTTCAACTGTCCCAGCTCAGTGGCTGGAAATAATTGGTTTTGTAGGCTTTCTCAGAAGCCCCAGCTAATCCAGGCATAACATGGCACTGAGTTTTGTTGTACCTACTGATAGGATACAGGCGTAACTGTGGGCTGGTTGGAGTGATACGGTTGTATCCTGAGGTTTTTACTTATCTCTTCCTTGATGATTGGCAACTGTAATATCCGTCGCTGTAACATCTCCAAGACAACTTCACAGCAACAATAATAACTGACAACAATAAGGAATTATGCAAGAAGCCCGAAAATCTCCTCTGTCACATGAGAAACTTCTGAAGCCGACAAAAATACAGCCTGCCTCACTGGGCTGTGACCAGTAGATGCCACTGCAGCCTTTTCAACAGGGACCACCGCAACATGGATATAAGTGAATGCGACTGCAGCGTAGGAAAGGGACATCTGGTGACCTTCTCAGTCATGTTAGCTGATGATGGCATCTGTGACACCACCTGATGCTGGAGGCGTACAGGACAGACATGAGGTAAAACCACCTTACGTACATGTCCACATGGTTAATTCTTAGGGCAGGTGACATCCTTCCTATTTAGGAATCTATGGAAATCTTGTTTTCCTGTCTGAATTTCCTGTTTGCCCTTGCCTTATGGTACGAGTGGGAGCCATGATGGTATCTCTGCCCCTGCATCAAGGGGTGCAATTTATATTTCTTTCCAGGTTACTATTGTTTTGGGCCCAGCAGGCACTGAAGGTTTCTGCCATGATAGACAGGCGTGCTTGGCGTTGTGGTCTGCATTTGGCAAACACTGGCTGTTGCATGTTTATGAAATGGTGTTACTGAGCTGTATTGGGGTTTTGTAAGTATAAAGATGATATTTGGGAGAAAAGTTCTTCCACTGAAATGTTATTTAATAAAAAAATAGGTTGGTTTTTTATATACCTTTTTTTTTTTTAAAAAAAAAGCAAACACTGGAAGCCATACAGCTTCCTCTGTAGTTCTATTTTTTATATGTATATAAATATATATTTTTAACCCACCTGACTATGAAGTCTGTCTGGAACATTATCTATTTAAAAAGTACCTCTTAAGCCAAAGTGTAGAACTTGTTGCTCCTAGAAAATGTATGCCCATCAGAGGCTTTACATTGCTAGGAGAAGACTCTGTGGTGAGGGTATCTGGGATTGGAACCAGTGCAGCTGTACTGTACAGATGGCAGGAGAACTTGAGAACGTGGTGGTGGTGGGTCTATGTCATTCATGCTTTTGTGTGGAATTTATTAAGGGCAAAAGGAGTTGGCTGTTGTACTAATCTCTCTTTGGGGTATTACAAGCTTGCAGATGCTATTCCAGCCAATTTGCTCCAGTAGAAACATCTCTTTCCTGTTGGATCTTATCATCTCTGCCAGGCAGGTGTGTGCAGGGGCTTTGTGGCTGCTCGTGGAGGAGCTCTGCTCTGCACATCTGTGATGTGTTTGGGCAGTCCTCCAGGAGCACACTGTCAGTAGACTCTCTTTCTCTAGCCTGAATTCCTCTTAACAAGAGCCCTTTTTCCTAAGAGTAAGATTATGTATTCTGGATCAGTTCTGCAAAGCACTTCAACACATGCTTAACTTATGGATATGAATGGTCCTGTTGAAGGCGTTCCTTGGTGCCTTGGCCTGGTATGAACTCTTTGCTGGACTGTCATGGATCAAGCCATGAGGGACTTTTACTGTGGCTGACACTGGAGAGGTGGCCTATCGTTTTCGTTAGAGAATGCTACAGTTCAAGCAGTGCAGATCCCTCGTGATTTGATACAGATACACACTCACCCCTAACAAATATACTTACTTTTGAAGGAATTCGGTGAGCCTCCATGATCAGGCCTTGAAGATCTCAAGTCGTGAGCTGCACCTTCCCAAAAATTAAATCCCACCCCAATATTTTGGCTTTAGGCAACTAGCTCTGCCCAATTTCATTATTTTGTCACTTTGTTTTCTATTTGTCATTTTGAGCCCTTGTGATGCATGCAAGTCATATTGTCAGTCTTTACTGTGCAGCTGAAAGAAAGGGAGATACGCCTTGATGAAGTGGAAGGTGAGATTCACGTGTGATTACATGAATAGAAGAAAGAAATAATCTTAAAAATACAAAATATCTGAAGAATTGGATCAGCAGTTGTGGTAGTCTTTCAAGGATTTGATTAAACTGAATTGGAGTTAGGATTTTCCTTCCTCTAAAAGAAAGCACATGAATGCATGTAACAAAGGAAGAGTAAAGCAGTTTAAATGGAGCTTTGTTTTTTAATAGATGGATCTTGAAAAATACTTTGTCTCTGTATGCGGGTTCTTCTAAACTGCTTATACTAATGTGGTTGTTTCTGTAATTTAATTATCTCTGCACTCAATGAGAACAAGGTAATTAAGAGTCTCTTCTTTTGTTAGCTGAAATGTATTAGTTTTTCCTATGCAGAACTTGGTAGCTTTTGTTTGCTGCTCTTGTCATAGGCTGTTTTTGTTCAGCACAGCTGTGCTTTCTATTGCATAACAACTTAATATAGCTGGCTTTATAGCTCTTCCTTTTTATAGGCTGGACAAAGTTACCTCCAGGGATTTGCAAATGTAGGTCAGTAGTGTAAAAGCACTTCCTGCTCCTATATTAAAGCTCGCCCTGTATCGGCCAGTCAGTTTTGCTTCCAGTCCCTTCAGCAGGTTGTGGTGCAGGCGCTTTGGTGTTAGAAGGCTAAATGTGTGTGCAGGGAAATTGCTGGGCTTTCAAGCTTGGTCCCAGTAGCCTGGGTTTGGAAATCATATTTTGTTTTTAACCAGAAAGGTTTTTATTTTAGAAAGCTCTTGGGAGATGAGCTTAACCTTGGACTACGGTAATATCAGGACAGAACAGGGCTGGGCATAGTTTGTGTTTAGATTGGCGACAGCCAATCCTTCGGAGCTGCATGATTCAGTAGCTGACACACTTCCTTCTGGGCATGAATGCCACAGCACGTTGGTAGGAGGTACTGCATTGCTCCATGAGTCATTAAATCCAAAGCGCTGATTTTTTCCTCGTCATTAAAGATCACTTGGCTCCCTTAGTAAGAGCGCAGCTTTGCCTGGCTGTTCTGACTAACCCCTGACTCCAGTAAGCTCCCTTGCCGCGCAGTCTCCTCCCTGGCAGTCTGCTTTCATCACTTGCTCTTGGGGTTCCTGCTGAAGTGCTGCAGATTCATGATGCTGGTAGAGAATAGCTGGTCCTTTCTATACTGGGGAGATCCATGTGTTTTCATAGCTCTGAAACTAGAAGGCTAAATAACTTGATCATGTAAACTGGGTAATTTCATTTGCTTATCAGTGCACGCAGGCCAGGGATCTTGTGCATTCTGTGAGTTTCTTTTCCCTTCCAAAGAAAAGTCCTTAGAGTTTCACATTAGTGGGTTTCACTCCAGAATTTCTTGTCCATTTTGGGAGCAAGGAGGAGTTTCCCCTTCTCTGCAGCAGGGGCTTTGAGCTTTGCAGATTACCGAGGACCTCCTCAATCTTGTGATAGCGGTAGATGTGTTTATGTCTCCTTGTGTATCTGTTTCACAGTGACCTCTTTGTGTCCCGGTGAATGGCAGGTGGTATCCTGCCATAAGAAGACTGAAATATTTGCGTTATAACTGGCAGGCTAGCCATGTGCCAAGGCTGCTGTGTCTTGAGAATGTTTTAGCACCTTTGTGCTAGAATGCTATTTATGTGCAACTGCTTTAAACTTGACTAGAGGTGGTGGTGGTCAGTTTACACTGTGAAGTAGCTAGCTCTCCTTTCTGACCCATACAGACCAACAGGACTTTTCTAGTCTTAGAAACTGCAGGCTCTGAACTGGTGAGCATGGAAGAGGGAAAATGCAGAAGGGAAAAATGGGCGGTCATGCTCCCAGGACTCTGGACAGCTTTCTGGATCTGCATCTACTGTAACTTGTCATCTGTGCGAATTCTTGGTGGCTTCTGGTGATGTGTTTCCCAGCAAGTTTCATGTGTTAATCTTTTAATGAGCTTTTGTTAATGAAGCTTTTTAACAAGAATTTCTTGCTTATTGCATACTATACTCTGCTAACTCTGACCTGTGTTTGATCTGGCATTGTTTTGGGGATATCCAAGTATGAAGGAAATGTCTGTCCTTTAGGCAGGAGTAGAGGCTCCATTTCTAGGTGAATATTCCATAATCTTTAATAATATCTTGTTTTGATAATATGTTTTTTAAGTTACTTTCCCAAGAGCTCTAGTTCTGTGCTCATCGGAATCTTAGTTTATTGAGTTGATGGCCCATTTTGTCTGATGTATCAGGTAAAGGTCTTGGTCAACTTTCCAGCCCAGAGTTAAACAGGAGCTTTTCTTTTAAATCTGTTTTTCCAACTTTAATTTTGAAACCAAAAACTTACCTGCAAAAGAAGTGCCTATGTGGGAAAAGTAAACCATAGAGGTTTAGCTTTCTTAATCCTTTCCCAGAATTTCTCTGGAAATTAAGATGACTGTCATTCCAGTGTTTGAAATCTAGCGTATCGTAATCATTCTTAACATGTTTTGAGATGTTACTCAGTAGTTATGCAGTATATACCTGTTTGATCAGAGTTTTTAAAGGCATAGTTACATTTCTAGGATGAGAGGTTAGCAGTTTAATAAGTCTGTGACAGTAACAGGAGTCTTGTCTTAACCCACTTCCTAATTCAGTACCTGGAAAACTCGAAGGTCTCAGATTCAGTATTGCTTTTAAGGGGATACTTGCAATAATATTTGTAGCTCACACGGTGATACCGTGCTGTGCTTGTTCTGACCTCCCTTTAAGGACCTGATCCAAAATCAATTTTGAAGTAAGCGGAAAGTCTTCCATTGATGTTGTGCTTCAGAGCAGATCCTAGAAGAAACTGCAGAGGAAGCGATAACATAGTGGTGGGTCATGTGTCTTGTGTCTGCAGTGCTGGGGAGCTGATGTCATGTTTATTAGAAGCCAAGATCAGAGTTCACAGGCTCAGGAAATGTCTGCAGAGTTTAGGAATGGTTTGTAACTTCTATCCCAATGACAGGTTTATTTGGCACTTTTTGATAAGTGGCCTGTTTGAAATTTCCTCTCCAAGTAAGCAATTTGTAATTCCCACTTGAAAGGGCTACTGTGGGGGATGGTGATGGGGCCATATTTGAAAACCATTTATGGTTACTAACATCCTGGCATCTGTCATCCAGGAGTCCTGTGCCTTTATTGTTTTGATCTGTCCAAAACAACTTCTTTATATAGAAACTCAAAAATTTTGTGTCCTGAGTGCAGATAAAAATATTAATGGTCCCTTAAAATATATAGATAGAATTAGTGACTAAGCTAAAAGATCATTAGAAACAGTTACAGGTTTTTTTTTTTCTGTGATGAAATTTCTTTGCTTATTTCTATCACCTTGTCTCATACAACCTTGCAGTGCCGTTTTCTCTGTTCCTCACCAAAATACTGTCATTGTGACACTTAAAATATGCCAATTCTAAGCTGTTGCACAGATTCACAATCCTCTTATCCTGAGCGCGGCTTCTGCTTTCTCTAGAACAGTGCAGTCATTTTGCAGGTGTTGCAGGTTTCTTCCACTGACGACTTCTATGGGCTGCTGAAGAAAGTTGGAAAAACTCTTGTTGTGGTGATGTAGCTGCAGTGCTCTAAGGATATCAAGGAAACAAAGTTCATTGAGAGAGGTAATGGCTTTTCTTAAACCAGATTGTGTAGCTGGAAAGAGCAATCAAACTCAGAACCTCAAGGGATCTGGTAAAGTGAATCTGAGCCCAAAAGTTTGTTCGGTCTTTCTTGATATGTTGGATAATTCTTGTTCACCTTCCTGAACTTTGACAGAACCGTCAAGCTCCATTGATGGGAAAAGCATATCATGATGTGCTTTTGGGATTATGGTTAGATCCTAGAACTAACTGGAATTATAACAATGTTTGGTTTTGATGACAATTAGGTTTCATGAGCTTTTTTTCATGTATGATTGTCCAGCTGCTCCTCTGAGGTGTAGAAGGAGTATGAGGAACACTGGACAACTGCCTGCCAAGAATGAAAATGGGTGTTTCCATTTTGCTGCTTTTTATTCCATTTTCAGAAGCCATCTGGTGCAGTAGACCTAAACCTGAGTTTCAGCTACGCTGGCTTTTATTTTGAGAATTGGAGCAGGTATTAGGGAAGCGTTAGCAAAACATAAGCTCTTCAGCATCAGCACTTAGGGATGTGGAGGAACCCAACATAGCAGCTGTCAAATCCATTGTGTTTAAAGAGGAGTTAGGTCGCTGCCAGACTTCCTTGGGAGCACCCAGGTCAGGTAAGGGCCTTTTGGAACCTGGATACTCTGAAAAATCTAGCCTTTAGTACACGTGTAACACTTGTAAATAAATCCCAGACTCCTGTGTCATTTGTACTTGTGAAAGTTCCTCAGTTCCTTTTTGTGGTAAGATCTAGTTGGACAAATAATGTCTTTGCTGTTCTGATGCTTTCAAAATCTAAATAAATGGAAGAGACCTGATTTGCCTGAAGACATGTGGAGGACAAGCAGTAAGGTTGAGAGGAGATTCTGGATTCCGTTTCCATATTGCTGCCCTCTTCACTGGGTTTTGAAGTCACATAGGGTAATCTTGATTTGTGATCAAGTTTATTTCCTGCCAACAGATGTTTATCCATCAAATATACCCTGGCGTCTGCCCTCATTTGAGGTAAACCAGACAAGACCATCCAAATAGCGCTTTATCGTAGTGTTGATTTTGTTCTATTCTTGGCTTCCTGTTCTCACTATTTAATGATGTATTCATCCTGGTGTTCCCAGAATCACGGGGGAAGTACTGCAATTCAGCATTACGAGTCTAGTTGCTGCCAGCAGAGGACATTGTTGTTCAACAAATTCCTCCGAGAGGCTGTCTTTTGGCATTTGCTGTGGCTCTGTAGCCTGGTGTTTTACAGAATTTTGATATGTTGGACAATTTGTTAGACTTATAAAAGAGCCTGTTTTTGTTGAAGAGTGAAAACTTCTGAGATGTTAGAAAACAAATTGCAACTGAGCTGCCATCCGGGTCCTAGAAGCAGTGCTCTTTGTCATGCCAGTTTTCAGCCGGTAAAGCACTGCTTATCGAAGTGCGGTTGACTGGCACCAGTACCGCAAAGTTTGCATGTTGGATAAATGATTAGCAGGAGGAATTGAAATCTAGGGAAACATGACGCATCTATTATTAGGGAAACTTTCACCTGTACACGAGGGATAAGCAGGTGGCACAGCAGAAGTTGAAATTGAGGAGGAGTTTAAAACTGATGGCTTTGAGAAACGTGAATTTGACTGTGCCTTGTGCGAGGGTACCTCTCGATGGCAGCAGTGGGCTAATGCTGCCACAGAAAGTTCAAGGCGGGGGAAAATTTGTGTTTGTTCAGCCATTCCCTGATAGCAGGTGTGGAGGTGGGAGCTGGGGAGTCAACCTGTTACTATAAAGGAATCTCTATTGGGCCAACAAGAGAGATAGGAATCCCTGCAGACACAGAGCAGCCTTAAGTCATGTACGCAAGCAGGTGCTCTGAGGTGTCGATGAACCTGGAAAGCAGCTCTTGGTTATGTGTAATTAGATGTACTCTGAACAGAGAGTGTATATCCAGTGAAGTGTCTTCTGTAGGAGGTGGCCCCATGTTTTAGAGGACTCTTGAAGGGCATAAATATCTTGTTTACCAAACCCAAACAAGCCAATGCAAAAAATCCTATCCCCTTCTGAGGGTAAAACCAGAGATTTAACAAAAGAATTTTTTTTAAGAATTCACCTCAGTTTTGTTAAATTACTTGCTAAATAAAAGTAACGTGGAAGCTAAGTACCTGATGCTTTAAAAATGTCTCTGATGTTGGCTCTAGTAGAACAATTCCTTAATTCACTGTTAAGTTTTAAAGTTAAGACGGGAGGGAAGGTTTTAAGCTGACTTCAGTTGAAATGATTTTTGATTTCTGAGACTGTTGGGTCAACAGGGAGGATTCAACTCTCTGAGAGCGAGCCAAAGAACATACTGCTTCTCCTTCAGCACTTCTAATGCCTACCATCATCCATTACTTTGCTTCTAATGAGTACTTGAATGAAAACGCCCTGATGCCACTGCAAACCCCAGACTGTGGCCTCCTGTCCCAAGCATGCAGACAGAATAATACTGTTCCCTTCTCTTGTGTGTTAGGAAAGTTACTCTGCCTCAGCACTGCTAAAAAGGACTGCAGCGGGGCTGGGGTGTGTTTGACAGGCCTTGCTCTATCAGCTTTAGTTGCACCATATTTGTATTAGCTGAGGATGTGGCTTTGGGTTTTGATTTTGGTTGTTGGTTAAGTCAGGAAACCTAAGTTTCTCAGCTGTGATGCCTTTTTTTTTTATTTGCATGGAATCTGCTTTTAAATGTGGAGTATAACTGAATGTTGCTTTTCTGATGGATTATTTCTCTTTTTGGGATTTCGTGGCCAGATGCCTCCTGAATGCTGCCAAAGCCAATTGTTTGCCTTTTTTTTTTTATTTTTTTAAGAAGTAATAGTGGTTGATATTTGCAGTATGATGGCTAAATTCCTCAGTGGAGACTGATCTACCCCTTACCCTGCCAAGCAAGGAGGCAGGCACACTAGGGCTGATTGTCAGTACAGACTGGTAGTGCTGATATCGGGGACACTGACAGTTGAGAATAATTTGGTGGTTGGCCTCAAAAGTATATCTAGATCAGGTGTTGGAGACGGGTCTTAAACAGAAAAATATGATGGCTAAAAAGAAAAAAACCCTGAATTTCCTTTCACAGGAGAAAAGAAAATCACAAGCTTCTAAGGAAAGATGTGGTGAGCTTCATTCCTCGTAGCTTCCCTCTCTTACTCCCCCCTGAAGTTCAAGAGGTCTACAAAACCTCAGGTTCCACAGAATATGACCATCCCTAATTAGAAGGTTAAAGTATTAATATTGCATATAGCAATAGGAAGTGTGAGGGGGAAGCACTACCCTCCTTGCTGAACACCCCCTTTTCAATAAAAATAGCAAAATCAAAGTTTATATTAGGAAATGTGAAAGTCCCATGAGTCTCAGCGTCCTCTGAAGTAATTTCTTCCACTGCTAGGTAGTCAGCTTCCTATTTATTCAGGAACACTGTAACATCTGTGGGAGAGAGAAAGACATGCTAGTATGTGTGGCCTCCTCAGCTGAACCTCAGGGCCTGGCAGCCAGGGAAAAAGCGACGTGTTCCCTACCACTGTTTTTTCAGGTTTGCTTTTAACACTTGCACAAACCTGGTGATGTCCAAGGCAGCCAGAGTGCGGTTTAGACTACTTGAACTGGAGAGTCGGCAGCTGTTGTGCTGGTTTTAGGGTAGGAGCCGCTGGCTTGGGGCCCTCTCGTGTTCTGCAGGTAGCAGGGCTGGCTGCCACCTCTCGGGCAGAGCCCCAGGTAAGGTCAGTAAGTCTCAGCTGGTTAGGGACGAGTTCTGAGAGGCTGAAATGGATGTTAAAGGTCAGTGATGGAGAATTAAAACTCCTAAGATCGCTTTACTTCATAAACTTTATGTCACAGAGGCTGGGTCGTGTCCAACCTTGCATGGTTGAAGAAGGAGAATGCAAGAAGTTTTTGAAATCCCAGCGTCCTTGAGCTTTCCTGGCTGAGTGGGTTAATGAGTGGTCAAAGGCACAGTGGGTTAATGAGTGGCCAAAGTCACAGGCTGGCTCTTAACAAGTTACAGATGAGAGACGTTTCTTTTTGATGGTATTGGTGCATTCTCCCTGTTCACTGGCATTGGTACCTGATAAAGCACTCTAGTTTGTAAGACTGGTTTATACACAACTGATAGGTACTATGCCCTTGACTAAGCAAATATAAACTACCTTACATTTTGGGATGTATAAAAACAGCTGAGGTGTGTATGTCAGAGGAGGCAGGGAAAATATTTGTCCCTTGCATGTTCCTGAAGCTGACTCTTTACTCCAAGGTAATGGAGTAATTGGTAATTGGAACATTCATTTGCTTGTTTTATTTAGCTTTTTCTTGCAGGTCGGTCTAGTCTCTTTCTGTGTAGGACTTGCACATCTGGCCCCTCTGCTCTGCTCTCCCATTGTACTACTGGCAGCACGTACATTTTAAGCATCTCAGCTTTCCCCTGAATTCCCCAGCTGCCTCTGTTTCCAACCATCCACATCTGGCATTTGTTAGTGACAATCTATGGCATCACAAATCTCTGGCTGTCCACAAATGCAGTCCTGTGCTATGGCTGTGTCCCGTTGTGTGACTGGGCTTGTAGGACACATCCCTCTCATGATCTGGATCCTGATGCAAAAAGTAGAAAGTTCCCTCCTTGTGTCTTAAACTGATTTATTTATTTATTTATTTGAGGTATGAGATAAACCAGCCCAATGGAAGCTTAAAAATAATGTTCTCACTGTTTTTTAATTCTTTCTCATAAATTGGCTTTAGTAAGCATTTCTGAAGCAGGGCCCTTAAAATGGCAGTTGGAAAAACTTTAAGTGGGGCTTAACCCGAGTGATTTGTTTTCAAAAGTAAAGGATGATTAGTAGCTCCCATCAGCTCAGTGGAGGTCATGGAGGGCCCAGCACTGTCCAGAATTGTGCTGGTTTTTGTCTCCAATTCATCAAAGTCTTTTAAGTACACCCTTCCCTTTAATCCTGTGACTAATGTTATATGATGATCAAATGCAAGTTAAGAACACATTGCATTTTAATATTGAGCTTCAGGCTTTAAAATGACAGCCCATCTCTGCGTTATGTACAGATGACTTTTCATACACTTGTGTGACCATTGTGTGTTAGAGGATTTGGAGTTACTTAATGGCTCACGCAGACAAGTAACTGTCTTGCATGTTCATGTACCAGTGCTGTCAGTGTGCAAAAGACAGGCGAAGATGACTTTGTGCAAATTCAGGGGTCTTCTGTTGAAAATCATCCCCTTTGTGTGAACTGCTTGGGAATTGGCTTTGGGAAGCGACTTGAAGTAGCTTCATTTCTAGTATTGCTAAACTTCAGTCTTCCGGGAACAGCCTCTTCTGATGTGATTGTCTCTCCCTTTTATTTATACAGCAAGGTTAACGTATTTGCTCTTGTTCTTTACTATAGAAAAACAGAATTATTTTGGTATTAGTATATACGTGTAGTTAAAAATGGATGTCTGTGTATAATGTGTGTGTGTGTGTGTGTATGTGTCAGTTTTTAGAAGATTATTGGAAGCAGCTGTGGGTGGAAGAGAAACAAAGCCATGGGTTTGCAAGCCAAACAATTAACATAGGAGTGGAATACTGTAGTTACATCAGTCTTTCTTTAAAAAGCCAGAATTTCTCCCTTATTCCCAAACGTACATTATTAATTCTCCTGGCATGTAACATAGCAAAATGACTGCGTTTATGAACTTGACTACTTCTTTTAACAAGTTCCAATAACTGCTTCCTAAACCTTGTGTTTTTATATCAATTACATACAGTAAGCATTGAAATCAACCAAAGAGAACTGTTGAGGCCAAGAAGGGTTATTTATGTTAAATGAGGATTGCCAACTGCCAAAAGTAAAATGTGGATATAATTTTATAACACCATTTTATAATTAAAGTCATAAGTGAGGTTTCCTGCTATTGTTTAAAAATGTGTCACGATAAATTTAAATCAAGGATGAAGGCACAGAATGGGCTACTAAAGAACATATCAATACAACAAAGATGGTACGGTGAACATGTCTGTTGCAAAAGAAAAACATGTGCTAACAATTTCAGTGAAATAATTATATTTATTGCATATAGATTCTGTTTTAGGAACTATAACCACTTAGAAACTGTTTTCATTCATGTCAGATTGAGGTTAATTTGTTGTTACTGTAGGTCTATAGATAGATTTTACTGTCAGAGAAATTTAATATGTTGGTTTAATGATAAGGCAGTCTTCTAGCCAGACCAGATTTTTTTTTTTTTAAAGGACAAGAAATCCAGAAAAAGTTAATATTTCTGGCTAATATTTTTGTGTCCACAGTATTTTGGAGTTAATATTGTATCAATAAAGAAAATAAAACGTCGGCAAGTAAGTACCTGCTGGTCAGATTCAGGAAAATAGTTAAGCACATGCTTAACTTCAACGATTTCGGTGGGATGTTGATTTTAATAGGAGTTAAGGATATGCCTAAAGACTCAGCATATGCCTAAAGGCTTCTGAAGGGATTCTTTTCTCAATTGTGGCCTAAACTTGAAGAAGAAATAACTTCAAATCGTCGAAGTAAACAGGAATTATAATAGCCTTTGTTTTAATTTACTCATCTGAATATATAATTTTGCTACTCTACTGTCAGAGCTATTTACTTCAGAAGTTTTTAGAGCTGACTCTTTGCAGCCTATTGGTAGTTGATAATGCTACCTCTTTCCCAGAAAGAAGTGGTTTAATTCATATGCATTTGTAAGAGTTAATCGCTAGAACATTCCTGACTCTGGTAAGTCATGTTCATGGAATAGGTAGGTAATTTCCAATGTATCATTTCATACATCGCTTTGCTAATATAACCCATGTGTTTTGTATCAGCACCGAAGGGACATTAATCAGTACACACCACTTCTGCCAGACATATTCAGTGCAAAGTCCCTGGTTACATCTCAAATGTCAATATGTGGAAAAAGATGAATAATAAAATGCAATAGATATCGTTTGTTACACATGGCATTTGTAAGTTCATTGTAAAATAGATCCTATAGAAAGAGCAGATGGCAATACAGCATTAAAGTTATGCAGTTAGGCTCTCAGAGGTAAGAAATGCCACAGTCGGGCGTATAAGGTGCAGTTCTGCGGCCTTGTGCATCATTATTATCCTATAGACTTTAACTGTAGGATCACAGGTTATTTCTCCAGTGACAATATTTTTTCCAAAGTGGAAAAACTTGGAAGGTACACAATGCAGGAGCCATTGATGTCCCTATGATCCTACCTCATGCCTAGAAAATTTCAGCCAAAATGTATGCATTTTTAAGTTATTCATGACTCTTGAAATTAGGGCTGCTGGAATGGAAGCAACTGTATAACCCTAACATAAGTGGTTACTGTAGCCACTGGTCTAATAAATGCTGGAAAACGTTCTCATTAGTGACACTAATTCTAACATAATTCATTAGTCATTTGGGGCAGAACTCTTTAAAGTCTGATTTCCCCCTCCCCACCTCTAGGGGGAAGAGAGGTAGTAGTGGTGCAAGGAAGAGATTGTGAGGCAAGGAGAAATGAATTGGGATGTCAGCGACAAGGAGGAGCAAGAGGAGGTGCTGGGACAGAAGGGAGGTACTGGGAGCTGGAAGGTATACCTGTTATCAAGTAAATAATCAGCCTAAACCACCCTGACATGTCCTAGAAATCTGTGACAGGTGATTTCACAGTCTCTCCAATATTAAACTCTCCAATAATCTCCAAAAATCTCTCCAATAATAAATAAACTGTTACTTAACTTCTAAAATTTTTTTTTACCTGTCAACTGAATTTCTCTTGTTCTTAAAATTTAGCCCTTTACTCCTGTCATGTCCATGGGGGAGGAAGAGAACAAATAATTAACTCCCCCCACCATATTTGGTGTCCTGCAAGATGTCCCCTTCTTTTCCCTCTTCCTACTCTCTAAATCTTCTGATTTGCTGTTATTCCTGTTGATTTACTGTTTTCCAAAGTTGTCTAACAGGTCTGTAAACTTTTTTATGCTGGCTTCTCCAGTTCACCAATGTAACTTTAAATTCTGATTTTGTCCCCCAAAGTACTTGCACTCTTTCCTGACTTGCTAACATCCACTTGTTTTGGGGTTTTATTATTTATTTTTTTTTTTTAATAAAAAAGGTCTCTCTCAAAAGCACTGTAAAGACTTCTGAATACTATTGCACCATGACAGATGTGTGTAGGATGAAGGCCCCAGGGAACACATTCTCTGTCTCCTAGTGCATGGTTAACAATAACTTGTTGAATGCAATTTTTCAACCACTTGACATTACTATAAAATAGCAAAACATGAAGACCAAGTTTTCCCTTGTTTTCGTAGAGGAGTTGTGTTGGGAGGGCCATACTAAAAGCTTGCTTGCCTCTGTATAATCTCTCTATGTACCATAGGCCAGTTATCTTGTAAAGGGTGAAATATCCCTTTGTTCTGTTGCATGTATACAAGGTATTTCTTACTGTCTTATTTGTATGGTAGGGCTTATAATCAGGTATATAGACCAGGCTAAATGTTCCCAAACTGTTCCCTATCTCTTAAAAATTGGTAAAATTATGCTTTCTGGTCTTCTTGAGTTCTGTACGTGTCTTCAGTGTGCGTTCCGCAGCTAACCAGGAGTGACTCAGGGTCCTTCATTTAACTTCTTAAGTGCTCTGAAGTTATCATGTGTGGCTGCTCTGGATGTATTTAACTATTCCAAATATGTTTTAACATGTTTTTTTTCCATAGTCTGGACTGTGCACTTACTCTGTTGCTATTAAGTTCAGCTTTAAGTATCTGATCTCAATTAACCTCCTTTAAAAACTAAAGCAGGGAAGGCCATGTTTAAGCCTTCTAGATGTTATCGATAATCAGAAAAAGCATCCCAGATGCCCTCTCCTATTAAGCAGTTTACTATCAATAGCCTGAGAAGGCAAACATGGAAATGTCTCGGACCATTTAGAGGAAAAGACTCTGCTACTGTGTGGGGGGGTTATGCTGCCAGAAAGCTCAAATATTTGTGGATTACTCAATGTGAGAGCAGATGACTGAGCTGAAATCACAGCCTCCTGCGTTTAACAGCAGCAGGAAGCATTTTGTTGTGCTACTTCCCTGGGTGCTCTCTAATGACAAAAAAATTGCACGTTTCTGTCTGGTGAAATTCAGTCGGAATCCTTGGTAGCTGGACAGAAATCAGGCTAGACGTAGCTGCTTAACGTGGTTTGCATTACATACTAGCGGCAGATACTGCCTTGAGGAGAGTATGCACACAGAATATTTTGTCTTAATTGACTCCAGTCTGTGTCACCGAGAGGTTTCTAATCTTTGTCCTCCAAGTTAATACATTAAGAAGAACATAAGGCTTCTCTCTTTCACGTATCTTTTCTTATATAGATACAGAAGAATTTTGAGAAACAAGTAAAGAAAAAAAATACAGATCAACAACGTTTAAACTTAAGTAAAAGGGAGTGTGAGATCAGTCCAGAGCTGGCTAGTGAAGAGGAACTGGAATCTGGTGGAGCTGCTGCTTCTGTAACCAAAAGGATAGATGCAGTTGCTGTTAGGAGCTGCAGCAAACTTGTATTTGCACACCAGGCAGTTGTGATTAAGAAGAAGGTCTATAGCGGGTCTGCTGCTAAACAGACTTCTCCAAGCTCTGCTGTGGAAGGATCTGCATGTGAATTCTTCAGCTGCATTAGAAATAAAGTCGATTGTTCTTTTGTTGCTTGGAGACAACTGCCATATGCTAATGCATATTCTGGATTTCAAAAGGAACTTAAAACTATTATCACTCTGCTTAGCATCCTTCTAGGATGGAGCACAGGCATAAACTAAAACCGGGCTTCAAACTGGCCAAGCCTCCAGCTTCACTCAAAATGCCTGTGTTGACCAGTGGCCAGTAGTGGTCTTTTGATAGTATTAGTGAGACTCATTGTGAATTTTATACCTTCTTGGTAAGGTACATGAAGTATTCATGTTCCCAGTCCTTGTTACAGCCAAACACCAGAAAATCTTTAAAGCTTTACATGACTTCCATGAGGTAGGAAGCCTCAGTTGCTTGGAAGATGAGGCAGTAGATTGCAGAGAAACAAAGCTGTGCAGGAACACTGTGACAGAGCAAAACACTAACCCTGGATTTGAGTGGCTGAATTGTTTTCTGTAGCTTTTAATCTTTCTGAAAAAAGTGAGCTTAAAAGCCACCTCAGGAGCATGCCGGAGAATACGTGGCAATTTGGAGTGCCTCGCTCCATCCAGAAATCTTGTCCTGGATCCAAGTGCATCATTGTTAGTATTGATGAATCAGCATTTTACAACAAAATTCTGTTTAAAAAGAAAAAATGTCTATTTCTTATTTGTTACAGGAGATCAATGTTGCTCTGAACAGTACTTATCTTGCCTTGGAGCTCTGGCCTCCAAGATGGTGAATAACTTCTGGTCTCCCTGGGCCTGCTGTATATTCTAATACGGTTGTCACAGCTTTCCTCAACAGCTTGTACAACTCTCCCACAGGTCTTGTGCATCATAAGATTGGTGGCAGAATTGTTAGGTGATGTGGAGCTAGAATTAAGAAAAGCATTCTCAAAAAGCTCCTATGAAACTTCCCTGGTTTCATGGTTCATTAGAAACTTTAAACTCCTGCCATGCATGTTGAAAGATTTGCTTAAGTCAATGAAGTCTTTCGAGTGAACCTCATCAGGCAAAATTGGTAGTTCCACTGAGAATCCTGAAGAATATTACCAGTTTGAAACAGCTTTTGCTCTTGCTCTGAGATTTCTTTGATTCGTTTGGAGCTGACACAGTAGAGCTGTGGAGCAACTTGAGACAAAGTACTTAAATGATCTACAAAGCAAAACCACAGAGTTTTGTGAAGTTATCATTAGAGCTGTGTTGAAAACTAGATGGTTTTTTGAAATGAGAGGGGAAATATGAAACTTTAGGTCTGCAAAATTGCCTCGCTATGATTGCCATAGTAAGAAGCTTAAACCCTGGAAACATCACCAACTGCTAAGCTTCATCAGAGAACTTGGACTAGCCATCATTACTACAGCAGCAAGTACAACCTCCCAGTCAAAGCCCTCTCTGCTGAGCTGGACTCTGTGTGAAGAAATACACGATAGGTTAGTCCTCATCTCAGAAGGCTGAGCCGGCAGAGGAGAGGTTTTCGCATTGGCTTGAGGGAGCTTTGTTACCCAAATGGTATTGAAATATAATTTTAAGCTGCTCTGAATATCTTAGCTGCAGAAGTCTGATAACATCCAATAGATAAAAATGGGAGGGGATGATCTGAGAAGATGGGGGATCAAAATGTACTTAGCTACAAATGGATGTCTTCAGATGTTTGCCTTAGACCCTGCCTTTCAAGCTGTGCCTACAGTAGTCTTAACACTGTGCTTTCATTGTGTTTTAGTCACAGCCTTCTGAAGATTTTCCATAGATGCTAACACTGGTACTTCTGTATTATTTTGATTTTACTAACCTGCTTAAGTACTTCAAAAGCCTGTTTCATATGGTCCCATTGAGCAGGCTTGCCTAACCAGGTGTCAGTAATGAACCACACTTGAAGATTCCTGAGATGCCTGTGCCATTCTTTGCACTGGGAGGAGACAGTGGTACATACTGAGAGCTTTAATCAAACCAGAACTAGCTGTCTGTAGAGGAGTACTGGAACGTGAGGCAACTGCATTACAACACCTGTAATACTGGAATGGCATTTTCAAATGGCTTTACTGCTGGCTTTGGCACTTCTTCTTTCTTCTCCAGAGGAAAACTACCTTTTCTGTGGAGAAAGCCCGTCTTTCAGCATGCTGCACCCCAACCGACACATTTGGAAAGCTGTATTACTCTGGGAGTGATCCTTACCCACATGATGGTGGCAGCTTGCTTCGTTTGTTTCCTTTTCTTCTCAGTCTGGCTGGCATTTCTTCAGTGCCTGAAACCAAGATCTGCTTGTGAAAGTTCCTGCTGTTCTCTGTCTTTGTAAGGGGAACCAGGAAAGGGGAAACTACATCACTTAGGCTCCCATTTAGAATCTGGATCCCACAGGATTTAACTCTCATCTGGCCAATTTCTCCCTTGAATTATTACCCACCACCCAGAGAAGTAAATCAAGGCATATCTTGGCTCAGTGTATCTTACTCTATGCTCACAGTTCTCTGTTTCCACTTCCACCATCGCCAGGCATTGCAGAAGCACAACTTCTAAATATAAAGCCCTTTCTGATATCACTAGAGCAAGGGGAACACAGCCTTAAAATCCATATTAAATGAACCTAATTTCCTCTGAGATGTTAACGTGCTGCACTGATTTCAAGTTAATCAAAACAGATGTTTTCTAAATGCATCAAACAGGATGTAGAAAATTTGGCTATTTAATGCAGATTCAAAGGCAAATTCCTTATAACCACCACGGAAACCATGGCTGTTTGCTAAGGACTGCGAATTGATGCTGTGCTTTTTAAGTGCCACTTGCTGACTTCTGCACACTGTTGCCTACATACTGCAGATTTATTTAAAGCTTAGTTATACAGAGGCACTAAAGATAGTTGGCCAAACCTTGTTCTTAGGGACATAATTAACATATCCTGCCAATTTCTTAAATAGATGCAGGATCAGGTCTAGTTCCTGTGTAGGAACAAGACACTTTTACGTATGTTATATGTTCTATTCTGGAAGCTTTGCTATTAAGTTCAGGCATTTTGCACAAGAGAATGATACAAATGGAATTAAACTGAGGAGTTCGTGTCAGTAGTTGATGTTTCTTTTAGCTGCAGATTCTTTGCATCTCTATTTGATCAGACCCATTTCTCACGCTTAAATTAAGAATTACTTAGAAACAAAACCTGGTTGTCTCACTCCTTCCAGTTCAAACCCAGAGGTAAAAGCGAACCTTTTGGTCCATGATACCCATTTATATGTGTACCTGCCATTGAAGTAGGTCAGTCCGGTTTATGCGATAACATTTTACTTGGGGATTAGTCAGTCTGAATCTTAAAATTTCTACTTTATGTACTAAGGGATCAGGTGAAGAACAGTCTTAAGCAGACAAACAGTCACAGTACTTCAGCATATTACATCTGGTCTGCAGTTTTGCATTTTTGTTGATCTTTATTTGCAGTTTAATGATTCCGACATGACCTAATTGAGCAGAATTTTATCTCTATCAGCACTTTTGAAAAGAACTAAGAAAACCTGAGGAGTTTTGGGAATTCTGGTTTCAAGAATGTGGACTCAGTGGACCACGTATTCCCGTGTTTGACCACTTTTTTTCCTATGGTCAGATGAAGTTTCCTGTGTTTCAGTTTGTGCCTGTTGCCTCTTGTCCTGTCACTGAGCACCATTGAGAAGAGCCTCTTCATTCTCTCCCATCAGGTATTTATACCAGGTGATAAGATCTCCCCGAACCCTCTCTTTTCTAGGCTGAACAGTCCCAGTTTTCCATGTCTTTCCTCATGTGAAAGATGTTCCAGTCCCTCAGTCACCTTTGTCCCAAGTCTTCTCTTGTATGGATCTGATATTCTTCACTTTCTGTTCTAAGCTGTGTTGCTTTGGGACACCATTAAAAGCTTGGCACTGCTGAAGTAGGCTTTTCTTCTTCTTCTTTCTTTTTTTTTTTTCTTTAAGACAGGCCAAACTGTAAGAGTTTTTGGAAGGACCAACTATGAAATGTGATATATTTTCCTATTGCTGTATTCCACCAAAATGTCACTCTAAGTAGTGTGACAGTATTCAATGTTTATTAAGATGCACAAAGAATTTCTTTTAGCTAAGATGAATGGAGAAAACTTCTTATTGGCTGTGGAATGAAATCAGTTTAATCTGTGTAGAAGGACTTTTGCATTTGGCACAAGAAGGATCCAAGTCAGTTTTTACGGGGTACGGAACGATATAATCAAATATTACTAGGGAGTTTCTGTAAACTAGCTATTAAAATCCCCTCCAGTGGTTTTAACCCTTCTTTGGTGAACAGTGAACTATGGCAGTTGCAGGCTCTCCAAACATCTCGGGACTATATGTCATTTGTGTTGTTTTATGCTCCAGATGACTGAGAACTCTTAAGTTCATGACACTGAGATGATGGTGAACTTTGGGTCTTTGAGCTTTGTCAATAGGTCTGTAGTTCGGAAGCTTGTACAAGACCCTTGGTTCTGCCTCCCGCCAGGTACAGAGGAGCTCAAGTCCTGCTGAGGTCAGTGGCAGTTTCTGACCTAAATATTTTTGAAGATGTGGACTGACATCTCCTAAGATCTGTATGTATGATCAAGTCTTAGTATGAAATCTGTCCAGTGCTGGTGTAAATGGGAAGTGATGTTCCAAAGCATTATGCTCTACATTGCACCTCCTTGTTGACTGTCTGTTCCTGCACTTGCATGTGCTTGAATGCTAGAACAATTTAGGGTGGAAGGGATCTCTGGAGGTCATCTAGTCCAACCTTTAACCTCATCTTTGTAGAGGAAGGAAAATCACTTGTTTAAACTTTCAGCGATAACCACTTGCAGTTGTTTAACTATATATGCCTCTGGGCACCTGTATTTAAATGTTTAATGTGCACACTTGCTGTATCAGTTCCTTAATGGCAAATTAAGGACTAAATGAATGGATTCCAAACCAAACACAAAACAGACCAGACACACATACAACCAAGGATCTACAATGCCTGTATAATCCAGACCACATTTATGAATACATGGATATGTTCTCTTTGGTGATTTTGATAATATGTTGTACTGAGTAGCAAATTCTAATTACAGTTCTTTGATACTCTGTTAGCTGGGGGAGAAAAGCAATCTTCCTTGCATTTTTGCATGTTTTGTTTTCTGGTTTGTAATTCATAATCTGAAAGGAGTATCTGTTTTCTTTGTGGAATCGCTATGTTTTGTGAATTTGTGGTTAGGAAAATGAGATGTATTCAAGGAGCAGTCATATATTTGACTGGGCAGTTCAAAACAAACACAAAGGGGCTTTACTTTTGGATTTCTTAATTATTATTATTATTTTTAATTCTGTGTAAATGGCTGAGAAGCCATGAACCTAGTGAAAGTTTATACGCTAACGACTGACCAGCAGTCTAGAGGCCAGGAAGTTGTTCTGTCTTGTGTAGCAGAAAGGCTTATAATTAATTAAAGGGTTAAATTATGCAAAAAACCCCACAACCATTTAAAAAATAAATGAACCACACGTTCATACGATGTACCTTTGGAATATATTTGGAATATCTTTTGGAGTATCTTTGGAACTTACTGCTGCTGATCTGTGGTGAGGTTGAGGAGGTGTTAAGAGTCCAAATCAGCTTTAGTATTCGTGTGCATAACAAGACTACTCAGCGTGATTGTAACAAAAATTAATAGTGCTTTTTGAAGGGCTGTCATGCTTTGTGCTTTGGGCTGCAAAGCTCACAGGCGGGATTAGCTCTTTAGCTCTTGCGTTGTCTGTGACAGCGTTCTTGTACCTTCTGGTGTGAAGTTTGGTGTGGGTGGCTGTCACGTCTGGGTGACTGTCTGCGTTTGGGTCTACTCCAGGGTGGCACTTTATGTCTTTTTTTTTTTTTCTTTTTTTTTTTTAAAAATCACAAGTTAAAATCTGAAGTAAAGCAGTAGGTGGCACTACAGACTCTCTGTTCTTTAGGTAACTTTCCACAGTCATTTCGTCCTTGCCAGCTTGCCCTGAACAAGTGTATGCATTTCCAAAAATAACAAGGTTGTTTCCAAGTTTTCTTGAAATATATGCACGGCTGGTTAGTCATTCATAATAACTTCTTTGCAAACACTGCGGATATTTCACATAAGAGCAGCACGTCAGGAATGGGATTTTTGCAGGAATTCCCAATATTGTGGAAAGGAGTCCCTGAAATGGTTCTTTCTGGCAGCAGGGGTGGTGCGTTTACCTACGTCAGTGACTGAGCTGGAGCAGTTTCCCTGCCTTCCTCCCTTAGCCCTTTCTGGGGGTTACAGACTGTGGGCACTGTTTGTCCACATGACGAGGACAGGTAGAGGCTTGCTGAAAGACTGCTCGTGTTGTCTGGAAGGTCCTTGGGTCAGCTGAAGTTGTCTTGCTCCCTTCTGCACAGCCAACCCCTCGTATATGAGAACATAAATGGGAGGAACGGCTGAACCGATATCCACTGACTCGCTGGCTTTTGCTAATACTGTATGTGAAATCAAAATTGGGCCCTTGAGCTCACACACTATTACTGCATTCTTAACCTGTGGTCCTCTTTCATTGTACTAAAGTGCAAAATTTGATTATATGACAGGTACCTAAGCCAGGACCAGTGCAGTGAAGCTATATATTGTTGAATGAGTGGAAAAACTTCCATTGGTTTGTCAAGGTGAATGATGTGGAAGGTAGCAAGCAGGATATGATTCTTTAAATGACGTATGAGCACTTGGTGCCTACCTGGCCTGAACTGCCTCAGCTAGAGGCAATAAAAAGCTCATAAATCAATGAAGAGGCTTTAATGGTGTTTTGGAGTAATTATCCTCTCTTCTAGAGACTTGTGAGGATAGGTGGTTGCATGTGAGGAAGCTATACAGCCTCAAGTGCCAGGTGTCCTGGTCATCCATGCTGCCTTTACTGATGCAAGCCTGTGAGCAGGAGGTCGGTATTGGTGTGGTCCCACTCCTGTGGGGCTGAAGCAGTCAGGGGCTGAGTGACTGGACCCAAGTTACTTGAAAGCTTGTGGCAGAGAATAAGCTTAAACCGAGGCTGCTGCACATGCTTGCTCTGACTACACCAATGTCTTTGCTCAGGTCCTGCAGACTGGAATACTTCCCTTGCTGAAAACTTATGTCCAAACATGTTGTGGTTTAGATTTGCAGCTAATGAGAACTGTCTGCTGGAGTTTCCCACGTGACAAGTTTATATTCAATCTTCTTATGACTTTGAACTTCACTCTTTCTTCCTCTCTCTCTTCTTCACCAACCTGTCCCATCCGCTTATCATACCTTGACTCTTGTACCCTGATTCACAAAACCTGGATTACATCTATTATTCAGGGAACTATGTAAGCACCTGTGTTTGGCAGGTGATTAAAACCAGCTGGTAATAAAGGAATTAGTGGGACATGTGCATATGCTTAAAGCTTCAGCACCTGAAGATACTGGCCAGGTATGCTTTCCATATGCTTGTGGTAGCTGTTGCCTTGCCATTCACAGGGCGCTGGCATAACAGGGTTCTGAGCTACTTGATACCTGAAGCGAAGCCACAGTATAAATAACAATGTCGATTATTTTAGCTGACTACACTGCTGCAAATGTGATTGCCGCTTTTAATTTGATTTCCCTGCCAACCTTTGTTCTTGAAGACAGAGACTGTTTTTCTTTGCTATCCAAGAACCCATGGTGTGAAGGAAGAACAATAAATAAAGATGGGAGCAGCACAGGAAAGCTACAGCACGAGACAGAGCAATGTTTGTGATATTTTTTTCTCCCCCTGCTGAAAAAGCAATCATTTGATTATGTTTCTCTCAATTTAGACTCTGCATTGAGAGATCGGTCTAAGAAAGCCTGAATCAATTAGAAGACAAAGAAATGTTGTCGAAAAGTTGCATAATGAATTTTAGTTTGGAACAGACCCAGTACAAATGGATTGCTTTCAGCCTGCATCTACAAGGGGTGCAGCCCCTGCCTCCGGGGTGCTTATCTCGGGTCCCTATGCTCACAGCATCATCGGTGAGGAGCTGGGGGCTCCAGCTCTGGATCCTCTTCAAGGAACCTCCCCTTTCTGTCTCCACAGCCTGCCAGGGAGCCTAGGGAGATGAGCTTCAGTAAGGTGCTAAACTGTGGTATTTGAATTACTGCTATCTCTTTCCTCTCTGCTAAGAAAAGAGACTAGTTTATTTAGCTTTTTGGAATGAACTGGGAGTTTTAAACTTATTTTTCCATTTTCTAAGCTTGCCATGCAGACTAGAGGCTGCTTAGCTTGTGTGCTGTCTTCTTGTTTCCTTCCAGCACATCAGTCATGCTGATGTTGCTAATAAAATAAGATAGACTAGGATTGTCTGGTCACAGACAAATGTTGACTCTCCAGAAGAGCGTGTTCTACTCCTGTGTGAACACTTCCTGGTGCAGAGTTGAGATCTAGGTGCAAAATCAGCCACATACTTACTAAGCAAGAGACAAAAGTCAGTTACCCCCTGGGTGTGCTTTGGAAGGAACTTAAATTCCTGCAACTGGATTTTGCACATGTGGGTTAAAGTATCTCTCCAAAGGCCACTGTATCACGCAGTGTATATACCATCCCCTCTAGCGTGCTTTCCCTTTTAGGCTATAATGTAAATACAGCTGCTGTCACAGGTCAATACTGCCTGTCAGATCTTTGTTACTGTAAAACTACAGTTGTCCAACATGAGGGTAATGGTCTCTTTCACGCGCTTGTGTGCATGTTCTCTTTCTCTCACCCTCTCAAAAAGAGAGGGGGGGGAGAAAGAATTTGGGTGGTCTTAAGCCTATATTCATATAATTCTAAAGACCAAGAGTCAGAATAGCTAGGAGGCCCTGGGAATCTTTTTAATCTACAGCTGTGCTGTCACAAAGGCAATGCCTTCCTTGAACTTACAACTTAAAGGACTTTAAATAGAGGTTTTGGGAACTTCTTGAAATTGTTATTTATT